>NC_051177.1:229325109-230063859 GCF_013339695.2 Rhipicephalus sanguineus
GCATAGTCGCTAGCGTGTCCGGCACTTGTCGCCGCGGACAGAGAGGTCGTGGGTTTGACTCCCAGGTGATCCGCGTTAACGAAATTTTTTCTTCTAGTTTTTATTCGTCATCTGGTATTTGCTTTTTACCAACGTCATTTCCGTCACGGAAATGTCTGACGTCATTTCCGTCATGGAAATAACGTCAGTGAGGTCTTGCTGGACCCCGGCATAAAACATTTTCGTGTTATAAAAGAAGAAAAATCGCCCGCATCTTCCCTCAGGGGGAACTCGAGTAAATGCGTCGCAGTGTGGGGGAGAATAGGTATCGCGTGAATGTTGCGTAATTGGGTATGGTTTGGGAATGTTTATATGTTACTCGATGCGCACACCAAGTACGACTTCAACGGCTCCAGCGTGCACGAAGTTCCGACTCCGCAGCTCGCTTCAAACGCGTGCGTTCAGCGTCGTATGCTCCTCTCTTCGCAGCCTTGTCTTCTGCGTTGCTTGCTGTTCTTGACGCCGACGACGGTGAGGGTGGGGTAACGTTGCCTTCAACGAGTGGTGGGACGCTTATTGAAGGTACTGTTGCTTCCATCGCATCTACTCGAGTCAAGCAAAGCGTCAAGTCAAGCGAAAGCCAAATAAAGAGGCCCTTGACAATTCCGATCGCGCGCTCCACCGCTTATATACACACCGCCCGCGTTCGAGGGAGAGGAGGGAGGGACGGAGAGGAGAGGCTTCCTGCCGGCACGAGACGAGCCGAGCATACGCAGTAAGGGTGTGCACCGCGCCGCCAACGCCGCAGGTGCGATTAAGAAATGCTCCGCATTTAAAAGAAGAAATGCGATAGGTTAGATTGGTGCCTTTTTTGCGCGAGATAGACGGCAGATCTAGAGGTTATTGCACAACGCGTCGGTCGTATGTGTTCTACTATACGTTCATTGCTAACAAAAAAACTAACCAAGTGCACATTTTTCGGTGTACAAGATCATCTTTAAACGACGGTATCATTTTCGCACACCCGCTCCGACGGCGCCAAGCTTGCGGTGGCACCCACATTTCGAACGAATTAAGTGAAAACGAATAGACGCTATTTTTAACTTCGTTTTTTTTTACTGTCATTCCTACCGTTCTCAAACTTATCCAGTTTTAATTTGATGTAACGCAAGGAGCAAACGAGCAAGACCTAAGTGGTACACCAAAGGAAATTCGGTTATTATGCAACCACGATATCTTGTTCGTACTCAAACATAATGGTTCCTGCTAGCTCAAAAAGAAACTCGGAAAGCAGCATGCTGCTCAAAAAGCTCACCGGTACGGCAGCGCGAGAAACTAAACAAACAAATAAAAAACAAGATTATCTGATGCATCGCGGGTGCGTCTATCACGGCCAGACATTTGGCACGGTACGTCCTCGAAAAACAGCCGATTCATTGCTAGTCGTCGCCGTCGAGAAAACGCCGACACACAGCGCTCTCTTTTCTGCGCACTGAGGTGAAGCGACAGTCTCGGGGCATGTGTACCGCTCCTTTTGATTCTCTTTTATTCAATGCCACGTCACTGCATACATCTTGGCGGGCCTTTTGAATTCTTTAAGGTCGATACGCCACGTGGTGTCGTTCACGCGAACTAGACCGCTGGTGTCCAGAAAAGCTGCATACGATTGCGTCACAGGACCTCACTCTTTGTAGCGTCAATATGACGTTGCGTGACGTTGCATCCTGCCAAATTTGCAGCTTAAAATGTGAGAACGATGAATTGCCCGAAATTGGCCGACATATTGTTGTAAATTGAGTTTATCGTTCGATGTGTCGCCTCCCATGCGTACGAGTAGATGCCATTCCGTAAATTACTTTGCGAGCATTTTTCGGTTAATATTATTATAAAGTGTTGTGCATGAAGCTTGCTTGTAAAAATAAAAGGTTATTGTTTAATTTGGCCTGTTCGAAGTGGCGGTTCTCGCCGCAAGAGAACGCTAGATTAGCGAAGCAAAATAGCGCTGCCCTTTGTCGTGTAGTGGCTGGAGCTGCAGGAAGAAAGAGAATTCCGCGAGTACGGCGATGTTTTTGCGATGACCGATCAATTGTCTCAACTGCGGTGCCGGCTGACGAAGGACATTGTGCGATGGCTGTGCGGGGAGCTTCGCCAGGACCTGGAGAGGCGGCGTACGGACACCAAACAGCCTCGACCGATGTTGTTTTGGTTGAGCTACAAGTGCTTTGCGCCCTTTGCCACCGGCAGTTACCACGACGCGATCGCAAACAACGAGGGCGTGGCTACTAGCTAGTCCAGTGTGGGTCTCACGATTCATGCTGTTATGGAAGCAATCGTCCGGGCGCCTTGACAATGAATGGATCGCCCTCCCTGCCAAAAGGAAGGCTTTATCTACATAGATGCAAGATTTGAAGGCTGCATCGAGGTTGTCGACGACACGTTTGTTTGCATAAGTACGCCGTACACTCTCAGTACGGTCCTGGATAAGCCTCCATATAGGCGGCATCCTTCTACGTACTGTTATCATCACGGCTATGGACAGCCCGGCGAAGAGAAATATACGTTACTCTCTTTACGCGGCCTCGAACTTGAGAAGGGCCGCCTATATGCAATCGCTGTTAAGCGGCCGAACTCCGTATAGGCCTAGTGCGCTGCAGCTTTGAACCGAACAGGCAGCGCCACCTGACGCCCGCGGCTGAAAAGTTAGGATTGTCGTTTGTTGCTCCCGGGCGCGCAGTCACGGTAGAAACGCAGGGCTCCTCGCCGAAAGGACGTAAAAACGTCGCAGTAGTCCGGTACTTTTTCGTACTTCTGCGTGCATGGCTGGCACAAGAGCTGCAGGAACACCGTTCGGAAGCAACTAGCTTTAAAATTCTGCGGGTTACCTCAGAAGTCGGACGAAAATGAAAGACAACTCTACCGCAGCTGTGCGGGGCTGCGTAAGCAACGCCTCGAATTCCGTACATAAGTGTCCCCATTTTCGTGCGGTTTTTTTTTCGCCTTTTATTATTTATTTTAAATGTATACACAAGCTTACAAGGTCACAAAGAAATAGGTAGATAGCAGGCTGACAACGGCCACCTAGAGGGGCAATGGGCCTGTCTGCGTCTCCTGCTCTCACGCGTGATTTCTTGTCAGCCAGAGCCGCGAGCAGGGGTAGCCGGTGCGGAATCAGACACAAATTTGCCGCGTCCTCTTCGCTGAGAACGAAAACAGTTCGGTATGGCTCAGCACACGTAGAGCACTGAAAAATCAAAAGCTCACCTCCACTCGTTCGGCGTAGTCCTCGGTTTTCGATTGCACTCTGCATTTCCCAATAATGTCGGAAGATTCCATCGCGCACATCAATTCTTCTTTCAGACCACACACTGACCACTCGCGTGCAACTTCGTACCAAGCGACCAAGAACTCCTTTTGAAACACACGTTATTACAATTTCAAATTCCTACGGAAACCGCAGAACAACAGACGATCGTCGCGTCTTGTCCTCACGTTCACGCGCGGGCTGGCGGCCGTGGCTGGCGATGCGCTTTCCTAGCAGACGACAACCAGACGAACTGATGGGCGCTCGCTTGCAGTCTCACTGTCTGTGAAGTGTGTGCGCTCGCTCGCCTGTGTGTGTGCGTGCGTTGTGAGCGTGTTTGTGTGTGTGTGTGTGTGTGGGTGGGGGGCGTGGGGGTGGTCTACTGTTCCCAAGAGACGGTGTCGAAGAGACGGAAAAGAACTTGTTTCCGGCGCAAACAGCTGTCTTTTGTCGGCTTTTTCTTTTTTTTTTTGTTGGTAGGGCTCGCAGTTCGGTTTTCAGCGAAAAGAATGACTGAGAGGGGCCTGTCTTCCTCGAATGGCTTGAGGCGAATAGGGGACGAAGTTTTTTTGAATGCTTATGTTAACAAGAGTCGCTGCATGCTGGTTTTTCGGCAGCTTTAAACGGCTGTAGTTTGAGAGGTTTTTCAGACAGGAAGAAAAACATAAATAAAGATAAGTTAGCACAGCGTATTTACACACGCAGACAGAAAAAAAAAAGAACTACGGCGGCCGTTCTTGGAGAACAGCGGCCGCCGCAACCGTAGCCGCCGCCTTGAAACATGCAGTCGGGCCCGTAGGCGACAATCCTAACAGTGCGCCGCTAGCCCGATAGAGGGCGAGAGCAGTAGCGCCACCATACCAGCTCACGAGGCCTATACGGCCCCACAGGCCGATGCGCGCGCGAGAGAAGCGACAGGGCGCGGCGAAGCCGGCGAAGCGTCGAAAACTACTGCACCACGCATGCGCCATGCGCACGAACGAAAAAAAAAGGAAGAAAAATTGAGACGCGCAGCACCGAGCACATGATCACATGATCCCCGGGGCGCGCGCGTGAAGGAAAAAAAAAAAAGAGGCGAGAACAGCGGAAGCTGAGAAGTTTCGTGTTAGCCGCGCGGCCGCGCCATCATGAGACGGGCTGGCCGGAGTTCGGTAACGATAACTTTCACCTGTTCGTCAACGTAGCTACTTGGAAAGCCCTCAACTGCGTCGACTGCGAATTTGCGCCTGCCGCTGTCTAATATGTTTTCATCAACGGATATGAAAGGTGTGTGTCGAGGGCAATGTAACACACCGCGATGTGAGTGCGACGGATTTTGCCGCGCCGTGAACAATGAGCCTGCCGCAGCATACCAGGCCAGTTGGTGTGCGTACTGCGGCCACAGTCCAGTACAACATGTTCGAATTGGTAAGTGGGCTTTTTTGTCTCTCTGATGCTGCCGTGATATCTGCTAATGCATGTGCAGGATGCAATTTTCAGAGTGTACGAAAAAAAAAGAAAGAGGGGAGGAGGGGGCCACACATCGCCAGCTATGCGTATACATATGACCGTGTTGTACTGGCGGCTAGAACATTAAGCGCAGCAGTAACTACTCCCGAATTTACATGCTTTGTGTGTCATCTTCGTTATATCCCATCGTAGATGCGCTTTTTCTCGGAATACAATATTTAACAGCCAGTCATCTTATCATGTGTACATACATTGTGACACGTTTGTTTTCGGTTTACTCAGTTCATGGCTTGCATTTGTTTCGTGACCTAATTGTGGCATGCCAGGGGGGGGGGGGGGAATTTCCTGAAGGCCTTGACGGTATGAGAAAAGTAGCTATTTTCATTATGTATTTTGAGTAAAACACCCCCTCCTTCAAAATTTTGAGGGAGGGGGAATTAGGCACCGCCCCCCCCTTATGATGTGATGCATCAAGCCATTGAGCTAGCACAGTAGGAACATACAGCTGACCAGGCCCGTAGCCAGGAATTTTTTTCGGGGGGGGGGGGAGGGGGGGCACTTGCTGAAAGCCTTGACTTTTTGAGAAAAACACATTTTTATTATTTATTTTTGGTAAAAACACACTTCACCAAAATTTCGGGGAGGGGGGGCGGCCCCTAGGCCTTCCCACCTCCCTGGCTACGGGCCTGCAGCTGACTGCTGCTGTGCCTGTTTTCTTTAACGAAAACTGATTTTTTTTTTTTTTGTTGGCTGTCTTAGTTTATGAGCACTGCACTTGAGAAGTTCTGCAGTGTGAATTTCTTCATTATGAACCAACTAACCTATTCTAAAATTCTATTCTCGCTCAGCTCTTACTTATCACAGAGTATATTTTGATAGCATGAGAGAGGTCTCGGCCATTAATAGTAATGTCTGTTTGAATAGCTCATAAATGCATGCTTAAATGCATGTTTTAACCAGGTTGTCTAAACTTACCTATTGTGTGATTTACAGTTACCACAGTTTCAGAAGCACTGTGTCACTGAGATGCAAATGCATTTATCACTGTGCAGGTGTTGCTCAACAATACGAATGTACTGCCACTGGAGGTGCCAGCACCAGCAGCTTCGTAATGCCTGCTTCACAGCATAGCATACCGGTGGGTGCCAATACAAATTTGTAAAAATGGCGTGATATCATAAATTACTGCAGTATCTCTGGGGTGTCAATTTGTTGCCAGCGCAATGCTGATACTAGATTTCATGAACGCAGTTAGTTCTTTCAAAACGTGAGAAGTGTCATAGCACTAAGGATCACCACCAGGGTATCTAGAAAGTGCATTTATGACAGCACGAACGAGACAACTATTTGTTTATGACAACAGATCAAACATGCAGGAATTACTACAATAAACCTGTTCCTTTATGTCGTCTTAAGGCATTTGGTTGAACAATAAAAGCGTCATGTTTCATACTAGCTTCTTCACCTATTCTTTCTCACGTGTAGTTAATGCAGATCATCTATAGCTCTAAAAATGTTCACTAATAGGCATGTGAATGTGTAGGGCTTGCAGTGAGTAATATAAATTCAAGCTTATCTCTCATGTAGAGCACTCAGAGATTGAAACAGGACAATTAGGGCTAAGTAACGCACACATTTTTGTTTCCACTGTCTTTCACTGCAGGTCATTTGGGCGTAATTTTGACTCGAATGCGTTGATCAGAGCCCATGTTATCCTTAGAGACCAGATCCGTTGCGACAGGACATGGTTATCTTGAGAAATTGCGCATACCAGTCATTATACTAAAAAATTTGATTTCGTGTTAGAATTTGTGAGTACTGTACACTGTTTGTGAATCGGTTTTGATGTTCACATTTTTTACTGGTACATTCAGCAGTGCAGGCTGTTCTTACTGATCTTTTAACCACGCAGGAGACGCCGTTCATCAAATGACAGGCACAGAACAAAGCTTGCAAGGACCATGTGAAACACCTGATACGGAATTCACCTCTCTACAATCTGCAGCTACATTGACAACTGATGCAAGGTCTAGTACTTGTACTGAGACACTTGAGGCTTCCACGAGGTCAACCGCAGTTTGCCAAAACAGATGATGCATTGAGCTACCCCTCGGCATTTGGACAAACTCTAGGACTGCTTCAGAGTGTTGTGGTCAAGGCGGACAAGTTTCCCCAGTGCTGGGCAAACAGCAAGCTTCTGCACATTTTGCGTCAGTTAAAGTGTAGCTGGATGCACGACTTGTTACATTTTCAGTGTTCGCTATCAAGGTGCTGTTAGAGTGTACTAGAACAGGGTAGTGGTTGGAACGAGCTTCTAACAATGAAGCCGAAACAGGGTTCATCCGCTTGTGGCATTGCGCTCGGTAGTCTGCAATGCGTCGTTGTTTAAGAGTTGCACACCGCTGATTGCAGCGCCACAAGTGGATTGACCCGGTTTGGGCTTCACTTTCTGTGGGAGTGGCCGTTCCGACCACTCCCCTATTCTAGTACATTCTAGTGCTGTGTTACACAAGGCAGTGTTTGATTTTTAGGATAATATTTCTTTATTGGAGGACAACATTCTTACGAGAGTGCATAACTAGCATTCAACTAGCTTTCAGATGTTGTGCAAATGACGCAGGACAAAAGAGCGATGCAGGCTACACGCATGCTACGCTGTGTATGCGTCACTCTTTTGCCCTCTGTCATGTGAGCTATGCCTAAGGCTTTTTGTATGACAAGCTCGACATACAATTTGTGTTAAGAATTAGATAGGCACTGACATCTTCTGTTATTTATTTGCAGTTGTGAATAAGTGTCCTAGATTCCAAAATTGTATAAAGGTACTGGAATGGTTCAGAGTACCCTAAATATTTTAATGTAACATGATTTGATGACGAGTTTATTTTTTTTTTTCATTTAACAGAAGCTATACCAAGTCGTGCTAAGACACAAAAAACTTTCATGAGGGAGCATGGTGTTAATACATTTTGATGTCGCTCTGGCTCACCTTATAACTTGCTAACAACGAGTATTAGCTTATGGGGCAACTGAGTGAGCTGAAAAGAGTGCTAAAACATTGTGTCGTGGCCCTGTGTGGCCTTTTCTTTCCTTTTCTTTTTTTATGCCACCTGATACAATTTTGCCTCTAAAAACATAACTGAATCCTGTCTATAAAACACCTGTTAGATAAGAAGTTTGTCATCATGCTCTGAAGTATATATTTTTTTCTAAGGTTTTGAAATCTTGATGCGTTCGTTGAAGGCACAAGATTAAGAAAGAGTGCTTCATCAGTTATTCTTTAGGGTGTATGTCGGGAGCACAACTTTTCTAGTCATTCTTCGTCGCGCTATCAGGTCGAAAATATATGTTCGAAAGTAAGGTTGCCACTAATTTGCACCTTAGGCCCCTCTAGGCATGTATACCCATAGTAAAAAGAGGCCAGCTGGATCTCGTGCCTTTTCTAGAAGACTACCTTCCTTAGTTTCAAGAGGTGTGAAGTTGAGTAAACACAATAAGTGTTTTGTTGACACAGCACCTAGTTTTGCCTTAGTCACATGTCTTGATAGTGGTGAGAGTTTATTAATTCTCTTGGTCTTTCAGTATGGGCGCACGGCAAGCTTTCTGTGCCTTCAGGTGTTTTTATTATGCCCATATGATGCAATTACAAAATGTGTGTCACGAAGTGATGTGATATTTTCAAGGAAAAGCTGTGACAGTCCTACTCTTGTGAATAATAGTGCTCAAGTCATAGTACTCTGGTGTTGGTGCATGGCAAGCTTTCTGTGCCTTAAAGTGTTTGTATTATGCCTATGTTACAAAATGAATGTCACTAAGTGCCATGACATCTTCTAGGGAACAGCTGTGATAGTTCTGCTCCTGTGAATAATAGTGCACAAGTTATAGTACATGTGATCTTGTTCAGTTTGTACACTGTGAGGAAAGGGACTCCGTACGTGCGAACACAAGTGCATATCATTGTGTTTGTGACAATTCCTACCCTTTCAGTTTTAATAAACTGCGATAAAATTGTTTTTTGTACGTGTTCATTGAGGTACATCAATATGTCATGCAAGCAAACTGAAGAACAGAGTTTGTGCGTACAGCAGATATATTTCATTTCATGGTACACTGCTTATATTCAATTAAATCAATTCAAGAAATCTTGTGCTACAATGCTCGGAAAATGATAAAATTGACAGGGAAGTAGAGACAGTGCACTGGTTGAACATACGCTGAAGGCTGCAGTGAGTAATGTCTATTGGAGTGTAACCGAAAAAAAATCCATTGTATAAGTTAAGTCCAGGAACATGAGGCAGACATTTGCAGATGTGCTAATTTCTTTCAGTACTCTGCATTTGCACTTCAGCATTTTAGTGTAGCCAAACTTTCAACTCCATGAAAGTTGCTCCCCCCCCCCCCCCCCCGAGCACTCCTGCATATAAACAAATTATTTTCACGAGTGTACTTAGGCACAAGGTGAGTAATCAGAAATGCAGAAAGGCTCAAATACCTTTTCACTAGAGCTTCTTTTTTTTTAAGCGAAAAGTTTGTAAACAATGTGTGTGGTCTTAGGGTGCACATTCCTTCTGATATTCACTGGAAACTTCATATGTAATCTGATGACTGAACGTTTATTAGCATGAAGAGTGCCTAGTCTGCGAGCGTGCTGTATACGGCTGATCATGCGTATTCGAGAACAAGGCAATGTATGTGCCAGTGACAAATACACGTAGGCAAGGGAAAAACGGTGGTTGAAACGGCCTCCAACCGAACCTGAGAAAGTGGGACGAAGGCCGTCAGACCTTCGGCTCCCTGTATGAAACGGCACACTGGTACTTAGCCCCAGCTATGTACTCGTTCAACGCAACGTGTAGAGATAAATGCTGTGTTCAAATGTGCTTTTCAAACCTTTGAGAATAAGCGCTGTCAGATGACGTGCGCAGCTTTCGCCTGAATAACGCGAGCTGTGCCTGCGCATTACATGCATACATTGTTGATTAATGTATGCGCTTCATCAATGTGGCGTGAGCATTGACATGCGCTGCTTCGAATGTGCTTCAAAACGCTCACGACGCGTAAAGTTCGCGGCGGAATGGACCAAATTGTACGTCAGTAACCTTGCAAAAAATACATACGCTTTATTTTAGGCACGCTGAAATGCCTCTCTAACGCTGGCATCGACGAATGGAAGCTTTATATGCAAGATTGGGTGGTCTTTGAAGCGCACAAAATGCGCTAGTCACGGTATATAAGAGCGTGAAGCGCGCGGTATAGGAATAAACGGTATTTCGCACCCCGTGCATTCACTACATACACATTAATGCATGCTCGATGCTTCGTATCCGCGCAATTTCGGCGAAGTAACCGTGATGCATGGAGCAGCGCTGAAGGTAATGTTATTTTCCTGCGGCAACTACAAGCGGGAGAACACAGTCACAACCTAAATGCAGCAGCTTTCATGACGCTCTGACGGCTCCGGAACTTATATATTCACCGAATGAAAATGTCAACACAACACGAAGGCATAACAACAGCGAAAAAGGCAAAGCAAGGACCTCAGAGCAGTTGGTAGATATATACCCCCGTGAAATTTCAGCGCGAACGTGGTGGCGCTGTGGTGTAGCGGTTACCGTGTCTGCTTTCAATGCGTGCATCCCGGGTTCGAATCCACTGGTGTGTATTCAAAGTGTGTTTGTGTCATGTATGAGTGTTACGGAGTTAGCAGTTTTATTCTAATATGTCACAATGATACCTGGTGAAATTGTAAATCACAAAGCGTTAATATGGTCGAGTTATTTCATTTTTCTTCCGCGACCGCTTTTGGGCCGCATAACCACAGGCCGCCCATAAACAGGAAATACCGACTCCCGACGCCGCAACGTTGTCGTCACGCGTAAGTGTAGGCCGTACCTAGCCAGGACAAATTTGACTTATGTTCCTGCCTATCTTGCGTCACGCCTATTCAGGGGGCCCCGTAGAAATGGGCCGCTTGCTCTTGGCGCCGCATATGGAGCCGCTAACGAACGGTCTAGCGGCGGCGAAAATTTGACTGGATTTCCTGCTTGCACGCGTGGAACCTAGCCAGGATTTGATTTAGAGTGTATGAAAAGGGCGACGGCAACAAGGCTGCTTTTGCCGTGAGAACTTTTACGTCCTCAGCGTCATGGTGGTGAGAACAAATTTCATCTTATTCAATCTCGCGCAGGCCGTTTGTACAATCCCAAGCAGCAACGTGAAAGATAGCTTTTCGCCACTCTCCAATATGTTAACGACACTTGCCGTGGCTCCAACTGCAGTGGTAGAAAAGAACGCAGTAGACGCGGTAAACGGAGTTTCCGTCACTATTTAGTTTTGGCAGGTGTGACTTGACACCATAAAAAGTTCATCGAGCTTCATATTTGATTGTGGCAGCTTTCAAGAAAAGTAATGCATGAAAGGAAATCAAACGTGCTGATTGCGCTCTAATTTCATAAACACTAATATGCAGACATGCAGTAACTGCCACATATGAAATGAAAGATAAAGGTGTCGAAGCTGCACTCCGAAAGCAACTCGAGACAAATAAGCGCGTTGGACCACCCAGTTACAGTTGTTCTGCATGTAGCTGGTTGTATTGCTGTCGCCAACTTCCTTCCAATGCAAACAACACTCTGCAGGTATGTGACCAACCTTGCCGATGACTGCCCTCGCACTCGGGGCCCGTGCACGACGCCTTCATGTGGAGGATATCCACCGTCTGCCAGGACTTGGGCAGTGGGCTCCGTGGCCAGGGTGGTGAATAGCTGCTTGGTATGCAAGCGTTAGAATGCTTTTGTGGTGTCTTAGTGTAGCAAAGACATTATTCATGGTAATTTCATTACGCGCTGTGTGGTTCTTAACTACTCGAGTGTCTTTGTCCAAATTTCTGCTCCATATGGTATTACTGGCAGCATATCTTGGTTCAACACCTTGTACTTTAGTGGCGCTGGTGTTCCCTTGAATGAAAATTCTCTCATGCACACATTTGACAAAACAAGTCATACTGAGACCCGAGGCAGCACACAATAATCCAACTTGCTCTCAGTGTATAATTGCAGCTTGTCTTTCTATGTTCATGGGAAAGACTACTAGTGCAATAGAACGGTCAAACATGAAAGAAGCGTTCGTGAAGACATTGTGTGGTCCTTTATTATAAAGTGGTGAAATAATAAACAGTCAGCATGTGGTGAAACAGAAGTGAAATGCTACATTCTGAGGCTATGTTAATAAAAAGAATACATGAAATGCAACTGCCATAAATGTTGTACATTCATAAACACAATTATGGATAGAATGGTCAACTTGTATGAAAAAAATAAATACAAATAAGCAAGCACAGCCAAGTGCTGTATAGCAATAGAGTAAGTCAACTGACATCTCAAAGGAACTTCAGTCATGGTTCATCAAAGGAACTAAAAAACAACTTCAAAGATTGCAAAAGAAACATGCTGTCACTTTACATTCACGGCCCAAGCACAAAAAAACTAAGGGAACCTAAGCCTTGAGTGTACTGACCGTCAGCAACCACTCCTTGCAGATCAGTCCCATGCAACCGAAGGAAAGCACAACACCCTTACCACCAAAGAAGACGTGCCTTCTGTCACTGCCCTTACCTGGTCTATGAAAGAAGTTAAGGGTTGCAGTTCAACATCTTTGTTGTCATTCCCCCTGACGAAGAAATTGAGTTGATTCCAAACCGTCTGGAAGTAAACTCATTTTGTCGTTAAAGCCTTTCAAAAGTCGTAATTACGTAACCTAACCAGACAAGCACTTCTGTCAATATGTCTAGGTGCAAAAAAAAAAGAAAAGCAGTGCATACCAGTGACATGATGTCTTCGAATAAGCTAAAAGAAGAGAGAAAGGACTAGTACATATTCAAGTATATATTAATATTATGCTAATTGGAAAACTGTCCTCCGCAGGTGATAGCGCATACCCGCTGAAACCTTGGCTGCTTAACCCCATCCCTGGAGCATATCCTGCAGGATAACCTGCTGCCCGATTCAACTGTACCCACTCGTCACTGCGGTGCGTCGTATAACCGCGCACTGGAGTTCTCAAGGCCCGCTTTTGGTGCCTGCAGAGGTACAGAACACTGTACTATGGCCCACACTTCAGGTCGAAGATCATCGCAGTTTGTGTGGTGCTTCACAACCTCGGTGTTCTGCAGCAGCTGTCTGAGCCAGACGACATCCCTTGCACTGAAGGAACTCGAATGAGAAGATGCGGACCTTTACAACAACAATAGCGACGATGCGACTACAGTAGGCATGTTCCAGGCGGGTAGGCAAAAGCGGGATCACGCTGTGCAGTGGTTCACAGCTGGGCACCAATGGATCTGATGGGCTTTACTTTCCTGCGAGACGTGCACAGAAACATATAACACAAGAAACTGTTGTTTTTTCTCATGACAAAGTAGCCACTCGCAGTGAGTTTGATCCTATACCTATCTCCTGTACTTGTGTTCTTGTAGGAATTGGATTCTGACAAAAGCTTCATTGTGTTGGTTCATTCAGAGTATGGTAATTGCACCAGGCAGTTAGGCAAAAGCGTGTTCAGATTCTGCAACGAATCATAGTAGTAGTAGTTTGTTGAGACCATACTAGCTCTGGAAACAGCCTGCGTTATTTCGCAGCAGCGCATGCAACCTTGAATGCCATTCTAGAGCATTGTTTTCCGCACTTTGTTCACAATGCGAATCCAGTGAAAGGCATTTCACGTCATGTGATGACTGTACGAGTCTGGCAGGTGCTGTACAAACGCTCTATTCATGTAGTCGCCACTCGTACATGCAAAAGCACAAGCTTGCTCCTGTTGGTAATCCATGTAAACACGTATAGTGCACAAGATGAACCAGTACCGAAAGGGGCGACGCGGACACAGCGCTGTGTTGCTCCTGTCCAGGTTTCTCTTGTGCACTGTAGAGGTTTACATGCAAGAGTAATAAGTGATATTTCAGAATGCATTTTGAGGCATTTCACCATCTTTTCTAATGATTTTTTAACTGCTTTGCAGAAATCGCTTTATTGAGCAACCATATTATGGTTTGTCCTTGCAATAATAAAATGCACACAGGTTGTGTCATTGTTTACATCATTGTCTCATCATTCACTGCTGCCACCAACAACAAAGGATGCCTCTAATATTGTGCCAGCCAGTTTTGAAAATGGACAATTAGAACAAAATACATCTCGTGCACAGTTTGTGCGTTTCTTAGTGCTACCAGACCAATGTAACATCAACAGCGTGAAATACTACAATTCTTCTTCATCTGCGGCCATTATGCACATCTTATCCGTATGTTGTAAGCAACGTAGAAGTACCTTCCACAGTTAACACCTTCGGAGATGCATCACTTCTGCGGATCGAGATTAGCCTAGACCATATCATTCAGATTCAGTTGATGGCCGGATACTTATCTCTTATTGCTTCTGCTTCTGTATATTTACATGATTGTAACTTTTATTTACAGTAGTCCTTACACATCCTTAGCAAAACATATAGCCCCATCTTAATGATAACGACAGGTCAGAACGTACTTCGCGCATCGGAGACGTTATAAATAGCACAACTGGCTGTTGGGCTAGTTGGTGCATTACTCCAGATAAAATAGACACTGAACCGCCACCACAACAAAAAAGACAGAAGAAACAGAAGGGGCGTCATTATTTCTTGCAATGCAGTCCAGCTCTCCTTATATCTATACTATCGGCAGCGCTTCTGGACGCCGTGGGCCTTGGGAACGAAGGGTCGCCGAAGCCCAACACAGAGTCGACGCGCATAATTGTAATGATGCGGGCGTTGTCCATCGAAATGTGCGTCGCCAAATCAAACGGCCATCCGCCTGTACTCCTGCAGTAAGCATGTGCATAGCTGCAACGTCAAGGCCACCCATGTGAAACGCAAGCTTACCTGATTGCGCTGCGGTTTCGCGCTGCCGTCACCTTACTTCGCCATAGACGCCGTCACTCCGGCGGCGGCCTGCTGCTGGGACCCAGGCACTTAAGGCGCTCTGTCAGCATCTGTCACAGCTCCCGTCGTATTTCCGACAGTAAGTCGCAAGCCTCCTCTCCCATACGGGGACGATCGGTAAAAAAAAAATTTAACATCGCGGCTCACTGTTCTGCGATCCTGCCGACAGAACCACAGAACACGTACACAAAATAACCAGAGAAATAACGATTGCGCTATGTCGACGCTGGCTTGGCTGGCTCGCTCGGGCCCCGGTGTGCCCCGGTTTGCCCGACACACGGGCCCACCGGGGCACATGCAGCGGCGTAGGCAGGGGGTGGCACACGGGCCCGGGTGTGCCACCCCCAGGCTACGCCACCGCGTGCAAATGCCAGAGAGTAGCTCACCAGCAATCGAACGTTACTGGTGAGCTACTCTGAGAATCTCGTTTATTTTTGCATGTCGTGTGGGAAAAATTATGTCAAAGAGCGCCGTTCTACGTGGCTGCATAGTTGGCCAGAATGAATTCGCCCCTCCCCCCCTCGAAGAACACACATTCCTGCAGTTATCTACACAAATTTTGCTGGAAAAGATCTCATGCGACAGGATACTTCACCTTTTCGGTTCGCTACAGTCAGCGATATTGAAAACAATACATACCTTTCTATTTGTTCGGCTGTTTATATCTCGATCTGTTGAACAGATTGCGCATGCTAGTCGAGTTATAAGCGTGTCACGCACGAGAGCGAAATTGAAGATTTAATAAAATAATAACTGTCTACTGGCATACCTTGAAGGCAATTGTGGCATGACCATTTGCCATTGCGCAAAACAGAAGCGTGGAACTCTGTTGATAAACTTGGTATAAGACAATGTTATTAAGCATATTTTTAAATTAGTTCCAAAAAAATGCTGCCAATGCTGCATTGCGCCGAGCGTAACCCAAAAATATTGTTTAGTGGGTAAGAAATGGTCACAGCAAAAAAAAGCAGATCCCACGCATTGCGAGAGTCGATTTTATGCGAGCCCTATGTCGATATTTATACTGTGTTGCAGTAACATGCGCTTTAACAATTTCCGGGATGTGCTATTTCTGATCAAAAGAACATAAAGCACCATGCCAAGGAAGTTTTAATAAGAGTGCATTGTGAAAAAAAATGTGCAGCAGTGCAGAAACCGAACCCCAGCTGTTTACGCGCTGGCAACGCCAAAAAAAAAAAAAATCTGTTTGTCGGAACACAGCGAAATATTTGCAAATGCACTGCAACGTTGGTTATATTCAGGACACAAGAAATAGTAAATGAAACAATGAAGTAGTGATGTCAATCACTTTCAATGGCCTATTTTCTATGCATCGCAAGATAAGACGCATCTTACCTACCGCACGCCGATTCGCCCGTGCGTTCGGCTGCTGGCGTCCCGAATCGAGACATAAATACGTCGCGCACAACTTCCAATTACCGTACACATACAACTTGTATTACACATATCAGCCAGTTGAAGAGCAAGCATGGTGCGCAACCAAGCTATGCATCAGCGATCAGTTGAAGGACGCAATGTTGAATGTTCTCGATGCTGTTCGATAACGTTCTTGAGTGCAGTGAACCTGAACACCGACTGCAAAGCTAGCGCAAACAGTCAAGATTCACCAAATGTCGAAGTAAATGGCATCTCGCACGATGTCACTGCGCTATGTTTACAGCTCCGGACTTAGCGGATACACCCGGGCGGGACACGAAAAGACGATGAAGACATGAAGCGAGTTCGCGAGCACATGGCAACATTCGCCGCACGTTTCATTAGTTACACCGCTAAGCGCGCAGTCGATCCATAACTGTCGATGACTCTAAATAACTTCTAATATCCTCTTGAAGAAACACACACACATAATGGCGTTCCGCCTAGCGTAACACGGCACCGAGGCGAAAAGATCGGTCACTTCTCAACACACGCTAGCAACGCGCCGGACGGTGTGGGAGAGAAATGGCCGCCGCCGCCCAATGTTGCCCGCGTGCAGCCTGTCTTTGCGGTACTCTGATTTTCCAGTGATTCTACTGAAAATTAAAACCCCTTAATAAAGAAAGTAGCGACACACTCCTCCACTCCGGCAATTTCCACCTCTATATCCTCTCCCAAAAGGCCGAGAATCCTCTCTCAACAGACCGCCCCTACTCTGTATCCTCTGCCAACCGGTCGCCGTGCAGACGCCGACCCTATGCGTTGGCTGGGAGGTGATAGCGATCCTGCTAGCTGATAGTGCCGGCGAAAAATGAACACACAAGAAAAAATGGTTCGCACGCGATTCGCGGGCGACGGGCCGAGCGGCGCTCCGGAAACCACCGAGACGAGAGGCGGGAGAGAAGGGTGCGCGGCGCGGCTGTTCGGTTAAAAAGATGACGGTACTTTCCATAAAAATATCCAGGGACTTTACTGAAAATGACTTGATCAGGAGTGGATACCCCAGACATTCTATTAGGAAGGCAACTACGTTTATAATGCATGACCAGCAGCCAAACAGTCAAACCATGGATTATACAGCGTCAACACACAAGCGAGCAGCGATTCCGTACATGCGAGGTGTAAGCGAAGCCCTAGCTCGTGTGTTTACGGAACGCGGTGTGCAGATCGCGCATGTTCCATTAAGCAAACTGAAAGGTGACTTTTCCAAATGTGAAGGATCCTCTCCCTCGGCAACGTTTTCCCTGGTGTTTTCTGTAAGATTCTCTGTACTGACTGCTAATCGGTATGCGTTGGTGAAAAGCGGAAATTTTCTGCCGGCGTCTGAGGCAGCACACGAATGAGGTCGCCAAGGGCCACACAGTGACAAGTGCACTCGCAAAGCATGCAGAGAAGACGGGCCACGGCATAGGCTGGGATGTCGGCGCATTATGGCAACGGAGAAGAATTTTGACAACGAGGCTCAATCTCCAATCACTAATAATTCAGAGAACAAGTAACACAATCAATAGATCATCTGGCACGCGCGTACTCCCGAACGTTGCGTCATACGTTCAACGCTACTTAAGAACCTACAGCTCAGCCGCCATTCTACTGTGAACAAGGAATCGGTGCGGATTCCCAAACGTCATTCTGTTTTGTTTTTACATTGGTCAGTGACCTGTTTTTTCAAAAAAAAGTAATAAATATTCACTACACACTCTATGCCTAGCCTACTTAAAAAACTCGCAATGATGTGTTTGATGCTTTTGTGCACCTAAAATCTGGCAACGAAAACGTTTTATTCAATTCTGCCCAAATACGTGACTATTGTGCCATGTCTTGTTTTTTTTTACTTATATAGTAGGCACTCATGTGAGTTCGCAAAAACACGAAGTGTACACATAATACATGTGTGTGCATACGCCTATGTGTATGGTTCGTATGTGTATGTGTGCATACTATATGTATATCAAAATTATTTCTTGGTGCGTATAGGAGAATACAAATTTATATGTGCATATATATTGCCGCGAACTATGCCTTCTCGTTTGTTCTCTTGTTTGTTTTGTGGCCAGCGTCTGGCCGCGCCCCATTATTCAATCCATGTTTCAAGCGCAGTGCATATTTTCCTCTGTTTCTCTCTTCTGTATGTCGCACTTGCTATCTGATTTGATAGGGAGAGTGTCCCGCCCTGTCGCCACAAGATTAGCGCTATCGGTCCGAATCGGTGGCTGCAGAGTGAACAACGTCGATGTAGAAATGCTCACAGAAAAAACGCTCTGCACTCTTAGAACAAAGGGAGTGCCCCAACGGCCTTTGGCAGAGTTTTCGCTTGTCCCGCGGGGCACTCCTTTTTCCGAGGTGAAACAACTCCCTATAGAGAGCGAGTGAAACAACGCCTCCTCGATCATGGAGTACAGTACTCCGTCTGCGATAGAGTGAAAGCACTCCTCCGAGGGAGTCAAGCTATCACGTGGAAACAGCTTTGAAATAAAATAATCGACCACAGAAAATGGCACATTCCTACGCGCACACATCCACCCACCCAAAACGCGTAGAGCGTTCGCAACCAAAACGCGTACATTAAAGCAGAACCGTCCCGCTCTCTTAGGGAGAGATGTCAACGCAGGCGTGATGTTAGTGTGCGTTTCGCTGCACTGTTAGTCAAATACTCATTAGAATGCACGCCTGCAGGCACGAAATGCGTTCAAATTACGACCGCTGCTAGTCTATTCGTTATGCGACACCGTAGGCGGCTCTCAGAGAATGCAACACAATAGCCTTGACGTGGCTGCAGACTTTTAGTTCATATTGCCACGTGCGTTTGTTATTATCACTTCTGCTGTATTCGGTTTTCGCCCACAGAGACTGTCAGCAACGCTCAGCGCGAACCGCGCCTCATTGTTCGAGAAACTTCGCGATTTTTGTAGATCGTTTTGTTAATATTTCGCGCAAGACGCGAACACTCGAGCTTATTCTAGAGTTTGCGCGACAACCAGCGATAACGCTGGAATATTTGACGGCACGTGTATAAATGCCGACGCGCTTCACCGCTTGTCAGTTTTTCGATCGTCGACGCTCTGTTCGCCGCTGTCAGTGTATACCGTGTGTATTGCTGTAAATTACCCTTCCGTTTCTCGGCCACAAGTTCGGCCAAATAAATAGTTTCATCTTCGACACGTTGCCTGCTGTCTTCGTCGACCTCACGACATCTGCTGAAGGTGCTGCTTCTTTTCATGTACCGGACGCCCCCGTCAAGCCGTGAACCCAGCCCAAGTCGCGAGGAAGTCATCGACGGCAACCCTGAGCAGCGAGCAGGCCGAAGACAACAAGGTCTACTGCCAGACTACGGGCCTTTACCTGAAAAGACTCGGCGGACCAAGACCCCCATCTCGACCGCAGCGACGATGACAGCCCCTGTGCCGTCTGCGCCTATCCTGTTCCAGCAACCCAAGCAGCCGCCGACCTTCCGCGGTTCAGCACTTGAAAACCCGGAAAGCTAGCTCGAAGCGTACGACCGAGTCGCCGTTTTCAATGCGTGGACCAGCGAAGACAAGCTTAGACATGTGTACTTTGCCTTGCAAGACGCCGCTCGCACCTGGTTTGAGAACTAAGAGCGAACCCTGACAACGAGGGACACATTTCGCGCCAGGTTCCTCGCTACATTCACGAGCATTATCCGCAAGGAGAGGGCTGAAGCGGTGCTTGAAACCCGTTCGCAGCTGGGTGTGTCCAGATAAGATCGAACACGAGGTCCTGGTCACCATTCCCTATTTTGATTAAATTTACTGTAGGCCTAGGCATTACACCCAGAACAATGGATTCCCAGTTAGCTTTGCGAAAAACAAATTTGTTCACCTGAAAAAAATATACAAATTTTGGCTGCAAAAAGCGCTTTTCCGCCAATTTCGCGATTTCTGAATTTTGAGCGCACCTAGGGAAGAAACGGTGCACTTCTTCATCACAATATTTATTCCCCTTAAAGAACAAGTGAAATAAAATGTTATGAGTCTATTATTTTCCTTGCTTGTCGAAGTACTTTTGACGAACAAAATCACAAACTTGGCAAATTGCACAAAATGCCTGTATTTCAGGAATTTTTTGGCGCAAGCAGTTTAAGTGAATATGATAAAAATCGGTACATATTAACTTTGATACTTTCGCTCGCTTTTAAAATAATTTTCGTGGTTTTATCGCGCTCCGTTTTACATGATAAGTGGGCTGAAATGTAAGTGATTTACCAAAAACGCCGAACTTGAAAATAGTTTTCTCAAAAAGGCTATTTCTAATTTTTTTTAAATCCCTCTGATTGAAGTCAAGGACGTCGTCTACCATTCGGCAGAAAAAATCGTTGCATTATTTGGTTGCTAACAAGTTATAGTGCGTCAAATGTGACCATGCCAGCCTAGCGGCCGCGTCGTTCGTTATGTGCTGAAACTCGGATATAAGTTAAAAATACTTGTACACGATATAATTACAAATCAGCAGCTCCACACCAACAAATGCGCAGCCAGGTGTCATGGTTCAGCAAGCTTTGCCTTACGATCAGCCGCTTGACAAACCCGCAGCAGCGGCCGCTCGATGCTGCGAGCACTCACATTACATGAGTGCCGCTTCGACTGCGGATGAGCTCTGCTTGCGCGCCAAACTACGCTCAGAGGACAAACAAGAGAAGGAACGCATCACTGTGAAAGTTACAGGCCGTTAAGTGCCAACAAATGTCATAATATGTAACGAAAACTCCGCCGGCAATTTCCCAGTGAGCGCCTGCTCATGTGTTGCTTTCTCTCTTCTGAGGCCTGAAGATAATTAGGTTCATTCTATGAGCAACATATGACACAAAAGAAAGCCATTGACATCTAAAGAAAGTTGCCATACGTGTTCCGATGGTGGAACAACTCAAACTGCAGCTGTTCGTCACGTGCCAGAACACTTGTGTCAGCCGGCTGTGAAAAGAAGTGTGTCCAAGTCATGTGCTTCATTAAAGAACCGCTTTTACAATACTGTATTGTTGTGCATCCGCAGATAGAATATTCAACGCAAGTCGAGCGTTTATCACGATATTTTGCGGCTTCGGGCATAACAGCAGGGAAAAAAATACATGCGTGCTGTACTGAAGGCGCTCACTGGGAAATTGCCGGCAGAGTTTTCGTTGCATATTATGACATTTGTTAGCACTTAACGGCCTTTAACTTTCTCAGTGATGCATTCCTTCTCTCGTTTGTCCTCTGAGCGTAGTTTGGCGCGCAAGCGGAGCTCATCCGCAATCGAAGCGGCACTCATGTAATGTGAGTGCTCGCCGCATCGAGCGGCCGCAGCTGCGGGTTTGTCAAGCGGCTGATCGCAAGGCAAAGCTTGCTGAACCATGACACCTGACTGCGCATTTGTTGGTGTGGAGCTGCTGATTTGTAATTATGTCATGTACAAGTATTTTTAAAAATTATAAAAGGAGTTTAAGCACATAACGAACGACGCGGCCGCTAGGCTGGCATGGTCACATTTGACGCACTATAACTTGTTAGCAACCAAAATAATGCATTTGTTGGTGTGGAGCTGCTGATTTGTAATTATGTCATGTACAAGTATTTTTAAAAATTATAAAAGGAGTTTAAGCACATAACGAACGACGCGGCCGCTAGGCTGGCATGGTCACATTTGACGACTATAATTGTTAGCAACCAAAATAATGCAACGTTTTTTTTTCTGCAGAATGGTAGACGACATCCTTGACTTCAATCAGAGGGATTTTTTTAAAAATTAAAAATGGACTTTTTGCGAAAATCATTTTCAAATTTCGGCGTTTTTGGTAAATCACTTACATTTCAGCCCACTTATCAAGTAAACCGGAGCGCGATAAAACCACGCAAATTATTTTAAAAGGGAGCGAAAGTATCAAAGTTAATATGTACCAATTTTTATTATCGTCACTTTAACTTGCTTGCAGCAATAAATTCCTGAAATACAGGTATTTTGTGCAATTTGCCAAGTTTGTGATTTTTTTCGTCAGAAGTGCTTCGACAAGCAAGGAAAATATTAGACTCATAAGATTGTATTTCACTTGTTCTTTAAGGGGAATAAATATTGTGACGAAGAAGTGCACCGTTTTTTCCCTAGGTGTGCTCAAAATTCAGAAATAGCGATATTGGCGGAAAAGCGTTTTTTGCGGCCGAAATTTGTATATTTTTTTCAGGCGAACGAATTGTTTTTTCGCAAAACTAACTGCGACTCCATCGTTCTGGGTGTAATGCCTAGACCTACAGTAAATTTCATCAAAATCGGGAATGATGACCGGGACCTCGCGTTCGATCTTCTCTGGACACAGCCAGCTACCAAGCGAACACGTGGTGCTCTTCACAGAAAAGGTGACCAGACTCTTCAGCCACGCCGACCCCGAAATACCGGAAGACAAGAAAGTTCTGTTCCTCATGCGAGGAGTAAAGCAGGAGCTGTTCGCGGGTCTGATGCGGAACCCACCGAGTACTGTCCAGGAATTCATCTCCGAAGTGACGACGATTGAAAAGACGCTCGAGATGCGCACACGACACTTCAATCGCCGCTCGACGCAAGCGTACGCAGACGTCCAACCACTCTGCTCCGACGACCTGCGTGAAACGATGCGTCCCATCGTGCGAGAGGAGCTGCGAAAGCTCGCACCTTTAGCACCGCCTGAAGTGACATCGATTCCTGACGTTGTACGCGAGGAGATCCGACAGTCACTGGGTGTTCCTGAGCCGGCACCGCCGCAGCTGCAAGCAATGAGCTATGCTGCTGCAGCCCGACGCAAAGCCCCCCCCCCCTCCTCGCCCACGTCAAGACGTCGCACCGCCACAGCAGTCGCGCCGCCAGGCACCACCGCCGCCAGCACCGACGTCATACCGCACGCCCACCGGCCAGCGTTACACGCCGAGCAAGACCGACGATTGGCGCGCCCCTGACAACCGCCCGCTCTGCTGCCACTGCGGGGAGGCCTTCTTGCACACGTACCGCCGCTGTCAGTACCGACAGATGGGGCTACGAGGATTCGCCGTCAACGTGCCGCGCCCGCAGCCAGGCGAGCGGCCTCGCGACATCGACGACTACCTCACCGGGACGCAGTGGCAAGAACGACGACCTTCCCGATCGCAGTCCCCTGGCCGCTACATGTCACCGCACGGCCGCCAGTATATTGGCTCAAACCGGGGCCGGTCGCCTAGCCCGTATCCGGGAAACCAAGGGAGCAACCGATGGAGATGCGGTTGCTGTACGACGAAATGCCGAAGATCCCCCGCGGCCGCCGACGACGACAACGCGACGAGACCTGCAGAACACGACGCAAAGGAGACGAAGCCCTGCCGACGAAACCTCGCGGACCGAAGAAGACCCGACGACGCAACATGGAAGCAGCGGAACAAACCGACGCAGCCGTGACCCGACGCCGCAACCCAACAGCAACGCAAGACGACGAACTAGCGACCTCGACGTTCACATCGACGGCCACAACGTCACCACTCTTGTCGACACTGGGGCCGACTATTCCATCGTCAGTGGGCCATTCGCCACCAAGCTGAAGAAAGTAAGGACCGCTTGGAGTGGACCCGGAATCCGGACAGTTGGAGGCCACCTGATAACGCCGATTGGTGTCTGCACGGTGAGAGTCACCATAAATAACCGGACTTATCCTGCGAGCTTTGTAATCCTACAAAACTGCTCCAGGAATGTGATACTTGGAATGGACTTCCTAAGTGACCACGGCGCCGTCATCGACCTGAGGTCTGAGTCGATAGCACTAACCTCAGACAAAGCGCTCCCGCCCCACGCGACGCCAGGGAACTATGCATTGAATGTGATATAAGAGCAGGTGACCGTTCCGCCGCGCTCCACCGTTATTATTTCCGTCGGCACCGAAAAACCTGCGAACCTTGAAGGCGTCATCGAGGGCGATCAGCACCTACTCCTGAACCGTCAAATTTGTGTCGCAAGAGGTATAGCCGAGCTGCGTGGCAGTAAAGCAAAGGTAGTGCTGGCAAACTTCAGCCACGAATATAGGCACCTCAACATTGGTACGACGGTCGCCTACATCGACGAATGTGTGGCCGCCAGAAAGGCTTTCGCCCTCTTCAATGCTGCCGGACCTGTTTCGACGAATCGAGGTCCCGAACCAGATTTTGACGTCAACCCCAGCCTTCCGAAGGTCAAGAAAGACCAGCTAAAAGCCCTGCTCCTGCAATACAAGGACTGCTTTTCATCGTCGTCAAGACTTCGGCAGACACCGGTCGCAAGTCATCGAATAATCACAGAAGAAACTACCTGGACACTTCGTGAGAGCCCGTACAGAGTTTCGACGCCAGAACGTGAGGCCATAAAGAAATAAGCCGAGGAAATGCTACACGACCACATCGTCCAGCCTTCAAAGAGTCTGTGGGCGTCACCCGTGGTGTTAGTGAAGACGAAGGATGGGGCCATACGTTTCTGCGTCGACTATCGTCGCCTGAACGAAATCACGAAAAAGGTCGTGTAAACTCTCCCACGTATAGACGACGCCCTAGATCGACTCCACAAAGCAAAGTATTTTTCTTCGATGGACCTCAAGACCGGCTACTGGCAAATCGAAGTCGACGAGAGAGACCGAGAAAAGACTGCCTTCATAACACCGGACGGCCTGTTCGAGTTCAAGGTCATGCCCTTCGGTCTTTGCTCGACACCTGCGACTTTCCAACGAGTCACGGATACTCTATTAGCTGGCTTGAAGTGGCAGACTTGCCTTGTTTACTTGGACGACGTCGTTGTGTTTTCCTCAAACTTCGACGAACACCTCCAGAGACTTCAATCCGTACTTCAAGCAATCAAGAATGCCGGGCTCACTCTGAAGCAAGAAAAGTGCCGCTTCGCGTACCAGGAGCTCTTGTTTTTAGGTCACGTGATCAGCAAGACTAGAGTGCTTCCACACCTACAGAAGACAGCTACCATCTTCGCTTTCCCGCCACCCACCGACAAGAAGGCCGTGCGCCGATTTCTCGGCTTGTGCGCCTATTACAGACGCTTTGTCAAAGACTTTTCACGGATAGCCGAGCCACTTACGCAGCTCACGAAGACCGACGTCGAATTTAGGTGGCAAACAGCGCAATTCGAAGCATTTCATCAACTGAAACGACGCGTGCAGTCGCCTCCAATACTTGCGCAATTCGACGAATACGGCAACACGGAGATTCACACCGATGCAAGAGCCGTAGGACTCGGCGCCGTCCTTGTGCAGCGGACGGATGGACTGGAAAGGGTTATCACTTATGCTAGCCGGTCGCTGTCTAAGGCAGAGGCCAACTATTCCACAACAGAAAAGGAGTGCCTCGCCGTCATCTGGGCTACGTCAAAGTTTCACTCCTATCTCTACTGCAGGCCCTTCAAGGTTGTGAGCGACCATCACGCCTTGTGTTGGCTAGCTAACTTGAAGGATCCTTGAGGTCGCCTCGCACGGTAAAGCCTAAGACTTCAAGAATTTGACATTACCGTCGTGTACAAGTCCGGAAGGAAACACTGCGACGCCGACTGCTTGTCTCGTGCCCCCGTCGACCCACCACCGTCCGACGACCAGGATGATGACATCTTCTTTGGAGCCATAGGTACCGACGACTTCGCCGAACGACATCGAGCCGACCCGGAACTGAAGGTCTAGTGGAATACCTGGAGGGCAGGACCATCGTTGTCCCAAAAGTATTCAGGCGTATCATTTTCCTTGAAAAACAACGTCCTCGTAAAGAAGAACTTCTCTCCGGCCTGAGCCAGCTGCCTTATCGTTGTACCTTCGGGACTGCGACAAGAAATTCTGCATGCCCTGCACGACGACCCGACGGCTGGACATCCGGGAATTTCCCGCACGCTCGAACGAGTACAGGAAAAGTACTACTGCCCACGCCTTGCCGCCGACGTTACTCGCTACGTAAGGACGTGCCGAGACTGTCAGCGAAGGAAGACACCGCCCACAAGACCAGCAGGCTTGCTTTAGCTGATCGAGCCTCCTCGGCGACCATTCCAGCAGATCGGGATGGACCTCCTGGGGCCGTTCCCAACGTCGACTTGCGGAAATAAATGGATCGTCGTGGCTACCGACTACATCACCAGCTACGCCGAAACAAATGCCCTGCCCAAAGGCAGTGCCGCTGAGGTAGCCAAGTTCTTCATTGAGAGCATCGTCCTTCGACACGGCGCCCCAGAGGTTCTCATCACCGACAGGGGTACGGCGTTTACGGCTGACCTAACTCAGGCAATCGTGGAATACAGTCACACCAGCCTCCGCCGCAGCACCACGTACCACGCACAGACCAACGGCCTCACCGAGCGTGAGGCCGTTATATTTAAATATAAAACTCTGCTTATATATAAGTACTGACCATTTCGCCAGGAACACTATGAATCCCTCACAATAGAGTCACTTTCATGCTATAGGTGTCTATCATCAAGGCACTCTCCTGTCAATTCATTATTGTGGTATAGGTGTGACAGAGTGCAGGTGCAGATTCTGCATACTGTATCGGATGACTGAGATAAGATCTACCGTGAAATTGAACTCAAAATAGTGGTACTCCCAAGGTTTCCAATGTATCATGACTTGTTTATTTACACACTGGTATGCATTGCACAATTCAGAAATGGATCGGATTTGATCACACTCTCCTAACGAGATTGCAGCTACCAACCCCGGTTCTGTGAAGCATCCAGATGAGCTTCAAGAGTTGTCATGAAGCTGCTGGTGTGCACAGCTGCATAGCGTTGCATGTGTCATCTTGAGCACCATCTACCAAGTAAAACAGATTTGTACAGATTTTTTGCAGTGACTCACTATTTCATGCTGCACTAAACAGCTGTAAAGCACACCAATACCTAATTCAGATAAATGGCATAAATTCAGTTTGACGTCCATGCATGAAACAATCTTTTAACTGTACTAATTCAGTACATAATACAAAGCTGGCCGTGTAGACAAAGCGTTTTTTTACTCTAGCAAAACAGATTCCACAGCTGTTAGATTTTTGTCATTGCTGCTCCCGTTTGATGTTAGCTGAAAGCGTTGGTGTGCTTTTTGCAAAAGTGACCTAGAGGCAGACTTTAAGGGGCTTCATACTTTTCTTTGCTGTTTTGTGCTTTTTGTGTAAAGTTTCTTTTATATTATCCTTTATTCCTCGTGCCCTCTTCCTTCGCACAGCATGGCCAGCCAGTATAAGAACTGGCTAACCTGCCTGTCTTCTCATCTGTTTCTTTCTTTCCTTCCTTCATTTTAAGTCTTGCAGCATTCGCAAATTTACACATCAAGTTCAGTAGTGTAGTGTTGCCAACTGCACAAACATTCGTAACCTTCATACTACAGCCAACCGAAATTGCACTGCCAGTGTGAGACCAAAAAGCAAATACTTCCAGTTTCAAGCTTACTCCACACCTACCATTTTTGTCAAAAACACGCAATTTGAGTTTCTAAAAAATCAGTTGTTTGCCGTGTATCATGCTAATGAAAGAGCTAAAAAAAGCATGATGCAGCATGGAGTAGGTGCACAACAGTATATCCTTTGAGAATTTGCGATAGAGTCATCTGGTGACCTGCGTACCATTGTCTACTGCTTCTGGTGTTGCACTAAACTGTATATTTACGTTCATGAAGAAGCATGAAGGCCGGAAGCTTACATATGACTTACAGAAGTAAACCATAAGAAATGACAAAAAGTGTTCTGTTCTCGGTGAAAATTTGTTTTTTTAACTGTGATAACGTTTATTGGCTGCTCAGGCTTGCTTCAAAGCTCCATAATAGTCTTATGAGTGTCATATTTTTTTCATTGATTGTCCCTCCACCATCAGAATTGCATTGAGCTGAGTTGCACTGATGTGACTGAATAAGTCTGGCACAGCTCACACATCTTCAACAGGATGAGAATGTTCACATGAAATCCAGGAAAGTTCTAGATGTCACAAATTATGTCACAAGTATCTCACTAATTAAGTGACAATATCGGGAAATGCATGCGCTTCACCATACACGCTGTCACTTAGCAGACAACTGTCACATATATCGCCATAATCATATTTCTCCAGCATAATTTATTCGCTCTAGTCCAACTTAATGACGTAGTAACCCTATGTTATGCTGTTTCTTTTTTTTTGCCTCAGAGACGAACAAAGTGCGCAATGCAAAAATGTTATCGAAAAGTATTCCCACATAATAATCCTAGGAAGTTAAAATGAATTATGAAAATAGGCGTTTTTCTAAAGAAGTGAAGGCCGCAACGGAGGGTTCCGGAAGTTTCGCCCATCTGTTTTTCTTTAACGTGCACTGACATCGCAGAGTGCACGGGCGGCTAGCATGCATTTCGCCTCTATCGAAATGCTACTGCCGCGGCCGAGATCGAAGCCGCGACATTGGGGTCGGCAGCAGAGCACCGCAAGCATGGTACCATCGAGGCTGACAACTACAACTGAATCAAATGAAAACAGAAGTTAAACTTAATCCACACATGACGGAGTGATAACCGCGGCCTCTCGCTTGTGTATATTTTCTGAAAGCACGCTGCCGCATTCACGCTTTATGGCAAGCAAAGAAATTGTATAGGACGAATTTTCTTTACTGAGGCGTACTCGCTCTTCGATAGACTAGCCGTGCGAAGCCTGTGCCTTCACAAAAGGTTTTTAAACGTGCATCAGGCATCACACGTATGTGCGCCTAATACTTTTCTATTCTGCTTTTTATTGTACTTTCCACGCGACACACTGTGCAGCAGTACACACGTGAGCGACGCGAAACTGAGAACAGAGAATCGCCACTTACCGTTCGTATTTCCCACTGTGCCAAACCAGGTGCTGGCCGAACACGCATGCACAAAGATGCAAGCTCGCTTCAGTCTCCAGACCATCATGAAACCAACACGCTCACACTACGCGATGTTGCACTGCCGTCGCTAAATGTCGTTCACGTCCAGCGTCGAGATCACAGTCGCGCACACACTGGCACGCACTGCCGATATAGCTGACCAATTTGGAGACTTCGATTACCGGGCAACGGAAGAAAATGGCAAACGAAGCAACGGGCGACGGCGAGACTTCGACTTTAGCACACACGCTTCTCCTCTCCTGGTGTGTGTGTGAGTCCATTCTTTCTCTTTTTCTTTCCTCGCTCGCGTATGCGTCGTAAGGTTGCGTTATCGTGTTTCTTTCTCAGGGGCGCATGTAACAGCCCTCCCGTTAAGCGGCTCGTTGAAGGAAGTCGCGCTTACATATTTTAACGCGATAGCGTTAAGACAGCTCGCGTCGCAGAAATTGCGGTGTCGCCGACGGCGTCGGTGACGGCGTCGCTTGTGAGCGAAAAATCGCCCGTGACCAAAAATGGAGAAAGATGCAAATAAAGTAAACAATAAAAAATTTCGGTCCTATTGAGGATCGTACCCGGGCCGTTTGCATGTCAAGCAGGTGTCCTACCACAAAGCCACGATTTTACTTGCAACTGCTTCGAAAAAAAAAACACTATCTAAATGCCATGTAGTGGCAGCAGTCTCCACACATTTAATGTTGCATTGCAGAAGCGCACAATCGAGCAAGGCGACGCTTAACTGCATCAACTGTTCTAGTGCGATTTTCGTGTGGGAAAAACTCTGAAGGCGGTGCGTCCAGATAAGATCGAACACGAGGTCCTGGTCACCATTCCCGATTTTAATAAAATTTGCTTCAGGTGTAGGTTTTTGACTCAGAAATACGGTTCCGAAGTTAGTCTTGTGAAGAAAAATTTCGTTGCCTGAAAAAAATACAAATGTTTGGCCACCAAAACCACATTTACGCCAATTTCGCGTTTTCTCAACTTTGAGCGCACCTACCATCAAAGTGGTGCGCTTATTGATCGCAATACTTTTTCCGTCATAAAACAAGTAAAATACGACATTATGAGTATTTTATTGCACTTCTATGCTGAACAAATTTTGAGGAAGAAAATCACAAACATGGTAAACTGGCCAAAATAACTGTAATTCAGAAATTTATTGCTGCAGAGCAGTTAAACTGATGGCAATAAAACTCGGTACATACTAATTTAGATGCTCCGGCTTTCTTTTAAAATATTTCCTGTGGTTCTCACTTTCACCGTTATACTTCGAAGTTGTGCTAAAGAATTTATGGTTTACCAAAAACGCCGCAGTTTAAAAGTACTTTCCTCAAAAAGGCCATTTTTACTCTATTAAATCTCTGTGGTCAAAGGCAAAGACCTTGTCTACCATCATATGAAAAAAAGTGTTTATAATATTTAAGTACCTAACAAGTTATAGCACGCCGAATGAGGCATACTCGTGCCAGTGGTCGCATTAAGGATTTCCAGTGATCTGATCAGTTGAGCGAAGGAAAAATTAATGAAACGTGAAATTCATTTTTAAAAATATGACTCTTTCATTATTCGATGCTGTTTTGTGTGCCTTAGGACATTTTTTTTGAGAGCACAATTGAGCATGTTGGATGCCATTGTCACCGAGGAAGAAGGCTAAGGGTACATTTGTGGTACTGTTATATTTTATTGGTGTGGTCTTATACGCATGCTTTTCAAGAACTTGCCGCAGGTCTCATTGCCGAAGTGCCTGCTTATCCGCAGCAACTGTTCTCGCCACGAACTGCAGTTCGGTGTCATGGGTCCACTTGCATTCCCACACATGCCACGACTGAAACCCAGGCCTTGCAGGAACCGAAACCCGTTCTCTTGCCTTCAGCTGCCTGAAAGATTCAATATCAGCTTTTGGGGCATAAATAAATGTAATCTTTGGCAACTTAGGAGGCACGACTTTCACGATGTCGGAAGCAGAGTTGATGGCAGATGTGGCGGGATTTCAAAGGTTCTGTAGCGTCGCCTGATGCTTCACAATGCCCCCGATTCCATCGCAGGCATTTTTTCCATGTCCGGTAGCGGAAACTAACCACTTGGCCGATGTGTACCCGCTCTTTTTCAATTTATAAATGTGAAATTTGTCCTTGAAATGAGCTGCAGCACCGTCACTTACGTAAGTAACGTCAGCGTACACTGCAGTGTGCTCTTCAAGCCATTCGTGCACCTTAGCTACGGCGTAGCATGCATGGGCCGAGTCACGGCACTTGTCATCGCTTACGACAGGAAAACTGTGCACGCCTTTCCGCGTCGTGGCCACACAGGTGAATATAGTGACTTGGGTTTTGCTCGAGTGTTAAGACCGAATTTCGTCTGGTAGCATGACGGTCCAATTCCCTGCAAAGCCGAAATGCAGAAGAACGCTAGCTTTGTGTATAGTCTTCTTCTCTTCACTGATTGCTGCACCTTGAGTATGCCTTATGTAATCGTGGCTTATCCATTTCTTCAGGCATGCTTGAAGCTGCTTCAAGAATGCGCATTGAGTGGACTCTTTCTTTATGAGGTCGCCTTTCTCCCAAGCCGCATATAATATTTCTACATCTTCAGAAATTCCGAGGTCAGTCATAGTAAGAGCTCCAACCGTCGGACAAGCCGAACACTCTTCAAATTCACACTTGAAAGAAAAAGGACTGCAGATGCAAATGTCGCGAAAGACTTCGATGCTTGTCTTCTGACCGGAGGTTTTCTCCAATGCACATATGGCCAATTTAATGTTGGCGCAATAAACACAGACACATACTTCTCGTGTCGGCGTGGTCGTGACCCATTTCGGTGGCAAAGAATAGAACTTTGTCCTACTGATTCCAGGTTCAGGGTGAGCTTCCTTAAATAATCGGTAAGTTTCACGTACAGAACGCGTCATTATACGTTTAGCAATGAACTCTTTCTTACCATCCAATACCACGCCATCGACATCCTTTTTATTTGGGCTTTGTTGGCTATAGTTGAACTCATATTTGGTATAGTAGCCCAGTGCTGTGTCGAGATCTTTCTGATTGATACTTTTTCTGGAGTAAGGGTCAGGACCGGACCACACACCATGACTTTCCTTGTGCTTCCTGGATTTGCGGACCATGTAGCGGGTCGCTGCTGGAACGGCATGCTGTATTGTCTTGATGTCAAGCGAGTTTGGCAGCAAAGTTAAGAGACGACAGCGCTCACTGGACGTCTCCGAAGTTTCGAAGGCTTGCTTTAAGTTGTTCAACCAGTCTGAACAGGTATTGTAGCGTTCTGTCGATATCACAGGATGGCTTTCTACGTCATACGCTGCTGTCAAAGTTGATCGAAGTCGCTTTTTGACAGCGTGCTCAATTTCACCTTCTTTTCGTCTGGCGTATGGCCTTCGGCATTTTCTTTTAATCATATGCGGAGGTTTTAAGGGGGAAGCTTCTGCGCACTGCACATACCTGTTAAGCTCTTCAACTGCCTCTTGTATTGGCAAGAATATTTCCCTTGACACAGATGCCTCCTCAGATCCAGATAAATGTTCATTTTGAGGTATTTGCTCCACTGGCGAAGCATCCGCATGTTTGAGCGTGTGTTAAGGTGCAGGAGAAGTTGAAGAATCCACATCCTCTACCTTGAATCGATTTACACAGTTTCCGCAGATGAAATCCGTTTCTTGAACAGGAGGACTACCTTCTGGCAGCGGTTGCCTTAACAGAATTATGTCCAAGTCTTTTACACAGCCAAAGTTCCGCTGGTACAAAATTTCTTCTTGTGTCTCTGCAGATAGTCGGCACAAAACACGCGTTTCTCACTGTAGTTAGCGGCGTCGGCCATCACAGTAAAAGAGGAAACACATGCGTCTTGTATTCGAGGCGCCGTCAGAAAAACTACTGGCGGAGCTTTTGGTTCTATATAACATACCTTGTTCGCACCTTTAAACCTATGACCATTTACTTGCGGTCCTTATTTCATCCGTGCCGTGCTTTGAACATCGGAGTCACGTGCGGGAGGAGTCCGCTTTGTAATGAAAGCGTCACTGGTTAAACGCCCGCCGCCAAGAGCACGCCTGCCGCAGGGATCCCCTGCCGCCGCGAATTATCTTCTAAAGTTTATCTAAGCGGCGGATCGCAAGACTAAGCTTCCCTCACCGTGCAGCCTGGAGGTGTGTCAGTTTTTTTTTTCTTCTATTCTTTTGCCGCTTCTTCGTGCGCATGTTGGGTGCTATTACTACAGGACGTCCTGTTTGAGATGACGGTTCAGTCTTGGCATGTGTGGGATTGAATGTGGACCCATGGCACCGAATGCAGTTGTTCGTGGCGAGAACAGTTGCTTCGGATAAGCAGGCACTTCGGCAATGAGACCTGCGGCAAGTTCTTGTAAAGAATGCTATAAGACCACACCAATAAAATATAACCGTACGACAAAAGTATCCTCAGCCTTCTTCCTCGGTGGCACTGGCATCCAACATGCTCAATTGTGCTCTAAAAAAATGTCCTAAGGCACACAAAACAGCATCGAATAATGAAAGAGTCATATTTTTAAAAATGAATTTTACGTTTCAATAATTTTTCCTTCGCTCAACTGATCAGATCACTGAAAATCTTTAATGCGACCACTGGCACGAGTATGCCTCATTCGGCGTGCTATAACTTGTTAGGTACTTAAATATTATAAACACTTTTTTTCATATAATGGTAGACAAGGTCTTTGCCTTTGACCACAGAGATTTAAAAAAAATTTAAAATGGCCTTTTTGAGGAAAGTATTTTTAAACTTCGGCGTTTTTGGTAAACCATATATTCTTTAGGACAACTTCGAAATATAACGGTGAAAGTCAGAACCACAGGAAATATTTTAAAAGTAAGCCGAAACATCAAAGTATGTACCGAGTTTTATTATCGTCACTTTAAAGGCTCTGCAGCAATAAATTTCTGAATTACAAGTATTTTGGCCAGTTTACCATGTTTGTGATTTTTTTCCTCAAAATCTGTTTAGCTGAGAAGTGCAATGAAATACTTATAATGTCCTATTTCACTTGTTTTATGACGGAAAAAAAGGTATTGCGATCAATAAGCGCACCACTTTGCTGGTGGGTGTGCTCAAAGTTGAGAAAACGCGAAGTTGGCGTAAATGTGGTTTTGGTGGCCAAAAACTTATTTTTTTTTCAGGCAAATTTTTTTTCACAAAACTAACATCGGAATCGTTGTTCTGAGTCAAAAACCTACACCTGAAGTAAATTTCATCAAAGTCGAGAATGGTGACCAGGACCTCGTGTTCGATCTTATCTGGACACACCCTGAAGCAGGCATGTGAAGACCAACTTCACATCTTTCTCACTCCCATCGGCTCTCGGACTTCTCGCCGTGTGCCTTGCAAACTAGGCACAGCCGTGAGGGATTCTTCTTTATTTCGTTTGGCAGGTGTGACGACGAAAATGAGCCCATTCGGCGATTTGTAGGCGCATTGGTGAGGCCATCAATCTACGCTTTTAGCACGACGGCATGCTTCGAAAAAGCCGGTATAGTTCACTAGTAACAACTTGGTGAGGGCTCGTTAGTTCATAATTAGAACAAGTAAAGTAACAGCGCGAATGGAACAAAGACGACAAAGAAACGAAGACCACGGGGCAAGCGCTGACTGCCAACTGAATGTTTATTTCAAGAAAAACCAGCCTTTTATACATTCTGAAAATGAGCATGCGCACAACAAACACTCGCTAATCACACTCTCAATCTTTCTTTTAAGAAGTTTATTTCTCTCTCCGAGAGTAGAAGAGAGGGCGAACTGATACACTTATCACCTTCGTTATGGATCATGGATCCATCTGTTATGGATAGTGCACCAATCGCCGCTAAAAACTATGCTAAAACACACACACACACACGAAATTACATACAGCTCCAAAATGGACAACTATGTCCATCTAGCAGAAAACATATCAAGAGCAAACATCATGGCCTCCGAGATGGCGGGCGTGCCACGCGCCCGCCATCTCGGAGGCCATGCGACTACAGCAGAGCCCTTTCTCATCGATGAGGGCCGGCGGGACATTCATGTCAAGTAGTCGCTCTCATGTCAGGGTAGTCTTGGCGACACTGACGCTTGGCCTCCGCTTCTCGAGCTCGAAGTTCTACGTCATTTTGGCGTCGTTGACGCCTGTGATAGGCTTCGCGCGCTCGTAGTTGGGGATCCATATCACGGCGACGACGCTCCATTTCAGCTTCCCTGGCTCTCAGCGAGGCATCTTCATGGCGTTGTTGGCGTTTGACCTCCGCTTTCCTGATCCGACCACGTCGCACGTGCGCGCGTGTGTGTGTGTCTGTGTGCGCGTGCGTGTGTGTGTAACAACACACATTAATAAGTATGCACTTAGTGGCTCAAGTCCGCCCTAGGGGCCGGATTTCGCTATCGCGTTCATTTCTTAAAGGCGAAAGTTAACGGTCCCCCAATTTTTTTAACGCCACTGCGTCAAAGAGCTCGTTTCGCAGAAATTCCGGTGTCGGTGGCGTGGCGTCATTGGTTCTGAGCGTTGGTCATGAGCGAAAATTCGAGGTAGATGCAAAGATAGAGAGGGCGTTTGCACTTTGGCTTTTCTTGCGGCACAGTGTATACGTATCCATCGAGAAGTGAAGGCAAGCTAGCGATTGAGAAGGCGATAGCGTGTGTGTGTGTGTGTGTGTGTGTGTGTGTGTGTGTGTGTGTGTGTGTGTGTGTGAGAGTGTGTGTGTGTGTGTGTGTGTGTGTGTGTGTGTGTGTGTGTGTGTGTGTGTGTGTGTGTGAGTGTGTGTGTGTGTGTGTGTGTGTGTGTGTGTGTGTGTGCGTGCGTGCGTGCGTGCGTGCGAATATCGCTGTTGCCTTTTAAAGGCGAAATGTAAGAGTCCGCCCCCCCTTTTTTTCTTTTCTCTGGCTAGACGCGGCGCACCGCCTCTAGTCAGTTTATAGCTAGTACCTGACTCAGAGTATGCGTACGTGTGAACATAATCGCGTACATTTATGATTGCGGATTCTTTCTGCATGTCAGCGGTTTTCATCGCGATAAGTTTACGAGGAATATATCACCGTCACTTCATCGATTGAGCGACTGCCAAAGACTGCATGGACTTTTCGTTACAGCTCCTTATATTTGGAGATTTGCAAGACTCAAACAAGCTGTTATATGGCGAGAGAGTAAAACAACCTTTTACTTTCTCGTTGGATGCAGGAGTGGAACAGGCACTTTACTCTGTTTGGCCAGGAGGAGTGAAATGCCTTTTCACTCCCCCTGGCAAAAGAGAGCAAAGCGCCTCTCTGTAGAGATAGTATAATGAGATCTGTGGGAGTAACACAGCTCTTTAACTCTTGCTGCAGGAGTTTCAGTTTTTAGAGTGTGGCATTCTTTTTCCGCCGGCGCTGGCCTTTGCACTTCGCTCTCTTGACCCCTTCTTCGCCGCTTGAATTTTCATTGAGCATTTTCTGGAGCACAAGTTCGCTCCAATAAGCCTCGTTTTATCGACTAACACTGGGCCATCCTTGGCTACATGAAATCTGGTGGAGGTGCTGGGTGTCTGAAACGTAAGCTCGCGGCAAGTCACCAGGCATGTCTAACTTGTAGCAGCCGCCGACAGTGAGGTCTTCAGTCGAAGTTTGGACTGCTTCCGCAGAAAAGAAAGAGGACGTCGTGGCCACCATCATGAACAACGCTGCCGCTGCGACCAACGCTACAAATCCTCTTATGGTTCTTCAGCAACGCAGAGAGCCACCACCATTTCACGGGCCTCCCTCGGAGGATTGCGAAAACTGGTTGGGTCAAGTAGAATGGGTTAGGCTCTTCAACCGCTGGGACGAAGGAGACAGTGAGGTACGTATTAAATCTTCGGCCTTACAGATTGTGCTCGGACTTTGATCTACAACCATGAGAGCTCCCTAGAGTCCTGGCTAGGATTTAGGGCCCACTTTTCAACGACCTTCACCGCGGTTTCGCAGAAGGAGCGGCCCGAGGCCTTCCTGCAGACGCGCACACAACGCCCTAACGAACGCGTTGTCTTGTTCTTCGAAGAGATGGAAAATCTCTTCAGGCAAGCTGACCCTTGAATTGCCGAAAACAAAGAATTTATGCCTATTAATGCGTAGCGTGAAGGAAGAACTGTCGCTGGGCTTGTCCGTAATCCGCCCACAAACGTCGCCGAATTCGCGGCTGAGGCTACCGCAATTGAGAAGGCCGTCAAAAATGCGTGCTAAGCAGGATAACTGCCACAATTGGTACGACCAACGCGAACTACGTTGAAGGGACGCAGATTCCGACGGATGTGCTGCGCGAGACCACCCGCGCAGTATTAAGGGAGAAGCTGCGGAAACTTCTCCCAGCGGCGCCGCAAGTACAAGTCGCTTCCCCAAGCGACGTTACCCATGAAGAGGTCCAACAAGCACTGGAGAATTTTATGCTACCGGAACCACCTCGTGAGCCGCAGACTATAGCCTCCGTACAAAAGTTCGTCGTCGCCCGCCCGACCAACTACGGTGGAATACCAGACGCCAAGGAAGACCAACGTATGACGAGCCCGCGACCATCGTCCGCTATGTTACCGCTGCGGAGAAGCTGGCCATATCTGCCGTCGCTGCCGCTACAGACAACCCGGCCTGCGAGGTTCCTCCGTTGACGCACCGCGCCTCTTATGGCCCGCTCACGCTAGCCGCTAGCCTGCCGCACAACGTCGGCCGTCGCCGACGTTCAATGCTGTCCAATCTGCATGGCAAGCTTCGCCAGCGAGGCATTCGCGCCTCCGAAAAACATGGCCGCACTGCCAAAAGCGGTTGACGTCCACCTCGAATCTATCAAGTGGCCGCCGTGCGTTCTGTAGCGTGCAAGCTCCGAACTCATGCTTCCACTTGCTTTAGATTCAGCTATGATAGATGATAGGACTGCATCCTCGCGGTCTTTTGGGAAAGTAATGTATTGGCGGAGGACGTTGGTCTTTCGTAAGCCACGGAAGTGGCTATTTTGCGCAAAGAAAACACAAGGCGAGGGTTAAGGGGAGCGCAAACTTTCGACTGTTTATTCCAAATTTACTGCAGTAGTATATATATATGCAAACGCATGCGCAGAAAGCGAGGCAAACAACGAACAGATAACGCTTTGTGCAATGCAATACAGAGGTATAGACATGCGCAAAAGTGCAGGCTCACAACAATTAGATACCATCTTAATGACAACCTGCGATGCAAGAACGTGCTCTCTGCCTGCGAAAGGAACAATGAAGTTTCACTAATGCATAATAAACCTCGTGCTTTTATATGAAAAGCTTCCAACAGCTCCCGAGCAGTGGTGTCCCTGCTTCTCCCAAGAATCTGAATTTTATGCAGATACAGCTCACACTTGTGGGAATTGCAGTGGGCCGGCAAATGTGCCCCATCTTTACCTTTTAGTGACAGCTCGTGTTCCCGCGCACGCTCATTCACGCACCTTCCCGTCTGGCCGACATATGTCTTGCCGCAGGAGAGCGGAAAATTCGTAAACAACACCGGTGGCACATGTTGTGTACGAGTTTGCGTGCTTCTTGCCACAGCCACTTTTCTTGTTCCCGCCATTTAGAACACGCGGGCAAAGCTGAGATAGCTTGCGTGGCGCGGAAAAAACACTTGGCACGCCGTGCCTGTTTGCAACCTTCTTGAGGTTTTGTGAAATCCGGTGCATATACGGGACGACCTCAGGTCTCACCGTTCCTCGCACTTGCTCAACCCCAGCACTGTGGTGTTCACGTTTGATCTTCTGGAGGAGCGACTCGGCGACGGCGTTAATGAGCGTGCGAGGGAAACCAACCAAGGTCAAGCGATCCAATTGGTTTTGAAAGCCCTTCTGCATGACGTGTGGGCACGACCTGGTTAGTGCAGACTCTAGACAGTGTTTGGCTATGGCCCTTTTCACGGTGTTGGAATGCGCCGACTCGAATGGCAGCAATTCTTTTTTAGACCTGGGCGAATAAAGCCATCTGATTGTTGTGAGCCTGCCCTTTTGCGCATGTCTATACCTTTGTATTGCATTGCACAAAACGTTATCTGTTCGTCGTTTGCCTCGCTTTCTGCGCATGCGTTTGCATATATATATACTACTGCAGTAAATGGAATAAACAGTCGAAAGTTTGCGCTCCCCTTAACCCTCCCCTTGTGTTTTTTTTTTTTTGCGCGAAATAGCCAGTTCCGTGGCTTCCGAAAGAACATGACCCGACTAGCCCAACAACATGTGCTTCTGGACGTTGTTCTGTTTGGGAGTTAGGTGCGTTTCTTGCACACACATCACTTTCGGGTTGAACTTAATCAGAAGTTCTTGGACGTCATCTAGATTTCTAAGCAACCCTCTCTCGTTCCATTGTATGGTTTTGTCAATGATCGGGAAAAGAAAAAGGTGCTGTGTGTAAAGAGGTCGGAGATGGGCTCATCTTACGGGGTCTTTGTGAGGCCCTGTAATTGGTGTTTTCTCCTTTTTGGAGCGGTCGAGAGAAGCTGGCCGCTCCTTCGGTGCTTCCTGCGCCGTTTGGCTTGAAGTGGTGTCCATAGCCTCTTGCGAGGCACTGACACCAGCTCCACAGAGCGAGCTGTGCGTCGCTGAGACTTCGCCTCGGTCGACGAAGTCCTTGTCCCCACCGAGCTGGAGGTCGATGGGACCCCCTTGGCCTCGTAATTGCCCTGGCTGCTGTCAGAGCTTGTGGAGACCACTGGTGTGGACAGGTTGGATGTGGTCAGGGCAGCGCTGGTTGCTCCCACCGTAGGGGCTAGTGGCGTTAGCCTCAGCACGCTAGGTGTGGTCCTGGCAACTGCCATGGGCCTTTGTGGTGTCGCCCCACGTTGCACTACTTCGGCGAGAGATGTTTTGAGTGCGAATGATGAGGAGATCCGTTGTCTTACTTCCCTGGTTGTGATATTTTCGTTGTAGCGAACAGTTACAACTTGGTAATGGGTCGTTCTCTCGAGCACCTTCTAGTGGGTCAGCCCTCTTCGGCTCTTTTCGAAGAGAACGCAGCTTGCGCTGATTGTCGGTCCCGCCTTGACTGTCGCTGTATCGTCGAGTATCGTCACCGCTAATAAACCTCTTTATAATTTGGTGGAGAGTGCTGGGCCTTCGCAACAACTTCGGCTCTCATTCGATGCCCCTGGCTCTTCGATCCCGTACCCTGCCGCCTACCACGCCTCAAGACGCCACCCAGCAAAAGCCCCCGCCCGCAACGACCTCATGTTCTGGTGTCCCTCGTATTCGCGACCCTCCCGTCTTCACTGGCGCCGATGGTAACGACGTGGAGGACTGGCTCGCGATTTACGAGCGCGTGAGTGTCCCCAATAAATGGGACGAGGCAGGAAAATTGACCAACCTGGCTTTCTACGTCGCGGGTGTGGCGGGCCTGTGGTACAACAACCACACATCCGATTTTACGACGTGGTCAGACTTCAAGACCGCCATTATGAACGTGTTTGGGCGCCCTGCCGTTCGTAAGCTGCAGGCCGAACAGCGCTTACGTGAACGCGCTCAGCAGGCCGGCGAATCCTTCGCCAGTTACATTGAAGACGTCCTCGATTTCTGTAAGAAAGCCGACGCCACCATGTCCGATTGTGACAAGATCAGACACATAATGAAAGGCATCGACGACGACGCCTTCACCATGCTGCTCGCCAAGAACCCCAGCAAAGTGGCAGAGGTCATAACGCTCTGCCAAAGCTATGAGGAGCTGCGCCGGCAGCGATCGATGACCCGTCGCTCTCCATCATGCGACGCCGAGCTCGCTGGCTTGTCGACCATACCCGACCACTCCGCGTTCCTCGCAGAGATCAAGACCTTCGTGCGCGAGGAAATCGCGCGCCAGTTCTCTCTGCTGGACTTTGCTCGCCCTCGGTACGCTCAACAGCCGCCGACCACCCTTCTGCCTCCCCTCCGTCGAGCAATTGAGCAGCAAATCGCGGAGGTCATTCCCGAGTACCACCAGCACCATCCGGCTCCTGCACCTTTGAGTTACGCCCAAGTTGTAGCAAGAACGCCCTCACCGATTGCTACGGCTGTCACACACATTTACGCCGAAGCCTCCGCTCGACCACACTCTTTCGACGCGGATGTACCGGTAACCTACGCCGACGTCACGCACAGGCCACGAATGCAGCCTACCATGCAGTCCTATCAGTTGCCGCCCCGTCAATCCCGCCCTCCACCATGGGCGGGCCCTGCTCCAGCGAACCGATGGCGCACACCTGACAACCGCCCCATATTCTCTCGGCCGCACTTCCGTTGTTACGCATCGCATCGACACTGGCGCCCAACCACCACTGCGGCAACGTCGATATCGCGTGTCTCCCGCAGAACGTCGGGTCATTCATGAGCAAGTCGACGATATGCTTCGACACGACATTATTCGGCCCTCGGACAGCCCATAGGCGTCTCGTTGTTCTCGTTGCGATGAAGGACGGTTCCGTGCGGTTCTGTGTGGACTACCGAGGGCTCAACAAGATCAATCGCAAGGATGTTTATCCGCTGCCGCGAATCCACGACGCGATTGACAGCCTGCAAGGAGCCGAATTCTTTTCATCTCTTGATTTGCGCTCGGTGTACTGCAAGTACCCATGGCGGCTGACGCTCGACCGAAGACAACCTTTGTCACGCCCGACGGCTTGTATGAGTTCAACGTCATGCCGTTTGGTCTGTGTAATGCGCCCGCGACCTTCGAGCGCATGATGGACACCGTTCTGCGCAAATTCAAATGGCACACGTGCTTGTGTTACCTGGACGACGTCGTGGTTTTCCCTCCGGACTTTTCCATGCATCTCCAACGTCTGCGGCATGTTTTGACGCGTTTGCGCAACGCCGGCCTCCAACTGAATCTGAAGAAGTGCCGATTTGCAGCACGGCAGCTGACAATCCTCGGCTATGTCGTGTCCAAGGACGGAATCCTTCGCGATCCGACCAAGCTTCGGCCGCGGCCGAATTTCCCAAATCTACGTCCGTCAAAGAACTGCGCAGTTTCGTAGGACTGTGTTCGTATTTTCGACGCTTCATACGAAACTTTGCCACCATCATATCGCCGCTGACGAAGCTCCTTGGCGGTAACGGACCCCTAGGTTCGTCGTCGTCCGAGTGTGACGACGCGTTCGCAAACCTCCGTCGTTTGTTGACGTCTCCTCCCATAATACGCCACTACTATCCTGCGGCCCCAACGGAGGTACACACGGATGCCAGTGGTGTAGGCTTCGGCGCTGTCTTTGCGCAGCGCAAACCAGGGTTCCCCGAATATGTCGCGGCATACGCAAGCCGTACGCTTACCAAAGCCGAGACCAATTACACGGTCACGGAAAGAGTGCCTGGCGATCATCTTGGCCCTTACAAAGTTTCAACCTTATTTGCATGGTCGCCCATTCGATGTCGTCACCGACCATCATGCACTATGCTGGCTGTCGTCCCTGAAGGATCCCTCAGGCCGTCTTGCCCGCTGGGCACTTCGCTTGCAAGACTAATACATCCGAGTGCTGTACCGCAACGGACGCTAGCATGCTGACGCCGATACCCTCTCGCGCTCTTCCTTGCCTGACGACAATGCCCCCTGCTCAGTATCTCACATAGCTGTTGCTTCAATCGACGCTCACACCATCGCTACCGAACAGCGCAAGGATAAATGGATCACCTCGCTGATCGACTTGCTCACTGATCCGTCCGCAACACCATCCACCGGCGCGTTGCGTCGTCAAGCCCACCATTTCGTCGTTCGCGACGACCTACTGCACCAACGCAATTACGACGCCGACGGCCGCCAGTGGCTACTAATGATAGCCCGCAGTCTGCGTTCTGAAATATGCGAGGCCTTCCACTCTGACCCGGAATGCGCGCACTCCGGGGCATCCAAAACTTACCACCGCATTCGACAACGATACATCTGGCGAGGGATGTACCGCTACCTGCAGAAGTTCGTTCGCTCCTGTCTCGATTGCCAACGCCGAAAACCTGCAACGCACGTGTCGCCAGCAGGTCTACAACCATTACCTTGCCCTAACCGTTCGTTTGGGCGCGTGCGCATCGATTTGTATGGACCACTTCCTCTGACTTCGGCTGGTAACCGCTGGGCCATCGTCGCGGTTGACCATCTAACGCGATACGCCGAACCGCCACCCTCCCAGCGGCTACAGCGCGCGATGTTGCGTCCTTCCTACTACACAGATTCATACTGCATCACGGACCACCCCAAGAGCTTCTCAGCGATCGAGGCGGTGTCTTCTTGTCGGAAGTTGTGGAAGCCATCCTCAAAGAGTGCCATGCTGTTCACCGCAAAACTACTGCTTACCCCCCGCAGACGAATGGCCTAACCGAACGCTTTAACCGCATGCTCGGCGACATGCTCTCAATGTACGTCGCCGCCGATCACACCAATTGGGATGCCATTCTGCCCTTCGTCACCTACGCCTATAACAAGGCCCCCCAGAGCACTACTGGTTTTTCACCCTTCTGCTTACTGTACGGAAGGCACCTGTCGCACACCATTGACACGATACTTCCATACAAGCCGGATCGCTCTGAATGTGCGCCTCTTTCTGCCACAGCCAGACTTGCTGAGGAGTGTCGTGAGCTCTCCAAGACCTTCACAATGCATAACCAAGAGCGGCAGAAGAGCACTCGCGGTGACAACACCACTTCTGCGCCCCCGTTCCTCCCTGGAGCGCTCGTTTGGCTCTCTGTCCCTACCACTGCAACTGGCCTCTCTTCCAAACTACTGCCCAAATACGAAGGCCCCTACCGTGTCGTCGAACGCACATCCCCGGTCAACTCCCCGGTCGCACATCCCCGGTCGAACCCAAAGAACCATCTTCGGACATGCGCCGTCGAGGGCGCGACATTGTCAACGTGGAGCGCCTGAACCCTTACCACGACCCCCTCATAGTGACTAGTTGCTAGGTCGCCAAGTGGCTCCCTTTTCGTACCCGGGGTAATTGTAGCGAAGCGTTCGAACTTGGTAATGGGTCGTCCTCTCGAGCAAATTCTAGTGGGTCACCCTCTTCGGCTCTTTTCGAAGAGAACGCAGCTCGCGCTGAGAGTCGGCCCCGCCTTGACTGTCGCTGTATCGTCGAGTATCGTCGCCGCTAATAAACCTCTTTATATCCTCAACTTTTAGGGGCGAAGCTTCTTAAAGCGGCACCCGTTTGTCCCCGTCGTAGTACGTAACCAGTCTTAACGCTAGTACCATATCTTGACCTCCAAGGTGGTGCCGGTGGGAGATTTCTCCTGTGCGTTGTTGAACAATAAAAAAATTACAGCATATCCACGGGTGAATGATGAAGAGCTTGGGCGAAGCTCCTGAAGCAATCATGGTCCCGGGATCCGCTTCTCGTTGAGCTCGTTTCGCAGCGGCGTCCTTGGCGCGCACCGTCCCGGGATCCGCCTGGCTGCCGCCAAGCGAGCGCCCGCGAATGCGAATCGTTCATGCTCCACCAACGATCCGACACGTACGGCGACGATCCAGGAGAATGAGAGAGGCGCTCGCTCCCCGCGCATCCCCGCGCAGCAGCCAATCGGAGAGCAGGGACACTTCTAGCAGGGACACTTCCATCTAGTGTCGATTCACTCAAGCGCCATATTGCACACAGTTCTAATGGACCAACGTCATCTAGGAAATGAGACAATAAATGGTGATGACGACACAGATTGTGTACAGCGCCATCTAGAATATCGTCCCTGAACTGCAGTTTTATGTACTTCTATGAGACAGCGCCATCTCTTGCATTATAGGAGAGATACTGCTGTTCACGCCGGTAACGCCGGACAACGGAGACGTGACAAGGTTAGACCAGGAGCTACGCCCCTAAAATTCGCAGCGTCACCCGATGGCACGCGCACCAGCCACGTCGACGCAGAGGATTGGCCAGATAGGGGCTCGTGGCATGCGACCCGAGCCGTGATGATGAACGACGAAGGATTATCGTGGCACTGTGCTGTGGGGCTCCGGACGGAGAAGATCGAGGAATGAGCAAGCGTCGCACCCGCGGCGAAGGCGGCTGGTACTCGGTTCTGGAGGTGGTGGCACGCAAGGCCCGCGGAGTGGCCGTCGACCTTGGAAGGCTCCAAGCGGGGCTGCCCGGACACTCCGCCCCTCAATACGGCAGTTCCGGCATCGCCAGCAGCCCTTCTCTTCTCGGCAGGACGCCCCGCCACGGCGGTCTAGTGGTTAAGGCGCTCGACTGCTGACCCGCAGGTCGCGGGATCGAACCCCGGCCGCGGCGGCTGCATTTTCGACGGGGGCGAAAATGTCTGAGACCCGTGTACTTAGATTTAGGTGCACGTTAAAGAACCCCAGGTGGTCTAAATTTCCGGAGCCCTCCACTGCGGCGTCTCTCATAATCATATCGTGGTTTTGGGACGTTAAACCCCAGATATTATTATTATATTCTCGGCAGGACGGCTGCACACCACAGTTCAGTCAAGGAGACGCCCGTCACCTGTAGAGTCCTGAAGCAAGGGACCAAGGCCCAGTTAGGCCTAACCTCGACGGACCGAGGACGGAGAACACTACTGGGGACGCACGCGACGAGAGCAAGCAGCCGGCTGGACGAAGGCAACCGACGATGAACTCGGAGGATTACTGAGGACGTCGGCGACGGTCTCGACGAGAGATTGACGCAACGGGAACATCGAGTCGTCGCGACGTACTGTAAGAACCTTCTATTGCTGCAAGGCCCATAGTGGCCAGACTGAGTTGATGCGACAGGTCTAGGCCTAGCTAGAACGCATTGTTTAGCTAGTTGCAGTTCTAGATATGAACTGAGATTTGAAATTTGAATTACTCAGTGTCTTTACCGTTTTTTTCATGTTATCTGTTTGCTCATTACGAACTTTGTTTTTGCCGTCCTAGCACGGTCTCCTGTGCCCGTCTCACTCTCTCCCGATCCAATATTGCAAGCACCCCCGAGATAATCGCGACAAATAATTGGCGAGCCTGCCAGGATTCAATCGTGCCCAGTCACTGATTCTCGAGTGGTGTGAAGATGGATTGGGAGAAGTTGGCGGCCGTGGCCAAGGACTTGGGCATATGCAAGGAGGAGACGCTGAAGTTTTTCGAGGATGCGGAGCGAATTGAACAGGAGAGAGCGCGCGAAGACCATGAACGAGCGCGCGAGCAGCATGAACGTACGCTCGCAGAGCAAAAGATAGGAAAAGAAATTTTGGAACTTAAGGTGCGTTTGGCACTACCGAATGAAGCGTCGCGAGACGATGCAAGTGTAGATAGTGGCCCATCGACAGCGTCGGCCAATTCGCCATCTCCCGGACGAAAGCCTGTCTACCCTCGTACACTAACCCTTTGATGAGCGAAGGGACGACTTGGATGCGTATTTGCATCGCTTTGAGAGGATCGCAATAGGGCAGGGCTGGGAGAGGGGTGAGTGGGCCAATGCCCTGAACCTCTGTCTCGTGGGAGAAGCACTGAGCGTGTATGGCCGCATGCCATCAACAGAGTCATTAGACTACGATTTGGTAAAGAAAACTTTATTGGAAAGATTCCGGCTGACCGCCGAAGGGTATCGTGAAAAATTCCGGTCGTGCGAGCCTGAGAACTCCGAGACTGGCAAACAGTTTGTCTGTCGACTTTCCAACTACTTTGATCGATGGATGGAATTGTCAGACACAGCAAAAACTTACGAAGGCGTCGGCGACAAGGTAGTTGGAGAATAATTCCTCAACCGTTGCAGTGGCGAGTTGGCCGTATTGTTGAAAGGAAGAAAGGTGGGCACGGTAGAGGAAGTGGCAAGGCAGGCCGACCAGTTCATGGAGGCACAAGGTATCAGAAATCTTGGAAAGGTGGTCGGTGAAAGTATTATGGCAGCGGAGGGAGAGGCTAAAGGACAGGTCCCAATGAGCAACTTCAGGGCACAACAGCGATGTTTCTTGTGCAATCGGCCGGGACATATTGCCAGCAATTGTCGTACAAAGATTGGCCATAATGAAAAGACAGTGACGTGCTCAAAATGCCAAAAAAGAGGACACAAAGCAGAGGATTGTAAGATGAATTCAGCTGAAAAGATTGGTTGTGTAATGAGTGCCAGGGAAGGACAGATCGAAAAAGATATGCCAGTAGTTGGAGGAGAGGTACAAGGGCGTAAGGCGACGGTGTTGAGGGATACGGGTGCTAACACGATATTAGTAAGAAGTAGTTTAGTTGCACCCGAGAACATGACAGGACAGGTGAAGCCGGTGATTTTTGTAGATAGGACCATCAAATATATGCCTGAAGCAAGGATACGAATATCTACACCCTTTTATACAGGGCTGGTGACAGCGAAGTGTGTTGAGGATCATCTATACGACTTGGTAGTGGGAAATGTACCTGGTGTGAGAAGGGTGGATGACCCTGATCCATTGTGGAGAAGGGCTAAGAAAGGCGTGGAGCAGAGTAAAAAAACACGGTTGATCCCTCCGTCATAGGAATCGGAATAACACGAAAGGAAAGCGTGCCCTTACAGAAGTATCTGAAGGCTTACTGTACATTGATATGAGAGAGTTTGCACAATGTATATTGATGTCTGGCAGCTAATGGCGCCGTTTAACGTGTATGCACCCACTTTGATGATTGGTGGTACATCTCCATCCCGACGACTAACGTCCATGTTAAATGAATAAACACACCCTTGTGGTAGCTGTAGTAGTTAACGGTGAAAGCGTAATCAGAGAACGAGGTGCGATAGCCAGAAGAGCGTCGCATATTGGACGCAAAGCTTCTTAGCCATCCCGCGGACTGTTAAAATGTGATTGAACACCCACGGCCGGACTAGAGGGAAACTCAAAGCGCGTCGTGTCGCTCCGGTAGCCCAGCCGCGATTTTTCTCGGGCAAGCGCGACGACAGGGAACGCGGGGTTACAGCTAGACGAGGCAGGCGCGCGTCGTATAGCTATTTTTGGTTTGTATTAGCGTAATGCTAGCGAGGCCGACGCTTTTACGACGCTTGGGCAAAGGTCGCCACCTCGCGGTGTGTTAAGGCATTGACAAAATTCAACTTATATTGAAAACGCCCCGAATGGGACGGACACGTAACGCGTTGCAGGTGCTAGTCGCGGAGGCCACAGCAATGACGAATTGCTTTACCTTACCACTCCCAGAGGTCAACACCACCCAGCCGACCGGGAGAGTGGTAGATATAAAAGGCGCGTTCTTAAAACCTCCAGAGTCTGCTCCTGGGCCTGCATAGTATATGGCAAACCCGAACGGCCTTTCACAATGCCGATGTGGAAGTCAGACCTGTTCGCGATTACTTTCGCGAATGTGTCTCTCGTTTTGTCGAAATGCAGAAAGTGCAGATGGATGCACCGGAGCGGGTTCCCAGAGTGCAGTTGTTGTTACAGGAGGATCGAAAGGTGGGCCAGTTGGTAATTCATTTTCTTCGTTCAGCGAACTGGGAGCGCGGAACAAACACAAAGGACGAAGCGAGGAACCACATCGTCTTATGTGGTTCCTCGCTTCGTCCTTTGTGTTTTTTTCGCGCTCGCAGTTCGCTGAACGAAGAAAATTGTTGTTACACATGCCAAAGTTTTAACATGTAGTCAGCTAACAGCTGGTGGTGTATCACTGTACTGTTCCCTGGTTTACGATTAGTGTATGAAAATACTTTGTGAGGCAATAAAGAAAAAAAAAGTGACCGTGGCGCAGTGGATAGCGTGCCCGGCATCTGTTGCTGCGGACCGAGCGGTCGCGGGTTCGATGCCCGTTGACGGCACTTTTTTTCTTTGCCATCTGATTGTGTATATTTTTTCGACGTCATTTCCGTGACGGAAATACGTCACTGAGGTCTTGGTGGACCCCGGCATAAAACACTTTCGTGTTTATATATTAAAAATTTGGGGCCAGCAGAAGGTGAGGAACCAAAAGTAGAAATGGAAATGGCAGCAGCAGTGCAAACTAGGGCCTCCAGCAATGTGAGGAAGAATATAAGACCACCACAAGTCATCATCATTAAGGGGTTGGATGTATCAGTGGAGAAGTTCAAGGAATTGCAGGAGAAGGATCCATCTATTCAAGCGTGCGAGGCGAAATTAGGAGAGGTTATGAAAAGGAAGAAGAGTAGAACGGTAGCACAATTTGTGAAGCAGAATGGGCTGATGTATCGCAGGTGTGTATTTATCTCGGGTAGAGAAGTCCTGCAGCTGATGGTGCCAGAGGAAGTAAACGATACGGTGTTAAAATTGGGGCATGATAGTATAAGGGCCGGTCACCAGGGAATGAAAAACACTTTCGACAAGATCACAGAGGAATTCTTTTGGATAGGACTGTGGAGCGATGTGAGAAGATATGTCAAATGATGCGACGTATGTCAAAGAACAGTGGTTAAAGACCAAGATAGGAAGGAGGCTGAAAAGGCAGAAAACAAGGAGAGGGCTACTGTGTGCATGGTAATTGCTGAGGCGAATGAGGAGGAGGTACAGACCAGGGCTGGGCAAAGATACTCGGAAATGTATTCCGGAATACAGATATCGAAATACATGGACCGGGAGCCTAAAATATAGATACTGAGATACATTTGCCTTTAGCGTAACGGGATATTTCAGAGATACTTTTGCAATATAAAGAAAAAAGTATTCCGGAATACAAATACTGTAATACAGATACTAGAATACTTCTTTACAGATACTAGAATACTCCGCAAAGACATTTATAAGTGCAGCATAATGGTGTATAAATTTGCAGTGCATTGAAACTTTTAGTTTATTTGTTTCTTACAGTGCCCTAAGTGCCATTAAGACATCATAGAGGGGGGGGGGGCGGCCCACAAAGTACATAATTAGTAATATGACATAATTACACATATTAATCACAATGAAAAAGTACACTATTTCACAGCAACCGTAACAAGCATTGGGCACCGAAATCGGACATGCTTGGTGAAAACGAAATCGGCTATGCTAGAAATAGCATAGTTGAAGCAAATCACTCGAATCACTAATGAACACCAGTGAATTGAGAAAAAGTATACATTTACTTTGCACATAAGATTTGCTTTGCTGAGTAGGTTGCTGTGTGAGTTTCTGAAGCAGGCTGTCTTCTAGACAGCGTCGATTCAGCTTCAGCACAAGACTCGCGAAAGAAAAAAAGTCTATCTAGCGCTGCAGACGGGCACAAATTCGTGTTATAGTGAATAAATACCACCTTCATAGCCGGATAGCCTTGGAGTGCGGCGACATCTCTTCTCGGGCCATCTAGATACCGATACACTTCATCCCTCACGTGGGTTGTTCTGACCGCTCAGAAGCCCATGTCGGTGCCCATCTTCGAAATCCTCAGCCGTCTGACCCGGTCGGCGCCGCGTCAGACGACTGAGCATTGCGTTGCCCATATAGGCCGGTAATAATTACATACACGCAATGGAGCCCAATATGTCGAAACTGCACAATCCAAAAATTGGCTTCCTAAAATCACGTTCTTTGGCGGTGGGAGGGTGTAAGCCCTCCCAGTCACTCCTGCAAGCTCTCTAAACAGACGTGGAAACAGGGACACCTGCTCAGAGCGCCCCATCAGAAACTACAGCAAGCACTCGTCGCCTGGGCCGAAAGGGTCACTCTTCAATAAAGGTGTCACCACCACCGACGCTACCAGCACCCATTTCAGCAAGCCGCAACACGCGAAGTCGCCTCCGGCGGTGGGTGAGCCTGGTACCACAAAAGACAGTTTCACGCTTGCGATCAATTAGGAATGCACCCTGACACGCTGGAGAGGCGGCTGAAAGCGCGACAAAGATAGCCATCTTCTAGTCACTTCCGCCGCGACTATGGGAACTGCTTTTAGAAGTGCCGCCGCTTTGAGAACTGAACGCACGCGAATCATTGCAAAGCCTCTGTTCCAAGGCTGCACTGGCCTTGAGAAACATCGACTTTCGTCGGCAGAGGCCGACAACACTGCCTCCACAATTCTGCCGTGTGCGGCGTCGCGCGCTTTACCAGATCGGTCATTCTGTGCTTGAGGGGAAACCATCGCCGCCCTTTCTGTCGGCGATCGGCGGCGCGCCTTTGCTTGCCTTGGCACAAAAACAAATGGAAAAAAAAACGTCATACCCCCTTGGAAACACGCGTCAACTCATTTCCGACAAAAAGAAAATGTAAGGAGATGACCATGTCCTGCATTGTATTGCGATACAAGCGATACATCGTAAAAGTATTTCCCTACTGATATACAAATACATTTTTCAAATGTATCTCGATACAGAAATACAGCTACTCAAAAGTATCTCTGAAATACTATCGCGATACTCTTGTATTGCGATACTGCCCAGCCCTGGTACAGACTTATAGGGTGAAGAAACACAGATTAAGCCCGTTGGATTGGAGTGGTGACTGCTCTAGGAGAAAACAGGTTCTGCGCTGTGGAATCAGCCTTCAACAGATTGACTGAGGTCTATTTTGAGTAGAATTGATTGCAATTGAATTTGTGACTATTTTCGATGAGTGAATGTGGTGTACTGTGGGTAGTTATAGTTATCTCTGTGTGTGTAGCTATAGTTTTTCGCACTATGAACTGCTGGACATTGTAATGGGTTCAGTGCAGTGTTTTGTGACGTGTTCGCGAAAGTGCGTGGTGAGGACAAGCGTGTAGTGAAAGTAGATGTGAACAGAAGAGAAGAGGATGCAAGTTGTAAGTTTAAGACAACATCTGAAGAGCAGAGGGCCGAAACCCCGAGGGGGACAGAAGCAGTTTTTTGAGAAAAAAAACTCTTGAAAGAGGGGCCCAATGGGATGAGTAAAGGAGGGGCACGAGGCGCGTGCCGAACGTGGAAGCGTGGCGACGGTGCGCGAGAAGCAAAAAGTCACCCGATGGCACGTGCACCAGCCACGTCGACGCAGAAGATTGGCCATATAGGGGCTCGTGGCATGCGACCCGAGCCGTGATAATGAACGACGAAGGATTATCGTGGCACTGTGCTGTGGGGCGCCGGGCGCAGAAGATCGAGGAAGGAGCAAGCGTCGCACCCGCGGCGAAGGCGGCTGGTACTCGGTTCTGGAGGTGGTGGCACGCAAGGCCCGGGGAGTGGCCGTCAACCTTGGAAGGCTCCAAGCGAGGCTGCCCGGACACGTCGCCCCTCAATACGGCAGTTCCGGGATCGCCAGCAGCCCTTCTCCTTTTTACAGCAGCCCTTCTCTTCTCGGCAGGACGGCTGCAGACCACAGTTCAGTCAAGGAGACGCCCGTCACCTGTGGAGTCTTGAAGCAAGGGACCAAGGCCCAGTTAGGCCTAACCTCGACGGACCGAGGACGGAGAACACTACTGGGGACAAAATGGCTAGGTGGGCTAGTTGGTAACGCATGATTAAAAACTTTGAGCGCGCAAAAGGACGTAGGACCAGAAGAAACACACACCACAAGCGCTCACTCGCAACTGAATTTTATTAGACGGAAGAACGTACATTTATACATACATCGCATCGCGCATGTCACAAGGAGTTACAGGACTACAACCCAAGGAACGTGTTCAGTGTCTGTTAATGAAATTGAATTCTTTGTCATGTAAAGATAGGGAAGGTTGGCTAACACATATCGCCGCATTCTTTGTAATGTGATAGGCCTCTGAAATTTCACGCGTGGTCTGCTGAGGGTGACGAAACAAAATAATAGTGCTTTCGAACAATGGCTTGCATTTACATGTTTGACAGTGGGAGGCAAGATGAGATGTAGGCGTGCCATTCAATGAATTTTTGTGTTCTCGAAGTCGGGTGTTGATACATCGACCGGTCTGGCCGATGTACACGCAACTGGGGACGCACGCGACGCACGCGACGAGAGCAAGCAGCCGGCTGGACGAAGGCAACCGACGATGAACTCGGAGGATTACTGAGGACGTCGGCGACGGTCTCGACGAGAGATTGACGCAACGGGAACATCGAGTCGTCGCGACGTACTGTAAGAACCTTCTATTGCTGCAAGGCCCATAGTGGCCAGACTGAGTTGATGCGACGGGTCTAAGCCTAGCTAGAACGCATTGTTTAGCTAGTTGCAGTTCTAGATATGAACTGAGATTTTGTAAAATGTAAATAGGTTTTGGTTTGAATTACTCAGTGTCTTTTAACGTTTTTTCATGTTATCTGTTTGCTCATTATGAACTTTGTTTTTGCCGTCCTACCACGGTCTCCTGTGCCCGTCTCACTCTCTCCCGATCCATTATTACAAGCACCCCCGAGATAATCGTGACAATCGCTGACATTTGAAACAACGCCTCGGGTTTGGATTGAACGGTCGCACATGGAGTTTTACATAGCCAGTTTCAGGAGTCTCGGATAAGGTGGTTGAGCTGAAGGTGATTTTCAAGTGCTTTGTTGATATTTCGTTGTTGTTGCGCCTGATTGTGATGCGCTGGACATGTGTTACACCTTGGTCCTTGCATCCACCAAGCAGCTCTTCTTCATTCAGTGTCATGAAATCTTCGTCTGATATCACCCCCTTCACTGTATTCATGGTGCGGTGTGCGCTCATAGAGACGGGAATGTTACCAAAGGCTACGAGGTGTGCGAATTTATTGTACTGTTTCTTCTCTTTTAGTTCGAGAAGCAATCTCCGCTTGCCATCTTTGCGGCTTATAGCAGGTTCCAATGGTCTCTTTAAGGCACTTGGCCACAAGAAAGGGTGAGATTGCTCTAGCTTTCGTAGATAATTGTTCGCAGTGGAGGACGTGGTATTTTGGGAAAGTTTCTCTGTTTTGGGGCCAAAGGAGAGAACTTGCATCGGCGCGTACCCGTTTCGGGGCACGATCGGTTGCAAAGGGGGTCGAGGATCCCATGGAAAAAAGTGTATTTTTCGGTAACGGAGCCTACCACCCACCACGGAGCCCAACAAAGGGACGTGGCAGAACATGTGGACAAGCCTGCGCAACGCCAGCAGTACGCGGGTACTATAACCCAATATGGTTTACCCTAGGTTGGATAGCCGCACAAGGTTAACCCTTGCCACCAAGAAGCCTGGAAGTAAGTAGAAGATAGGAGAGGCACAAGAAAGGCCAAAAGGAAGAGAGAAAGACGAAGATGTGCGAAGAGAGATAGGAAAAGGCGACTGCCGATTTTCGCTGGGTAGGTCAGCCCAGGGCTGCGCTCTACATGAAGCCAGGGCCAAAGGGGTGTGTTGCCTCTGCCATGCGGCCTAAAAGGTCTAATCACCCGGTGTCGGCTCAACCCCCAGGACCCCCTTTTCTCCGGACACTGCAAAGCCACGCATGGCGAGGCGTGGGAGGGGTCGAAGCCCCACGTTAGCTCGGGTCCGTGGTTTCGCTACACACCAACCCCTGCTTGCGCACACGCCCCTGCGGGGCACTTGCAGCTAGAATCGACCGAAACGGTTGGCAATAAATATCACTCGGGATGTTTAAGCCTCGCTTCTTGCCGGGGAACCTTATGCCATTTTAAACAATTTGGTGCCGAAGATCCGGCAACTACTACCAGAGACCACGGAAGGCTACCAGTGAACTGACGGGCATGGAGCGGCTGAAATCGAAGCGGACGTTGAGACGATCTCTCAACACAAGGATTATCAACGAGGCAAGAGCAGATGCTACAGCGACCATAGATCAGCTGAACGCCATTTGCGGACGTCTCAACGCGAACAACGATGAGCCGAACCAAATCAACCAGGAGGTAGAGAGCCACATAGCGGATGACGAGTTTGAGCAAGAGTACAACACCGTCGTTGACTACGAGGACAACGGTAGCAGCGTGATGAGTGAGCTGCTTAGTAAGCGCGACCGCATGGTTGCGGCCATGTCATCAACACCGGAGCTTCAGACTTCGTCAGTAGCCAGTACCGCTGGAGCCTCTCGTACCAAGCTACCCAAGCTTGCCCTCGCCCCATTTGCTGGCGATCTGTGTCGGTGGAACGACTTCTGGGAACAATTTGACCAGATAATTCACCGGAACGGAAGCCTCACTGCGACGGACAAGTTCAACTACCTGAGGTTCTTCTTAAGAGGCGATGCAGCTTCAGCTATTGTGGGCCTGCCAAGCACGGAAGCTTGCTACACGGATGCCATCGACATACTCAAGAGACGCTTCGGTGACAAAACGAAACTCAAACAGGAGTACTTCTCCAGGCTTCCTACGCTGCCTTCAGTCCGTTCAAGCGACCCGGCAGCTCTTCGCAAGCTGCACGACCAGGTCGTCATCAACATCCGAGTACTGGAGAAACTTGGGGTTAGCAAGGCGTCTTTTTCTGCTGTGCTGTGCGACATATTGCTACGGGCTCTACCACACGATCTCTTGGTACAGTACCACCGGTTTCGCGCTCATCGCGCGACGATCGACAACAGTAATGCAGCCTCTATCACGGCGCTACACCGCCTAATAAATTTCTTCTCCATCGAATTGGAGAGCTTAGAGAAAAGCGAGCTCGCGAATTCTCGAGGAAGAGACAGCCATACGGAGAACGCGCAAAATAAATCGCGCCAGCTTCGTGGCTCGAAGTCCACGTCTTCAATCCTCCATAACAACGCCGTGAAAGTACCCGACAACTGTGTGTTTTGTAAATCGAGCCAACATTCCACGGAAGACTGCTCGTTGGATCTCCCGCTACCGCAAAAGAAGCACATTTTATCAGGAGACTCGAGGTGTTTTTGATGCACGACTAAAGCTTACAGGGCGGGTGATTGTAGCGCAAGATTACGTGCTCTACCTGACAAGAACGTCATACGGTGAGCGTGTGTGATCCGCAGAAATTAAGCAAGAAGACACGCGTAACCGGCAGGACAAATGCCAGATTACCGCCAAGAAACCTAAGCACAAACACGACTGTGTGTGCATCCCTGGGGACTAATCGACATACCCTCAAGAATTCATCGACGAGCGTCCTCCTGGAGACATTTTGGGCTTGGGCCGTAACAAATGTTACATGTCGGTACGTCAGAGATGTCATAGACGGAGGCAGTCAGCGCACGTTGGTCACAGAGAGGCTATCAAAGAAGCTGTAGTTGCGATGCATGGGATCCACCGTCATTGCGCTCAACACAGTTGCAAGCTAGTCAAGTCGAGCAGCGCAGAAGCGGCGTGTTTTGCAGCTCCGCTTGCAGAGCCAGTTCTCACACGTGGAAGTTGGCTTACAAGCCATAGAAATTTCGCACATATGCCAAGATATCGAGGCTACTACCACAAGCTCACCATTCGCCGCTGAAATTCACAGGTATGGAAAAGACATCGCTGATCAACTACTATACGGATCCGTTGTCGGGTAAGAAGTAGTGATGCAGAACTATCGATGGTAAAAAATACTATCGATAACGCTATCGATAGTAAAACATGCGATGGTACTATCGATAGTATAAAATCAACAGCACGAACTCATTGCAGAATAAACTTAATTCCCCGAGGAGCAGCCTGAAGGGCAAGAAAGTTGACGTCCTTGTGTTCTTCACCTGAGTGCTTTGCTGGCACATGATCATAAAGTCAAACTGCTCAGCTGTAGCGGAAAGGAACTGCGCGGCTTCAAACTTGCATTGCATTTTATGATTTCAAAATAAAAAATATATCAAGATCTAGGTTTGTTAATTGTAAGGATTAACTGGTTGCTTTTGGACATGAATTTATTGATGGAAATATTACGCCATTGTCAATGCGGACATATTTCTTTCGCCAAAACTTGCTCATAAATTAAGCGAAGCTGATAGTAGGCTATCACAAATATTTTGGCAATAAGGCCGGCCAGCAACAGCATCATTATTCACACCACTATCGATAGTATTTCACGTGGTTGTGACGGTCAACAATGCTGCAGCAAGACTGGGAAATACGGAGCACTTTATGTAGGCGAACTTGTGTCCAGAAAATCAAAACTCAAAATACAAGCGATACACGCCGCGCACTATAGCGGCCAGAACAGTTGTCGGCCATCGAGTAGTCTCATCATCGGTGGAACGCGTCGTCTTTTATACACCAGTCATCGAACCATTCCAGCGTTGTCGCTGGTTCTCGCGTAAGCTCTCGAATAAACTTGACTATTCACGTCCGGCGCATAATCTTAACAGAATGATCTGAAAACAATCGTAAAGCTTCTCAAACATTACGTTGTGGTCTGCTCCAAACATTGCTAACAGTCTTTGTGTCTCTGTGTTTGAGTATTTGTGTTTGGAACCCGAATACATCAAAACAATGCAATAAACACGCGTGGCAGTACTACTTATTGCACTATCGATAGTAGCGCTACCGATAGTGTGTTTACACTATCGGTAGTTTTAAAAAAAAACTATCGATGCTATCGATAGTCAATTTACCGATAGTTATGCATCACTAGCAAGAAGACATAAGCGTGCTCATCGGTTCCGACCAAATGTGGACGGTGTTACAGAGTCACGGATTATGCTCTGCGTATTGAAAACGAGTGTACAGGAGAGCGGGAACTCATTCTGGGAACTTGAAAGCGAAGGAATATAAGACGCCGTTGACAGTTAGAGAAAGCTCAGTCCAATATTGAAACAATTTGAAGAAACCGTCTGTCTTAGGAATGGAAGATGCGAAGTGACGTTGCCCTGGAAGGAAGATGTGGAGCTTTCTGACAACAAGCAAGTCGCTATTACAAGACTTTGGAAACTTCTATCCCGACTGTCGAACAAGCAAGGACTTTTGGAAACGTATGACACCACCATCCGGGAGTATCTACGAGTGGGACATGCGAAGTAGTTGACGGTCCACCCCTGGATTCGACAAAGGTCTATTATATGCCGCATAGGGAAATGATCCAATAGCACGCACTAACCACGAAGGTCAGAATCGTTTTCGACGCTTTTTCTCACGCAAAAGGGTGCCTTTCATTGAATGAATGCCTAGGAAAGGGTGAAAACCTGTACCAAGATCTCGTGAAGGTAATATTACGCTTACGAACGCACCGCATAGCTCTGCTAGCCGACATTGAGAAAGCATTCCTTCAAACCTCAGACAGAGATGCCTTCAGGTTCCGCTGGTTTCAGGAAAAAGAAGCACTCGAATACTCAGAAGAGGAGATTCAGGAGTGGAGAATGACGTGAGTGCCTTTCGGAGCAGCTTGTAGCCTACTGATGTCATTTATACTCCACGATCTAAAGAGTGCATTCAAGCAAAACCAGGGACGCGAAACTACTCAGTCAATCATTCTACGTGGATGATCTAGCGGCTGGAGCAGAGTCAGATGAAGAAGCACTTCAAATCTGCCGAGAAGCCAAGGAGATTATGCACCAAGCAGGAATGACACTACGGAAATGGATGTTAGAAGGGAGAACGTTTGGGCGTGTTGGTTGTTCATCGTTCTTCAGAAACCATAGCGCAATAAAGAACACGGGACAAGAAAGAGACCAGGACAAGCGCACACTATCAACTGAGGCTTTACTGCAGAAACAGAGCATATATAAGCACCCTTGGAAGCTGCAATAAAGAAAAGAAAGAAGGTAATGGACACGTGCCTACGCCAAGAATTCATGCTCTTTCACAGATAAAAGGACAGACGGAGTGCTGACACATCTGTTACCTGCCCTAGCTATCTCTGACGCCTCTAAGATTTCTCTAGTCGTTTTGTCACAGTGCCGATACAGAACAACTGCCTGATTCAACAGAGGAACGCACTGTGGCTTCGAGACACACTTCTTAAAATGGGCGGCAAGGTATCCGTCAATGGCGGTGTTCCCGATTTTGTTGTTATGCTCAAGCAGGCGAACGTCGAGGCATCTGGCAGTCTGCCCTACGTAATGCCTTCCACATGAAAGAGGAAGTTTGTACGCAAGGCCTCTTGTGCAAAAGACGTAAGCGTTTTGGTCCTGATGGAGCCAACAAGTTTCCGCTTCCTTGTCGGACAGCTCAACTTACACAAATTCAAAAGCTTGTTTGGTGCTGAAATCGCAACCTTTACACCAGAACGCTGCCCGACCTTCTTTAAACTGTGAGACAATTTCTGAACGTGCGGTATTATAGCCACCTTTTCTTTGGCTCGATTTTCTTTTGCGGTTCTCTTGAGTTCCGCGCTCTGCTCTTCACTCAGACGTGAAACAGTCTTCCGTTTTCAATGCAGGCCCTCAGCGACTGAGACAATGACATGCCTCGGATAGCCTGTTGCCTCCAAACGTGCCACTTGTTTTTAGAGGCTTTCATCCACCAAGTGAAAGGACGACTTGCAGAGAGCGTTTGACAAAAAAGAAAGCACGATGTTTCTTTTTATAAGCTTTGAGTACGCAGATGAGTCATTTAAGGGCGGCTTGTTTGCTCTCGGTTCATAGACCCAACAAACGTGCTCATCTTTAAAATGCAGCCTCAAATCTAAGGACCTGATGCTGAGCTGTTCGGGAAATTCGGTGGTAAATCTGAGCGGCCTAAAACACTGGTTAGTATATGCAAGAATCCGCGTGACGACAGGGTTGGCACAGTCCAAACTTCGTACACTAGAGCTCACCGCAGTTTCAAAAACTGGTCTACCTAAAAAACTAAAAAGTCGTCTACGTACCTAAATATCTTTAAAATGCCAAAATCACCCAGCCGCGCAGAGAGAGCCTGATCACATCGAGCGAGGAACAAATCACTTAAAATCTGTCAACGTGGATTTTTGGGCTAGTTGGTTATATGCTTCAGAATGGGGCATAGCCCTAACACACACGGACGAGGAAGAGACAACAGGACAGGCGCTACAGGACAGCGCCTGTCCTGTTGTCTCTTCCTCGTCCGTGTGTGTTAGCGCTATGCCCCATTCTGAAACACTTAAAATCGGTGCGATGCACGACCCGGCGCAAACACCCTGCTTCTGCAGGTAAATGTCATTGTCAAAAGCAACAAAGGTTGACTTCATGTAAAAGATAAAGTTCTAAAAATGCCGCCTCACCCATGCCACAAGCATTTGAACATTGGACGGCACCATACTCGTCTATTGCCTCCTCGACGCAGGACAGCAGACCCTCATGCCATTTGTCCCCCCGAAACTCCCGCCATTTCTGCTTTGCGCGTCTCACAAGAGCGTTGCGTCACACAAGAGCGTGCAAGCAGTCTCAGTGATACGGGACGTGCCTTCGCCACTCAGCACGGAAGATCTTGCACACCCTTCCTCCTTGGCCATACGATGGAGGGAAGCCCCCAAGCATAGCCAGAATCGCCGGGGAGAGTATCTTGGAGCGAAGGCAGAAGGAAAGGGCACCAGCCTGAATATCAGCACAGGCAGCGTGGGAGACCAAAGAACACGGACCTAAAGGAGCAACAGAAGAAAGGCCCAATGTACTAGAAATACACTTTAGAAGGGAAAACGTTTGGGCGTGTTGGTTGCTCATCGTTCTTCAGAAACCATAGCGCAATAAAGAAAACGGGACAAGAAAGAGACCAGGACACGCACAGACTATCAACTAAGCTTTTATTGCAGAAACAGAGCTTATATAAGCAACCTTTGAAGCTGCAATAAAGAAAAAAAGAAGGTAATGGACACGTACGCCAGACTGGCAGATGCCTCAACGTTCGCCTGCTTGAGCATAACAAAAAAATCGGCAACACCGCCATAGACTAACACCTTGCCGCCCATTGTAAGAAGTGTGACACGAAGCCACAGTACGTTCCCCTGTTCAATCAGACAGTTGTTCCGTATCGGCACTGTGACAAAACGAATAGAGAAATCGTAGAGGCGTCAGAGATAGCTAAGGCGGGTAACAGATGTGTCAGCACTTCGTCGGTCCTTTTACCTGTGAAAGACCATGAATTCTTGGCATAGACACGTGTGCATTACCTTCTTATCTTTTCTTTATTGCAGCTTCAAAGGGTGCCTATATATGCTCTGTTTCTGCAAGAAAACCTCAGTTTATATTGTGCGCTTGTCCTGGTCTCTTTCTTGTCCCGTGTTCTTTATTGTGTTATGGTTTCTGAAGAGACGACCAACTCAGATAGCCTGATTGACGTATTGGAACATGAAAAAAAGTAAGCAGGCAAGGCGAGTGTGAAACGCGAGTGTGAAAGTACTTGGAAATACATGGAGTGCACCCACGGATACCTTCACGTTTTCTTTGGGGGGCCTTCTAGAACTTATGGAAGAAAAATGTGATACCAAGCGGTTCGTTCTTCAAAGCTGCTTCAAAAATATAAGACCCAACGTGATTTGTTGCGCCATTCATCATTGCTGCAAGGATCTTCTTCCAGAAGTTATGGACACGTGAAATAGCGTGAGATGAGCAGCTACCTTGGGATCTTCATGATGAGTGGCGTGACTGGGTGCGTCAACTACCATTCTTGCAGAATGTTTCCGTACCGCATATATTGGCAGCGGATCCAAATTGTCCAAATCGCCCCGAGAGCTACAGGTGCATGTTTCTTGCGACGCAAGCCCTTCCGCATATGGTGCAGCACTCTACGTCGTAACGAGCTGCTCAGTGAGGCCCTAGTTGCTGATCGCAAAAGCACGTGTAGCCCCCATCAAGACGATGAGCTGCCACGGCTAGAGCTCGGAGCCTTGATTGGAGCAAGACTACTTAATTATGTATCAAGCGCGCTCAGAGACTTGGAGATCCACTGCACAATGTCGTCGGATTCTGCAATCACGCTGTCGTGGATAAAAAGCGACATAAAGAAATGAAAGCAATCAGTGTCGAACAGAGTGAGAGAGTCCAGGGCAAAAACAGATCCCTCTATGTGGAGATATTGTCCGGGACAGGTGAATTCGGCCGACCTGCTAACACGTGGTGTTTCGATCGATAAATTATTGTCCAGTAGCACGTGGCGACATGGACCAGACTGGCTGTGCGAATCTGAAGACTGATGGCCTCTACAACCTTGAGAACCTATCAGCACCGACGACTGGATCACCTCTGAAATGATTGCCGTTCACGTTGCTATATCCAGCGAGGCGACGACATCGCTCCTGAACATTAACAGCTACAGGAGAATTCAAAAGCTACTCAGGGTCACAGCCTGGATATTCAGATTCATTAAACGCTGCTACCAGAAAAACGCAGAATATACTGGATTTGTAGTAGCGGAAGAGATCGATGAAGCAGAAAATATTGGATCAGGCATGTACAGCAAAAAGCCTTCAGAGAAGAGATAACTTCGATTTCGAAAGGCACATCTGCAAAGTAAACCTCTCGCATCAAAGACATCAACCCGTTCTTGGATGCCGACAACATCCTTCGGGTCGGTGGGCGCCTGTTACACCTTGAAGCATCTGAGGAGGTAAAACACCCAGTCATCCTCCCGCATAATCATCACTTTTCTACGTTACTGACAATGCGAGCGCACTGCGAAACACTACACGGGAGCGTGAGAGACACTTTGTCACAGTTGCGAAAGCAGTATTGGATCTGCCGCGCACGAACATTGGTCAAGAAAGTCATACATGGCTGCTATACGTGCAGACGCTTCAGAATTAGCCCAGGCAATGCTCCGGCTGCTCCTATAGGACGTCGTTGTTTATCATCGACGAACCCATTCGAAGTCCCTGAAGTTGACTTCGCAAGACCACTCTTTCTTGTGACTACAGCCGGTGAAAGAAAATGTTACATAGCGCTTTTCGTATGTGCTACATCACGTGTAGTGCACCTGGAACTGGTTTCCAGCATGACATCGGAAGCCTTCCTTATGTGTTTACAACGCTTCGTAGCACGGAAGGGTCTCCCTCGCGTAATTTATTCAGATAATGCAAGAATGTTTAGGAAGACGTCAAAAGACTTAGAGAAGCTCTTCCAGATGTTTTCCCAAGAGGATGTGTCGGCATACTTGGGTCAGAAGAGGATCACCTGGAAGTTCATTCTTCCCAGCGCTCAGTGGTGGGATAAAGCTTCCACTGAGAAAGGTTCTCGGCAAAGCTCGACTTAACTTTCAACAGCTGACCGCTGTGCTTGCGGAAGTAGATGCGGTCGTGAACTCGAGGCCTGTCATATACATTGCGTCCGATAACACGGAACCTCGTGCATTAAACCCAGCAGATCTCATCATTGGACGGAGACTAACGACGCTACCACAGGGCAGCAACGACATGCCAATGGACCTGGCGCGCACAGAAGTGGTATGACGGCATGCATACAGGAATCGCCTAAGTGAGAACTTTTGGAACCGGTGGACGAAAGGATGCCTGCTGCAACTTCGATCAGCGCACTTTTTGCGTAAAAAACCCACCAACGAAGTTAAAACAGGAGACATAAAACAGGGCTGATTTTCCGAATGACTGGAACACAGCCATGTTGTGCCCATACATAAATCTGGCGGCCGTTCCAATCCATGTAATTACCGCCCAATTTCTTCAACTTGCATACCTTGTAAACTCCTAGAGCATATTCTGTATTCCAGCATCGCATCTCATCTAGACAAGCACTCTTTTTTCTTTTCCAAGCAGCGTGGATTCAGAGAGGGCTACTCATGTGAAACACAACTCTTATTTTACCACAGACCTTCACCTTAACCTTGATTCAAGTTTTCAAACTGATGTTATCTATCTTGAGTTCTCAAAGGCGTTCGATCGGGTCGCCTATCGTCGTCTAAGTTCAAAACTTTCTTGCCTCAACCTTGATACCCATGTACTATCGTGGATTGAATGCTTACTCACGAACCGCTCACAACACACTGTCATCCATAACATTCAGTCATCAAGTTGCTCTGTCTTGTCAGGTGTACCACAAGGCTCAGTGCTCGGAACTGTCCTATTCCTGATCTTTAAAAATGACATCCCTACCAACATTTCTTCATCCATTCGGTTATTCCCTGATGACTGCATCCTCCAACGGCTCATACCCTCCCCCAATAGCCAGCTTATCCTCCAGGAAGACTTAAACAAAATTGTAAATTGGTGTTGTGTTCGGCCTATGTCCCTCAACAGTTCCAAATGCAAGTACATGCGTGTTACTCGCAAGCACACAACCTTGAATTTCCTGTACTCTCTGAAATCTTCGGCGCTCACCCAAGTCGACGGTTAGCGTTACCTCGGAGTTACAATCGCCGATCAACTGACATGGACTGCGCACATAACAAACCTTATAAAAGACCGCTCCAAATCGCTTGGCCTCCTCAAGCGATCCCTCTTTCTGTCCCCGATCCCTGTTCGCAAACTCGCTTACGAAACGTTCATTCGGACAAAGCTATAGTATGCCTCAGCGATTTGGAACCCTCACCACACTTTTCTTATTGACTCACTTGAAGCAGTACACAATCGCGCGGTCCGTTTTATTGCTTCAAACTACGACTGGCACACTAGTATCACTTCCATCAAATCGTCCCCTAGCATACCTAGTCTATCTCTTCGCCGTATGATTTCACAACTTTCCCTTTTCCACAAACTGTATTATAATTTCCCTCACCTGAGAGACACCATTTTTCTTCCGCCCAACCGCACCTCACACCGTCTGTTTATTAACCTCAGTGTTCAACGCTTACATGGCACCACTAAAGCATTCAACAAATCCTTCCTACGAACTGCTATTGAGCTATGGAACTCGCTGCCCGAACGAATAGTTAATGAACAAGACTCCAATAAATTTAGGCACATACTTTCACAATTTCTCAACCAGTAGTCTGCCACCATTACAGTGTTATTTCATGTACTATTCTTTTTGTAACGGCAACTATGCCACTTGCTCTACCTATTGCACTGTCCTTGCTTCGCTTTTGTAATTGAAATCATGTATTCTGTATTTTGCAAATATTTTTTCTTTGATGCTTTTGTCCCCCCCTCACTTATGTAATACGGGGGGACTGATGCTTTTGTCCCCCCTTATGTAATAATGACCATGCTGTTATTGATGTTTTTGTCCCCCCCCCCCTTATGTAATACCCTAAAAAGGGCCTTTAAGGGTCAGTAAATCATGATGATGATGACATCTTCATAGTCCAAGCTGAGAAATTACCTCGACAACTGTGTGAAAACTTGCAAGTGGACATAGGTTCTGAGGGCCACGCACGATCTTGCAAGATTCAACAACAGCAAGGGGTTGTTACCACCAGGGAGATACAAAAACTTTATTTGCTCCAGCTGAACGAGTGACTCAGTGTGTTTAAATCAAGCGCAGAACCGTCTCGGACGGAGGCAGAAGAAGCGCCTCCTTCCACGAGAAAGCCCGTGCTCACCAGCACTTGCAGCTAGAATCGACCGAAACGGTTGACAATATATATCGTTCGTGATGCTTAAGCCTCGCTTCTTGCCAGTGAACCGTATGCCATTTTAAACAAGGCGAGTACACGCTTAAGGTAAGTTTGACGGCGCTTGCTTGCCACTAGACAGGACGTCGACGCCTTTAGAAATACACCTCTTATTCTCGGCTTGCAGAGCCAGGCGGGACACACGACGTACAAATGACAGAAGCTTGGGGGGAGAGTGCTTGGCTCGATGGCGAACTTGGAATCCAAGGTTAACAGATTCCTAACGTCAGCTGAAGAGACCAAAGACGTAGGCGAATGAATTGAGTTTCGAGTTACTGGAAGCTTCTTCGGTAACCGCGTGCGTAACCTGGCCAATCAACGTGTTTCCTCCCTTCTCGTCCTTGTGTTACTTAATAATAATAATATCTGGGGTTTTACGTCCCAAAACCACTATATGATTATGAGAGACGCCGTAGTGGAGGGCTCCGGAAATTTCGACCATCTGGTGTTCTTTAACGTGCACCTAAATCTAAGTACACGGGCCTTTACCATTTCGCCTCCATCGAAATGCGACCGCCGCGGCCGGGATCGAACCCGCGACCTTCGGGTCAGCAGTCCTTGTGTTACTTTGCGCTAAATATCGCTTTATGGTAACTACTTCAGATGCCATAAAGCTTTCATCGTGATCATCGACGCTAGTCGTCGGAACGGAGATGTGCCACTAAGATCAACGTAAGTACGTGCGCATCAAACGTTGGTATAGCTGCCAAACACCAGCAGATATTGTGCAATCTCTCATTTATCAATGTACCATTAACATTTAACTACTGTTGGAAAGACACGTTTCACTTGCGTGTCATACAGACTCCTTTGACACAGCAATCAACCACGTTTTCTTTCTCATTATGAGATATAGCGGTTACTGACAACGACGGCGGCGGCGCGGACAACTACGCCACCAAACTCGGCTGTTGTTATGACAGCCTTTGCTGTAATAAACCACCGAGCTATCAAGGCTCAATCTCTTGCGAGCCCTCGATCATCATCGAGGGCGAAATTCAGTCCTTCTTGAAGAAAAGAAATTTCACCAATATTTACGATACTGCCTGATGCATATTCTGGGCGCCGCTTCTTAGGTGTTTTGATTTTCTGATAAGCCGAGGCGCGACGGCCAAGCTAACCGGGAGACCGTGGAAAGCGGCGCCTGGGCGTGTTCCAGAACAGCATCCGCAGACAGGCCACCGTTCATGCAGCGCTTTATTTCCATATATGATATCGGTGAACGCACTCACCGCATACCTTAGTTATGACGTCATCGACGAGCACACGACGACGCGCACTGTTGTGGTACCACGGATGGTCGTCGCAGAACCTGTCATCTCGCCCCTGTCGTCCTTCCTCCTCGCGCTCTCTTCACTATTGCAGTCTCTCATCGTCTGCTGCACTCCTCGTTCGCTCTGCCAGTGACGATGACACCGACGCCGCTTAACTCGGGAATGGGCCCCTAAAAGCTGCGTTCTAAAATTTGTTTATCAAGGGCGCACTTCTGCCCGGAAAACGAGATGCAAAATCTAAGAGACCGCCAGAGCGCTCTACACACCAAGTGTCCCTTCGACCAACGCACGTCTTCTTCTTCTTCGAAGCCTCGCAAGCCAACTCACTTTCTCGTGCCTGTGCCCAAGAGTTACGCTGTAACAAGAAGCGCGAGCAAGCACGAGACGCTAAGACAGCGGTTCGCTGCGCTCGCTCTCGTTCGTCCTTGTTTACTCTATCGGTTACGCCGACGGCGACGCCGCTAGACGCAGGAACGGGCGCCTACGAGCTGCGCCCTAGAATTCTGCTGTTAATACAGCGCTCATGCAGTGCTGTATTAACAGCACTGCATGACCACAGAAGAAGGGTTGGGCATTGTTCGGTGGAGTTTTCGAGGAGCAAGGTGGTGCAGGCCAGCGTCGCGTCCGCGACGGGAGCAGCAGGGCTGAGTTCTGGAGGCAGCGTTGTGCATGCCCATCCAAGCGTTCACATGTAAAAGTTCACATGTAAGTTCACATGTAAAACATTGGAAAACCAGTATACCGTACAGTCAGGCGCTCCGCTTTAAGAGAATGTGCTCTGAGCAGTCAGACTTTTATGCAAACTGCGTACAACTCCGCGAATCTTTGATCCAACAGCAATACCCACCCCGCATTGTTGAGGATGCCGTCAGAAGAGCCGATGCGCTGAATCGCAAGGATTTGTTCAGCGCTAAAGAGCAACCATCCGTTCAGGCACAAAGTAATCTAGTTCTAACACACTCAGCATCGGTGCCAAACGTTTCCTCAATTCTCAAAAAACATTTCAACATACTAGCGCAGAGTGCTCATCTTAAAGTAATCTTTCCATTGCCACCTCGGGTAGTCTTCAGACGGTCTCGCAATCTGCATGACATCCTAACTTCATCTAAAACAAGGGTTCCCAATAATGTCGGTTGCCGACCTTGCAAAAAACCACGATGCAAGGTTTGCGCGCATATGACGACGTCACACATTGCTAAAAGCACTGCTTCTGATTTCTTCTACAAAATTAAAGGAAATTTTACGTGTGACACTTACAATTGCATCTATTTGCTCGAATGTTCCGTCTGCAAATTACAGTACATTGGACCAACCGAAACGCCCTTCAGATATCGGTTCAACAACCACAAGTGTCATGCTGCCACCATTCCTAACCTTCCGCTATCAAAACACGTGCACATTCCGGGCCACTCATTTGATAATATTACAGCTACAATCCTTCAATCTGGTTTCCGTTCCCACCACGAAAGAGAGCTTCGAGAATCGTATTTAATCCATAAGTTTAAGGCCGTCACTTGTGGTATGAATGAAAGCGCTGGCAAACTTTCATTTTTACCCATTTAGTTTCCTAAACACTCTTGACTACCCCCGCTATTATTGCCGCTATGCTTTCACGCAGAGAGATTAGTTCCCTGTTTGAACTTTGTCGGATCATGACAAGATGTTACACACGCGTTTATGTTTATCGATAACTTGCTCGCAGTGGTACCTATGACGTGCTATTGATGTTTGTGCCGGTGACACACGCGTTATGGGCTTCATCATTTTTTACTCATTGTTAATCATTTTTTACACTTTTATTCGTTTTGTCTTGCGCAAGTGCGCACGCGTGTATTCTCGTTTTTTCTTGTCTTATCACGCGCACTGTTACCCCACGTGCTTTTAACAACCGCTTGTCAGCCATTAACAGCGCTATGATACGTTACTGCGCATTTTATATTGCGGTACCGTCGCATGTTCGCATCACTCCGACGAAGGCCGGTCCCGCGGCCGAAACGTCAGTCCTTTACTGAACAATTTTTCCTACGTGCTTGATTTTTTTGAACTTTTACTTCCGGGTCCTTTGGTAGCACTTTATTGTTTATATATATATATATATATATATATATATATATATATATATATATATATATATATATATATATATATATATATATATATTATCGCGAAGCGTTCAAGCTCGGCAGTGCGTCGTCCTCTCGTGCGCCTAATAGTGGGTCGTCCTCTTCTCTGAGAGCACGCCCCACGTGCTGAGAGTCGGCCTCGCCTTGACTGTCGCTGTCGTGCATCGTCGCCGAGTGCCCGCTAGTAAACGTCCTTACAATTTCGCAGTGGTGCGGAGTGTGGATCCCCGTACCTCTTGTACCTATATATATATATATATATATATATATATATATATATATATATATATATATATATATATATATCGTCACGCGCACAGGAAATGTTCAAACGGGGTCTTTAAAGGAGCACTGACATCAAATTTCAAAGTCGAGATGTGCCCTTCATTCGATTGCTCGGTATGCATAGGTCTCCTTGGCCAATCTTGAATGGCGTCCGTCGCGTGGAAGTAATTTTATTTCGAGGGCAAACAGCGTACAAAAGCTCAACGGAAGATTGATCACGCTGCGACATCGACACCAGTGCTACGTAACAGGTGTGATACATTCCGCAAATACCATCCTGAGTGACGATACGCTAGTAACAGTGACGTCGCCGATCTGAGTGTATTTATTGTGGCGCCTACGCCAGCCGAGGCTCTCACTCCCAGCCAGTGGCTGTCCTTGCTGTCCCGATCCGTGCTTGCGATTCATCGTGTCGCATCGATTAATTTTTACTGCCGTGTGCTCCACAGCGCGAGCGCGATCAATCGGAGCGACTACGTGCCAGCACGTCGGGGAACCGCTGCGTAGTGCGGACCTGCTCATCGAGGCGCGGAAAAAGCGGAAAGTGCGTGGCGTTTCATTACACGTACGGTGCACGCCAACACGACCACAAGCTATCAAAGTGGAGTAGCGTATAGATAAATATCATCGCTAACAAGTAACACGTATGTAGTCTTAAGTTCGTCCGTGGACTTCCTTGCGCTAGCGTAATACCGGGTTACTGCAGCCGTAACCGTGAGAGGCCGGATAGGTGGGGCCATCTGGCGGCGCAAAGAAGCACCTGGCAAGCACAGAACTGTTATTGTAGAAACCTATTGCATTCTATTTCTCCGCTGGTGTGCATTCGCTATGCCGATACTCCACAGACCCCTTTGCGTACACCGGAATGCTGTGCACGCTAAAAGTATCTGATATAGCTAATTGAGACACACCAGCGAGTATGGCCCAAGGTGCGTCCCCGGGCACCTCCTCGTTGCTGCTAGGAACAGCGTTCATTTTTGAATCGCTGTTTTGCAAAGGGTCGAAGCGAAAATGATTCGCGGCGTCGCGTATCCCGGTGATTCTAAGTTCCAGAATGCCGTCTTCAACACTAGTCGATACTTTTGACGGCGACGACGGCGATGCTGGTGACAAGGCATGACTGAACGTGCGCGCCTGGCAGACGAAATGTTAGCTGAGCAGCTGATCCTGACGTCACTCCTTTCTGTGGACAAGTGGTAAACTGGGGCGCGGTCTGGAATTGACCGCGAGGGAGCGCTGCCAGCGCTAAGAAATGGCGGGCTTGCCGGCCGTTTTGAATCGTGCTAGATACCGGTGATATAAATCCATAAAACATACAGTTATTCTTCCCTCAGTTGCATTTTCAGTCGCGAATCGCTACTAGGGGGTAGATAACTACTCTTGGATGCAAAAATCTTGACATGCGTAAATTTGATGTCAGTGCTCCTTTAATGAGCACAGATGGGCACAAAAAACCGTGGTAATCGCAGGAGCAGCGTCGTCGTTCTATTCTTCTACGGCTTCTCTCGGTTTCCTCGTGTAGGGACACTTGGTAACGATTATATATATATATATATATATATATATATATATATATATATATATATATATATATATATATATATATATATATATATATATATATATCGTGCATAGTGCATCAGCGACACGTTAGCCATAAACGTGAGGCGAACAAGCGAGGTGAGCTTGATCTCTTCGCGTAGAACTGCAATGCAAAAAGGGCTTGCTAGTTTTGAAGTCTTCTTTCTTGCTAGAAGTACACGTTGCTGGGCTAGTCGGTTCACGTTCAATTACGATACAAGCCACAAGAGTATGGCTGTTTTTGCGCAATGAAATAACGAGCGAAGAAGTCAAGGGCTGAACTATGTTGTACATTGCTGCTGACATGGGTACCTGCTCCGCAAAAGTAAGCAGTAAAGACAACATGCGTGTGTTCATGTCTTAACTTCCCTCTTAGTGATTACTCTTTCAGAGGCGTGAAGTGGCGTTGCGGCAACAAAGGCAGTGTATCATCGGCAAATATTCCTGGTGAAATTACCTATGTTGATCAGGAAAGCAGCGTACTATTGCGCTCAGTATGAGCTACATCACGCGAGTGCGTGGCCGAGTGCTCTGCAAGGCGCAGATCACAGCCTACTTTCGAGTTATCGGGAAAGAGTTTGGCTGCTCGTGCGAGCGCGCATCGTCCCCACTGGCTTGCTTTCACCCTCGAAGTTATCATTTCCGAAGCTGATATCACATCAGGGCAAAACGAGGGCGAGGGTGAAAGCGAGTGAAGGGACAGCCTACCTCTCCCGATAACTCGAAAATGTGCCATAATCGGCGCCGCTGTACAGCCTTGCAGACCACTCGGCCACGCGCTCGCGTGATAGAGCTCACACTGAGCGCAATACAGCGAAACCTCGGTGATACGAACACAGGTCATACGAATTTGGGGTGATACGAATTTTTCGTGGGTCCCGGCCAAGGCCCATTGGCCTGCATTGTAATGGAGTACGCTTGTTGCGAACCGATTTTCACCCAGCGATGTTTGATACGAACGTACGCTACCGCCGAGCTACGAAGAGGTGCTGTCCGCGCTGTCGCGGAAGACGTGCCAAACACATGCGAGCGCGGGAACGCAAGCGTGTGCATGCGCGCCGCACCGCTAAATCCTCAGAATCACAGTGTCACAAAAATACTTTTCTTATGGTTACAATAAGCCTTCAGAGACGCCTTGGGGCTCTTATGTGCCTCCGTGTGCCTTCGCGTTTCGATTACAGAGGACATTCGCGCCATGCTTTTCTTTCTAACGCGTCGACGCGGGCTGCTGTCGTTGTAATGTATTTACACGCGCCTGCCTCGTGCATCAGACATTCTATGAAAGGTAGACGAGGACCGAAAGAAGCCGAGGACGGTCTTGGCGTATGAGTCAGGCCTCACAAAGTCAACATGCGCCACCGTTGAGGTCGCACTTGTGTGGGCACGGCCGTAAATCTCCCAAAAAACATCCCCAAGACCTCCGCGATAACAAAATCATAACACAGGATCGTGGTTTTTGTGGCCTTGATCGCGTCAAAGGACTTCTTTTGTTACTTTAGCTGTAGTACTCTGGTGGCATGCAAAAAAGCATATTAAAATTTGGAAGGGGCTACTGCTGTCGCGGGTTACAACGCACCTCTGGTTCATTAATTAAATACGCGCGTACAGGCCGTATATTTACGAGTGCTGGTATGATTGTCGACATCTAAAAATTTAAATGACAATCATTCAGGGTTCTTCCTGGCGTTGCTACGGCCCTGAAAAACAGTAAATGAAAATGTACGCCAGCTTTCTTTTGTCGCATGCTAATTTTCCATGCTTTCTGGTGATAGCGAATTTCGGATGACACGAATATTTTGGTGGTCTCGTGAGATTCGTATAACCGAGATTTCACTGTAGTGCACTAAAGGGCGTGTTGAAAGGGTGTCGATTTGCCTCACCAAAATAGTCGTGACATCTTGCATGCCTCTCGATGGCATTATAGCCGCGCGCCCGGCACTTCCAGGTCACGAATGACATGCACGTTATCAGCGTGAGACAGCATTCTTGATAAGAAAGTGGCGAGTGCCGAGAATTCAAGAAAGAAAACGCAAGCCAGCAGCGAAGCAGCCAGTGGATGATGTTTCCGTCGTTGCTATGTCAACGGCGCGAGGCCGCGCTTTGATGCGTTTCGGCGTCTGCTTGCCTACCGTTTCGCCGTGACTTCCGCGCACACCGGACCCCGCCGCCGTCGCCGCCGGCGTGCGCCAGTCAGCGAAGGGGGGGGGGGGGTGGAGAGCTTTGCTCAAGGCGCTTTGTTGGGCTAGTTGGTTATGATCCATGAGACTGTTTGGCGTAGCGCACACCCACAAGGACAAAGAAGGACACACACACACACACAGCGCTAACTTTCAACTAATGGTTTTATTTTTGATCACACGTGTCCTTTTTATACAGCAAACAGGCGATCAATAAAACCAAGAAAACATGCAATAGTACAGCATTGACCGCGTGCACGTCATCACTGATCACATCTGCACCCACCTTCTTCAAAGTGACATTAAAACCATTAGTTGAAAGTTAGCGCTGTGTGTGTGTGTGTCCTTCTTTGTCCTTGTGGGTGTGCGCTACGCCAAACAGTCTCGTGGAGAGCTTTAGAAAAACACCTATTCTCATTACTCTTGTCGGTAAAACACCCCCTCCGTCAAATTTTGTAGCGTTAGCTACACTTACCAAGCCGAAGCCAATATCGCATGAATCCTACACGAGCCCTGCTGCGCATGCGCGAGGATCAGTGATGTCACACATTCTGGGTCACCGGAGCTGGCATCTCACTCGCTCTCCGATGCCGCCACGCGCGCCTCGCCGCTGCTTGTCTGCGGGTTCAGGAGTGTCGTCGTAGGCGCGGCAGACAAACTGGCGCTGCTGGGGCCGGCACGCGCCCAGACTCCACCACCGCCGCGCGCGACTCGCCGCCGCCGGTCTGCGCTTTCCAGAAGTGACGTCGTAGCCTTGGCAGACGTATTGGCGCCAGCGCGCGCGCAGCTACTCGCCTTCGTTGTGCAGTCGTCGTGTGACACTATGCTGGAGCCGCTTGATAGCACCTCTGACTGGCGTTTGCAGGTGGTGTTACAAAGCAGATGCGAGGGTCCTGAGCCAGCTGTCCCCAAGCGAGTCTTCCCGCTTCTTGGACCACCCCCCCTCATTTCGGAGAACGGATTTGACACCTACACCTGCGGTCTTCTCCCCGAACTGGGCGCTTCGGCTGGAAGGTGGCAGCTACGTGCGGGTCTCCTGCGTGGAACGCGTATTTGCAACGAGCTTGTTTTTGGTGCCTTTGTTCGTAAGGGATTTTCAGTTCCCCAAAGTGACATTGCCCCCCCTTTCTGCCGAATTGGTCGGACGTGGAGAGTGAGAGTGCAGTGGTCCCTGGCATTGTTATTCTGGGGGCGGTGACCTATGTGTCGAAGAGACGGACCCTCCAAAGGCATGCATGTTTGTGATTGGACGTTTGCTAGTTATGCAGCTTCAAAAGGCATGCACGTTTGTGACTGGACATTTCCCATTAAGGAGTTTCCCTGTATTGGGAAGGAAGCGTATTTAAGGAGCAGCAGAGACGCGGGATGGATCGATCGGACTAGATGTCGTTCTGACGATCCTGTCCTCTATGATGTAAATAAACGTCTGTTAAGTTTTCCTCAACGCCGGTCTCTCTGCCTCGGCTTCCTGCTGTTCTGGACATCCCTGGGCCTGCGGTACGACTGCCGCCCCTCAGCTCCACGCTACCCCCTGAGTCCGCGTCGGCCAACGTCGCCGCTCGTAACAGTGGGTAACGCCATGCAGAAGGAGAGCACAAATGCAGTTCAACAGCGCAGAAGAGCCGAGAAGCTTATCTCATCGGATCCCGAAGTAGTTTCCTGGCAGTGAGCGGTTCAGCGTACGAATAATGCACAGAAGAAGCCCTAGACAATTTGCAAAGCTAAGAATAATCAGCTGAACCTTTGCTAACGTTACGTATATCCTGGCATAGCCGAGCTAAGCCACTGCAAATTCTTTTGGCACGGAAGGCGGGCTCCTGGGGCATTCGCCTTAGCTACAGACCTGGGCTCTGGACACTTTCAAGTGGCCCCGGTCGATCTACGAAACTTCTGTTGAAGTATCGCGGCCCGTACGGTGTGGTCTAGCAAGCCTCGTACTTGATCTACGCCGCCAAGTCGCTTGAGACTTACCCCCGTATTCAGAAACGCTCCTTGACTAACTTTACTTGCTACCGCCTTCAACTCGTTTCGAACGCGCTGCCTTTAGGCGGTGCCAAGGCAGCACGAACGCGTTTCAAAGGCGCTCCCTTGAGGCGGTGGCAAGTTATGTTCAAGTAAAGGAGCGTTCCTTTATTGTAATCAAACAATGTCGAGGTATAAGATTGTGCATATGGATCTCCTAAGCCTCACTGTCACATTGCAGCTGCCGGTAATTAGCCAGGATTGCTCTTTTTCGGAGGGGAAGCAAATGTAATGCACGAGAGTGGCACTGCTTGCAGAAGCAGAGAACGCTGCTCCCGTAGACAAAAAGCCGACGATTCGATAATACAAGCTTTCAGTTGGTGCTACTATTGCTGGTTACGTTTGTGCATATGTCCCTATAATACTAGAGTACTAAACGCTCCATTGCATTATCAATGGCTGCCCTCATGCTTGCCTTGGTTTCATTGTGTGTTGCCTTCTTATGGTTGAGGTCAACTAAAATCGTGCCCGGTGGTTCCTTTTCTTTGTTCCTTAAGTAATGGGTTGCGTGGTAATAAATAATAAAACGTGAGAAATTTACTTCCTCCGTTTCCAGAAGCGAAACCGAAACTGCAGCAAAGATTTTGGGTGCAATGCTCCAGCGAGAAAACAAGCAATTAAATCATTAGCAGCGTTGCAGTGGTGATTATAATTGCTGGAGTTCTACGTGCCAAAACCATAACATGTTTATGAGGCCTGTCTGAAAGGAGGGCTGCAGGAATTTCGACCACTTGGGGTTCGTTAACGTGCATCTAAATCCAAGTACACGAGCGTCTAGCATTTTCGCCTCGTTCAAAATTGCTGGAGCCGCCATCAAACCTGTGCCCTTCGGGTCAGCAGCCAAGCACCGTAACCGCTCTACCACCGCGGCAAACATCAGCAATTCTGAGAGAGACAAAAAAAGAACCAGAAGAAACCGCATTCGGATACAAATCTGCGCCCCAGCGACTACGTGCGAACAACCAGCATGGACGATCAACCCATTCAGCCACGCCGCACGCGGCTGAACATGCTACGATAGGTATTATAAAGATTTTACGGCCAAACACGCGACTTTATTGTAGAAAACTTCAATTTAGAATGTGTTTTTTTCATCGCAAAACCGTGGGCCAAAATGAAAGCTTCGTCTTTGTACTACTTACATCTCCGACGAAGTTTCTGCTTTCCATCTAGTTTTTTCAGACGGCTCATTTTTTTCCCTAATAATAAGGCGTGATTTCGCTAGCTTCCACAGGTTCCCATTGTTTAAACTTTAGTCGCTGGAACAGAATGTGAAGTTCATCATATAGCAGGTAGCGCAAAAGATACGGGGACAAAAGAAAGCAGCATAAACACCAGACGAGCGCATTTCAGCTCTCTCAAAGGTTCACCATACTCGCACCTCGCGATGCATTGTCGGGAGTGCGGCTATCAGCCGCTTTTAACTGACACAACACTGGTGTACCAGAACCGTAATAAGGTGTCCAGAGAGATCGTGAAAGCTTTGTTGATTCAAAAGAACGATCTCGAATGTGTCAGCCAGCGTTCGCTGAGCCTAAACGCCTGTGATGCTTCCCTCTGCCGTACATAAGCTTTGTCATTCAGCCATTAAAACCAGTTGTCAGTCAGCGCTTGTGTGTCCGTGTCGTCTCTCTTGTGGGTGTGTGTTCGCGCTGTTACTACCTTAATCTACACCCCTGTGCGTCAGCGTTTTTTACAGCTAACTCGGCACCTAGGCTTTCCGCGTGATAAAAGTATCTAGTCTCAGCGCGCGTACTGGAATCGTTCGCATTCAGGTTTCAGCTTATCTTGGCTGCTGTAAGTTTTTCGTGCATCATTTCTGTTGTAAGAGGGGATCAAGATGCTGTCATACTATTCTTGTGGGATAAGATGTACGCTCTTGGATGACGATGTGGTGTTCTCATCTTTCCTGGTTGATAAATAGGCATGGATTCTGAGAATAAATCTTAGCTTGAAGTTAGCGCTCGTCTGGTGCTTATGTTGATGTCTTGTGTCCTCGTATTTTTTGCGCTACCTGCTTTATGATGAATTGTTACAAACTCGCCCATATTTCCGTTCTCGTAAGAATGTGAAGTCCCGAAGTTAACAATACTGCATTTGTGAAGTGCGGTACAGCTTCTAGAACGTGCCTTTCTAAGATGTTTTGGAAGCTGCGCCTTTGCGATTTTTTATCGCCGAAAAATGACCCTGTCACATTGACAATGTGAGAGCTTCCAGCAGTGGCCGCTAGAAGCGCTGATCATCCAGTGCCCCTGAACGGTGAGTATGTTCTCATTCATAAAAAAAAAGTCATAGTTTCGCCGCAAGGCCGAAGCAATGAATGCGATAGCAAGAAACTAATGCTATATGAAGCGAGGCTCGCCAATGGATACTCAGTTTGAACAGCGCTCCTGTTGCAAAGGCGGCCGAAGCAGCGAAGGAAACTAGCGTGCTTCAAGTGTCGAGCTGTGACATTTGATAGTTCGCGCTCATCTTCTGTTTGTTCGTTTAGCGGCGTCCCTTGAGCTCGAGTGGCTTTCGTACGCTCCGTAACATGAGCGCGGACATAACGGTGAAAGCGTGAAACATCCCGCTTCCCCTCAGCACAAGAAAACCGCGCGAGCAGACAGCGGAAGGGCAAGGTTCTCTCTGCGCAAGTATAAGAAGAAGCGAGCGAGCTCGCCGACGACGTTTAAATGCGCCTGTCGCGCTCCTAACGCCATCTCGCTGGTAATGAAGAAACGCTTATAAGCGCAGCCGTCTCTGAGCCCATCCAGCGGTAAAGGGTGTGTATATAACGCTCGCCGTTACATACGTGGAGGATCTGCATTTCGTGGCGTAGTGGCTAGCGCCACTCGCTGCGGAGGAAGAGGATCCCTGGTTCGATTCCGCGCTTCGGAAGCATTTTTCTGAATTATTTTTCTTTGGGGCTTTTATATACAGATATATACATACTTATACATATACGGCGCATGACGACGGCGACGGCAAAATCCAGCCGAGACTGTCCATATAATTGCTATCGCAATAAAACTCTCCACCATATCCACGACGTGAATGATCTTAGAGGAGCTTGCTCGGAGATAATCGGGTAAACCGTGAATGATCCGTACAATTTCTCTACTGTCATATAAAGACGTGACACGTTGTTATAGTAGCGATTGTGGTCAGGTTGTTGTCGAACCATAAGCGGTCGCAGACCTTGCAGCTGTGGCCGAATGTGTGGTCGAGGAAATCGCGCTTGAAGCGCTCGTCGGCGCAACCAACTTCAGGTAGCGACCGCTTTCAGCGCTTGGCCGCTGCATCCCGCGCCCGTACCTCTTCGAGGTTCTCTTGCCGCCGCTTCCGCGCTGCTTCGGCTTCGCGGGCTTGTATCTCGGGGTCCGCACGACGCTGCCGTCTCTCTGCGGCCTCGCGAGCTCTCACCGCAGTCTTGGCGGCGAGCCCGCTCTGCTGCGGCCTTTCGAGCCCTCCACTGCACCGCGTTGTCTTCTTCGTTCATGATATAATATTATGAGAACAAACCGACAATAATGCCAAGGAAAGTATAGATGTTATTTTTAATAATTTGGATATAAATGTGAAGAAAGTAAAGTGCACGAAAAGATAACTTGCCGCTGGCAGGGACCGAACCTTCGAATAACGCGTCCGATGCTCTACCACTGAGCTACGGCGGCGGTCATCCTCTCATCCACTTTATGGGCTATATATGTGCATTTAAACCTAGGAGTGCTAGTCAGCGCCGATCGCAGCCATGACGGCGAGTGTGGAACACTCTTTTTCTGCCTGTTGGCGCCACGTAGCACGTGATCTTTTTGCGAAGTGGCAGCTGACAAATAATCCCTCGCATACTACCTGAAGGCATCAAGTCTGTAAGAACGAGACCCTTGCTAAGAATGAAGGAAAGAAGATGGCTTTTAAGGGCTCGTTTTTCTTTGTCAGACACAATAATAGTGAGAACTAACAGACAATAATGCCAAGAAAAGTATAGGAGATGTCAGTTGTAATAATTTGGATATAAATGTGAACTAGACGAAAAGATAACTTGCCGCCGGCAGGGACTGACAGGGCGGCAAGTTATCTTTTCGTCCACATTACTTTCTTCACAATTATATCAAAATTATTACAAATAACATCTCCTATACTTTCCTTGGCATTATTGTTTGTTTCTCAATAATATTGTGTCTAAGAAAGAAAAACGAGCCCCTAAAAGTCATCTTCCTTCCTTCGTTCATGATATAGTGATATAGTATCGAAGCGCACTAACTGACGAATGTCGAAAAAGAGAGAAAGCGCGAGGTCAGGCGGTCTTGACCGACCCCTTGTGCTAAGGCTGGGCAGGGGGAGGCCGGGGCGGGGAGGCTGGGCGGAGACGCAAATGTTTCCACCTTCTAAAGAGCAGGAACGGAATACAAAGTGAAAGCAGCTGCTTTCTGTTTAAAAATGTGCTGTAGCTCATAATTCGATGCTTCACAGCGTAAGAAGAACGGCTATTTGGGCTAGTTGGTTAATATGCATATTGAAAGGGTTTGCAGCGCAAGCACGGTAGTGCTGAAGGAAAGGTATAAAAGCGAGGAACGGAAAGCAAAGATGGACGACACGAGCGCTTACTACCAACTGGTTTTATTGCTCACGACACACACGTACATATATACACAGAGGTAAAAACTTTTATCAAGCAGACGTCAGTAACGTGACACAATTCGGTGGCATGTCCGATAAAACTAAGGTAGATTGATAACTATTAAAAGATTAACCCTTATCCAAAAGCGCGAATTCTTTTTCAATCTTTTAATAGTTATCAATCTACCTTAGTTTTATCGGACATGCCACCGAATTGTGTCACGTTACTGACGTCTGCTTGATAAAAGTTTTTACCTCTGTGTATATATGTACGTGTGTGTCGTGAGCAATAAAACCAGTTGGTAGTAAGCGCTCGTGTCGTCCATCTTTGCTTTCCGTTCCTCGCTTTTATACCTTTCCTTCAGCACTACCGTGCTTGCGCTGCAAACCCTTTCAATATTCACAGCGTAAGGAACGAGGACGACGTTGGAAGACACACACTGCGCTGAACCTACAACTGGATATATTTTCGAGCTTCCGACAATATATTGCGCTTCTCACCAGGAAAGAAAAAAGAATAGAGCAAATGAAGCATACAAGGAATTCCAGAAAAAAATTGTACAAGCCAAGAAACGTGATAAAAAGTGCATTAATGCACCTTCGCCTGCTCTTTCGAGCAAAGAAAGTGAATTTCTCGTGATCGTAAAGTATGTGATATCGATGATGTGTTGTTGTTTCCTGTGACTGCATTTTATGTACCAGGCGTGGAATTGTCGCGTGACTAAAATCACGTGACATCACACATCTACTTATTTGACTACAATCACGTAACGACACGTAACAACTAGTCACATGACTAAAATCACGTAACATCACATAACTAGTCACGCGACTAATATCTCGTCACATCACATAACTATTTACGTGACATGTTTCTGCCAGAAGTATCGGAACAACCGGGTGGCGCATGCCAACCCCAGCTTCCGCACTGGACTCTAATAAAGTTGTACTTTCTCACGTGACTAAACTCACATCATGTAACTGCTAGTGACGTGACATTTTCCCTTCAGAACCATGAAAAACTGCGTAGTGTGGGGAACCGAGCGAAACCTGAGAAGAAAAGAATATCCAAGCCTAGCCATATTGGCACGCCCGCTTCTTGTTTTATTTTCATGTATTCGGGATTGACCCTCAAGTAGAGTGTACTAGAACAGGGGAGTGCCCGGAACGAGCTTCCAAAAGTGAAGCCCAAACAGGGTCAATCCGCTTGCAGCGCTGCGATCGGTAATCTGCAATGTGTCGTCGTTTAAGAGTTGCGCGCAGCTCCGCCGAAGTGGTGTAGGGGTAGAATGCCCGCTTCCCACTCAAAAGGTCCGGGTTCGAATCGCAGCTGTAGATGGTAGGTTTTTATTCTTAAAGTCACTCTTTATAGCTGTGTTGGTTTTCCTTTGTTTCTTAAAACTACCTTCAGTTGTTACGTGTTCCTTCAAAAAGTAACGCAAAATGTGAAGTAAAATAGAACACATTTGACAGTGAAGCGCAGGTATTTGCAGCGCCACCGCCCGGGATTGAACAAAAACGTAAAGTATGGCCTCCGAGATTTTCGCGAATACGAGACTCGAAATGAGATTTCACATTTTACGTTACTTTTTGTAGCAATACGTAGCAACAGAAGCTAGTTTTAAGAAACAAAGGAAAACCAATACAACTATAAGAGGCGACACTAAAAATAAAAACCGACCGTCCACAGCTGCGATTCGAACCCGGGACTTTTGAGTGGGAAGCGGGCATTCTACCCCTGCACCACTTTGGCGAACCGCACGCAACTCTTAAATGACGACCATATTGCAGACTACCGATCACAGCGCCACAGGCGGATTGACCCTGTTTGGGCTTCAATTTCTGTACATTGGTTCTGCGGCCGTTCCGAGCACTCCCCTGTTCTAGTACACTCTACCTCAAGTATGGTTAGCCACGCTTGACGCTGACGGCGCCGCAGTGTTCGAGAAGCTTCGCGGTTGAAGTAGATCATTTTGCCAACATTGCGCACAGGACGCGAATGGTCAAGATTATTTCAGAGTTTGCGCGACCACCAGTGATAAGGCTGGAAACTTCGATGCGTGACGTATAAAAGACGGCGCGTCCCAACCATGATCAGTTTTATCGACGGCCGACACTCCGCTCGCCGTTATCAGTGTACAGTGTCTATTGCTGTAGTTTGACTTTCGTTTTCCATGCCACAAGTTCGGCTAAATAGAGTTTAATCTTGGACACGCCGACTGCTGTGTTCGTCGACATCACGACCACATGACATCTCGTGGAGGTGCTTGACGGCCCATGTACCGAACGCCTCCCTCCAGCCGTGAGCCAAGCCCCCATCGTCAAGGGGACATCGACGCCAACGCTGACCAGCGAGCCAGCCGCAGGCAGCAGGGTCTCCCACCAGCGTACAGACCACTACCCGACAAGAATAAGACCACAGCGACAAAGACGACAGGAACCATGACGGCTGCTGTGTCACCCCAACGAGTCATCGTCTTTCCGCGGATCACCATATGGAGACCCGGAAAGCTGGTTCGAAAAATACGACCGAGTTGCCCAATTCAACAACTAGGACTGTGACGAGAAACTTCGCCACGTGTACTTCGCCCTTGAAGATAGCGCCAGGACCTGGTTCGAGAACAAGAGAGGCCTGAAGACCTGGGACTAGGGGTGTGCGAATAGCAAAAATTTCGAATATGAATCGAATACGAATATATAGCTTCGAATACGAATCGAATGCCGAATAATCAAGAGAAGTGATATTTTCCACCAGTAATATTGTATTTTACTACATATTTATGTTGAAAACAGTACACTTGTATGCTATCAAATATTATTTTGTGCAATCTGTGATTGCACAAAATAATATCTGTACTTGCCAGGAAGCGCACGACAGTGCTATAATTAGTCGAGCTTGTGACTTGATTAAGTTCAATTCGCATGTTGAAAAAACTTTCTCTTTCCTTTTTTTCCTTTTCTTTGTGTGGTAGCACTGTATTATATATATAAAAAATCACGCCATCTCCCGCTAAAGGGGACCATGAGGCGATGCGAAGCAGCGTTTCGGCATGTAGAGCCCGCGCTTCAAAGGGGGAGTGGAGAGGGGAGGGGAGAGAGGCAAAGGGGAGAGGAGAGTGGAGAAGGGGAGGGGGGAGTGAAAGGGGAGAGGGGTAAGGGGAAATTGGAAGCGGAGAGGGATGGGGACAAGAGGTGTGTGGAGAGGGCTTGCGCATGCGCAGTATGGGTGGTCACGCCGCACACCACCACCATCACCACCACCGGATTGGACTCCGCTATAAGATGCTTCACATCTAAAACATGACCAGTCATTTATATTCATGACGCACTCCTGTCATGCCATACCACTTTTGGTATATATCCAGTTATCTAAACGGCCGCAGGCGCACCATAACAGAGTCGTGTAAATCATACCGTACATGACATGCATAACATAATTCGCATGTTAGGACCTGTCATTTATGTTCGTCATACAGTCACATCCCACAGTTCCAATTTTGGTGTATATCAACCTAGCGAAACGGCCGCGAGTGCGTCATGAGCATGGCATGTAACTCATGACATACATGACATGCATGTCATGGCTTTCATGTTACCACCTGTTATTCATGTTCTTCATACAGTCACATCGCGCAATACCAATTTTGGTGTATATCAACCTTGCGAAACGGCCGCGAGTGCGTCATGAGCGCGGCATGTAAATTAGGTCGTGCGTGACACGATTTTCATGTTGCCACCTCTAATTCACGTTCGTCATACAGTCGCGTCGCGCCATACCAATTTTGGTGTATATCAACCCAGCGAAACGGCCGCGAATGCACCATGAGCGTGGCACGTAAATCGTGACATACATGACATGCATGTCATGGTTTTCATGTTACCACCTCTAAATTACGTTCGTCATACAGTCGCGTCGTGCAATACCAATATTGGTGTATATCAAGCCCGCGAAACGCCCGCGAGTGCACCATGAGCGTGGCATGTAAATCGTGACATACTCTCACGTATCTCGGGAGCGCTTGCAAAGCGGAATGGAATCGGGAGAGAGAGACAGGCGGGAGACCGTTGCGTCACTGCACACAAATTTTTATCACACGACACGGCAAACAAACAATCTCACACCAAAACATTTACATAAAAAAATAGCATTAGAAAAGGTGACGCTATAGCGCGCAATCACTAACAAGAAAAAGCGCAAAGCCTACAAGCTATGCTTAACTCCTCCGGATTCCAAAGTCTGGCCACTATGGCGCCTCAGTCTCGCTACGCGAATCGAATGTTCTTACGGTTCGTGTTGCTCGTCGCCTCGATTCGGTACGAAGATCGACGCCCAGCCCTGTCGTTGCAGCTCCTGTCGACGCGTCAGAGTCGTCGTCGTCGATCCGCCGCCTCGCTCGTCGTTCTCATCGCCGATCCTCCGGCCCTTTGTCGAGAACACCGGTCTTTCCCGGCTAGGCCTACTGTCGGCCTCTCCTCAGTGCCACTTGCTCGAACTGTCGACGTGGCTCTCCAGTGATTGTCAGTGGGTCGCCGTCATCTTGCCGAGCTGTGGTAGTGCCGCAGGTGCCACGAGAACTGCGTGATGAGGCTGCCGCAAGGCCGGGACGCCTCGCTCGGTAGACCCCGAGGTCGACGGCCACCCTCCCGGGGCATGCACAACGCTGCCTCCAGAACTCAGTCCTGCTGCTCTCGTCGCGTGTGCGACACTGGCCTGCACCACGTTGCTCCTCGACAACTCCACCGAACAATGCCTGCTCGTTCCTCTGGGGTTCCGCGCCTCAGTTCGGGTCGCGTGGCACGCGCCTTTCGCCGGCCAATGGCTTGCGTCGACGTGGCGGGGGTGCACACCATCGGGTACTTTTCCATTCCCCGCACACCATCGACGCATTGCGCTGTCCGGCACGCGCCCCGTGCCCCTTTACTCATGACATTGGGCCCCCTTTTAAGAGTTTTTTCTTAAAAAACTGCTTCTCTTCTCCTCCTTATGGTTATGGCCCTCTGCTCTTCTGATAGTGTCTTGTAGCTTGTGCTCCACTTTCCTTGCTTGACTTATGCACACCTTCACTTCCCCACTTTGTCACGCACTTTCACTCACAATTTACTTCACCGCACATAGTTCATACAACACCCCTATCATTAGTTCTACACACCACATGTTCATTGTCCAGAACACTATAATCTACCAGGTACGATACTACGCAATGTCACAATCGGTCGCTTCATTGGTGACTATTTACAAAGTGCTTGACATCTTTCTGTATGCCTGGCCAAAATGCCTCCTTTGTCACTTCCCTACGCAGGTTCTGTGTATCTCTGAACCCATTCGCATACCAATGCTCTAAAATGACCCGTCTATAACGTGCGGGCACCATCAGTTGTCTAATTAGTGTCCCTCTTTTCCAAAACTTACGGAAAATTAACTCCTTTAGTGATTCGTAGGACACTCCGTCTCTACATCCCTCTCTTGTTGGTTTACGGCCAATTCTATCTATCGCGTGCCTCAGAGTTCTGTCCCTCCTTTGTTCATTTGAGAACTCCTCAGAGGTTACACCTACATACTCCAACATTGGCACTCTATTCTTGCCTCGTGCCTCGCTATTACCACTTCCTCTACTAGCTTCAGTGCTCTCGGGGCTTCCAGTTACCTGTTTCCTTTGTTTAGCATATCCCTCATGCTGTACTGGGTCATCCACCCTTCTTACCCCTGGCCTATTTCCCAAGATCACATCATGGATGGGATCTTCCATACACTTCGCTGTGAGTACCCCTACGAAATAAGGAGTATCTAACCTTATTTTCGCCTCGGGTAACTCCTTGGATCCATCTACAAAGACCACTGTGCCTATTCTCCCTGTGAAATCCTTTTTATTCACCAGACTTCTCCTCACTAACACAGTATCCGCTCCTGAGTCCCTCAGCACCGTTACCCGTTTGCCGTTTACTTTACCTTCCACAACTGGCATATTAACACCTTCCGACCTATCTATCGCTGCACCAACTACCTCTTCCTTCCCTTCTGACCTCACTGCACACGCAGTATGCTCTACCGGTCTATTCCTACATTCGTTCACTTTGTGCCCTCTTTTCTGACACAATTGGCAGGTAACGTGGGATTCTTGTTGACTAGCACTCGTGCGGCATTTCATAGCTATATGCCCCAGTCTATTGCACCAGAAACACCGCTGCTGTGCCTTTTGATTACCCATTGGGGCCTCAGTGTTGGTCTCTTCTTCCTTGTGATCGTCTCTGTCGCCTTTTTCTAAGTTCCTTAGGCCCTGAGCCTCCACGAACTGATCCGCCTGCTTTGCCATCTCCTCTACTGTGCTTAGCTTCCTCTCTTTCAAAAATACTGCTAAGTTTTTGCTGCACCTGTTGAGGAATTTCTCAGCAACCATTCTGTCGCGGACCCCTTCATATGTCTTTTCTGTCTCGGACTGCTCTATCCAGCGATCAAAATAGTTAGCTAGCCGACACGCGAACTGCTTGCCACTTTCTGAATCCTCGGGCCTACATGTTCGGAACTTTTCCCGGAAGAACCTCTCCAATAAAGTCTTTTTTACAATGTCGTAGTCCAGAGACTCGTGTGCTGGCATGCGTCCAAACACACTCAACGCCTCTCCCACTATACAAAGACTCAAGGCGTTTGCCCACTCACTTTTCTCCCAGCCCTGCCATACTGCGATTCTCTCGAATCGATGCAAGTATGCATCGAGGTCGTCCCTTCGCTCGTCGAAGGGCGCCATCAGCTTACGCGGGCAAATTTGTCTAGGCCTGGGAGTACTCGAGTTGTCCAACGCCGTCGCGGGGGTACTCGCGCTACTAGGGTCGCTGCGCGGACAAGCGTTCATCTCTGCTAACTTCAACTTCAGTTCTAAGATCTCCTTCTCGCGTTCATGCTCTTTCTGCGCGCGCTCCTTCTCACGCTCGTACTCCCTTTCGCGCTCTTTCTGAGCGTTCTCGAAAAACCTCATCGTCTCCTCCTTATCCATTTCGCCGTCTCTGGCCACGGCCGCCAATTTCTCCCAATCCATCCTTGCAACCCCCGACGATACGTGACTGGGCCCAAACGCTGGAAAAATCCTGGCACAGGCTCGCCACTTATTATGTCACGTATCTCGGGAGCGCTTGCAAAGCGGAATGGAATCGGGAGAGAGAGACAGGCGGGAGACCGTTGCGTCACTGCACACAAATTTTTATCACACGACACGGCAAACAACAATTCTCACACCAAAACATTTACATAAAAAATAGCATTAGAAAAGGTGACGCTGTAGCACGCAATCACTAACAAGAAAAAGCGCAAAGCCTACAAGCTATGCTTAACTCCTCCGGACTCCAAAGTCTGGCCACTATGGCGCCTCAGTCTCGCTACGCGAATCGAACGTTCTTACGGTTCATGTTGCCCGTCGCCTCGATTCGGTGCGAAGATCGACGCCCAGCCCTGTCGTCGCAGCTCCTGTCGACGCGTCAGAGTCGTCGTCGTCGATCCGCCGCCTCGCTCGTCGCTCTCATCGCCGATCCTCCGGCCCTTTGTCGAGAACACCGGTCTTTCCCGGCTACACCTACTGTCGGCCTCTCCTCAGTACCACTTGCTCGAACTGTCGACGTGGCTCTCCAGTGATTGTCAGTGGGTCGCCGTCATCTTGCCGAGCTTTGGTAGTGCCGCAGGTGCCACGAGAACTGCGTGATGAGGCTGCCGCAAGCCCGGGACGCCTCGCTCGGTAGACCCCGAGGTCGACGGCCACCCTCCCGGGGCATGCACAACGCTGCCTCCAGAACTCAGTCCTGCTGCTCTCGTCGCGTGTGCGACACTGGCCTGCACCACCTTGCTCCTCGACAACTCCACCGAACAATGCCTGCTCGTTCCTCTGGGGTTCCGCACTTCAGTGCGGGTCGCGTGGCACGCGCCTTTCGCCGGCCAATGGCTTGCGTCGACGTGGCGGGGTTGCACACCATCGGGTACTTTTCCATTCCCCGCACACCATCGACGCATTGCGCTGTCCGGCACGCGCCCCGTGCCCCTTTACTCATGACACATACATGACATGCATGTCATGGTTTTCATGTTACCACCTCTAAATTACGTTCGTCATACAGTCGCGTCGTGCAATACCAATTTTGGTGTATATCAAGCCCGCGAAACGGCCGCGAGTGCACCATGAGCGTGGCATGTAAATCGTGACATACATGACATGCATGTCATGGTTTTCATGTTACCACCTCTAAATTACGTTCATCATACAGTCGCGTCGTGCAATACCAATTTTGGTGTATATCAAGCCCGCGAAACGGCCGCGAGTGCACCATGAGCGTGGCATGTAAATCGTGACATACATGACATGCATGTCATGGTTTTCATGTTACCACCTCTAAATTACGTTCGTCATACAGTCGCGTCGTGCAATACCAATTTTCGTGTATATCAAGCCCGCGAAACGGCCGCGAGTGCACCAGGAGCGTGGCATGTAAATCATGACATACATGACATGCATGTCATGGTTTTCATGTTACCACCTGTTATTCATGTTCTTCATACAGTCACATCGCGCAATACCAATTTTGGTGTATATCAACCTAGCGAAACGGCCGCGAGTGCGTCATGAGCGTGGCATGTAAATCATGATGTGCATGACACGCGTGTCATGATTTTCATGTTACCACGTGTCAGTTATGTTCGTCATGTCGAAATGTCTCGTCATACCAGTTTTCGTATATATCCATTCATTTAAACGGCCGCGAGTGCCCCGAGTCCATGTCATATAAATCATGCCGCACATGACATGCGTGTCATGATTTGCACGTTGGGACCTGTCATTATGTTCGCCATGAACTCTTGTCACGTCATACCAGTTTTGGTATATATGAAATTAACGGGATGGCCGCAAGAGGCCCAAGGCCGTGGAATGTAAATCATGCTATTCATGACATGCATGTCATGATTTTCATGTTATGACCTGTCATTTATGTTCGTAATACGGGAGAGCACAAAGATACGCTCAAACTCGCAGAAGTTCGCTAGGAAATGCTTCGCATTTAAAAGCGTCTGCACCCGCCTTGGTGGCTTAGCGGCTGTGGAGTCATAGTAGTGAGTACGAGGGCGCTGGTTTGATTCCTGCCATGATTCCTGCCATGGCAGAAGGTGTCAAATGTAACAATGCCCATTAAAGAACCCCAGGTAGTCACAACTGATCAGAATTCCCCCACTATCATCATCATATCGGGGCTTTGGGAGTTTTGGCACTTTTTTTTAATGTATATTTTCGCCCCTGTTATCACTGGTCGACACTCTAAGACAAACGGGAGTATCGGCGGCATCTTTCTGCCACACAACGATCATCATCTGGGTTGCTCGCGTTTCGCTTCACGAAAACTGTGCGCTCGGTACTTTCCTATCACGAACGCTATGTCGTGCTGATACCCGCACGTCGTTCGTGATCGGGAAGTACCGGGCGCGCGACGACAACGCAATGAAAGCCCGCGAGATAGGCGATATTGTTGGGTGGCAAAAAGACGCCCCAAATACGCATTTTTGTCGGAGATGACGGAGCCGCAACTACTGTTCAATATGCGGTGTCGGCGGCGAGCGCGTTATTCCGCCACTTCGAGGACCGCCTTCGTGCACTCGTTGCTGCCGGCAGGAAACCGACGCTGACGAAACAGCGAGGTTCGCGAGATCTCAGGAACGATACGCCCGGGTGTGATGTGCGTTCGATGGATTCTAAAGGCGCGCTGTAGGGAACGCAGCGTAACTACGCGGTATATTCTTCGCCTGACGTGCGCCGCAGCTAGCAAAAAAAGAAATATATGTGATGACGCCACGGCGGCCACAGTAAAGGTTACCAAAAGTGTCTACTACTGGCGCTACCATTGAGCCATTTCAGAACTATATATGAAAGTATACTGGCTGACATCGCGGCACAGCGGACGGACGACTGTGCGGCTTTCGTCGATGCTTGCGCGTACATTTGTACGGCGATCCCTTAGCGAAAACCGCCGCAGCTACATATCGAACGCGGTACCTCTGCAGCATAGAGCCGAGCGTCCCAAGTTAGTTGTGTGCAGCGCGCCAGCTGCTACGCTCACTCAGTTAAACGTCGGGACGCTCGCCGTAACGTACGCGTGCGTTTGCCCGTGCGCAGCGAGATTTCTCCACACTCGGAAAGCGTCGGACCAAGCAAAAGTGCTGCGAGTACGTTGTCAAGCCAATGCGGCGATGGCGAGCTGCTTTCATCTCTGCAAGCGACACGCACTTAATTGAAGCGGTCCCGCGCAAGGGTGCGGCAGCGAATGGCGTGCTTGTGTTGTCACCTTAAAAGTGTGCGGTACACCTACACCAGCGGCAACAGTGCTAAGCCGCACGTACTGCCGAGCAGGCAGTTCATTTTTCCTTAAGGTGCTTGTCGTCGATAGGTTAATCGCGGAGAAGTGCCGCGGCGCGGCGTTCGCCGGTAGCCGTCCTTGCGCCCCGTGTATTTCTGATGCTTATCCGTGTAGGCATCATCGCGCCGAAGTCGTACTAACCACCGGTCAACCACTTACCGTAAGGGTGGAAAGTTGAATTTTTTTTCAGTAATATATACGGCTGAATATTCGAAAAATATCGAATATTCGAGTTACTTCGCATATTGGAAACTTCTCGAATACACGGTTTCCGAATCGAATACGAATACTCCAAATGTAATAATCGACGAATATTCGAAACTTTCTAATATTCGCACACCTCTACCTGGGACCTATTTCGCGGCGCTTTCCTTGGAACCTTCGCAAGTGTCGTGCGTAAGGAAAGGGCCGAAACCGTGTTGGCAAGGCTTGTACAGATCCCAAACGAGAACGTCGGAATATACACAGAAGAACTAACCAGCCTGTTCCCATGTTAAGGCAGGTAGCGCAAAGAGACACGGACACAAGCGAAGAATAAGTGCACAGGACAAGCGCCAACTTCAAACTAAAGTTTATTTCCTGAATCCTCGCCTATTTATCTTATATCACACCACCACATAGTCACCAAGGAGAGAACAACTGATACTGCTGCGAATGTCATGACGCCGGCTCACCTTGATCATCTCTTATACCTAAAATGATAACAATACTAAAACGCGCAAAACCGCGCAGTCAAACACTGATAACTCGAAAACATCACAATAAGAACACGCATGCTCAGAATAGAATGTTCTTATTACGCGGCAAGGGTAGCAGCCAGGTTGGCCGAAAGAAAAGCTATCTCACATGGGAGTAGGCTCAGTGAAGCCTGGCTAACACATACAGAATCGCTCTTGAAAATTAAAAAACGCTTCTACAATCTCTCTAGACAGCTTGTTCCGGTTCCGGTACATCACCGCCGTGTCAGACAAAAGTGGTTCACACCCGCACTGCCGACAGTGCATCGCGAGATGCGAGTATGGCGAACCTTTTAGAGAGCTGAAATGTTCTCTGAGCCTGATGTTCAAACATCTGCCCGTCTGGCCTATATATTTACGCCCGCACGTAAAAGGAATGCAATACACAACGTTAAGAGTGCACGAAACGAACCGCATACCGTGCCTAACGGTACAGATCGCCGTTCTGTGATCTTCCTTGCTGCACATGCGCCTCTGCAGCTTTGGACAAATGGCTCCTACCTTGTTTTTTGCCGTGAAAACAATGTCAACGTCATGACGTGAAGCCACCTTTTTGACGCGATGAGAAAACCCGTGGATGTACGGTATAACCGCGAAACTGTTCCTCTCTACCGTTTGACCCTTTGACGTACTCTGTGCTCCCGTTTTTACTGTCCTTAAACATTTGAAGGCGGCCGCGGCAATAATAGACTCTGGGTACCCAGCCTTCTGAAGCCTTTTCACCTGTCCATTCATGCTTTCTGTCATCAAATGCTCGCAAGATTTCTTTAGAGCTGAGTGAATGCAAGAGAGAACGATACCTTGCTTAACCAACTTCGAATGAGAAGAATTGTAGCTCAGCAGGGCTTTTTCAGACCGAGGCATGTATTGCCAGCATACATGCGAGCCTCCCAGCGTAATCCGCAAGTCGAGAAACTGTATAACATTGTCTTTGGGTGTTTCAAACGAAAAACACAAACCTTGGCCGTGCTCTTCAAAAACCTTTAGTACCTCAGCTATCTTGAGGCCGAAATCTTGCGTTTGAGCAAAAATCAAGTAGTCATCGACATACCTCACAATTTTTTGTGTCACACTACCAAGACGGCTGTCGATGCCTCTGTCCACCTTGGCCAAAAAAAAAATGTGACTCAAGATAGGGGCTACTCGAGACCCTATACACACGCCTGATCGCTGCGCGTATACACCTCCTTCCCATGAGATCAAGGTGGAGCGGAGGTAGACAGTTAGCAATTCTAAAAAACCTTCGGCCGAAACACCGCACCTGGACATGAAGGCGACCTCGTCATTATCAGTACATATACAATCTCTTACACTCAACATGAGGGCGTCCTGGGGCATGGAATAGTACATGTTCTCGACATCGATGCTGAAAGCGCCGCAACCCACCGGATTGTCTTTGTCCAAAAAATCTACAACAGACGCGGAACATGGAATATAGAACGGATCGTTCACATGCAAAGACCCTAAATGTTTCTGAAGAAACCCCGAGACCAACACCAACCAGGTGTTCCTTTCCGAGACTATTGACCTAAACGGAATTTCCGGCTTGTGGGACTTAGCCGTAAAAAACACTTCCATCAACAAGCGTTTGCTTTGTTTAACACCAGCAGCTAATTTGTCAAGCGACAATTTCTTGAGCAGTTCCACAGCACGAGCTCTCACCTTGGTTGGCTCGTCACGCACCTTGTGGAAGTTTCTGTGCACGGCTGCCGCTCCCTTTTCTAGGAAGGTACCCTCCTCCATGACGACGAAGAAACCCTCCTTGTCTGAAACGACGGCAGTGAGGCCAGACGCATTCAGGAAGTGCACTAAGGCACCAGTGCCCTTGGTACGCGATGACTGCAGCCCGAACCTTGAAACCACATTCACACACTCCGCGATGCACGCCCCTTTTGACTCCTCAGGCACCTGAGCCGCAACGTTCCGTGATAAGGACAACAAGTCTACTGGAGGAAGGCGTGAGGGTAAGCAGAACTTGTAAGCAGAACTGTGTCCGTGTCTCTTTGCGCTACCTGCCTTAACATGAGTTCCCACAAACTAGCCCAGTTATCCGTTCTCGTAAGCATCATTTCTTGTACACAGGGCTCTTTTTTATGTTCAAATGCTATTTTCTCGAATCCCGCCACTCTTTCGTCACTCATCGCAATCTACATTTGCCGAGCAAGAACGACATCGTGGTACGCGAAGGCGGCGTTATGTTTGCCGGAAGTTGAAGCCCTGTGTGGTGTGTTGCGTCCTTCCGCAGGCCACTCGAAAAGATTCTGCCTACTTTTGAGGGCAGAGCTATGGCACCAAGTTCGTTTCTTCAAGGATTGCCTACGTGTTGCCTGCAAACAAGACGGCCAGGATTGGAGGTCGCAGAAGAATTATGAAAGTTGGCTTACGGTGGCTTATCAATCTGCTGAGTGGTTGTGGTGCCATGTGCGGCGGGGTCTGCCTCCGAAGAAGAAGCCTGGTGAGACGCGGGGGACCTACTTGAACCTGAGTGACCAATCCATTCCACCGGACAAAGAAAAGTTGCTGCGCTCCGGGCCCAAGTTCTGCTTACCCTCACGCCTTCCTCCAGTAGACTTGTTGTCCTTATCACGGAACGTTGCGGCTCAGGTGCCTGAGGAGTCAAAAGGGGCGTGCATCGCGGAGTGTGTGAATGTGGTTTCAAGGTTCGGGCTGCAGTCATCGCGTACCAAGGGCACTGGTGCCTTAGTGCACTTCCTGAATGCGTCTGGCCTCACTGCCGTCGTTTCAGACAAGGAGGGTTTCTTCGTCGTCATGGAGGAGGGTACCTTCCTAGAAAAGGGAGCGGCAGCCGTGCACAGAAACTTCCACAAGGTGCGTGACGAGCCAACCAAGGTGAGAGCTCGTGCTGTGGAACTGCTCAAGAAATTGTCGCTTGACAAATTAGCTGCTGGTGTTAAACAAAGCAAACGCTTGTTGATGGAAGTGTTTTTTACGGCTAAGTCCCACAAGCCGGAAATTCCGTTTAGGTCAATAGTCTCGGAAAGGAACACCTGGTTGGTGTTGGTCTCGGGGTTCTTCAGAAACATTTAGGGTCTTTGCATGTGAACGATCCGTTCTATATTCCATGTTCCGCGTCTGTTGTAGATTTTTGGACAAAGACAATCCGGTGGGTTGCGGCGCTTTCAGCATCGATGTCGAGAACATGTACTATCCATGCCCCAGGACGCCCTCATGTTGAGTGTAAGAGATTGTATATGTACTGATAATGACGAGGTCGCCTTCATGTCCAGGTGCGGTGTTTCGGCCGAAGGTTTTTTAGAATTGCTAACTGTCTACCTCCGCTCCACCTTGATCTCATGGGAAGGAGGTGTATACGCGCAGCGATCAGGCGTGTGTATAGGGTCTCGAGTAGCGCCTATCTTGAGTCACATTTTTTTGGCCAAGGTGGACAGAGGCATCGACAGCCGTCTTGGTAGTGTGACACAAAAAATTGTGAGGTATGTCGATGACTACTTGATTTTTGCTCAAACGCAAGATTTCGGCCTCAAGATAGCTGAGGTACTAAAGGTTTTTGAAGAGCACGGCCAAGGTTTGTGTTTTTCGTTTGAAACACCCAAAGACAATGTTATACAGTTTCTCGACTTGCGGATTACGCTGGGAGGCTCGCATGTATGCTGGCAATACATGCCTCGGTCTGAAAAAGCCCTGCTGAGCTACAATTCTTCTCATTCGAAGTTGGTTAAGCAAGGTATCGTTCTCTCTTGCATTCACTCAGCTCTAAAGAAATCTTGCGAGCATTTGATGACAGAAAGCATGAATGGACAGGTGAAAAGGCTTCAGAAGGCTGGGTACCCAGAGTCTATTATTGCCGCGGCCGCCTTCAAATGTTTAAGGACAGTAAAAACGGGAGCACAGAGTACGTCAAAGGGTCAAACGGTAGAGAGGAACAGTTTCGCGGTTATACCGTACATCCACGGGTTTTCTCATCGCGTCAAAAAGGTGGCTTCACGTCATGACGTTGACATTGTTTTCACGGCAAAAAACAAGGTAGGAGCCATTTGTCCAAAGCTGCAGAGGCGCATGTGCAGCAAGGAAGATCACAGAACGGCGATCTGTACCGTTAGGCACGGTATGCGGTTCGTTTCGTGCACTCTTAACGTTGTGTATTGCATTCCTTTTACGTGCGGGCGTAAATATATAGGCCAGACGGGCAGATGTTTGAACATCAGGCTCAGAGAACATTTCAGCTCTCTAAAAGGTTCGCCATACTCGCATCTCGCGATGCACTGTCGGCAGTGCGGGTGTGAACCACTTTTGTCTGACACGGCGGTGATGTACCGGAACCGGAACAAGCTGTCTAGAGAGATTGTAGAAGCGTTTTTAATTTTCAAGAGCGATTCTGTATGTGTTAGCCAGGCTTCACTGAGCCTACTCCCATGTGAGATAGCTTTTCTTTCGGCCAACCTGGCTGCTACCCTTGCCGCGTAATAAGAACATTCTATTCTGAGCATGCGTGTTCTTATTGTGATGTTTTCGAGTTATCAGTGTTTGACTGCGCGGTTTTGCGCGTTTTAGTATTGTTATCATTTTAGGTATAAGAGATGATCAAGGTGAGCCGGCGTCATGACATTCGCAGCAGTATCAGTTGTTCTCTCCTTGGTGACTATGTGGTGGTGTGATATAAGATAAATAGGCGAGGATTCAGGAAATAAACTTTAGTTTGAAGTTGGCGCTTGTCCTGTGCACTTATTCTTCGCTTGTGTCCGTGTCTCTTTGCGCTACCTGCCTTAACATGAGTTCCCACAAACTAGCCCAGTTATCCGTTCTCGTCAGCCTGTTCCGTCACGCCGGCCCTGCCACGTCTGAGGAAAAGGAGCTCGGGTTCCTAATGCGAGGAGTCAAGCAAGAGCTGTTTGCGGGGCTTGTTCGCAACCCGCCCAGGAGTGTCAACGAATGCCTTACAGAAGCCACAACAATAGAAAAGGCGCTTGAGATGCGGACAAGGCAGTACAACCGCCGCTCAGCAATAACCGACTACGCCGAAGTTCAAGCCCTCAGCACCGACGACCTGCGCGAGACCGTCTGAGCGGTCGTGCGTGAAGAGTTGCGTAAGATGTTTCCGGAATCGTTGCCTCGAGTGGACTCGATCAGCGACATTGTTCGTGAAGACGTCAAGCAAGGCGTCGTTGAAGGCGACCAACACCGGTTGATCAACCGCGAGATTTGTGTCACAAGAGGAATAGCCGAGCTGCGGAGAAGAAAAGCAACAGTGATGCTCACGAATTTCAGCAACGAGTACAAGCGCGTGAACAAAGGCATCACGGTTGCTTACATCGAAGAAATTGTGCAAGCCACCAGTGCTTTCGCGTTCACCGATTCTTCCGAGCCTACTCCGACGAACCGAGATCCTCAACCAGTTTTCGACGTCAATCCCAGCCTCCCCAATCATAAGCAAGCACAGCTCAAATCCCTGCTCTTGCATACAAGGACTGCTTTTAGTCGTCGTCAAGAATTCGGCAGATCCCTCTCGCAAAACATGTCATTACCGAGGAAAATGCCAGACCACTCCGTCAGAGCCCATACCTAGTTTCGACGCGAGAACGGGAGGCCGTTAAGAAACAGGTTGACGAAATGCTACGCGAAGACATCATCCAGCCGTCGAGGAGCCCGTGGGCATCCCCCGTGGTGCTAGTGAAGAAGAAGGACGGTACTCTACGTTTTTGCGTTGATTATTGTCGCCGGAACAAATTCACGAAGAAGGACTAGTATCCCCTTCCCCGGATAGACGACGCCCTGGATCGATTACACAACGCAAAGTAGTTTTCGTCGATGGACCTCAAGACCGGTTACTGGCAAATAGAAGTCGACGAGAGAAACCGAGAAAAGACTGCCTTTAAGCACCAGACGGCCTGTTCCAGTTCAAGGTCATGCCCTTTGGTCTTTGCTCGGCACCTGCGACTTTTCAACGGGTTATGGATACAGTATTAGCTGGCTTAAAGTGGCAAACTTTCCTTGTTTACCTGGACGACGTTGTTGTGTATGTCTCAACCTTCGACGAGCATCTCCGGCACCTTGAGGCTGTACTTCAAGCGATCAAGACCTCTGGACTCAGCCTGAAGCCGGAAAAGTGCCGCTTCGCGTGCGAGGAGCTCTTGTTTTTGGGTCATGATCAGCAAAAATGGTGTTCGCCCAGACCCACGGAAAACAGCCGCCATCACCGCCTTCCTGCCACCACTGACAAAAGATGGTTGATCCCTCCTTCATAGGAATTGGAATAACACGAAAGTAAAGCGCGCCCTTACAGAAGTAGCTGAATGTTTACAGACGTAATTGAATTGACTTAAGAGAGTTTGCGCAATGTATATTGATGTCTGGCAGCTATAGCACCGTTTACCGTGTACTTAGCTTTAGGTGCACGTTAATGAACTCCAGCTGGTCGAAATTTCCGGAGCCCTCTCCACTACGGCGTCCCTCACAATCACATCGTGGATTTGGGACGTTAAACCCCAGATATTAATATTATTATTATTATTATAGCACCATTTCACGTGGATGCACCCACTTCGATGATTCGTGGTACATCTCCATCCCGACGACTAACGTTCATGTTAAATGATTAAACAAACCCTTGTCGTAGCTGTAGTAGTTAACGGTGAAAGCGTAATCAGAGAACGAGGTGTGATAGCCAGAAGAGCGTCGCATATTGGACGCTGAACTTGGTCGCCATCCCGCGGCATGTTAAAATGTGACTCAACACCACGGCCGGACTAGAGGGAACGCAGAGCGCGTCCTGCCGCCCCGGTAGCCCAGCCGCGATTTTTCTCGGGGCGAGCGCGTCAGCGGTGAAGGCGGTGTTTCAGCCACGTGAGGCAGACGCGCGTCGCAGAGATGCCGACGCTTTTACGACGCTCTAGTGTGCCTCGATGTGTGCGCCCACAAAACGCGCAACAAAACGCGCATCAAGGCACCCTACGACGCTCGGTCTAAGATCGCCACCTCGCGGTGTGTTAAGTCATTGACAAAATTGAATTTCTATTGAAAACGCGCCGAATGGGACGCACGTGTAATGCGTTGCAGGTGCTAATTGCGGAAGCCACAGTAATGACGAATTACTTTATTTTACGGCTCCCAGAGGGCAAGACCACCCCGCCGACCGGGAGAGTGGTAGATATAAAAGGCGCATTTATAAAGCCTCTAGAGTCTGTGGTTGTGGCGCAGTGGATAGCGTGCCCGGCATCTGCTATTGCGGACCGTGAGGTCGGAGATTCGATGCCCATTGACGGAACTTTTTTTCTTTGACATCTGATCGTGTAAATTTTTTCTACGTCATTTCCGTGATGGAAATACGTCACTGAAATCTTAGTGGACCCCGGCATAAAACACTTTCGTGTTAAAAAGGCCGTACGCCGATTTCTCGGCTTGTGTGCCTACTACAGACGCATCGTCAAGGAATTTTCACGAATAGCCGACCCGCTAACGCACCTCACGAAGACCGACGTGCCGTTCAAGTAGAAAATGGCGCAAATTGAAGCATTTCAAGAAGTGAAACGACGCCTTCAGATGCCTTCGATAGTAGCGCATTTCGACGAATACGCCGATATGGAAATCCACATCGACGCAAGCAGTGTAGGACTCAGCGACGTTCTTTTGCACAAGGCTGACGGGCTAGAAAGGGCCATCAGTTATGCTAGCCGGTTGCTATCAAAAGCAGAAACCAACTATTCCTCAACAGAAAAGCAGTGCCTGGCCATCATCTGGGCTACATCGTAGTTTCGCCCCTACCTCTACGGCAGGCCATTTAAAGTTGTGAGTGACCACCACGCTTTGTGTTAGCTAGCTAACTTGAAGGATTGAAGGACCCTTCAGATCGCCTCGCACGGTGGAGTCTAAGACTTCAATAATTCGACAATACATTGACATGTCCGACAGAAAAAACTCCGACGCTGAATGCCAGTCTCGTGCCCCCGTCGACCCAGCACCGCAGGACGACCAGGATGATGACTGCTTCTTCGGAATCATAAGTGCCGGTGAATTCGCCGAACGACACCGAGCCAACCCGGAAAGGTGCCCTGTGGAATACCTCGAGGGCAGGACCGCCATTGTTCCGAAGGCACTCAAGCGAGGACTGGCCTCGTTTTTCTTTCGAAACGGCATTCTCCTAAAGAACTTCTCGCCCCTTCCCAACTACCTTCTCGTGGTGCCCTTAGCATTACTACCAGAAGTCGTGCAGGCCCTACACGACGATCCGAAGGCTGGACACGTCGGTGTTTCCGGCACGCTCGCAAGAATACAGGAAAAGTACTACTGGCCGCGTCTTGCCGCCGACGTCGCTCGCTACGTGAGGACATGCCGAGACTGTCAGCGACGCAAGACACCGCCGACAAGCCAGCAGGCTTACTTCCGCCGATCGAACCACCTCGCCGACTATATTAGCAAATCGGTATAGACCTACTGGGGCCGTTCTCTACGTCGACTTGCGGAAAAAATTGGCCGCGTATCTGCGTGCTTCGCTGCAAGTGTCGTCTAAAGACGATAGAAGAGGCGCTGCGTGAGATATGGACGCCATCTGGCAATACGTCGGGAACATGAGTGCTGTGTTGCGGACTGGCGGTCCCGGCGCAGCAGCAGGCGAAGACCGGCGGTGACCAACACGACCGGCGGGGACGCCAGCCAGCCCGAACACGCGGTTTGGCGCGAAGCGCTGAAGCAGAAGAAGCGTCCGCACTCAACGAGTACTCTCCACACACTCTTTTATTTACACGTCATTTGGCTAAAACAGGAATGCCAGAGCGGTGCCCCATGGCATTTGTACAGTGCAATACAGAACCGAAACCGAACCACAACAATGAGCTCGTGCAGAGGGCACGGAGGAAGTCAAGTTTAACGCGCAGTCGCATTTTCAGCGCATCTTAAGAAACTAGGGTCTTTAGAATTACATATGTATGCATTTTCTTTTAAAGGAACACACCACCTAATACTTACGTAGTGATGTTGTGCCTCAGATATGCGTAATGTTTGCTTTTTTATCGACAATGTACACAAGTATGAAATTAGTCATCCGTTCAAGATGGCTGGCCCTTGGGCAAGTGGTTCAACTTTGGCCGAGTGGCTGAATCGAGTGACGTGCCGACAAACAGAAAGACAGACAGAAAGACAGACCAAAATTTCTCCGTTTTAAGTATCCCAAGAAAGACTATCGTCTTTAATAAATGGATCGTCGTAGCTACCGACTACCTCACCCGCTACGCCGAAACAAGGGCCTCACCTAGAAGCAGCACCGCCGAGGTAACGAAGTTCTTCGTTGAAGACATCATCCTGCGTCACGGCGCCCCATAAGTCCTCATCACCAACAGAGGTACGGCCTTTACTGCGGAGTTAACTCAGGCGATCTTGAGATACAGCCAGACAAGCTTACGCCCAGGGCTTAAAGTCAGGGGGGGCACCCGGCCCCCCCTCCATTTTTAAGGAGGTGCCGCCCCGTCCCCCATCGCCATTCCGACGGTGGCACTGCGGCACACATTTGACAAGTGCTCGAGTTGAATTTTTTAACAGTAGTGCTTTGTGCGGGGAAATTAAACTGTGCAATTTTCCGAATAATGATTTAATGGCGAATTAGGAAAACGTTAGCGAAAACTGACACAAGAACGAGAAGGGGGGACACAACACGTGCGCTAACTTTCAACAAAAGTGTTTATTTCAACCGAAGCACGAATATATACAGCGGTGATGCTCAAACGCTACAGCCAGATGTCATGTGCAGAGAAATACTTTTTTGTCATTTTGATTTTAACAGGGGACGTGCTGAGAAGTCATATTTTCTTATTTATACAAGATATGCGCACCAACCACAAAGCTAATGCATGTTCAAAATATACAATTCTTTTTCTCTCAGGGAAAGGGACGGCGTGCTCACACAATCGCTACCCAACTTTGCGATTTTGGCGGCTTCTACTATTAGTCTCGTTAGTTCATCACGGTTAGTCAATTACACCTTGGTGTTCTCAACACCCGGAGCGCACCCACAAGCTCTGCAAGGCATCGCGAGCTGGCCATCGTTAGCCTTCTTTACAAAGCTGAAGTGCTCTCGTAACCTGTCATTTAGGCAGCGCCCCATCTGTCCGACGTACTGCTTTCCGCAAGAGAGGGGAATCTGATACACCACCACCTATCTACAGTCCACGAACTGAGTCCTATGTCTTGCAAGCAGAGGCGTTTTGCGGGGCCGGACTACTGAGTCTGCAAATAGAATTAAGCTTGCACGGGGCGGAAAAAACTACCTGCACATTAGCACGTGACGCCACCCTTTTTATGTTATGCGAGATTCTGTGCATGTACGGCACAACAGCTATCTTGTTTCGCGCGGCATCAGCGTTGGAACGACGACCTTGATTAGCGTGCCGGTATTTCATAATCAAGGCTTCTTCGACTGACACCTGAACGTGCACGGGGCAGCCAGCTTCCGAGAGGCGGGAGGACGGCTTCCTGTCCTTTACACAGTGTTCACATGACTTGCTGTTACCCAGGCAGTGTCGAACGATGCTTCTTTTAACGAGTTTGGTGTGGGATGAGCTGGACTGTAAAAACTGCTTGTCGTTTAGGTGTCAGTCGCCTTGACCTCAGTGTGAAGCTGCCTGCTCGTGAATCCGTAATGGTCTGCTTCACATTGGTCTTGGTGTGTTTGCCACTCAATCTTCATTTTTTTAGTTGTGCATCACAAGCTTCCTGTAACTGCAAAGACGCATATATTTTGCCTACTTTATTAGGCAAGTGGGAGTGAAAATAGAATAGAGCATTGTCGTGCCTGAGCTTTTGCATCCAGTGAGTCAACTAATGTTACTTACTTTGAGCTCAGATATCTTTTCGCCAGGCCCGTAGCAAGGGGAGGGGGGGGGGCCTAGGGGCCCGCCTCCCCCCCCCCCGTGATTTTGGTGAAGTAGGTGTTTTTACCTAAAAAAAATACTAAAAAATGGTGTTTTTCTCAAAAAGTCAAGGTTTTCAGCAAGTGGGCCCCCTCCCCCGAAAGAAGTTCCTGGCTACGGGCCTGCTTTAGCCCTTACATTTCAAGTTATTTTTAAAAAATTGTTCCCAAAATAATTTGATTTAATGCTTGATTGAACTGACACGTTGAATAAATACCCGAAATATATTCGGAATAATATATGTATTTGTTTAGCATTCATAAGCATTCGTTCAGTTCTAGAGACAGTTTACTTTGCTGCACTGTGATTATCGCAAACGCCTCTCCCGACGCCTAATATATATATATATAGTAGAACACGATTCTGCATAGTAATTTTTCAGCCTAATACGTTTTTGTTTTTATTCCGGGCCAACATACCTAGGAAATAATGCATTTTCATGGGTTAATTCCGATCACATTTTTGCCCAAAATCGAATAATACGACCGTTATACCTGGAAATCCTCCCTGTTCTCTACGGTAAGCCAGCTCGCACCCGCGTTCCAACAACCCACGATCTGCGCGCTGCAAAGCCGCTGAAGCCGCAGCAGCATCGGTTATATATATATATATATATATATATATATATATATATATATATATGTGTGTGTGTGTGTGGTGTGTGTGTGTGTGTGTGTGTGTGTGTGTGTGTGTGTGTGTGTGTGTGTGTGTGTGTGTGTGTGTGTGTGTGTGTGTGTGTGTGCTTTCGAAACAATATTCCTGGCTATTTTTTAATTATATGAAAGCAAACTAGTCACAGAGCAAAACATAACATTTATTCTGAGCTTTCGGCCGGGGACCGGCCTTTATCAAAGAATGCATTCGTGCATGGCGTACGGGTTTAAGTACAGATTTTGTCAATACATAGATGTATGTATTTACAAAATCTCTACTTAAACCCGTACGCCATGTTCGAATGCATTCTTTGAAAAAGGCCGGTCCCCGGCCAAAAGCTCACAATAAATGTTTATATTTTTCACTGTGACCAGTTTTCTCTCTCACATATATATATATATATATATACCACACCGCCTACCACCCACAGACCAACTGCCTCACCGAAATGCTGGCGACGTACGTCGACATCGAGCACAAGCCTTGGGATGCCGTCCTGCCGTGCGTCACCTTCGCATAGAACACGGCTGTGCAGGAAGCAACGCAGATTACGCTATTCGCGACTCCAGCAATTCATGCGGCACCTAGCGGCAGTGAGAGGAATCTGCGCACGGAGGTCCAAAACAGTCCGGACGCCATAAGTACCGTATCGGCTGCAGTCGTCGGCGGTAAGATGGAGCCGCCAGTAAAGAAAAAAGCGAACGGCCAACAGTTCTGCTGTGTTCCTCGGTGCATGTCTGCGAGATGGAAAGATAGCGCTACTTCTTTTCATGCATATCCTTCCGAGGCCAAAGACCGAAGCCGCAGAGCGCGGTGGATTGCGAATCTTCGCATCGGCAAGGCTGTGACGCCGACGATGACCGTTTGCTCGCGCCATTTTGCACGGGATGATTTCTTCTTTCCAGGTGAGTTCACAGTTCTAGTTCTAGAGTTCTAGTTCACAAGTATAAACTTGTGAACTAGAAGCTATTACATGACCATTGTATCTCGCGACTTTACATGTCGCTGCGGCGCCTGAAGTATGTCAACAAATGTGGCACTGCGAGGTCTCGGTGCGCCATGTGCATTACACCTGCGATTGAGCTGTACCTTATTTTCTTTGTATGTTAACCGGAATACGAGGACTTGATCTATTGGGCACACTTGCGACTATTTGCTGCATGTATCATGCCGCAGTTCGAGCACATGTGCGCCCGTTGAACGGTGTCTGCGTTGCTCGCGTCTTCTGCACTACACGTGGCGGCAACCCGGAGGGAATCCTATGCACTTTCCAGCACAACGCTCGCGCATCCTGCACGGGTGTTTACTACTGGAGTACCAGCAAGTTCGGGGAAGCGATCATTGTAACCTTGGCACTTATTGAAAGCGCAGTCTCTTGCATGGCACGGACGAATTCGCAGTGCACTCAAAAAGCTCTCCGCGCACGAGTACGGATTTGTCTTCCAATCACGCACGAATGTGTCCACGTGATGCTGGTATTTCACTCAGCCGGTTTATAACAGTAATCGGCGGCATGCACGCCACCCTCGCGACAATTTTACTCGCCCTTGCAAGTTAAGGAATACCAACCGCATCCACTTTTTGCTGGCGTATACCGTATTACAAGTGCAGTATTAGCACCTAAAGTAGCGTTATGTAGATTATTTCGATTATGCTGACGTCAGCGTCATAAGCATTCATCATTTTATTGTGTTACAAGCAACTTTAAACTGTGTCTTGCAGATGCTACGTTTGGTGTGCAATGTTTCATAACACTCCAAACATTACCCTAATTTGCTTGAAAGTGCCCTTTCTTTTTCCTAAAAACATTGTGTTTCTGTTGCGAAAAACTAAATGCAACACACATCGACACATAAAGCTTAAAAAAATTATTTTTCAGATGTCCCATGCCAGCGAAGACGGCTGAAAAACAACGCCGTGCCAAGCCAGAACCAGAACCCATATAGTATTATTGTTGTTTTTCTGACTATGTTTAAAATAAAATGTGAGTTGTGTCGGTGTAATGCAACAGACTCCTTCTGTGAGATTCCACTCCGCCTGTGGAATCCGGTTGGGGGTGAGGTCTTCTACGGCTCCCGTCTACCTATGCAAGCGATGCCGGCCTGCAACCGCTGGTCTGCAAACTGCTGGTCTGCAGCAGCTCCTTGTGCGTCGGACGCGATGAATGATGAAGCGCGAACTGCGGTAGAGGAATGGAAAAAAATCACAGCATATCCACGGAGTGAATGATGATGAGTGGGCGAAGCTGCGGAGGTTCATCGGTAAACCGTGAATCTTCCGTGAATTCTGCCCAGTACATCATCACCGACGTGAGATCGGGCGCGTTTATACTAAAGGTTCGATGAGTTATGACGACTTGCAGCTCACTCTAATTTTACATGTAGGTGAATTTTCATTGTTTACAAAATCATTGCTTTAGAAAACATCTGGCGTCTTTCGTTAAGCAGCTGGCGTCTTTTCGTTTTCATTTAGAAACATCTGGTGTTCTTTCGTTTTGCTTTTAGAAAACATCTGGCGTCTTTCGTTGGTTTATTTCATCAATCAACGGCGTTTTGAACAAAATTTTTATTGTTTAACCACGCACAGGAGAAATCTCACCAGGCACTACCTTGGAGGTAAACAATGGCTGCTAATGGGAATGAGAGACAGAAGAAGTCGACTTTTAGCTAACACTTACACTTCTACTTCTACTAACGTTTCCTATTGGAACATGCCCATGGCTGCTAATAGGGAATGAGAGACAGAACAATTCGGCTTTTAGTTAACGCGCACGCTGCGAATTTTTTAGTGTTCAACAAAGCACAGGAAAAATCTCCCACCGGCACCACCTTGGAGGTGAAGATCTGGTACTAGCGTTACGACTGGTTACGCACTACGACTACGACAACTACGAGGGACGAACGGGTGCCGCTTTAAGGAGCTTCGCCCCTAAAAACGAGTTCGGAATAGGAGCAGGGCCAGTTACGTTATGCCAGCCTTGCTTCAAAAGCAATGAAGCAGTGAGCTTGCTCTGCGTTACGATGCGCGTCGATGTATCTAGTCACGGGTCACCTACCTGTAACAGTGGATCAAGCCAGCCGAAATGTGCTTGCACTTCGCTGACAGTCCAGCTGTGCACGAGCACTTCGCTTCAGTGATGGAGGGCTCCCGGAAAACACCGGCTCTTCGAACGAGGATCTCGTGTGGGTCCGCAGTCACGCTGGATGTTTGCACACACAACGCGACCACTTCCAGCATGCCACTCGCGCTTGCAGGACCACTGGTTCCTACTAAAATGAGATGTTCAGCATCGACAGCCCGCTGCCCTTCTACAAAACATCGCGAACTGCAGTCACATTGCAAAAAAGTTAATATTTGTGTCAGAGACAGCGGATGCGGGGACCTCCGTGAATCCGCCATGCTGCACAGTGTGGCCAGACCGTGCCAGACTCCGCAGCGCCCTCTCATGATGATTGGAGTTGCGAATACAGTTTGGTATACGAAAAAAACCCGGCAATGACGCTCAACACCATGCTACCCAACGTCACTGACGAAGAAAACCTCGACGCAACTGTCTACCTTCAGCGCGCCTAGAAGCCCGACAACTCGCCCGCCTACGCATCAAGAATCAGCAGACAAACGACAGTCGCCTTTACAATATTCGACAACGCTTCGTGGAATACCAGACCACGTTTTTGCTCTGGACGACGATACGCCGACGTGGACTTCGTGAAAACTTCTTCGGCAATACTTCGGGCCACACAAGGTGCTTCGACGTCTCCATGGAGGAAGGAATACTAAGGAGAGGCCCTGACGTCACATTCTTGAAGCCTCCACATCGCAAACACCCGCATCGCCTCCTAGCGAAGGCGCAGCGAAACATTTCGCGATTTCCGCCGCGACGTTTGCAAGCGCATGCGCGCATCGCGAAACTTTGCAGCCTTTTATTTGTTTGTTTTTCGCCGTGCAAGTGGTGTAAGCAATTCACGCTTGCTGCTCTTTGTGTGTGTTCTTTAGGAAAGCTACGCAATGCCCAGCTGTTGCGTATACCCTGTGCAAATCGCGTGCACTGCGGACTGTACCGGGTATCACTTTTCATGTGTACGTATACGTTTGCTTCATTACTGATCACTAAGGCACGGTATTTGCGTGCGAAGCTCTCGGATGTGCGCTCTGTTGCTTGTTACTCATTCTGTCTAATCGGAACACACGTGAAATTTTGTTTTTGGCGTCTGACGCGCCGTACATACCATGCGCTGAAGGCATCATACGTTTTAGAGGCTGCGTCGTTCAAACGAAAGGGCAATAAACTTTTGTTGTTGTTATCGGACTACGTGATGTATGTATTGTGCGGTGTGCGCTCGCTGCGTGCTTGTGTTGTGTGCGCACTGGAATTACAAACTTTACATGCACGGTCGCGTATACACGAACAAAGAACCGCTAATCGGGCAATAGATCGGGAAATCGGGCTACGAGAAAGGAAAAGAAAGGCCGAACGCCCAGCAGAACGCGTAAGTCACTGCTAGGCGAGTTCGAATACGATAAGGAAGGGGCTGAATGTTTTTGAATACGGCACGTACCGGTACTTTCTGTACCGTTGCACAAAAACGCTCCACGAAGAATTTCAGCACGCAGCGCTCGGGCCTGCCACGCACGAACAGCCTGGTAAACGTCTGCTTGCAACATTTTACTACGTGCGAACCCCACTATACGCGCTAAGTTTACGCCGGGACTACAGATTCGAGCAGAAACGAACCACCGCGGAGAGCACGCCGCAGGGCGTCTGCTGTTTTGTTTGCCCCATACCGGTTTGTTTGCCCCATAAATCTGACGTCACTTCCGCCACACTTTTCGCAATGCATTGGGATACGATAGGGCCTCGCCTTAGTTTTTCCTTCCTCCATGGACGTCTCGGCGCTCTAGACTACGAGGTCATCCCGGACGGCATCACGAACTCTCAGCGGCGGCGCGCACGACCTGAAGTCGTCCATTTCGTGCGCCTTAAGCCGTTTTGTACGCATTGAGGACTCCGCCTTTTTTCTTTCATCGTTGTACTTTATTTGTGTATGCACCTTTTCCCCCCTTCCGTGTCCTGGTACAAGCATCGGGAGGATGCTTTTTCAGAGGAGGGAAACGCCACGCGCGCTTCTCTGTTATTTTTATGTAACTAGTCCCCTGCACGCGTAGCCGCTGCCTTGCGCAAGCCGAGCCCTACTGTGTGAGAACCTTCCAGGTTATGTCAGAATATTATTCTAGGCTTGAGCGCGAGAACGCGAACAGCTGAAATTATTCTGGAACTAACGCGGCCACCAGCGATAAGGATCGAATGTTCGATGCCGCATGTATGCCGAAGCGCCTTGCTGCATGTCAGTTTTATCGACGGCCGACGCTCTGTTCGCCGCTATCAGTGTACAGTGTGTGTTGCTGTAGTTTCACTTTGCGTTTCGCGGCCACAAGTTTGGCCAAATAAAGAGTTTAGTCTAACACGCCGACTGCTGCCTTCGTCGACGTCACGACTCCGTGACAATATACTACGGCGCACACTGCCTTGCGAAGCTTCCAAAGAGATGCCTATTGGGATCCATTCGCCGATCGAGTCTCGTGTAGCGGCACTGATTTTCCGCGGACGCGCGAAGCAGCGTCTGTAGCACTGCCTACGCATGTTTATATACCTTGATCATTGCTTTCGTCCATCTGCAACACTGACAAGCTAATGTTAATCAATCAATGCCCTCTGGCGCGTGTGCGACGGCGGCCGTCTGTTTTAAAACGCATATATCGTAATATTTTTCCGCAAGTCTAGCTTATGTTGCAGGCGAGCAACTAAACTGCACGGAGCAATAAGAACTGAGGTTGAAGAGCGCTTTCGCGCACGCCGGTCATTTCCGAACCAGCACAGTGCCCATCTTGTTGACGAAACAAGTTCTCGTCGGTACTTTGTTTACCTTCGTTCCAGTAACTGATAAATTATATTAACTTGAATGTTACCTTGTTCCCGGCTTTGTCAGGTCTCCCTCGTTACCTGAAGAGCGCACGAAGCAATGGGAAGTCATCGCAAAACGAACATAAAAAACCAGCAGCTAGCGCCTGAAAGGGTGCGATATGCGACTGGTTTCGTTTTCGCGCCTAACAAAGCATGTCGGATCAAGTTTATGGGCTTGTCGACAGATGGTGCTGTATATTTTGAATATATCCTATTAGCGCACTTCCCTTCACGATTTGCCGACTATTATTGAATTCAACATGAAGGCTAACATCATATTTTTAGAGAATGCCAAAGCTTTACATAGTTCTATATCATCAAAGAAATTGCGCGACGAAAACACGCAGAGAGGAAGACAAGTACAAATCTGTCTTGGCACACTTTCTTTGGTATCATGGAACGCAAACTAGCCCAAAATGCTGCTCTCATTTGCATAGTTCCCCACCGCCGTCTTGTAATAAACGTGCACAAAAGAGCCTTCTTGAATGAATTGAACAGCGACTGTATTCGTCTCCTACGGGACCGAGGGGCGGACACACCATTTTTTTTATTCGGTCTGCACGGACATTCTTATGCATTCAACACAGGCTTCGCCCACCACCACTTCTGTCTCACCCAGAGAGTGCACATAGTTGTGTGCTTTGAAACAAAAAATGTTGACGATTCAGAGTGCCATGTACTCCAGTATGGAAGGGCGGTTAACCATCCCATACCTGTGTACATCGAAACTAAAGAGTCCCACTGCAACCAATTCTGTTTCTTTTCGGTAGCGTCATGTACATTTGCATGTTGAACGTAGCTGAGCTTGCTCGTGTCACTGATAACATGCATAGGCAAAACATTCGCGCCTTCAACGAGCAGGCATCACTCTCTAGCGCAGGTTAGTTGCAGGGGCGCCGCGTTCTGTGCTTATGCTTCGTCTTCCGTTGTAATCGACAGCCGACGCATTATTGGCATCGCCATCTTTCGGCCATATTGAGCGGCCGGCTCCAACGATCTTATCAACACTCTGAGGCAAGAAGGTGTCAAAAGAGTGTGGTTCATCCCTTTGAGGAGTAATGGGGCTGCCACAGCTATTAATCCCTTTAAAGAGACACTAAAAGCAAACAATAAGTCGACGTTTATTGTTGAAATAGCGTTCCAGAAACCTCGTAGTGCTGGTTTCCTGTCAAGGGAATGCTTATTTTGAAAGAAAATCACGTGTTAGTTAATGGTCTTCAAATCACCCCCCTGAATGGGCCTTCTGACGTAGCAGTTGCCGTGCCCAACGTTGCCCGCCTTTACTGCCCGGCCGCCGACGCTATGGTTTCTTGTGCAACAGCGGCCATCACCCTTGCCAAGATGCAGCCATTGACCACTCCGCAACTGTATAGTAGTTCGCTGTAACGGAGCTTAGCTTGGCCAGCAGCAGCAGTAGAGTATCAGTAGTACGAAAATAGCGAGAGCCAATCACACGCTGCAGTACGCGACACCGGAACTACTACTGAGGTACGCAGCTCGGCGAAAATGGAGCTTTTGAACCACTCGCGCCGTTCCCCAAGAGGTTCTTTTTTTCCATGAATTAAGCAGAAACAAGCAAGCGCCATTTTATTTATTTATTTATTTATTTATTATTTATTTATTTATTTATTTATTTATTTTCACATACTGCAGCCTCGCAGGGCTATCGCAGGAGTGGGCAAATACAATGCATAAGAGAGCATAACAAGTGCGCTGAACATCAGTGATTCGTAATATACAAAAGAAGTCATCGAGTGATAAAGATCGAGCGTAACGAGGCAAAAGATTCCACAATTCTATAGAATCAACAAAAAAAGCTATATTGAAACGCCACCGTACGATGGATAAAAGAAGAGATGTTTAAATCTTGATAATTTCTTGTGGTTGTTGGTCTAGCGGGTGTGATGTATTTGTTGAGTAGGCGGAATCGTGGGGAGTTAAAGTATAAAAAACTTCAAACATTCAGCGTGACGACGAGAAGAGAGACTGGTAAGCTGTAGGATATGAAGATGGGAACTAGGTGAAAAATACCTGTCAAAGTGACGATAAATGAAGCGTACAGCTTTCTTCTGAAGCGATTCTATTTGGTTGATATCAGATCAGATTAGATCTTTTATCGGATATCTTATATTACGTCTTGTGATGCCCGCAGGGTTTTTTTTTTTATCCCAACTAGTTCGATTACTAGAGTTCAATTGTACTCGGGACTGTTGACGTCATCGACATCATTTTCAAAATGTATGACTCGTGGCGCACGTCGTGTACTGCAATTGCCTTAATTTCTCGATTAGTAGAGTACTGCTGTTAATAATATTAACGTTTTAGACGTTCTCAAACATCGACCTTTCACTCTGAGAGAAATTGATATTTGCCTTTAGTGTCCCTTTAAGAACTAACGGCACCGGGTCTACCATGCAGTTGCTCCTAGAAGCTAACTGTTAGTCCTCACAGATCTAAAAGGAAAATATGTTTTTTGTGCGCAATACGTTTCAGAAAGGAAGTCAGATAGGACAGATAGATTGTAAGGTTTTGCGCACAAAGAACTTATTATCCTTTTAGAATGCAGTACCAACCAGCCCATATGGCCACCCTGTTGCCCCACAGATCGCCTCAATGGACTACCGTTTAGTCCTGACATTTACCCCCGTATTCAGAAACGCTCCTCGACTTGAACTTGACTTGCCACCGCCTTGGGCGGCGCGTTCGAAACGCGTTTGTGCTGCCTTGGCACAGCCTAAAGGCAGCGCGTTCGAAGCGCGTTGAAGGCGGTGGCAAGTCAAGTTCAAGTGAAGGAGCGTTTCTGAATACGGGGGTTAAACCTTAGAGGATAACTGCCGGTTCCCACAGTTACAGCTCGCCAAACAGTCAGTCCACTCCATGCGGATGGTCCTTTTATCCCCAATGCAGATGGCCTGTTAATCCCCAGGAACGATTCTCTACACTTACTCTCCGGAAGGACCAATGCTTTTTTCGCGTGTTTCTTTTTTTCCGCAGTGACCAACAAATGGTGCGGAAAAGAACACGCGAAAAAAATATTTAGTCTTGCGTGCTTCACCGCTTTCGCAGTCAAGACAAAAGCGGGACAAATGAAATGTTTTTTTTTTATATATACGTATTAAAGTTTCTGCTTTCTTTCAGTGAATTCGCTGTCAAATGTCGAATACAGGGCCAGCCGCGTTGTTACGTCTCATAGAGTCCTCTTTCTGAAGCTGGTCCAACGAAACCGATAGATGACTCGCATTGCACACACCAGCGCACACACGTTTGCACGTTGTGCACAACGGCTGCGTCCTCCAAAGGACAAAAAGACTGCAAATTGTTAGCCACACGTGATAGCATGAAGATGATGGCAAATACGAGCAAGGTGAAAGAGAAAACACACGCCTAAAATATGACATGCAAATAATTTCACCGGGATGTCATACATAATGAAAGACGCATTTCGAGCGATATTACGCAACAGCTCAAGTGCGACCGCCGCAGCCATCAGGCCGCGCTGCCGCCAACATGTCCGCGAGTTTTCTCCGAGTGGCGTCGCACAGCTCGAACGAGCCCGCCAGCCGCCGCTGGCGCTAGCGCACCAGCAGAACCTCGAGCGAACGGCAGTACAGCGAGCGATAGCGGTGTTGCTGCCACGAACGGCAGCGAACTGCTTGCGAGCGAGCGACGGGGAAGCCGGCGGTAATGTCGAACACTTTCTACAGAGCAGCGAAGCACAGCTCAAGTCGACTAGATGAAGCCCCCGTCATCCTTTGCGGTGCATTTAGAGTGCACGACATAGAATCGAGCTCGTTGCCGGCCACCGCAATGCGTTTTGATCGAGTCGCAGTGCAGCGGCGAAATCTATGTCTGATATCCCGAGCTGGCAGCTCATCACGGCGTGAACTGAGCAAGCTACCGGGCGGCCAAAAGCACAGCTGAAGTAAAAGCGAGATGAAGCCCAAGCTGGCGCAGCGATATACAACACGATCGAGCGCGTTGCCGGCAACCGGGATGCGTTTCGCGCATGCACTGCAGAATAAGAAAATCATCACTTACTTGTGAAAGAATCGAGCGCCGCCAGAGTCAAATTGAAATCATGGATCCGATAGGCCTATGTCTTGTCGGCCACCATTCCCAGCCGGTGGCGACGCAGTGCCGTGAAGACCCCGGAGAAATGCAGCACGGCCAGACTTGATGGGTGCGGCGAAACGTAAAAGCAGCACCACACGCTCATCCACGCATGCGTGTATATCTAAGGCGCCACGGCATGGTTCCTACATCGTTGAACTAAAAGAACCGTCGGCCCGCCGCCGCGAACAAATGTGGGAAAACTGGCTTCGGTTAGAACGTAGTTCCCTTGACAGCGGTTTGCACACGGACGGTATCTCTGCACACGGCCCGCGTCTCCCCGTGGTTGCTCAAACAGTCTACACGCGTATCGCGCGCGCCTATTCGGCTCCGTTACTACACCGTCGGGTAATTTTGCCTTAGAACGTAGGTGCATGGCTAGTAGAGTGCGTACGCTGGCATACGTAGCGCCGGTGTCCGTGAAGAAAGGCCTGTGGATAGCGTAGGTTGCCAACTTGTACGCACGGTGGTTTACCAGTAGCGCCGCACAGCACGAGGCAAGCTGCTCGTTTTCTTGTTTCGTTGCAGCGCATACGCGTCACAGTGAGCTACGTAGCAAGCTTACCTGGTCCCGCAGGCCGGCCCATCAACCAAGGAGGTCCAGAAAGCAGAGGACCAGCGTTTGGCGGTGGACTCTGGCGTCTTTTACGAAGAAACATGAGGTGCCTGTCGAGGTACTCAGACGCGTTGAACGATCCATCGATCAAGTTCTCCCCACGTGGCAGTGCGCGCGGAAGCGTTGCAAGTGAATTAAGAAAATCTGTATGAATCCCGGCCATGAAGTTGTCGTTTCCGCCATCCGCGGCTCCTTCCCAAGACGTAGAGTCATCGTCAGTGACAATGTCTTCCATCCTGACATCAAGGAGAGAATGTGCACGCTTAGGGGCCACGCTTTGATTTGTTCCCGCAATTCGTTACAAAATGGTAGCACAAAGTATATTTTACACGGGCACGTTGCTAGTGAATAGATTCTTTTAGCTCCCGAACCAGACGACGGTTCTCGCATGTAGCCGGCTTTTGCGCGAGCTAAAAGAATCTATGGCAGGGCAGCAGCTAGGCGTGACGGAGCCGAAAGCAAAAGACAAGGTGAAGTTTGCCGTGATACCTTATGTGCATGGGTTGTCACATCGTCTAAAAAAGGTGGGCGCCCGGCATGAGGTGCAGGTGTTGTTTCCCGCGGAACACAAGGTACGCGGCGTATGCCCCGCGGTGCGCAGACGCATAGAGTCGAGTTCTAGGAGCAGTCAAGCCTGCAGCATTAACCACACCTACAGCGACGTACCTTGCGCCTCGGGAGTCGTATATAGCATCCCGTTATCATGTGGCCGCGTTCATGTTGGCCAGACGGGCAGATGTCTGAATCTGCATCTCAATGAACATAGAAACGCAGTTAGAGGTCCTACATTTTCGACACACCTTGGCATGCATTGCAGGGACTGCGGGTGCTCCGCAGATTTCACAGGCACCACAGTTTTATTCCGTCACGAGGACAATACTACAAGGGAGATCTGTGAGGCCTTCCAAATAAAAAAATGAAGGACATAGATGTGTAAGCCAGACGTCATTGGCACTAACAGATAAAGAACTGTCTTTTCTTGGCCACACTGATTAGCGCCTTGCAACGGTCAACAGATTCGTTATCGACTGCCATGTTGTTAGGCTTTGATATTATGTGTGGCTTATAATTTAGTTATGTTTTCTGCGCAGTGACACATGCGCGGTATTTTGTGTTATTATTTTCTCTTCCGTTTTTCCTTGAATAAACCTTAGTTGAAAGTTAGCGCTTGTCTTGTCGTGTTCTCCCTTTGTCCCCGTTGTAAGTGTGCGCTATCCTGTGACGATGAATACATACCAACTCGCCCAGTTTTCTGCTTTATTATGAAAGGTATACGTCCTGCTCTTTCTTGATAGTGGCAGCGGCGCATTCCACGACGCTGCGGCGATGTAGTATATGGTGCCGCTAATGTGCTCCGACTGAGTGCCGCGAGAACGACGGTGTGCTCTTAAATCCGTGTTTAACCCATATATGCCTAGTGTCCTATATATAGGACGCTTCTTTGATGCACTCTAACATTGCCATTTCTTGAACTGATGACTAGCGCCACCTACAGCTGATCAAGCAGGCCTCTTTCTCAACGTGTGCAAGCCTAGACATTGCTTACTTTTCATGCTGCTACGTGCCGACCGCTTTCTTCGGACAAACACGTGCATTGTGTAAAAGACGCCATGGAGAGGAGGAAGTGCACGTGAAATGCCGACCGCGTTCTCCATGCAAACGCGTGCTTTGTATGAAAGGCATCATGGAGAGGAAGAAGTGCAATGTCGGTGTGCACGTGAAACGTTTCAAGGCTTGCCACACCCGCACATAGCACCCCTAATGCCCAATGTCCTCTATGTATAGGGCGGCTTGAAAGACAGTGTTGCGTTTACCTGGCAGTCGATAAATAACTTCTGCTGCCTCTTGAGGGTTGAAGTGCACTTTTAGTGAAACAAAAGTATATGTTTTGTCATTTTTTTCTGAGTTTGGGCACACATTGGTTAAAGTGTGGCGACCAGCACAAGCCTGTGCGAAAATAACAACGCAGTAACACGTGTTATCGGGTATGCCGGTGCTCACTTAGAGCCATACGACAGACCCAAAAAACAGGGAATCGCACAAAAGGCCACAACAACAAACACAGGTACCACTAAGAAGCTTAATATGAAATTGGATGAGCAACGCATTACATATTGCTGTAAAGTGGAAACACATGACTGTCGATGCATACAATCACGTGGTTTATCAGCATCTGAAAAACGCTACAAGGAATCTCGTTGATAGTGTTCTGCGTATTACGCTTTTCGGACTAATACATTTTAACAGTATTTTATGCCGGAGTCTACCAAGACTGTCATGACGTATTTCCTTCGCGGAAATACGTCAGCAAAATGCATGCGATCAGATGGCAAAGAAAAAATTTCCCTTGACGGGAATTGAAACCACGACCTCTCGGAGGGGCACTTAAACCACTGCGCCACTGTCAAGACATAGAAGAGGCTACACTAACGCGCCTTTTACCTGTCACACTCTCCTTTCACAGTGCTCTTGGTTTGCGGGGTGAAGTGCTCTCACAGTGCTCTTGGAAGCTATAGAGTGAAGCAATGCGCGGCCTCCGCTATTAGCTCTACGGTTTCCTATTCGTAAAACCGACTGGTGGGCTATCGAAGTTTTAGCGCTCGAAAACACGAGGACGCAGGAAGGGCACGAGGACACAGCGCTACTAACAACTGAGGTTTATTTCGCATGGAAACATAATATACCCAGGCACAAAAGGAAAGAGCGACACCCACGCGCCACATGGCGTCACAGCAACCGCGCCACCACTACCGCGACAAGAAGTTTCTCTCCTTTTCTGATAACGATACAGAAGGGCTGCTAACACAATCTTCGCTCTTGTTAATTGCGAGCGCCTCTACAATTTCCCTACTCATCTGATCTGCATGTTTCGATATCACTTTCGTTCTATAAAACTCGGCTTGCAACCACAGCGCATGCAATGTGCGGCAAGAGGACCGCTTGTTGCTAGCTTGCCGACATTATTGCAATGTTCTCGTAGGCGGTCGTTTAAACATCTGCCCGTTTGGCCGATGTACTCTTTTCCGCGTGACAGGCTGATGCAAGACACAACAGCTTCCGCGCACAGCACGAACTGTTCACGATGTCTTTTACTGCAGACGATGCGCTCCTGAGTGGGGTTGTTAATACGCGCGCACAACCCTGAAAGTTTTACCGGGGCAGAGAACACAACGTCCACACCGACTCTTCTACCAATCTTTTTAAGATTGTGGCTTAGGCTCTGAAGATAAGGCCCACAACCATTTTGTTTCTGTGCGTCTACGGAGCGGCATGAGGGTTTTCACGGGAGCACTTTCTTAACAAACTACCAGCCACCGCTGTGAGCGGCTGCATGGGATAGCCGGCTGCGCAAACGCGCGACACTTGACTATCGAAGCTGTTCTGCATGAGATGCTGACAGGTTTTCAGAAGTGCATTTCTAAAGAACAGATTGATAATACCCCGCTTGACTAGCTTAGAATGTGCTGTCGCGTAAGGAAGGAGGGGCTTCTGTCCTCGGGGCTGATAGCACCAACACGTATGACTACAAAGAAAATGGAGGGTGAGGTCCAAGAACCTAATGCGACCATTGACAGGCTCTTCACATGTTATCCCTAACGGTTTGAGGCATTCGCTAAATATTGAGCTAATGGTTGATGTGGCAACCACCGCGCTATCACTGTCACCATGTAAAAGCACCAAATAGTCGTCAACATAGCGGAACACCTTAACAACCGATGTTGTTTGCAAGCGAGCGCACAGAATCCTGTCATAATGTGCAAGGAAAAGGTCACTCAAAAAAGGGGCGAGGCAAGAACCGATACACACTCCTTCTCTCTGCAAAAACATTGAGTCACCCAAAACAGTCAACGTGGAAGACAAATAAAACTTTAACAGTTCTAAAAAATTGGCAGATCCCACGCAGTGTGGGAGTCGATGTAATGCGAAGCAGCCAGCAAAGAGCTGCATACATCGTCTTGTTTGTCATTGAGGCTAATGAAGTCATTCATGTGGTGACATCTAGTTCGCCATATATCGCGAGATTGTCATACATGCATGCGTGTACAATCTGGTATATGCCATGCTAATGAAACATATATTCTGCTACATATATAGGATGCGTGACCTGCTATTTGTGTTCGCCACTCCTGTCATGCCATAGCAATTTAGGTATATATCCAGTTAACAAAATGGCCGCGAGTGCACTATGAGCGTGGCGTCTAAATCATACCTACATGACATTAATGTCATGATTTTCGAGTTACCACCTGCTATTTATGTTCGCCACACAGAGGTTGCGCAATACCAATTTTGGTCTATATCAAGCTAGCTAAACGGCCTCGAGCGCACCATGAGCGTGGCACGTAAGTCATGCTGTACATGACATGCGTGTCATGATTGTCATGTTAACTCCTGTTATTTGTGTTCGTCACACAGTCACGTCACGCAATACCAATTTTGGTGCATATCAAGCTAGCGAAACGGCCGCGAACGCACCATGAGTGTGGAATGTAAATCATGCTGTACATGACTTGCGTGTCATGATTTTTATGTTAACCCCTGTTATTTAGGTTCGTGACACAGTCACATCGCGAGATACCAATTTTGGTGTATACCAACCTAGCGAAACGGCCGCCAGCGCACCATGGGCATGGCACGTAAGTCATGCTGTGCATGACATTCGTGTCATGGTTTGCACGTTAGGACCTGTCATGTTTGTCAGACACTCTTGTCACGCCATACCAATGTTGGCATATAGCAAACTAACGAAACGGCCGCAAGAGCACCAAAACAGTGGCATGTAAATCATGTCGTTCATGACATGGATATCAAGATTTTCATGTTATGACCTGTCATTCATGTTCGTCATAAAGTCACGTTTCGCCATACCAATTTTGGTGTAAATCCTATTAACGAAACGGCCAGGAGAGCACAAAGTCGTAGGCGGCTAGATAGATAGATAGATAGATAGATAGATAGATAGATAGATAGATAGATAGATAGATAGATAGATAGATAGATAGATAGATAGATAGATAGATAGATAGATAGATAGATAGATAGATAGATAGTGCCACGCCCGCTTCTTCTTTTATTTTGATGTGTTCGAGTTTGACGAGCAAGGACGGTTATCAACGCTCGACGCTGGCCGCGAAGCAGTGTTCGAGAAGCTTCACGATTTTAGTAGATCGTTTTGTTAAGATTGCGCGCCGCACGCGAATGTTCCAACTTTGTCGAGAGATACTGCCGCCACCAGCGGTATTGGTGGAAAATTCCATAGCGCCTGTATAAAAGCCGACGCGCTTGACCGCTTGTCAGTTGATCGACGGTCGACGCTCTGTTCGCCGCTATCAGTGTATCGCTGTAGCTTTCAGTTTCTCGGCCACAAGTTCGGCCTAATAAAGAGTTACATCTCGACGTGCTGACTACTGCCTTCGTCGACGTCACGACCACGTGACATCTGGTGGAGGTGCTGCTTCTTCCATGATCCGGACGCCCTCGCGAAGCGCTGACCCAAGCCCAAGCCGAGGCGAGGACTTTTCGGTGCTGTCATGAGGACGGGATACTTACAGTCTCTTGCTCTTCAGCTTTTGCAGGCGCTAGTCGTCTCGTGCGATGCGCAATTCACGCCCTCTTGGATCAACGAACCACGCTACACCGAACGGTGTCCGGTGCTACATGGCTGCCAGCCGTGTTCCGATGCGCTGGATTTGACAGCTACCTTCCCGGATATCAAGCGTATCGTCACTCAGCCAGCCTGGGCATTGCGTGTATCGTCATGTGACCACGAACTATTTAAGTGCCTGTCTCGCCAGCCGCCGATGGGTTTCGGTGCTGTCATGAGGACGGGATACTTACAGTCTCTTGCTCTTCAGCTTTTGCAGGCGCTAGTCGTCTCGTGCGATGCGCAATTCACGCCCTCTTGGATCAACGAACCACGCTACACCGAACGGTGTCCGGTGCTACATGGCTGCCAGCCGTGTTCCGATGCGCTGCATTTGACAGCTACCTTCCCGGATATCAAGCATATCGTCACTCAGCCAGCCTGGGCATTGCGTGTATCGTCATGTGACCACGAACTATTTAAGTGCCTGTCTCGTCAGCCGCCGCTGGGTTTCGGTGCTGTCATGAGGACGGGATACATACAGTCTCTTGCTCTTCAGGTCAGTATGCCTTACTGTCACGATTCCGTTTATCGATATGACTGGTATCGCGTGACGGCACCGAAACCCAACCTTTTATGTCTTGTGTATGCTTATTTGCATTGCCTGTCAGAGACAATTGCCGAGAAATCTCGGGCTGTGTTTTCGGTGCTGTGGGGGCGTTTGTTGCTGTCAGGGGACGTCGAGATGAATCCGGGACCGTTCACGGTGGAACAAGAACAGGAACTTCTTAAGGCATTGCGGTCACTACCAAAAATACAAGACGGTCAGGATAAGGTTATCGAGGCGCTCAAAGACATTAAAGCTAATGAGAAGGTTGCTGACAACAAGCTCACAGAACTTACGACTCGACTAGCCGCGATTGAACGTGATGTCAGTGGTCTAAAAGAGCTAAGGGCCGATTTCCAACAGCTTAAATCTGAGAACTCCTCACTTGCAGCCCAGTTGGACCGGGTTGAAAGGCACCAAGATGACCTTGAAAATAGGTCACGCAGAAATAACCTGGTGTTTTATGGGTTGAAAGACTTATCAGGCGAGAGTTGGGAAGACTCTGAACGTCAGGTGCTGTCTCTCTGCTCGGACCATCTGGGTGTCCAGGTGACGTCATCGGACATTGAACGGGCTCACAGGGTGGGCCGCTTTTCTACCTTGAAGAATAGGCCCATTGTAGCACAATTTCGTTCCTTCAAAGAAAAGCAAAATATGCTTGCGAAGGCACACAAGCTAAGAGGAACCACTCTGTCAATAAGCGAGGATTACTCAAGCAAAGTTCGTTTAGAAAGAAGAAAACTGGTCGCATTTGCCAAAGAGCGCAAAGAGGCATTCAGGCTTCGCTTTAATAAGCTGATTATGGGGGCCCAAACATTTATGTACAGTTTCGTCCACTCTTAGGGTGAACACGGATCCGCATGGCCGCGCTCTGCGCATCCAAACGAAACGGCGCAGACGCTTGGGAACGTGCTCCTCTTGCTGTACTGCAGGAAAGCGATCACGGGCGTGCCAGCACCGGCGTTGGCTGGATGCACTGGCGCTTCGCAGAGCGCGGCCACGCTGAGCCGTGTTCACCCTAAGAGTGGACGGCACTGTACAATTCTTCCAGTGATGACGTAGAACCGTTGCAATAACAATCAAAGCCTTCTGTTCGACGCCAAGGGCACGATCAGCCAGAACTGGTCTTCGTCGTTGTAAACTGTCGGAGCATAAGAAACAAGAAGGATGCGTTTTCAGACCTTGTAGCTACTACGAATGCCGATATAATTTTAGGCACCGAGTCGTGGCTTGACGACAGTATTTACAACGCAGAAGTTTTTCCTTCACATATGAATGTCTATCGCAAAGATCGCGATGCGCGCGGCGGGGGCGTTTTCATATTGGTTGATAACAGATTAAAAAGCGTGTCGGTATCACTTACCAGCCTTCAGCATGAAGCAGTGTGGTGTAAAATTGAGCTGTCACAAGCGCAACACGTTGCGGTGGGCTGTTTTTATCGGCCGCCTAACTCCAACAATGCGCAACCATTGGAAGCCTTGTCTGAAGCACTGGCTACGTTAAGAACTGAATATATTTTACTAGAAGGGGATTTTAACCTTCCTGATTGTCGCGTGGTTAGTGCCGCAGGGGCACGGCCACGCAAAGACTGACGCGTACACGCTGCTCGCTCGGACGAAAATGTAACCCAGACTTTATTGGGGCACGAACATATATATGATGCACGGCAGTAACAGGGGGCGCCACACTCCAGTGGCGGCCTAATCAAAAGGCTGAATTGTGGCGACCTCTACATCTCCCCCCTGCAGAAAGTCTGATGGGAGGATGGAGGACGCCAAACACATCACAATGTCACAAGTTCAAACGGCGCGGCGGAACAACGCGCCGGCCGTAACGTGTTCGTGTAACACCACCACTACGGTCCCTGGCTGCTGGGGAATGTTGCAAAGGCTGCCCTTGGGGGATCGCAGGTCCCATGCTGTTGGCAGGCTGAGGTTCCTGAAGAACTTGCTGCGGTGGCTGTGCAGCTGTTGGCAGCGATTCCTCACCGGAGGCAGAAGGCACGAAAGGCACTAGGTGACGGCGGTTGCGCTGTAGAACACCGCCTCGGTCTGTTTCAACCACATAGCTTCTTGGCCTTTGCCCCGGACTGAGGACCGTAGCTTGCACTTGGTCAGGGCGCACCCACACACGCTGACCCGTTTGGAGAGGTGGCAGGTCTAGAGCTCTGTGATGCCTATTGTAGTCGTCGGTCTGCTTACGCTTGTAGGCTACATCCTTGGCGACGACATCTTTCCTAGGTGGCCAGTTGGGATGTAGCTGGGAGTTTTGCTTCGGGACTCTGGTTCTCAGCTGACGTCCCATCAATAGCTGGGCTGGACTGAAGCCATCGACTCCCGGAGTGTCCCGATAATTGAGCAGAGCGAGGTGAGGGTCTTTGGACTTGCGGAACAGGTCTTGACTGTCCGTACCATCCTCTCTGCCTCTCCGTTTGACCGGGCGTAGTGTGGGCTACTGGTCGCATGGTTGAAGCCATAAGACACTGCGAATGCCGCAAACTCTTGCGACGAGAACGGTGGGCCGTTGTCCGACCTGACGTCTTGTGGGATTCCGTGGCGTGCGAAGATGCTTTTGAGCGCATCGATGACTGCCCGAGCCGTAGTGCTTCTCAGGGTCACCACCTCAGGAAACCACGAGTAGTAGTCCACCACCAGGAGGAACGTCCGGCCATTGAGATGGAACAAGTCCATTCCGAGAAATTCCCAGGGACGTCCAGGTAGAGCTGTGGAGACTAGGGGTTCTGCAAGGTTCACCCGGGTGGAAGCGCACTGTTCGCAGTTGGCGACGAGAGAGGCGATGTCTGCTGAGATACCCGGCCACCAAACCGAATCCCGAGCTAGGGCTTTGGTCCTGTTGATGCCCTGATGGCCTTCGTGCAACAGCATCAAGACCGCCGGCCGAAGAGATGATGGGATGACGATCCGGGGCCTTTCAGCAGGATACCATCGCAGACAGAGAGCTCGTCGGCCACGGAGGCATACTTCGACACATGCAGAGGTAGCTTGGTCTTTCGTGGCCAACCTTGCTGGCAGAAGGAGATGAGAGCCTTGCACTCTGCATCGGATTCTTGTGCCTGTCGTACATCTTCAGGGCGGAGTGGCAAGACTTCCGACATGCAGCCGACTACTTGTGCTGCGAAGAGTTCCACCGTGTCTACAGGAGTGGATGCCTTGTGGGTGATACGTGATAAGGCATCTGCTGTTGCTAGCAGTTTTCCTGGCACGTGCAGCATGCGAAACTGGTACTGCATTGTCTTGAGCCGTAGTCTCTGAATACGAGGCGGCAACACATCCAGTTCCATCTTGCCCAGAAGTGAAACGAGAGGCAGGCGGTCGGTCTCGACATCGAAGGTGATGCCACGGACAAACTCGTCGAACCTTTGGATAGCCCATGTCGTTGCCAAAGCTTCTTTTTCGGTCTGGCTGTAACGCTGTTCGGTACTCGTCATTGACCTCGAAGCGAATGCGACTGGGCGACGCTCTCCCGAGGGTTGAGTCTGCAGCAGTACTGCGCCGAGTCCGAAAGAGCTTGCATCTGCGGATACTGTCGTGGCATACGACGGGTGGTACTTGGCCATGCACCTGTCTGACGTCAAGAGTTCTTTGACCTTCTTGAATGCTGCCTCTTGCTCATGCTGCCACACCCAACTCGCAGACTTGTTCAGCAAGGCTCTGATGGGTGCTGTGACGTCCGAGATGTGTGGCAGGAATCTCGCGAGATGATTCACCATTCCAAGCAGTCGTCTAACGCCAGCGACGTCTGTGGGAGCTTCCATAGCTTTGACCGCTTCGACCTTGCTTGGATCCGGCCTGATACCCTTAGCTGAGACGACAACACCAAGGAAGGAGACCTCAGATACCCCAAAGCGACACTTGTCCTCGTTCAATGTGATGCCTGCTTTTGCAAGACGAGATAGCACCTGGCTCAGTCTGGCGTCATGCTCCTGGCGGGTGCGTCCGAAAACCAGAATGTCATCTATCATGTTGGCGACCCCTTCTTGGCCCTCCAGGATTCTTGCCATCTGTTTCTGGAAGTACTCGGGAGCGGAGGTGATGCCAAAGGGGAGCCGGCAAAAGCAGTATCGGCCATATGGGGTGATGAATGTCGTCAGCTCTTGGGAATCGGCAGAAAGCTTCACCTGATGGAAGCTTGCGGTCGCATCCAGCCTTGAAAAAACTGTTGCGTCACCGAGGAGGCCAAGGACTTGCTCAACCGTTGGCAAAATATGCCGTTCACGGAGGACGACTTTGTTGAGTTGAGTCAAGTCGACGCATAGCCGGTAGGAACCATCGTCTTTCCTGACGACAACAAGGCCAGAGCACCATGGAGTTGGCTTGTCGATCCTGCGGATCACTCCCGCGCTTTCCAATTTGTCCAACTCGCGGCGGACGACCTCGAGCAGCGGGATGGGGATCCTGCGGGGGACGCTTAGCGAGAAGGGCACGGCATCGGGTTTCAGCCGAATAACGTATTCGTCCTTGAGAGTGCCCAATCCCTTGAAGAGCTCGGCGTGCAGCGTTGCTTTTGGAGTCTTGAGTTCGTCAAGAAATTTCACAACTTTCAGGGCTTGGAGCGCTGGCAGTCCTAGAAGAGGCACAGTGAGTGACTGGATTACGCATAGGCGCTGGCAGCTTGTTTTTCCTTGCCACCGAAGTCGTGCCAGATACGAGCCTAGCACGCGAAGTGGCTGTCCTCCAGGGCCGGTGAGCAGACTGTCGACTTGGTCGAGCTTGGCAGGCAGCGTAGGGAAGTCGCTGGGTACAGCAGATACTTAGGCGCCGGAGTCGACTTTGAACTGCGCTGTGTAGTTGTCAACGGTCACGTCGACGAACTTTGCAGCGGCGGGAGTGCCGACGGCATGGAGGTGAACGGAGCCGAGCTTGTTCTGCTGGTGCTTCCGCGAGCGGCAAACTTCGGCGAAGTGGCCTTTCTTTTTGCAGAAGTTGCAGGCGGAGCGTCGAGCCGGGCAGTCCGAACGTCGGTGAGGCGCGCGGCCGCAGAATTCACACGTGGGCGGCTCGCGAGAGCGCTCGGTTGGCGGCTGCGACGTAGTAGCTCCGGAGCGGCGACGAGAGGCGAACTTGCTGGCTTTCGCAGCGTCGAGGTTGAGCTCGCGTGCGTGCTCGGTGCGGTTCTGGGTCAACTCCTTCTCTTTGTCGGCGTCTTCGGACTGACGGGCCTGTGTCCATGCCTCCTTGAGCGTCAGCTTTGCGTTTCGGCACAGCTGGTCCGAGAGGCGAGAGTCGCGGAGGCCGACGACGAACCGGTCGCGTACAAGCCTTTCCTCGACAGCAGCTGACGGGTAGTTGCAGCGCTTCGCCATCCTGCACAGTTCCGCGTAGTACGTGTCGACGCTTTCGCCGGGTAGCTGAACACGCCTGTGGAACCGCGACGACTCGTAGAGCTCGTTGGCTGGGTGCACGAAGTGCTCAGTGAAGCGGGCGGCAACAACTTGGTACGAGGCGAGCGACTCGGCGTCGAGCGAGAACGTCTCGAGGAGCGGACGTGCCTCTGGGCCCATGCAGTACAGTAGCGAGCGTACCTGCACGTCTTCCGACGCTTTTGTCAGTCCTGAAACCGCGGTGAAGTCTTCGTAGCGGCTGAGCCATGTCGACCATGTTGCCGGGTTCGCGAAGTCGAACGGTGCCGGTGGCTGAAGGTTCACACCGTACAGTTTTGGCGGCTCGCCGTTCTCGAGGTCCATTGTGCTGCCGTGCTGCCGTTCCGTCGTGGTAAGGCCTAGGGCTGGGGGGCGTTATTCCTACGCTCCGCACTTACTGTCACGCGATGTCATCCCACTTCTGACACCATGTCGCGTGGTTAGTGCCGCAGGGGCACGGGCACGCAAAGACTGACGCGTACACGCTGCTCGCTCGGACGAAAATGTAACCCAGACTTTATTGGGGCACGAACATATATATGATGCACGGCAGTAACAGGGGGCGCCACACTCCAGTGGCGGCCTAATCAAAAGGCTGAATTGTGGCGACCTCTACACTGATGTTGACTGGATAAGTCATGTTCCCGTCTTGCGCTCGCGGTCGGGCCCGTACTTGGCACTTGAGGAGCTCATTCGAGAACACGCATTACATCAGTTTGTTGCTTCTCCCACAAGGTACAGTGGGCTATGTGCTAACATAGTAGATCTTGTTTTTTGTAATCGTCCCACCTTCATAAAGTCAGTTACAACGATGACTGGGATTAGTGATCATGAGGTAGTTGTTGGTAGTTTGGTTTGCCCAAAACTAAAGTTAAAGAGAATGTCACCGCGAACAATTTATTTTTATGAAAACGGTAACTATGTAGCGATATCATCCAATCTTACTTCGTTTTTCACTGAGTTCCAAGAGTGTTCTTCGATCATGAACATCACCAGTCTTTGGGAACTCTTTAAAACCGAGCTTGCTAATTTTGTTAGTACTCATGTACCTTCCAAGGTTATTTCCGGGAAACGAAGAGCGGATAAACCTTGGATTACCGCGAGCCTAAGGAAGTTAATTGATAAAAAGAATCGCACTTTCAAGCGTTTCCGTTCATCAAGAACTGCTGATGTTCAAGAAAAACTCGCCGAGTTAAGTCGAATGTTAAAGAAACAATTAAGAGAGGCGAAAGATAGCTTTTTTGTTTCCCTGGAAAGAAAGCTGGTTACTAATCCCAAAGAGGTATGGAAGTATGTGAAGTCGAATACGGTGGACTCTGTTGGCATTCCGGACATAACTGATGGTGAAACAACCTTTTCGGAAGATGCAGAGAAGGCAGCCTGCTTAAATCGATATTTTCAATCTGTGTTTTCTGAACCATTTCAAGGCGAAATGCCATATACGACACCACAGGGATTGGAACCTATGAATAATATTGTTATCTCCGCTAGTGGTGTGTGCGCTCTGCTAGAACGACTTAAACCAAACTCGGCTCCGGGACCTGATGCTATTTCTAATCACGTATTGAAGAGGTGTGCAAGAGCTCTAGCGCCCTTTTTAGCTGTCTTATTTTCAAAATCGCTTGAAGATCAGAAACTGCCATCTGAATGGAAGCTAGCAAACGTTGTGCCGATACCAAAGTCTGGAAAGAAAAATAATGTTGCCAACTACAGGCCAATTTCATTGACCAGCGTATGCTGTAAAACTCTTGAACACGTTATATATAGCGGTATTATAAAGCACTTGGAAACGAATAATTTTTTCTGTACACTTCAGCATGGTTTTAGGTCTGGTCTGTCATGTGTTACACAACTGTGCGAATTTTCTCATGATGTTTTCAGTTCATATGATAAAGGTCATCAAGTCGATTCGGTATTTTTAGACTTTCAGAAAGCGTTTGACACCGTTCCGCATGCTCTTTTATTACATTATTATCTTTTTAGGTCTGCCTGCATCTGTTCTTGGTTGGTTGAGGGATTATTTATCTTCTAGAAAACAGTCCGTCCGAGTAAATGGTTCGTCTTCTTCATACGTCAGCGTAACTTCCGGGGTGCCACAGGGTTCGGTGTTGGGTCCTTTGCTCTTTCTGGTCTATATTAATGATTTATCAGAGACGCTAACATCGAACGTGAGGCTGTACGCAGATGATTGTGTTATTTATACATCAATACACAGTATGGACGATGTTTGTGCTTTACAACGTGATCTTGACACTGTGGTGAGGTGGTGTGCGAAATGGAAGATGTGTTTGAATGTAAAAAAGTGTTGTTTTCTTAGTTTTACCAGAAAACGCAAACCTTTTCACTTATGCTACAGCTTGTCAGGAGCACAACTGGACCGTGTTGAACATTTTAAATACCTTGGTGTATACTTTTCTGCCGATTTATCTTGGAATAAGCATATAGGTTACGTAACTGGCAAAGCCAACGGTGTGTTAAACTTTATTAAACGCAATTTCAAGTCTGCCCCAAAAAATCTGAAAGAAGCTTTGTATGTTACAAATGTCCGACCTATCCTTGAATATGCCTGTCCAGTATGGGATCCTCATGGTCAAACTCTAATCTATAAACTTGAACGCATACAAAACCGCGCTGCACGCTTTGTCAGCGACAATTATAACTTTAACTCCAGTGTTACCTGCATTAAAGGCAACTTAGGATGGAAACTTCTTGAGCAGCGCAGAAAATTCTTGCGATTAAAGTTTTTCCATTCGATCTTTTGTAATGAAATTCGCATCAACAAGAGCTTATACATGATGAGACCATACTACGTGTCACATAGAAATGATCATTAAAAAAAAATCCGCGAGATCAGCTGTCGTACCGGTGTCTTCGCTAACTGTTTTTTTCCTTTCACTACTCGTGAATGGAATAAGTTGGATGCGTGTGTTGTTGATCTCCCAGCCGATGCTTTTTGTTCATCACTACAAGATGTGTGCTTTTTGTGAATACGCAGGCATTTCTGCGCAAATGTGTGCCATTTTTTACTGTAAAACTGTGTTTTTCCTTTCTAACCCCCCTACAATAATGGCCACTTGGGCGATGTAGGTTTCACTAATAAATAAATAAATAAATAAAATACGACAAAGAAAACCCGGATCGTCGAACAAGCCGCAGGCAGAAGGGACTACAGCCAGAGTGCGGGCTCCTTCCCAACGTTGCTTGTTGGGCGAGTTGGAACGAGTCAGTCATAGCGTAGTTTAGCGCAAAAAACAGGCAACAGACGAGTGAGAGGACAAGGACACAGCGCATTCTTCCAACTAAAGTTTATTGGATTGGGACGCATGTATATATACACACAGGGAAAGCAAGAAAAGAAAAAAAAACCAGGAAGTAAAAACCGAAAGGTGAAAAGAAGAAAAGTGCCGATAAGTCACACACGTGTGCCAACACCGCCCCCCTTCCCATGTCTCGCCAAAAACAAAAGCTCTTTATCAGAAAGATGCAAGGAAGGCATGCTTACGCATGCGTCCCCAGACCGTTTAATTTCCTCAGCCTCGATGATTTCCCTCACCCTTTGGTCCCGACTGCGTGCAAGGACCGCAGTGTTATCAAAGAGGGGCCTACACTCACAATCCCGCACGTGGATGCCGAGGTGCCCCGATACTGTCGTTTGGACGCTGTAGTAGTGCTCACGGAGCCTCTCGTTCAGGCAACGTCCCGTCTGACCCACGTACTTTCTACCACACGTCAGAGGGATGGCGTACACAACGCCTTGAACGCATGGAACGAACTTTCGCTTATGGTCTGTGGTGCAGCCTCTTTTTCTTTCATCCGAGAGGTCGAACTGCACAAGCCCGAAAGCTTTTCAGGGGCCGAAAAAACCACGCGAACCCCAGCGCTTTCCCCGATTTTCTTAAGCCTGTGCGAGACATCATGCACATAAGGCACCACAGCTGTCTTCTTCTTATCTTGCGCCCTCCATCTCGCTCTGCGTTCCTCCTTCCTCCTGGGGTCCCTGACATCCCTAAGCAAGCCTTCAGTCACAGACGACACCACGTCCGGCGTGTAACCTGCGACCCTAAGGCGGGACACCTGCTCCAGAAAGGCGTCATCCACCTTGTGGTGACACGACCTGCACAGGGCCTTCTGCAAGGCCGAGTGCGCTATTGCCCTTTTCACCAGCTTCGAGTGGCCCGACGAGAAGGGCAGCAATGGCTTCTGAGCACGAGGCTCATACCGCCAACAGGTGTGATGTCCCGAAAAAAAACAGCCTCAAGTCTAAGAAACTTGATGGTGTCACCTTCAGGGAGCTCATACGTGGCCTCAAGGGGTGGGAGCTCGTCCTGGAAGACCTTCAAGATAGACATGGCATTCTGTTCGCAACCTGCCAAATCTGCCGAGTGAAAAACCAAAAAATCGTCCACATACCGGAAAACTTTCACAACGCTAGCCCCTTGTAACTGGTTTTCCAGTTTCCTATCAATGCGGGCCAAGAACAGGTCGCTAAGGATCGGAGCAATGCACGACCCTATACAGATGCCCTGACGTTGCAAAAACACATCAGCAGCCCAGGCAGAAAAGGTTGACTTAAGGTACAGTGTAAGAAGATCCAAAAAACCCGCCACGGAAATACCCAACTGTCCAGAAAATGATACAGCACCATAGTCATCTATGGCGTCTTCGACACAATGTAACAGATCTTTGTGAGGAATTGAATAAAACAAATCCTTCACGTCAATGGAAAAAGCGGCAAGGGACATACTGGGAAGAGGTTTCAAAAATTCAATGACATCATCGGCGTGCTTGATCAAGAAAGGATCAGAAATTTTCAGCAATCGCAGACTCTCTAACAAAAACGACGCCACAAGCTTCTGCCACGAACCTCGTTCCGAAATAATGACTCTTAATAGGCACCCTTCCTTGTGGGTCTTTGCCGAAAAGAACAAGTCTAACGAGCATTTCTTGCACCTTTCAATACTGCGAGCCAAACTTTCCAAACCTATGTTCTCGCAGAGTTTCTTTGCGTGCCTTTTAACTTTCAACAAAGACACGTCATTCCGCCGGTTAAACGACGCATTAATGGCCTGAAGTGCCTTATCTTTGAAGCAAGCATAGGGCAAAACCATGAAACCACCCTCTTTATCAGACGTAAGCAAGCTTAAGTTATTTTCCAGAAAGAAACGCCTCACACGTGCCACAGGGGTAACAACACGCGAGGGCCTGGCCCGAAACAGAACGTCAACACCTGCGGAAACACACCTAGCACTGTCCGTTTCATCCACCCGAGACGACACTCTCCTAACAAACGATAACAGTTCAGCACTTGACCTCGAAGGTTCTACAGCGAATTTTGGTCCTAAGTTAAGCGTCCGTATCACGAAATCAGGTAGACGTACGTCACCTTCCAAACGAACACCCCTCTGTGGGTCCCGCGGTTCCGCTGAGCGTCCAGGGCGAGATGAACGTAGCAGAAGAAGCTGTCGTCTCCACACAGACTCCAAAGAGCACTCGATCACACCACACAGCTCACGCCACCTTTTCCGCTTCAGATGGCTCCGTCCGTGTTCCTGCTGAAGCCGGATATGTAAAGCATGCCTTCCTTGCATCTTTCTGATAAAGAGCTTTTGTTTTTGGCGAGACATGGGAAGGGGGGCGGTGTTGGCACACGTGTGTGACTTATCGGCACTTTTCTTCTTTTCACCTTTCGGTTTTTACTTCCTGGTTTTTTTTTTCTTGCTTTCCCTGCGTGTATATATACATGCGTCCCAATCCAATAAACTTTAGTTGGAAGAATGCGCTGTGTCCTTGTCCTCTCACTCGTCTGTTGCCTGTTTTTTGCGCTAAACTACGCTATGACTGACTCGTTCCAACTCGCCCAACAAGCAACGTTGCTAAGTTACATTTCTAGTACATCGGGCTCTTTTTCATGTTTCAATGTTCACTCCAGTTTTCTCATTTCTCTGGTGATCGTCAACCTGTGCCGAGCACGCTCCATGTCCTATTGCCTACGCCTCAACTTGCTCCCCCCGGATGTTCTTGGTCTTTTTGGACAGTTCGCCCCTTCCAGGGGTCACGGAAGAAGGATGTGCAAGGTCATAAGGTCTGAGTGTCTTCGTCAGGCTAGGGTATACAAGGATGCTTTACATATCCGGCTTCAGCAGGAATACCGACGGAGCCATCTGAAGCGGAAAAGGTGGCGTGAGCTGTGTGGTGTGATCGAGTGCTCTTTGGAGTTTGTGTGGAGACGACAGCTTCTTCTGCTACGTTCATCTCGCCCTGGACGCTCAGCGGAACCGCGGGACCCACAGAGGGGTGTTCGTTTGGAAGGTGACGTACGTCTACCTGATTTCGTGATACGGACGCTTAACTTAGGACCAAAATTCGCTGTATCACCTTCGAGGTCAAGTGCTGAACTGTTATCGTTTGTTAGGAGAGTGTCGTCTCGGGTGGATGAAACGGACAGTGCTAGGTGTGTTTCCGCAGGTGTTGACGTTCTGTTTCGGGCCAGGCCCTCGCGTGTTGTTACCCCTGTGGCACGTGTGAGGCGTTTCTTTCTGGAAAATAACTTAAGCTTGCTTACGTCTGATAAAGAGGGTGGTTTCATGGTTTTGCCCTATGCTTGCTTCAAAGATAAGGCACTTCAGGCCATTAATGCGTCGTTTAACCGGCGGAATGACGTGTCTTTGTTGAAAGTTAAAAGGCACGCAAAGAAACTCTGCGAGAACATAGGTTTGGAAAGTTTGGCTCGCAGTATTGAAAGGTGCAAGAAATGCTCGTTAGACTTGTTCTTTTCGGCAAAGACCCACAAGGAAGGGTGCCTATTAAGAGTCATTATTTCGGAACGAGGTTCGTGGCAGAAGCTTGTGGCGTCGTTTTTGTTAGAGAGTCTGCGTTTGCTGAAAATTTCTGATCCTTTCTTGATCAAGAACGCCGATGATGTCATTGAATTTTTGAAACCTCTTCCCAGTATGTCCCTTGCCGCTTTTTCCATTGACGTGAAGGATTTGTTTTATTCAATTCCTCACAAAGATCTGTTACATTGTGTCGAAGACGCCATAGATGACTATGGTGCTGTATCATTTTCTGGAAAGTTGGGTATTTCCGTGGCGGGTTTTTTGGATCTTCTTACACTGTACCTTAAGTCAACCTTTTCTGCCTGGGCTGCTGATGTGTTTTTGCAACGTCAGGGCATCTGTATAGGGTCGTGCATTGCTCCGATCCTTAGCGACCTGTTCTTGGCCCGCATTGATAGGAAACTGGAAAACCAGTTACAAGGGGCTAGCGTTGTGAAAGTTTTCCGGTATGTGGACGATTTTTTGGTTTTTCACTCGGCAGATTTGGCAGGTTGCGAACAGAATGCCATGTCTATCTTGAAGGTCTTCCAGGACGAGCTCCCACCCCTTGAGGCCACGTATGAGCTCCCTGAAGGTGACACCATCAAGTTTCTTGACTTGAGGCTGTTTTTTTCGGGACATCACACCTGTTGGCGGTATGAGCCTCGTGCTCAGAAGCCATTGCTGCCCTTCTCGTCGGGCCACTCGAAGCTGGTGAAAAGGGCAATAGCGCACTCGGCCTTGCAGAAGGCCCTGTGCAGGTCGTGTCACCACAAGGTGGATGACGCCTTTCTGGAGCAGGTGTCCCGCCTTAGGGTCGCAGGTTACACGCCGGACGTGGTGTCGTCTGTGACTGAAGGCTTGCTTAGGGATGTCAGGGACCCCAGGAGGAAGGAGGAACGCAGAGCGAGATGGAGGGCGCAAGATAAGAAGAAGACAGCTGTGGTGCCTTATGTGCATGATGTCTCGCACAGGCTTAAGAAAATCGGGGAAAGCGCTGGGGTTCGCGTGGTTTTTTCGGCCCCTGAAAAGCTTTCGGGCTTGTGCAGTTCGACCTCTCGGATGAAAGAAAAAAGAGGCTGCACCACAGACCATAAGCGAAAGTTCGTTCCATGCGTTCAAGGCGTTGTGTACGCCATCCCTCTGACGTGTGGTAGAAAGTACGTGGGTCAGACGGGACGTTGCCTGAACGAGAGGCTCCGTGAGCACTACTACAGCGTCCAAACGACAGTATCGGGGCACCTCGGCATCCACGTGCGGGATTGTGAGTGTAGGCCCCTCTTTGATAACACTGCGGTCCTTGCACGCAGTCGGGACCAAAGGGTGAGGGAAATCATCGAGGCTGAGGAAATTAAACGGTCTGGGGACGCATGCGTAAGCATGCCTTCCTTGCATCTTTCTGATAAAGAGCTTTTGTTTTTGGCGAGACATGGGAAGGGGGGCGGTGTTGGCACACGTGTGTGACTTATCGGCACTTTTCTTCTTTTCACCTTTCGGTTTTTACTTCCTGGTTTTTTTTTCTTTTCTTGCTTTCCCTGCGTATATATATACATGCGTCCCAATCCAATAAACTTTAGTTGGAAGAATGCGCTGTGTCCTTGTCCTCTCACTCGTCTGTTGCCTGTTTTTTGCGCTAAACTACGCTATGACGGGCTCCTTCCCGAAAAAACCAGGCAGCCCCAGATTTCAACATCGACCGGAACGACGATGACCGTTCCCGTGCAGTCCTGCGCCGATCCTTCTCCGGCAGCTCCAGGAGCCGCCAACCTTCCGCGGATCCTCACTCGAAGGCCCAGAAAGCTGGCTTGAAGCCTACGACCGAGTCGCCCCTTTCAATGCCTGGACCACCGAAGACAAGCTACGTCATGTGTATTTCGCTTTGGAAGACGCCGCTCGGACCTGGTTCGAGAACCAAGAGCGAAGCCTGACAACGTGGGACATTTTTCGCGCCAGGTTTCTCGCCACATTCACGAGCGTCGTCCGCAAAGAGAGGGCTGAGGCTCTGCTCGAGACCCGCGTGCAGATGCCCAACGAAAACGTGGCGCTCTTCAAGGAAGAGATCACCAGTCTGTTTCGCCGCGCAGACCCTACCATGCCCGAAGAAAAAAAAGTTCGCCTTCTCATGCGAGGAGTTAAGCAGGAGCTCTTCGCTGGGCTCATGCGGAACCCGCCCAAGACAGTTCAGGAATTTGTTTCCGAAGCCACAACCATCGAGAAGACGCTGGAAATGCGAACCCGGCAGCACAATCGCCGCGCATTCCAAGACAGCACAGCAGTTCATGCCCTCAGCTCCGACGACTTGCGCGAAACGATCCAAGCCATCGTGCGAGAGGAGCTGCGAAATCTCGCACCTTTTGCACAGCCCTAAGTGACGTCGATTGAGGACGTTGTACGCGAGGACATCCAACAGTCACTGGGTGTTCCTCAGCTGGCACCGCCGCAGCTGCAAGCAATGAGCTATGCTGCTGCAGCCCGATGCAACGCCCCCCACCTCGCCCACGTCAAGACGCCGCGCCGCACCTGCAGTTCCGCCGCCACCACCAACGTCATACCGCACGCCAGCCGGCCAGCGATCCGCGCCGAGGAAGACCGACGTTTGGCGCGCCCCCGACAATCGTCCACTCTGCTACCGCTGCGGAGAAGCCGGCCACACCTACCGCGGCTGCCATTATCGATAGATGGGACTGCGTGGGTTGGGCGTCGACGCGCCGCGTCCACAGCAGGGTGAACGACCACGTGACATCGCCGACTATCTGGCAGGAGCGCAGTGGATCCCCCGAGGACCATCCCGATCACCGTCGCCAGGGCGCTAAGCCTCTCCCCAACGCGGACCATACACTGGCCCAACCCGGGGCCGGTCACCTAGCCCGCATCCGGAAAACTAAGGGCAGCAACCGATGGAGGTGCGGTTGCTGTACGACGAAGGCTTCAGGACACGACGCGAACCCCTGACGACGAAACCCCGCGGACCGAAGTAGACCTGACGACGCAGCGTGGAAGCAGCGGAACAAACCGACGTAGCCATGACCCGACGCCACGACTTAACTGCAACGCAAGACGACGAACTAGCGACCTCGACGTTCTTATCGACGGCCACAGCGTCACAGCCCTCGTCGACACCGGAGCCGACTATTCTGTTACCAGTGGACCGTTCGCCACGAAGCTGAAGAAAGTTAGGGCAGCCTGGGAAGGCCCCGAAATCCGGACAGCTGGAGGTCACCTCGTAACGCCGGAGGAAATCTGCACAGCGAGACTCACCATTAACAACCTGATTTATCCCGCGAACTTCGTAATCCTGCCGCGTTGCTCGAGAGATGTCAGCCTTGGTATGGACTTCTTAGGCCTTCATGGTGCAATCATCGACCTGAGGTCTAAGTCAATAACACTGTCCACGGAAAAGGCACTCCCGCCGCACACTCCGCCAAGAAAGCACGCCTTGAATGTGCTGGAAGACCAGGTCACCATTCCCCCTCGCTCCAGCGTCATCATTTCCGTCGGCACTCAGAAATCAGCAGACCTGGAAGGCGTTGTTGAAGGCGACCAGCACCACTTGATTAACCGCAAGATTTGCGTCGCAAGAGGAGTAGCAGAGCTGCGGGCAGGGAAAGCAACAGTTATGCTCACGAATTTCAGCAACGAGTATAAGCACGTGAGCAAAGGCACGACGGTCGCCTACATCGAAGAAATCGTAGAAGCCAGCAATGCTTTCGGCCTCACCGATTCTCCCGAGCCTACTCCGACGAATAATGCGCCGCAACCAGCTTTCGACACACACACACACACACAGCACAAACAAGAATGTTCAGCTCAAAACCCTGCTCTTGCAATACAAAGACTGCCTTTCGTCGTCGTCAAGAATTAGGCAGACTCCTGTGGCAAAACATCGCATCATAAAAGAGGAAAGCGCCAGACCACTCCGTCAGAGCCCGTACAGAGTTTGGACGCGAGAACGCGAGGCCGTGAAGAAACAGGTCGACTAAATGCTACGCGACGACATCATCCAGCCGCCGAAGAGTCCGTGGGCATCCCCGGTGGTGCTAGCGAAGAAGAAGGATAGGACTCTACGTTTTTGCGTCGATTATCGTCGCCTGAACAAAGTCACGAAGAAGGACGTGAATCCCTTTTCCCGGATAGACGACACCCTGGATTGATTACACAACGCAAAGTAATTTTCGTCGATGGACCTCAAGACCGGTTACTGGCAAATAGAAGTCGACGAGAGAGACCGAGAAAAGACTGCTTTTATAACACCAGACGGCCTGTTCAAGATCAAGGTCATGCCCTTTGGTCTTTGCTCAGCACCTGCGACTTTTCAACGGGTTATGGATACAGTACTGGCCGGCTTGAAGTGGCAGACGTGCCTCGTGTACTTGGATGACGTCGTCGTGTTTTTCTCAAACTTCGACGAACACCTTCGGCGCCTTGAAGTTGTACTTCGAGCAATCAAAACCTCCGGACTCACCTTGAAGCCTGAAAAGTGCCGCATCGCGTACGAGGAGCTCTTGTTCTTGGGTCACGTGATCAGCAAGGATGATGTTCGCCGGGACCCGCGGAAAACAGCTGCCATCGCTGACTTCCCGACGCGCACCGACAAGAAGGCCGTACGCCGTTTTCTCGGCTTGTGCGCCTATTACAGACGTTTCGTCAAGGAATTTTCAGGGATCGCCGAGCCACTGACGCAACTCACGAAGGCCGACGTCGAATTCAGGTGGGAAACGTCGCAAGTTCAAGCATTTCAAGAATTGAAACGACGCCTGCAGATGCCTGCCATACTAGCGCATCTCGACGAATACGCCTATACGGAAATCCACACCGACGCAAGCAGCGTAGGACTCGGCGCCGTCCTTGTGCAAAAGACCGACGGATTCCAAAGGGTCATCAGTTATGCTAGCCCGCCTCTATCAAAGGCAGAAATCAACTACTCCACAACAGAAAAGGAGTGCCTGGCCATCATCTGGGCTACATCGAAGTGTCGCCCCGACCTCTACGGCCGGCCCTTCAAAGTTGTCAGCGACCACCACGCCTTGTGTTGGCTAGCTAACTTGAAGGACCCTTCAGGTCGCCTCGCACGGTGGAGCCTACGACTTCAAGAATTTGACATAACCGTCGTTTACAAGTCCGGAAGAAAACACTCCGACGCTGACTGCCTGTCCCGTGCCCCCGTCGACCCACCGCCGCAGGACGACATGGAGGATGACTGCTTCTTGGGAACCATAAGTGCCGAAGACTTCGCCGAACGACATCGAGCGGACCCAGAACTCAGGGGCCTTGTGGAATACCTCGAGGGCAGGACCACCGTTGTTCCCAAAGTATTCACGCGAGGACTGACGTCGTTTTTCTTGCGCAACGGTGTTCTCCTTAAGAAGAATTTCTCGCCGCTTCGAGCCGATTCCCTTCTCGTAGTGCCCTCGACATCGCGACCAGAAGTCCTCCAGGCTCTGCATGATGACCCGACGTCTGGGTACCTGGGCGTTTCTCGCACGATCGCAAGAATACAGGAAAAGTACTACTGGCCGCGCCTTGTCGCCGACGTTACTCGCTACGTCAAGACCTGCCGGGACTGTCATCGAAGCAAGACACCGCCGACTAGGCCAGCCGGACTTCTGCAGCCTATCGAGCCACCTCGACGGCCGTTCCAGCAAATTGGGATGGACTTACTGGGGCCGTTCCCGACGTCCAATACCGGAAACAAATGGATCGTCGTAGCTACCGACTACCTCACCCGCTACGCCGAGACAAGGGCCCTACCCAAAGGCAGTGCCGCCGAGGTAGCGAAGTTCTTCGTTGAGAACATCCTCCTGCGTCATGGCGCCCCAGAGGTCCTCATCACCGACAGAGGTACGGCGTTTACTGCTGACTTAACTCGGGCAATACTGAGATACAGCCAAACAAGCCACCGCCGGACCACAGCGTACCACCCACAGGCCAATGGCCTCACCGGGCGGCTAAACAAGACCATCGCCGACATGCTGGCCATGTATGTCGACGTCGAACACAAGACGTGGGATGCCATCCTTCCGTATGTGACCTTCGCGTACAACACGGCCATGCAAGGAACGACGCAAATGACGCCGTACAAGCTGGTCTACGGAAGGAGCCCGGCAACGACGCTCGACGCAATGGTACCAACCACCACCGACAAAGACGATCTCGACGTTGCCGCCTATTTGCAACGCGCCGAAGAAGCTCGACAGCTCGCCCGCCTGCGCATCAAGAACCAGCAGAGGGTCAACAGCCGTCACTATAATCATCGACGACGCCACATGGAGTACCAACCCGGTGACCGTGTGTGGGTCTAGACGCCGATACGCCGACGTGGGCTCAGTGAAAAACTTCTTCGGCGATACTTCGGCCCATACAAGGTGCTTCGACGTCACGGCGCTCTTGACTACGAGGTCGTCCCGGACGGCATTACGAACTCCCAGCGACGCCGCGCACGACCTGAAGTCGTCCATGTCGTGCGCCTTAAGCCGTTTTTTGCGCGTTAGCGAACCTGGGGACTGTACTTTTTCCTTTGTTATTGTAATTTATTTGTGTATGCACTTGTTTTTTTCCTTTCCATGTTCTGTTGCAAGCATCGGGACGATGCTTTTTCAGAGGGGGCAATGCCACGCCCGCTTCTTCTTTTATTAGGGGCGAAGCTCCTTAAGGCGGCACCCGTTCGTCCCTCGTAGTCGTAGTCGTAGTAGTCGTAGTGCGTAACCAGTCTTACGCTTTGACCTCCAAGGTGGTGCCGGTGGGAGATTTTTCCTGTGCGTTGTTGAGCAATAAAAAATTCGCAGCGTGCGCGTTAACTAAAAGCCGAATTCTTCTCGTCTCTGATTCCCCATTAGCAGCCATTGGCATGTTCCAGTAGGAAACGTTAGTAGAAGTGTAAGTGTTAGCTAAAAGCCGACTTCTTCTGTCTCTCATTCCCATTAGCAGCCATTGTTTACCTCCAAGGTAGTGCCTGGTGAGATTTCTCCTGTGCGTGATTAAACAATAAAAATTTTGTTCAAAACGCCGTTGATTGATGAAATAAAACAACGAAAGACGCCAGATGTTTTGTAAAAGCAAAACGAAAGAACGCCAGATGTTTCTAAAGCAAAACGAAAAGACGCCAGCTGCTTAACGAAAGACGCCAGATGTTTTCTAAAGCAATGGTTTTCTAAACAATGAAAATTCACAGCGTACATGTAAAATTAAAGTGAGCTGCAAGTCGTCATAACTCATCGAACCTTTAGTCTCTTAACTCGTCTTAAGTCGTCTTAACTCATCGGCAGAATTCACGGAAGATTCACGGTTTACCGATGAACCTCCGCAGCTTCGCCCACTCATCATCATTCACTCCGTGGATATGCTGTTTTGATGTGTTCGAGTTTGACGAGCAAGGGCGGTTATCAACACTCGGCGCTGGCCGCGAAGCAGTGTTCGAGAAGCTTCACGATTTTAGTAGATCGTTTTGTTAAGATTTCGCGCCGCACGCGAATGTTCCAGCTTTGTCGAGAATTAACGCCGCCACCAGCGATATTGCTGGAAAGTTCCATAGCGCCTGTATAAAAGCCGACGCGCTTTAGCGCTTGTCAGTTGATCGACAGTCGACGCTCTGTTCGCCGCTATCAGTGTATGGCTGTAGCTTTCAGTTTCTCGGCCACAAGTTCGGCCTAATAAAGAGTTTCATCTCAGCGTGCTGACTGCTGCCTTCGTCGACGTCACGACCACGTGACAATAGTTAGATAGATAGATAGATAGATAGATAGATAGATAGATAGATAGATAGATAGATAGATAGATAGATAGATAGATAGATAGATAGATAGATAGATAGATAGATAGATAGATAGATAGATAGATAGGCTCAATGTCGCAGAAGTTCGCCTAAGAAATGCTTCGCATTTAAAAACCGAGTTGCGCTCAGACCGACATCGTTCTGAAAGCTCACTATGCCGTGGTTGTCAATAGCGTCTTGCACGCATTTGAACAGTTCTTTATGGGCCAACGAATAATACAAATCTTTAATGTCTAGAGAGAAGGCAGAGAAGCTTACGTGAGCGTTGTCTTTTAAAATATCACACCATCTTCCACTAAAGGGGACCATGAGGCGATGCGAAGCAGCGTTTCGGCATGTAGAGCCCGCGTTTCAGAGGGGGAGGGGGAGAGGAGAAAGGGGATAGGGGTAGAGGTAGGGGGTAAGGGAGAGGGGAAGGGAAAAGGGGGAGGGGAGGGGGAAGTGGAGAGGGGGAGAGGAGGTGTGTGGAGATGGCTTGCGCATGCGCAGTAAGGGTGGTCACGCCGCACACCACCACCACCGGATTGAACTCCGCTATAAGATGCTTCACATCTAAAACTCCATTACATTGTTAGAGCTTTTAATCATAAAAGTATCGTCAATGGTTAAAACCCTGAGTTTTGCCTGTAGGAAACGGGCAAAAGTCTCTCGCCAACGACCTTTCTCCGAAACGATAACACGAAAAGGACACTCTTCGTGTGTTTTCGCTCAAAAAAACATTTGCAAACACGGACCCTTAGATTTGTCTAGATCCTTACGAAGGGCTTCTAGGTTGAAGTTCCTGCACAGTCTACGCGCCTCTCTCTTCACTCTTTCAGGGCATATGTCATTTCGCTTGATGGAGACGGAATTTATCGCTGCTAGTGCTTTAGAATTGTACATCCCTTTATCAAGCACGGTAAACCCACCTTCTTTATCAGCTGGAGCCAAAAATAGCGGATTGTTCCTCAGGTAATTCACTGTACAGTTCAGGTCGTACGAACAAACTGGCGCGGCTGACCTTTCAAGCACGTCCAGACCCTCGGAGACGCATCGGTCGGTGTCGGTTTCGGAAGCGCTGTTCCCAATCTTCTTCACCATGCCTAGTCGATCTAACGCCGACTTTCTGGGTTGTACGGCGAATTTCGGTCCTTGGCGCTATTGACAACCACGGCATAGTGAGCTTTCAGAACGATGTCGGTCTGACCGCAACTCAGTTTTTAGAACTTTCAAAGTTTTATTTGTCTTCCACGTTGACTGTTTTGGGTGACTCAATGTTTTTGCAGAGAGAAGGAGTGTGTATCGGTTCTTGCCTCGCCCATTTTTTGAGTGACCTTTTCCTTGCACATTATGACAGTATTCTGTGCGCTCGCTTGCAAACAACATCGGTTGTTAAGGTGTTCCGCTATGTTGACGACTATTTGGTGCTTTTACATGGTGACAGTGATAGCGCGGTGGTTGCCACATCAACCATTAGTTCAATATTTAGCGAATGCCTCAAACCGTTAGGGATAACATGAGAAGAGCCTGTCAACGGTCGCATTAGGTTCTTGGACCTAACCCTACATTTTATTTGTAGTCATACTTGTTGGTGCTATCAGCCCCGAGGACAGAAGCCCCTCCTTCCTTACGCGACAGCACATTCTAAGCTAGTCAAGCGGGGTATTATCAATCTGTGCTTTAGAAATGAACTTCTGAAAACCTGTCAGCATCTCATGCAGAACAGCTTCGATAGTCAAGTGTCGCGCGTTTGCGCAGCCGGCTATCCCATGCAGCCGCTCACAGCGGTGGCTGGTAGTTTGTTAAGAAAGTGCTCCCGTGAAAACCCTGATGCCGCTCCGTAGACGCACAGAAACAAAATGGTTGTGGGCCTTATCTTCAAAGCCTAAGCCACAATCTTAAAAAGATTGGTAGAAGAGTCGGTGTGGACGTTGTGTTCTCTGCCCCGGTAAAACTTTCAGGGTTGTGCGCGCGTATTAACAACCCCACTCAGGAGCGCATCGTCTGCAGTAAAAGACATCGTGGACAGTTCGTGCTGTGCGCGGAAGCTGTTGTGTCTTGCATCAGCCTGTCACGCGGAAAAGAGTACATCGGCCAAACGGGCAGATGTTTAAACGACCGCCTACGAGAACATTGCAATAATGTCGGCAAGCTAGCAACAAGCGGTCCTCTTGCCGCACATTGCATGCGCTGTGGTTGCAAGCCGAGTTTTAATAGAACGAAAGTGATAGCGAAACATGCAGATCAGATGAGTAGGGAAATTGTAGAGGCGCTCGCAATTAACAAGAGCGAAGATTGTGTTAGCAGGCCCTCTGTATCGTTATCAGAAAAAGAGATAAAGTTCTTGTCGCGGTAGTGGGGGCGCGGTTGCTGTGACGCCATGTGGTGCGTGGGTGTCGCTCTTTCCTTTTGTGCCTGGGTATATTATGTTTCCATGCGAAATAAACCTCAGTTGTTAGTAGCGCTGTGTCCTCGTGCCCTTCCTGCGTCCTCGTGTTTTCGTGCGCTAAATCTTCGATAGGTTTCCCTTCGCATTTTTAGCCTGGCCGCGGTGTGATCTTTTTGTTACCTCCTTAACATTCCGTCTGAGCTAGTCTAAGCTCAGCGTCCAATCAGCGATGCTCTTCTGGCTGTGACACCGCTGTCTGCGATTACGCTCTTCGTGTGCGAAGAGGACTCCCTGAGCAACACTATCAACGGCGCGTTGCGGGAGCCGATCACGGAGGTCATGAGTAATGCATCATGACCATAATGAGCGCCGACTGCGAGCCTTTCGGTAGTCTCAGCGCAGCGTGGGCTACCCAAACTGCAATATTCAAGGAACATTATGGTCAGTGAAATGTGGTGTGCGCGGTGATACGATTCGGTGACGACGTAGTCACGTAACACCCTTTTCGCGTCAGCGTGACGCCGCCTCGCCGGCCTGGGGCCGATTCTAAATAGGGCAACGGTGTTTCTCCGCCGCCTACAGCTTCGAGTGCTCTGGTAGCGACTTTCAGTGGGAATGGTAGCACTACAGCCGTCAACATGTTTCAAACACCGTTCCGTTTTTGGGTGCAGATTTTCATCGGATTCGCCGCGTGGGACAGCCTCACTGGTTCTGCGCAAGCGCAAGTGCTGGCAATCTCGGCAGCAAATGACGGAGGCATCAACTCGCCCAACCGGCTGAAGAATCACCCGTTCCGCTGTGAGGCTACCGACACATTTCGTGCAAGCTGGCCGCGTCTTACCGCAGCACTGTCATCCCCGGCTACCAAATCGACCGACGCATCAACATCAGCAGGCCTTAAAAGCAGCTGGAATAGCTTGCGCCACTTCAGTGGGAATGGTAGCACTACAGCCGTCAACATGTTTCAAACACCGTTCCGTTTTTGGGTGCAGATTTTCATCGGATTCGCCGCGTGGGACAGCCTCACTGGTTCTGCGCAAGCGCAAGTGCTGGCAACCTCGGCAGCAAATGACGGAGGCATCAACTCGCCCAACCGGCTGAAGAATCACCCGTTCCGCTGTGAGGCTACCGACACATTTCGTGCAAGCTGGCCGCGTCTTACCGCAGCACTGTCATCCCCGGCTACCAAATCGACCGACGCATCAACATCAGCAGGCCTTAAAAGCAGCTGGAATAGCTTGCGCCACTTCAGTGGGAATGGTAGCACTACAGCCGTCAACATGTTTCAAACACCGTTCCGTTTTTGGGTGCAGGTGAGTACAGCACCTCAACTTCACTGTAAAAAGTCAAACAATGTTTGGCTGCTAGTGCTTCCAGACCCACAAACATTGTTTCAATTAACATGTGAATGTGTGTTTATCGCTAAGTTGTTATTCATGTCTGGCGACGTAGAGCTAAACCCTGGCCCCCCCAGAGACGATCCTAACAAAGAATTGCTACAGCTCGTTAAATCACTGCACGATAAATTTGATTCTAAACACGAAGAAGTGATGTCTGCCTTGAGTGAAGTCAAAGAGGCTCAGTATTCGCAATGCCCACGAACTATAGGTGGCGCGCCGTGTTTTTCAATATGGCGCCAGGAGGAGGGTCAACCCGTTTGTTAGCATAGGAGCAGATAGGACGTGCGGACGTACGGCCGTGCCACTTTCACCGGATGAAGTCATGAGCTGCGCTGAAATGGATATGAGACTAAAATACTTTCCCAAACCATGGAGAGTGCTAAGTACTCGCCACCTAATTATTTGCTGCGAAGTAAAGATTATATTCCAGCTCCGTTACCGTGCATAACGATGCTTTGCGAAATCATGTGCGTGCTACATAAACCTGTATGAACTAGAATTGACGTATGAGCTGAACGGCACTCCGAGGTAGTACTTACCGAGCCTGCCTGACGGATTTGCCGCACTAGTAGGCCGCCAGCGAGTAGCGCCAACGCTGCTGCGCGTGATGATGGCTTGCAAATATAAAACTGTTCTGTGATAATACCCCGTCGTCATTACTTGCGCAGTCGAAAACACAGAGTTACGTCTTCCACGGAGCACAAGCATTTAACATGCCATTCAGCAGCGCTTGTGTCACAGCCATACTGAGACTCTAGCCGTGTGTACTTCACTCGCATGTTGCAGGTCGATAAGCACGATCGAAACATGAATATTGAAAACAATAAACACGTATGCTTTTCGCAACGTCGAAGAAGTTCGCCGAGAGGCGTGGATTGTGGCCGTGACTGCACGTTCCATCGCTCTAACCATTTCGCTTCTCTGGTCGAGCTCGAGCGTGTTGGCGGCATGCGGCGCTCCATAATATCCACAATAATTGTGATACATGCAATGCACAAGAGGAGCTATGCTTTTATTTTGATCTCGCTCAAGGATATATTATACATTAAATACAATCAATGTGACTTACGAGCGTGAAAGAACATTAACGCACGGGGGGACGTGAAGTGAACCTCGCTCCTCGTGAGTTAGCAGCTGGTGGTTCATCGTCGCTGTCACTCTCGGTGCTTTCACAGTCTTCTACGTCCAGTGAAAAATCCTCGTCGTCAAGGTAGTTTCTTTCTACATCACTGCTGAAAGCAATCTGAAGAATTTCCTCCGCCGAACGACTTCGACCACTCCGCGTCACCACGTTTACAATTAGACAGACGTCTGGGCGCGGAGAACGTTTTGCTCTCAGACCGGTCAACAAGCAAATCGCTTGCAGTGTGCTGCCACCTATCAATAAACGTACAAAAACAAGCGGCGCAGCAGTGGCTTGGAAACCCAACACGCTGGCGAAGGACGGCGTGGATGGAAAGCGTTCGCTCCACGAAAGGCGTTGAGCAGACGCGTCCTCGAATGATTGAAACGTCGCTCGCACGATTCGTAACAGTGGTTTGCTGACAAAGGATAGAGGCCCTATTTTAATGTATCGCCAACTTGAGATTGCTCAGTTATACATGAGCACATCGCGAGCCTGCGCGACCTCCCTCCCGCGTACAGTGTTATGGGACTCATGCACTACAAGAAACACTGACCAATTATATATGCAAGTAAAACAGGGTGAGCTTCAACTGAATATGTGAGACGATAACATTTAACTTACCTACGTGGCTACAGAAAGCCTCGCGAAGCTGATAGTATGTGTACACTGTGGGCTAGCATTGAAAGCGCGAGTTGCCACGTATTTTCAGGAAAACTTCGCGTCTCGCAAGAACGAATCAGATTTCTCGTGTCACGGAGGGCCCGGTTTGTTCACTGATGAAGGGAACATGCAAAGTCGTAGTGTTCCTTTCTTGCCAACGCGTTAACACTGAGGCTAGCACAGTCGAACAAGGGAGCGACTGCATAGTGCCGCCATTTTGTCGTCTACTAACCCTCCTCGAGAGGACGCTCCTGAATTCCGCTCGGTGGCGCGACAGTCTATGGGCATTGCGAATTCAATGGAGCAACAAATCGCCGATATCGACAATAGGCTCTCGGCAGTTGAACAAAGCATTCGATCGTCAGAGGGGCAACAGGGGGAAAGCCTCGTGCCTCAAATGGCCGTACTGAACCAACGGCTCAATGAATTTGAAGACCGTTCACGTCGAGAAAATCTAATATTTCACGGCATAGTAGATGCCGCTGCTGAAACTTGGGCACAGTCAGAAGAAAAAGTTTGCTCGATATTAAATTCAGCTTTAAGCCTGAACCTCAATAGCAGCGATGATCGTATTTCCCGCGCGCACAGGCTTGGCCGTTTTGTCCCTAATAAGTCCAGACCTATTATTGTCCGGTTTTCATCATGTAAACTAAGAGAATCAATTCTGTCTTCCAAAAACAAGTTAAAAGCAAGTAGTGTCTCTGTGAGTGAAGACTTTTGTAAGGCAACCAGAACTGTCAGAACAAAATTGTACGATTTTGGCAAGAAAAGCGGCGAACTTTTCACTGTGAGGTACAACAAGCTGTATATCAACAAAAAATGTTACATTTACTCCCCTGATACCGACAGTGTCTGTGAACTGCAATTGGGCAATGCTGCCAGTACTGTTGAACTGTCGTCTGCCGCTACACACCACCGTCCTGATTCGTCTTTTTCCTAACAGAAGTTAGGCATCAGCAACGCAGCCAGTCTTCTCAAGGCTTATCATTTTTATTGTCAAATGTGCGCAGTTTAATCAACAAACGCGACGCTCTAACACCTATTATTGATTCATGCGCCGCTGACGTGATTGCATTGACGGAGACCTGGTTGACTGATAAAATTTATAGTGAAGAACTGTTTCACTGTGACCAGAATTATATTGTGTACCGTCGTGACCGCGATTTAAAACCAGGTGGTGGTGTTCTAATTGCTGTTGCCGACAAAATAGTGTCTGATAGGATTGCACTTACAACGTCGCTTGCTGCTAAATATATTCCACTGCGCAGGCTTTCCGGGAAGAAACGCTCCCCTTGGTTTTCGACGACACTAAAAAGATTATCCAACAAGAAAAAACGCACTTTTCGTCTTGCGAAACGCTGTCAAACACCTACACGTTGGAATGATTACTCAAACGCACTGCATGCATATCGAATCGCGTTGAGAGAAGCGAAGGTCACCTTCTTTAATACATATCTACCTTCCCTTCTTTCAACTAATCCATCGAAATTTTGGAGCACTATTCAAATAAAAAAGATAAATAACATATCTCTTACAGATACTGGTGGTTGCACAATGAGCGATGAAGAATGTTGCAGGGTTCTAAATGACACCTTTGCGAAATCATTTTCTGACTGCTGTACTGACACAGTCCCGTACATGTGCAAAAAGGATTTTTTTCCTATGGATCCACTTGTTGTTGACTTTGCGGGGATTTTAAAGTTAATTCATAATTTAAAACTATCCTCTTCCTGTGGCGCGGACGAAATTAATTCCAAATTTCTAATAAATACTGCTGTGTACTCCTCTGTGATTTTTATGTACCTTTTCACCCAGTCTATTGAGTGCTCGACTTTGCCCGCAGATTGGAAGGTGGGGAAGGTGGTGCCTCTGTTGAAATCAGGTAACCCGCATTCTCCTCTCAATTACAGACCCATTTCACTTACCAGCATACCTTGCAAAATCCTTGAACATGTCATTTTTTCTAATCTCGTTTCATTTCTTGAATCAAACTCTTTCTTCACTTCATTTCAGCATGGGTTTCGCAAGAACTACTCCTGCGAAACACAACTAATATCGTTTATACATAGCATTTCTTCCTCTTTAGACAAAGGCCAAGTAATTGATTGCATTTTCTTAGATTTTGCTAAAGCTTTTGACAAGGTGTCTCATCGCTTACTACTTCTTAAACTCAGTACTCTTAATATTGACCCTAACATTTTCAATTGGATAGAATGCTTTCTAACTAACCGTACTCAATTTGTAACTGCTAATAATGCTGCATCCCAGCGCTGTGACGTAAAGTCAGGTGTTCCCCAAGGCTCCGTTTTGGGCCCATTGCTATTTTTAATTTATATTAATGACTTACCTACTGTTATTAATAGTTCTATAAAACTATTTGCCGACGATTGTGTTCTATACCGTGAAATAACTAATCAGCATGATAACTTTATTCTTCAATCAGACCTAGATAACATATCTAAGTGGTGCTCACAATGGCTTATGTTCCTAAATCCCATTAAATGCAAAATCATGTCTTTTTCGCGTCGCACTGACTCATCCACTTCTTTCGACTATGCTATCAATAACATCAACCTTGATTACGTAACTTCATATAAATATCTCGGAATACAGCTAACCAATAATCTTTCATGGCATGCGCACATCGAATACATCACTAACAATGCCAACAGATCCCTCGGCTACATACGCAGAAATTTTTCTAAAGCCCCCTGCCATTTGAAGTTAATGCTGTACAAAACACTAATTAGACCTAAGCTTGAGTATGCGTCATCTGTGTGGGACCCCGGTCAAAAAACATTATCAGCCATCATCGAGTCAGTTCAAAATCGGTCAGCACGTTTCATTAATTCAAACTATACCCGCACATCTAGCGTTTCACTAATGAAATCAAACCTTGGACTAATTGACTTGCAAACTAGAAGAAAAATTTCTCGCCTATGTCTTTTTCATAAACTCATTTACCAAAATACTTCACTTAAACAGGAACTCATCTCCGAGCCTTCATACATATCGTCACGTCTTGACCATCAGCATAAAGTTTTTATTCCTTTCTGCCGTACTAACGTTTTTTCAGACTCCTTTCTGCCAAAAACCAGTGCCGAGTGGAACCACCTTCCCCCCTCCATCGCCTCCATTGAGGACGTGTCATCCTTCAAGACTGCACTAACCGATCATATCTTAAGCCTCGAATAACTGAGTATTGTTTGAACATGTATTCTAATTAATTTGTTGTATTATTGTGTTCTGTTTTTTACTACATCTTTTGTTATATTACCCACCCCCTCTGTAACGCCTTTATGTGCCCTGAGGGTAATGTAAATAAATAAATAAATAAATGAAACGGCTGCAATAAGCGCCGCGAATCGACGCGCGAATGTCGACGCGCGAATTTCGTGCAAGTAGTTGCTTTAGACCAGAGACCGGCCAGCTGCAAGCGGAACGCTTGTGCGCGTTCACGGCCCGAGCTAGGAGCTCTGCCTCTGGCGTTCCTGAATCGCTAGGTGGTAGTGCACGCATGAGCACAGGCGTAATTTACCCTATTGGTAGGAAGCGCACACGTTGCTGTTTCTCTCCCCAACTGACGACGCTTTGAAAGAGGGCACATAGAGTACCATTGTTTATTGTGTGCATGTTTACGTCATCTTTCCACGGGATTCACCATATGCTGTATCCAGATGTATGTTAACTAATAGAGCTACCACAATGGTTTAATCGTGATCATGGACGTTAGTACTATGGGTGGAGATTTGTCACCAGGCGTCAACGTGGGTTCGTCCACATAAAGTGGTGCTATATCTGCCAAACGCCAATAGACCTTGCGCAAGCTCTCCTGTATCAATGTACAATAAAAATTCAATTACTTCGGTGAGGACACGTTTCACTTCGTGTTAAATGAATTCCTATAACAGAGGAATCAACCGTGTATTTTTAGGGGCGAAGCTCCTTAAGGCGGCACCCGTTCGTCCCTCGTCGTAGTCGTCGTAGTCGTAGTGCGTAACCAGTCTTACGCTTTGACCTCCAAGATGGTGCCGGTGGGATATTTTTCCTGTGCGTTGTTGAACAATAAAAAATTCGCAGCGTTAGCTAAAAGCCGACTTCTTCTGTCTCTCATTCCCATTAACAGCCATTCTTTACCTCCAAGGTAGTGCCTGGTGAGATTTCTCCTGTGCGTGAATAAACAATAAAAATTTTGTTCAAAACGCCGTTGATTGATGAAATAAACCAACGAAAGACGCCAGATGTTTTGTAAAAGCAAAACGAAAGAACGCCAGATGTTTCTAAAGCAAAACGAAAAGACGCCAGCTGCTTAACGAAAGACGCCAGATGTTTTCTAAAGCAATGGTTTTCTAAACAATGAAAATTCACAGCGTACATGTAAAATTAAAGTGAGCTGCAAGTCGTCGTAACTCATCGAACCTTTAGTATAAACGCGCCCGATCTCACGTCGGTGATGATGTACTGGGCAGAATTCACGGAAGATTCACGGTTTACCGATGAACCTCCGCAGCTTCGCCCACTCATCATCATTCACTCCGTGGATATGCTGTGATTTTTTTTAAATGCGAAGCATTTCTTAGCGAACTTCTGCGACTTTGAGCGTATCTATCTCTCTATCTATCTAGCCGCCTTCGACTTTGTGCTCTCCTGGCCGTTTTGTTGATGGGATGTATACCAAAGTTGGTCTGACATAACATGACCCTATTACGAACACAAATGACATGTCATAACATGAAAATCATGACATGCACGTCATGAACAGCATGATTTGCATGCCACGGTCTTGGGGCTGTTGCGGCCGTCTCGTTAATTTGATATATACCAAAATTCGTATGGCATGACAAGAGTTTATGGCAAACACAATGACAGGTCCTAAAGTACAAATGATGACACGCATGTCATGTACAGCATGATTTATATTACATGGTCCGGGGGTGCTCGCGGCCGTTTAAATGAATGAATACATACCAAAACTGGTAAGGCGGGACATTTCTGTGTGACAAACATAAATGCCACATGGTAACATATCATGACATGCATATTATGCACAACATGATTTACATGCCACGCTGATGGTGCCCTCGCGGCCATTTCGCTCGCTTGATATACACCAAAACTGGTATTGCGCGACGCGACTGCATGACGAACGTAAATAAGAGGTGGTAACATGAAAATCATGGCATGCCAGTCATGTACGACATGATTTACATGCCACGCTCATGGCGCCCTCGCGGCCGTTTAGCTCGCTTGATATACACCAAAACTGGTATTGCGCGACGCGACTGTATGGTAAACATAAATGACAGGTGGTAACTCGAAAACCATGATATTCATATATTTTACGGCGTGGTGTACATGCCACGCTCATTGTCCAATCGCTGCCGTTCCGCTCACTTGATATACACCAAAATTGGTATTGCGCGACGCGGTTGTATGGTAAACATAAATGACAGGTGGTAACTCGAAAACCATGATATTCATATATTTTACGGCGTGGTGTACATGCCACGCTCATTGTCCAATCGCTGCCGTTCCGCTCACTTGATATACACCAAAATTGGTATTGCGCGACGCGGCTGTATGGTAAACATAAATGACAGGTGGTAACTCGAAAACCATGATATTCATATATTTTACGGCGTGGTGTACATGCCACGCTCATTGTCCAATCGCTGCCGTTCCGCTCACTTGATATACACCAAAATTGGTATTGCGCGACGCGGTTGTATGGTAAACATAAATGACAGGTGGTAACTCGAAAACCATGATATTCATATATTTTACGGCGTGGTGTACATGCCACGCTCATTGTCCAATCGCTGCCGTTCCGCTCACTTGATATACACCAAAATTGGTATTGCGCGACGCGGCTGTATGGTAAACATAAATGACAGGTGGTAACTCGAAAACCATGATATTCATATATTTTACGGCGTGGTGTACATGCCACGCTCATTGTCCAATCGCTGCCGTTCCGCTGACTTGATATACACCAAAATTGGTATTGCGCGACGCGGCTGTATGGTAAACATAAATGACAGGTGGTAACTCGAAAACCATGATATTCATATATTTTACGGCGTGGTGTACACTCTAAGAAAAAAAAGAGTCAAAAGAGGGTCACGGCCGCGTGATTCTCTTCGGGTGTCCATTTGACCCCTTTTGGAAGGTACAGGCAGAGAAAGAGAGTTCGCAATTCGACTGGAGTCACGGGACTCTCCTGAAGCGCATTTCGATTGGCGGCGCCGCCGTATACGCCATACATATCGCGCGCTTGCCCTTTGGCGCCGTTGTGGCGCGTTGGCTCGACGACGGAGGCGAGGCAACGCGCCACAACGGCGCCGGGGTGGCGTGCTGCTTCTGTTTTCCTCTCTGTCTCCTCGTCTATTGGAATGCGTTGCGTGTTGGTTGCACGGGTTGTGTGTGTTCTTGCGCGTCTTCGGTGGTGTTGGTGTTGACGCCGGCTCCGTGCACGAAGTGACGCGGTGACGCTTGGAGGACGGAATATTCCTGGAGCTGCGACAGGAACAACGGGCGCCAGTTAACGGTGAGTGTACTGCTTTCGTAGGTACTAATTATACAGCTTTAGCTGGGCGTCTGCAGCAGCTCTGCGGAAGTTATCTGCCAGCCATTTCCAACAGCAGCCTGTGTCCGCAGGGCTGTTGCGGATGCCCAACTAAAGCTGTCAGTTAACGAGTTGCCACCGCTATGCGCGTTGCTGTGCAAGCTCCCTTATTCGCAATGCCCATAGACTGTCGCGCCGCCAAGCGGAATCCAGGAGCGTCCTCTCGAGGAGGGTTAGTAGACGATAAAATGGCAGCACTACGCAGTCTCTCCCTTGTTCGGCTGTGCTAACCTCAGTGTTAACGCATTGGCAAGGAAGGAACACTACGACTTTGCATGTTCCCTGCATCAGTAAACAAACTGGGCCCTCTGTGACATGAGAAATCTGATTCGTTCTTGCGAGACGCGAAGTTTTCGTGAAAATACGTGGCAACTCGCGCTTTCAATGCCAGCCCACAGCGTACGCATACTATCAGCTTCGCGAGGCTTCTGTAGCCACGTAGGTTAGTTAAATGTTATCGTCTGACATATTCAGTTGAATCTCACCCTGTTTTACTTGTATATAGCATTGGTCAGTGTTTCTTGTAGAGCATGAATCCCATAACACTACGCGGGAGGTCGCGCGGGCTCGCGATGTGCTCTTGTAAAACTCAGCGATCTCAAGTTGTCGATACATCAAAATAGGGCCTCTATCCTTTGTCAGCAAAGCGCTGTTACTAATCGTGCGAGCGACGTTTCAATCATTCGAGGACGCGTCTGCTCCACGCCTTTCGTGGAGCGAACGTTTTCCACACCGTCCTTCGCCAGTGTGTTGGTGTTGGTTTCATAGCCAGCGCTGCGCCGTTTGTTTTTGTACGTTTGTTGATAGGTGGCAGCACACTGCAAGCGATTTGCTCGTTGGCGATTAGAAGCTTTAGGTCAGGACAAGTGAGCAAAACCGCGGCAAGAAAACTCCAAGAGCCAGCGGTGAGCATTAGGCTTCTCTGGGTCCCCAGCCATGAGGGAAACCCCGGCAACGAAGCTGCCCACCTCGCAGCCCGCGCAAATACAAACCGGGCAGAGGTGCAGCTTCATCCGGCAAACCCTGAAGAGGCATCAACAAGTTATGGAGATCGCCTCCGTCGACAAAGAGAGGAGCGACAAATCTATCCTCCTCCATGTGGAGGCCTAGAAAGACACCAGGCCGTGGCCTTGCGCAGAGTTCAAACGCGCAGTGTGCTCAGCCCCAGGAGCCTGGCGGCCATCCTGAGGGATGACAGCGTCTCGTCGTGTACGTATTGCGGCCTAGCTCAGGCGGGACAGGACCACATTTTATGGGGATGCGTCCGCCACCCGCCCCCTAAAGAGCTCCTGCAACTACCCCCTCACCCGAAAAGTGGGAAAAAACGTTGCGATGTCCAGAGCAGGCCACTCAGTCCAGGCTGGCGGAATGGACGGCGACAGCCGCGGCCCCTTGGGCCCCGACCTAGCATCCCCCCATGTCCTGGCTCCCTTTCCCCCTTCCCTACTACTCAATAAAGTTGTTTCCTCCTCCTTGACCGATCCGAGAGCATAATGTTCTTCGCGCCCAGACGTCTCTCTAATTGTAAACGTGCTGACGCGGAGTGGTCGCAGTCGTTCGGCGGAGGAATTTCTTCGGATTGCTTTCAGCAGTGATGTTGAAAGAAACCATCTTGACGACAAGGATTTTTCACTGGACATTGAAGAATGTGAAAGCACCGAGAGTGACAGCTGTGACAGCGACGATGAACGATCAGCTGAACTCACGAGGAGCGAGTTGCACTTCACGTCCCCTCGTGCGTTAATGTTCTTTCACGCTCGTAAGTCACTTTGATTGTATTTAACGTATAATATCCTTGAGCGAGATCAGAATAAAAGCATAGTTCCTCTTGTGCATTGCATGTATCACAATTATTGTGGATATTATGGAGCGCCGCATCGCCAACACGCTCGAGCTCGACCAGCGAAGCGAAATGGTTAGAGCGATGGAACGTGCAGTCACGGCCACAATCTACGCCTCTCGGCTAACTTCTTCGACGTTGCGAAAAGCATACGTGTGCATTCTTTTCGATATTCATGTTTGGATCGGGCTGACCGAATCTGCAACATGCGAGTGAAGTGAACTGCACACGGCTAGAGTCTCAGCATGGCTGTGACACAAGCGCTACTGAATGGGATGTTAAATTCTCGTGTTCCGTTGAAGACGTAATACCGCGTTCCCGACTGCACAAGTAATGACGACCACGTTAAACGTGCGGTCCCGTGCTGCAGCGATGACGCTACTCGCTGGCGGCCTACTACTGCGGCAAATCCGTCAGGCAGGCTCGGTACGTACTACCTCGATGTGCCGTTCAGCTCATACGTCAATTTTAGTTCATGCAGTTTTATGTAGCACGCACAGGATTTCGCAAAGCATCGTTATGCACGGTAACGGAGCTGAAATATAACCTTTCACACCGCAGCAAATAATTAGGTGGGGGGTACTTTGCACTTTCCATGGTTTGGGAAAGTATTTTAGTCTCATATCCAATTCAGCGCGGCTCATGACTTCATCCGGTGAAAGTGGCACTGGCCGTACGTCCGCACGTCCTATCTGTTCCTATGCTAACAAACGGGTTGACCCTCCTCCTGGCGCCATCTTGAAAAGCACGGCGCGCCACCTATAGTCCGTGGGCATTGCGAATAGTGAACGATGCAAACAATTATCAGGGGTCATTTTTTGCTGATCGCACGTTGTGTCTGCGCTACTGAATGTGCAAGATGTCGTTTTGAGATGCACTTTAGTCTACTTCATAACATTTCCATCGACCTTGAGTGTGTAGCGTGCTTCGGCGCGTGGGAACGTGAAAAAAAAAAATGCCTGTGTACGGAACGCTCAGACGCACTATATATAATGGTTTTTGTTGGCTTAAAGACGGTAGTTTGAGGTGCAGATATAGTACGGTGCTTCCAGAACGTACGCGGTCATTCAAGTTGGACACGCTTCACCGGTAAAGTGAAAAAGCTCTAGACTTTCGACGGCGCCCGTTGGTGCGGCCGCGGCAGTGCACTCTTCCCTCGTTTCTGTTTGCTGTTTTCGTGATTTGCATACACTGCGATGACGTTGGGCGTTATTACAGAATCGAGTGAGTGTGCGTGATTGTGGGAGCTATGTGCGGTAATTCTAAAATATGGCATATCTGATCTCGACGTCAAAAAACTTGGTTCCTGACCATGCCTGTTTGCATTTGTTGTTTTGTTGTTAGCCTTTATTATGTCTGTGTGAACCACTCATTGTGTAGGTTTTGCAAACGTTTACTGCAATTTCATTTTCTCATCATAATATCACGTTCTGCTTTTCAGATACCGTTTTTCATGGTGCTCACGCTGGACAGGAGCGACAAACTAGCAAGCCACAAGTCTGATGCCTCAAGCCGTCACCACTTTTTGATTTATTTTTAATCACAAGGAATAAATATGGAAACATGATGGCGATTTCTGCTGTTCATTTAGCACCTTATGACACTGTGCACATCACAGTCACACATTTTGGTTGGCTATACTCATAGAAGCATGTAAATGAGGAATACCCGAACTTCTTAATTGGAAATCACAGACCATCTTTTCGCGCTTTCTATATAACTTTGTTGGAAAATATGTGTTGTTTTGACGAGTTTTATTAAAATAATGCTAAAACTGAACTATTCCTTTTTTACAGTCGCTGGGCAGAACGGCAAGTATTATTGGACTTGCTTAAAATGAATACTCCACTATTTTCAACAGTAATCGCGCAAAAGTAGAGCAAGGATCAAATGAGTAGCTTAAAATACTTGTGGAGTCGCTTGATGCTTCGGTGTGGGTCCCTTGACCACCCTAGGAGCGTTACCGGCAAGAGTCGTCTGACTCCCTATAAGTGGTAACGTGATCCTCCCGATAAGAGTCTTTGCACTCTTCCTAGAGGATCAGGGGACTCTCCTAGAGCGAGCCGACCCTGACCCACCAAGAGAGTCACCGTGACTATTTAAAGAGAGTCGTATACGTGGCAAGTCAAAACTCTCCGAAAAGAGTCACGCATACTCTTTTTTTTCTTAGAGTGTACATGCCACGCTCATTGTCCAATCGCTGCCGTTCCGCTCACTTGATATACACCAAAATTGGTATTGCGCGACGCGGCTGTATGGTAAACATAAATGACAGGTGGTAACTCGAAAACCATGATATTCATATATTTTACGGCGTGGTGTACATGCCACGCTCATTGTCCAATCGCTGCCGTTCCGTTCACTTGATATACACCAAAATTGGTATTGCGCGACGCGGCTGTATGGTAAACATAAATGACAGGTGGTAACTCGAAAACCATGATATTCATATATTTTACGGCGTGGTGTACATGCCACGCTCATTGTATAATCGCTGCCGTTCCGCTCACTTGATATACACCAAAATTGGTATTGCGCGACGCGGCTGTATGGTAAACATAAATGACAGGTGGTAACTCGAAAACCATGATATTCATATATTTTACGGCGTGGTGTACATGCCACGCTCATTGTCCAATCGCTGCCGTTCCGCTCACTTGATATACACCAAAATTGGTATTGCGCGACGCGACTGTATGGTAAACATAAATGACAGGTGGTAACTCGAAAACCATGATATTCATATATTTTACGGCGTGGTGTACATGCCACGCTCATTGTCCAATCGCTGCCGTTCCGCTCACTTGATATACACCAAAATTGGTATTGCGCGACGCGGCTGTATGGTAAACATAAATGACAGGTGGTAACTCGAAAACCATGATATTCATATATTTTACGGCGTGGTGTACATGCCACGCTCATTGTCCAATCGCTGCCGTTCCGCTCACTTGATATACACCAAAATTGGTATTGCGCGACGCGGCTGTATGACGAACGTAAATGAGAGGTGGCGACATGAAAACCATGACACGCATGTCATGTACGACATGATTTACATGCCACGCTCATGGCGCCCTCGCGGCCGTTTAGCTCGCTTGATATACACCAAAACTGGTATTGCGCGACGCGACTGTATGGTAAACATAAATGACAGGTGGTAACTCGAAAACCATGATATTCATATATTTTACGGCGTGGTGTACATGCCACGCTCATTGTCCAATCGCTGCCGTTCCGCTCACTTGATATACACCAAAATTGGTATTGCGCGACGCGGCTGTATGACGAACGTAAATGAGAGGTGGCGACATGAAAACCATGACACGCATGTCATGTACGACATGATTTACATGCCACGCTCATGGCGCCCTCGCGGCCGTTTAGCTCGCTTGATATACACCAAAACTGGTATTGCGCGACGCGACTGTATGGTAAACATAAATGACAGGTGGTAACTCGAAAACCATGATATTCATATATTTTACGGCGTGGTGTACATGCCACGCTCATTGTCCAATCGCTGCCGTTCCGCTCACTTGATATACACCAAAATTGGTATTGCGCGACGCGGCTGTATGACGAACGTAAATGAGAGGTGGCGACATGAAAACCATGACACGCATGTCATGTATGACATGATTTACATGCCACGCTCATGGCGCCCTCGCGGCCGTTTAGCTCGCTTGATATACACCAAAACTGGTATTGCGCGACGCGACTGTATCGTAAACATAAATGACAGGTGGTAACTCGAAAACCATGATATTCATATATTTTACGGCGTGGTGTACATGCCACGCTCATTGTCCAATCGCTGCCGTTCCGCTCACTTGATATACACCAAAATTGGTATTGCGCGACGCGGCTGTATGACGAACGTAAATGAGAGGTGGCGACATGAAAACCATGACACGCATGTCATGTATGACATGATTTACATGCCGCGCTCATGGCGCCCTCGCGGCCGTTTAGCTCGCTTGATATACACCAAAACTGGTATTGCGCGACGCGACTGTATGGTAAACATAAATGACAGGTGGTAACTCGAAAACCATGATATTCATATATTTTACGGCGTGGTGTACATGCCACGCTCATTGTCCAATCGCTGCCGTTCCGCTCACTTGATATACACCAAAATTGGTATTGCGCGACGCGGCTGTATGACGAACGTAAATGAGAGGTGGCGACATGAAAACCATGACACGCATGTCATGTATGACATGATTTACATGCCACGCTCATGGCGCCCTCGCGGCCGTTTAGCTCGCTTGATATACACCAAAACTGGTATTGCGCGACGCGACTGTATGGTAAACATAAATGACAGGTGGTAACTCGAAAACCATGATATTCATATATTTTACGGCGTGGTGTACATGCCACGCTCATTGTCCAATCGCTGCCGTTCCGCTCACTTGATATACACCAAAATTGGTATTGCGCGACGCGGCTGTATGACGAACGTAAATGAGAGGTGGCGACATGAAAACCATGACACGCATGTCATGTATGACATGATTTACATGCCGCGCTCATAGTGCGCTTCCGGCCGTTTTATTTATAACTGGATATATACCAAAATTTGTATGACATGATATGAGTGCATGATGAACATAAAGGACAGGTCATGCATTGTAAATTCCAGAATATACGTTTCATTAGTATGGTATATACCGGATTGGACAAGCATGCATGCATGCATGGCAAGCATGCGATATATTGTACTCTAAATGCCATGACATGAATGACTTCATTTGCCTCAAAGACGGACAAGGCGATGTAGCAGCTCTTTGCCGGCTGCTTCGCATTACATCGATTCCCACAGTGCGTGGGGTCTGCCGTATTGTTTTTTATTCCCGACCACATCGCTTGGAAATAATGCATTGTCATGCGGGTGATACGGTCACGTTTTTGCGCAAGATTGGCTAATACGACTGCGAAAGAGAATCTTGACTGATATAACCGCAAATTCCACGTTCTTCTTTGGTATACTAGCTTCTTTTTTTGCTTTTCAGATAAATTTACTCCTACACGTTGTAAATAAGAAAGTGTAACGCAAGTTGACCACCTACTCCAATGTTGCTCAATAAAAGTGAGCACTAACAGACAATAATGCCAAGGAAAGTATAGGGGATGTTTTTAGTAGTAAATGTAAGGTAAATGTGAAGAAAGAAAAGTGGACGAAAAGATAGTTTGCCGCGGGCAGGGACCGAACCAGCGACTTTCGAATAACGCGTCCGATGGTCTGCCGATTCGAAGGTCGCAGGTTCGGTCCCTGCCCGCGGCAAGCTATCTTTCAGTCCACTTTTCTTTCTTCATATTTACCTTACATTTACTACTAAAAACATCCCCTATACTTTCCTTGGTATTATCGTCTGTTAGTGCTCATTAATATTGTGTATAATAAATAAAACGAGCCCTTAAAATTGCCACTTCTTTCCTTCATTCACTAAAAGTGAGTTGCTGATGCAATATAAATATTTTCCTCCTGTTTGTAACCTCTTTGGTCAATATTGTTACATGAGTAACGAGTCGCTTGCACTGTAGGCTATTCACAATATATATTTGCAAGAGCGGTTGCAGCGCTGACCAGTCCGGCTTCGAGCTCGAGCGACCTTCGTCCTCTTCGTCGGGCGCACACGCGCGTCGATAGTATGCATTCCGGCAGCCTACATGTAGCATAACCCCTGGCGACAAAGCGCAGTTTCGGCGCATCTAGACGTCAACGCCATTGGGCGAGTGGTACTGCTTCAGGCGTGCGACGTGGACGATGTCGCTGGCCTTAGGGTTGGGTGAAGACGATGAGGCAGCAGGAGCGATTTCATAAGTGACGAGAGTCACCGCGCGAAGCGCTCGGTATGGCCCTGTGTAGTGAGACAGCAGTTTGTCGGACAGTACAACGTGCCGGGTCGGAGACCACAGGAGAACCAAAGAACCGGGCGAAAAGTGCACGTCACGGCCTCGTTGATCGTACCGACGGCGTTGGTTCTCTTGGGAGGTCAGAAGGCGAGTACGAGCGGCTTCGCGTGCATGGGCGGCCCGGCTGATAACGTCCAGGGCATATCCACTGGGCAGGGCTGCTGGCGACGGAATGACTGTACCGAGGGGCAATGTGGGTTGTCACCCGAACAACACGAAAAATGGGGAGTAACCAGCCGTGTCATGGCACGAAGAATTGCAGGCAAATGTCACGTACGATAGAGCAAGGTCCCAGTCCGAGTGGTCTGAGGAAACATACTTTGGAAGCATGGCGGTTAGGGTTCGGTTCAGACGCTCCGTGAGGCCATTTGTTTGGGGATGGTACGACGTAGTAAGCTTGTGCCGCGTTTCACATAAACCCAGGATGTGCGCTATGACTCGGGATATAAATGTGCGGCCACGGTCCGTGAGCCGCTGGTGTGGAGCACCATGCTGCAAGATCACGTCGCGGAGAAAGACATCGGCGACATATGTGGCGAAGCTTGTTGGAAGAGCTCGTGTGATGGCGTAGCGTGTGGCGTAGTCTGTGGCCACAGCTATCCGCCTGTTGCCAGCAGAAGACAGGGGAAAAGGGCCCAGTAGGTCCAAGCCGACGCGAAAGAAGGGTTCGGACGAAATGTCGAGTGGTTGAAGGCACCCAGCCGGAAGCGTCGACGGGTTTTGCGGCGCTGACATTTCTCACACGTTGTGACGTATCTTCTGACGGAGCGTGCGAGACCTGGCCAATAGAAGCGATGGCGGATCTGGTCGTATGTGCGGGACACATCAAGGTGACCGGCAGTTGGAACGTCGTGAAGTTCGTGGAGTACAGCCGAGCGGAGGTGTTTGGGTATCACAACCAGCATGGATGGGCCGTGTGTATGAAAGTTGTGGCGGTATAGTGTACCATTCTGGAGAATGAACGAGCGATGAGATCGGTCCGAAGGTGGGAATTTGAGGCGCTCGAAGACCGCCCGTAAGGATGCATCACGGCGTTGCTCGTCGGCTATGTGGGTCAGTTGGGAAACGAAGCACACGCAAGAATCGGTGTCAGGGACGGTACGCGACTCGCCAACCGGATAGCGAGATAGGCAGTCGGCGTCCTGATGCAGGCGTCCAGACTTGTACGTCACTGCAAAAGTGCACTCTTGCAGTCACAGAGTCCAGCGACGAAGTCGACCTGTGAGATTCCTTAATGACGAAAGCCAGCAGAACGCGTGGTGGTCAGTGACTACGGAGAAGTAGTCGTTCAAGCGATCCCTTTTTGTTGGTGCTGCCGTGCCCGCGGCCAAGCTGTTTGTTGCATGCTGTTCGTTTTTCACTGAGAAGGTTGCTACTTCTGGGAGGGGACATTGAATCAAACCCTGGCCCTGATCTTACTCAGATTTCAAAGCAGCTGAAGGAAATCTCGAGTGACATTAAGGATATTAAAGAGAAACGGCTGGTTGAAATCGAAAAGCAACTAGGCGCGCTTTCTAACCTAGACGACAAGATAAACACTTACCAGGAAGAACTGCACCGCATTCGTAGTGTAGTTCAGTCACTCGAAAAGAAAGTAGATGAACTAGAAAACTACAGCCGGCGATCTAACCTAATCATTTATGGACTAACTGAAACAAAAAGTGAAAATTCTGAAACTTTGGAAATGACCGTTAACAAAGATATTTTTCAGAACCTTCTTGAATTAGAAAATGTACCTATGGAACGAATTCATAGATTAGGCAAGCCCGCAAGTAACAAAAACCGACCGGTTATCGTAAGGCTTTCGAACTCAAGAGACAAGTTCAATATTCTAAAAAAAGGATATAGATTGAAAAACTCAAATATTTCAATCGGTGAAGATTTTTCTCGGAACATTCGGGACGTCAGACGAAAACTGTGGGCAAGTGCGAAGCCAAACCGGGAAAAGCATGAGAAGGTTACGTTATCATTTGACAAGTTGTACATTGGCGGGGTGGCGTATGTCTGGGATGAAGAAAAAAATGATAAAGTACCGGTTAAAAAAAACGAGGCCGGAAGATCAATTCGCCCAATGACAAGAAGTCACACGCAAGTGTTGTCTTAGCTGGAGAAGCCAACAAAGTTCCAAGCAGCGCGAGAAGTTCCCCTTTCACAGATAACGACAATAGTATTGTTCACACGTGTTCACCACAAACAAAACAGTTGCGTATCACCAACTTAAACGCCCGCAGTGTTATCAATAAGGCAGATTCAATAGAAATTCAGTTGCTCATACACGACCCTCATGTTACCATCATTACGGAGACATGGTTGCATGGTCAGGTAACAGATGACCTTGTATTCCCACCATGTTATAAAGTTTTTCGTAGAGACAGAGCACATAGGGGCGGAGGTGTGGCTGTCCTTACTAAAGAACCAATTGATGCAACACTTATTGATGAAATTCCTGACATCGAGTGCCTATGCATTCAATTGTCATGCTGGGGGCATTCTTTTGTATTGTTCGCATGTTATAGACCACCAGACGCTACACCCGATTATATGATAAAACTAAAAGAATACATGTCTCCTTTTCGGCATAAAAAAATTTTTCTTGTAGGCGATTTCAACCTGCCTAGTATTAACTGGGAACGTCTTCAGGCAGACATAAAGAAGGATCGAAATGCTAACATTATCTTCGACCTTATGCTAGAACACGATTTAATTCAAACAGTTATTGAACCTACCCGTGTACAAGGTTTCTCTAGTAATATTCTTGACCTGCTATTTGTGAATCGTGACTTTTCGGAATACGTCGTTACAGTTGATGAAGGTCTGTCCGATCACAAGCTTGTAAATGTTTCCTTGCCCATACTTACGCCTGTTGTCTCTAAACGTGCGAAGAAACATTGCTTCAAAAACTATTCTAAAGCCGATGACGCAAGCATAATAGATTACATGGAAACGTGCCTTGGTGACTTCACTGATACTGAGAACGACGTATTCACGCTCTGGGCAATGTTCCTCAAAATGTGTCGTCACTGCATAAATACATTTGTGCCTAACAAAAGAAAGACGGTCAATAAACACACGCCGTGGATGACGCGTAACATATTGCAACTGAAGCGGAAACTAAAAAGAAGCAAAAAGAAGGGCGACACGCCCCAACTTATCAGTGTTACAAAAAGCAAATTGTCATCAGCGGTTCGAAGTTCAAAGGATTACTATTCTAACACGCGGCTACCTGGTTTCATGAAAAGTGCACCGGAAAAATTTTGGGGATATTTAAGCGAAGCTAAGAGACCTGTCTGTGAGATAATGGTCGATGGAACCACTATAAAAGACGTGAATAAAATCGCCGAACATTTTAACAATTACTTCCACAGCGTTTTTTCCCAGACAGGTGTAGGTAATTTGATTCATCCTACTGTTTTTGAGGCGCACGAAGTGGACTTTATTTCATACAATGGTATTGTGTCAATGCTTTTAAATTTGAAGACAACGAAATCATGTGGCCCAGATGGTATCCCAAATATGTTTCTTAAGCGCTACGCGGAATTTACTGGTAGATTTCTTTTTATACTGTTCAGAGCTTCTTTGTTGTCTACTCAGGTGCCCAAAGACTGGAGGACAGCTCGGGTGGTGCCAATTTTTAAAAAGGGCTATCGTTTATCTCTAGAAAATTATCGACCGATATCTTTAACTTCGTCCTGCTGTAAACTAATCGAGCATATCATCGCCAACCACATGACAAAATTTTTAGACAGAAATTCAGTGTTAACGAACTGCCAGCATGGCTTCAGGAAAGGCTACTCCACTACGACACAGCTGTTAACTGTAATTCATAGTTTTGCAAGAACATTAGACAATAACGGTCAAATCGACGCTCTTTTTCTAGACTTTAGCAAGGCGTTCGACAGAGTAGTTCACTCTAAACTTATTCAAAAACTCAGAGATTACAATCTTCCTAGCATTATAGTATCTTGGATAGCAGCTTATCTTTCGGATCGCGTGCAGTATGTCACTATTGAGGGCAACGACTCGACCTGTCTTCCAGTGACATCCGGAGTACCCCAGGGTAGCGTCCTGGGGCCATTGTTGTTTTTGATCTACATAAATGACATTGTCAACGTTGTTACACCTGGCACACAAATCAGATTGTTTGCAGACGACTGCGTTTTATATCAGGAAATAACTACAGTGCATAACCAAACCGACCTCGAGTTAAGTTTGCACAACATAGAAGCGTGGTGTGACAGATCAGGCATGGCTTTAAACAAAGACAAAACTGTCTGTCTTCGTATCACAAGAAAAAAAAGCCCGTTAAAATATACCTACACACTGGCCGCCTCACCGCTAAAAGAAGTTGAAAATTATAAATATCTAGGTGTAACATTCTCAAACAACCTTTCGTGGAATTTACATATTAGTAATATATGTTCCTCAGCTTTCCGTAAACTTTGTTTCCTGAAACACAAGCTTAAAAATTCGCCCGCCCACATTAAACTACTGAGTTACATTACTTTCATTAGACCGAAGTTAGAGTATGCTTGTATTACATGGGATCCCTACACTAAACACAACATTAAAATAATAGAGAGAATCCAGAGAAAAGCTGTTCGCTTCATTTACTCTAAGTTCAAGCACACCGATTCCCCCACACAGCTTATGAGAGAAAATGACATCCCCCTCCTCGAAACACGTAGGCAGATTCTGCGCCTCAATTTCCTACAATCACTCATTAAACGTGAATTATCCATCGACCCCGCATTATATGTAACACCTCTGTCCACAAGGCGTACACGTCACGATCACACACATGCATTAACCCCTCATTTTGCTAGGACAGATATTTACAAATACTCATTTTTTCCCAGGACAGTGTCGGAGTGGAATTCTAGGCATGTAATGAATGACCCTTTTTAAGTTACCACAATACCCGCGTTATGTGTTGTGTTTTGATTTTGTATGTTCTGCTTTTTATTATTATTAATTCTGTTGTAATTGCAGTACTGCATTTCTTTTATGTACGCAGTGTGAGTGCCTTTACTAAGTTGAGTGTGAAAATTTGCGCATTCCTTGTACTCACTGTATTGATATTTTGGTATTGTATTTCTTTTTTTTGTGTGTACTATGAGTGCCCTGCCTGCATGGACCGAATTCTGGTCTGCAGTATGTTATAAAATAAATAAATAAATAAGTGAGTGCCATATAAATATGGTTGGAACTTGAAGACCATCCGGACAAGAGCAAGGCATTCACGCTCTATGATCGAATAGTTGCGCTCTGTAGGTGTGAAGAGGCGGATAGCGTAGGCGATAACGCGGTCGTATCCCTGTTGGCACTGGGCGAGGACGGCTCCAATCCCGGGACCACTGGCATCAGTTCGGACTTCAGTCGGGGCGGATGGGTTAAAGTGGGCCAATATGGGTAGCGTCGTCAAAATTGCAATGAGGTGAGAGAAGGCCGCAGCTTGAGTAGACCACCACTAAAATGGGACGTCTTCAGAAGATAAGTAAGTGGTCGAGCGATTGCTGCAAAGTCTTTGATGAACCGCCTGAAGTAGGAACAGAGTCCCACAAAACTCCGGACATCTTTGGCGGATTGGGGTACTGGGAAACTGGTGACGGCTCGAATTTTCTCAGGGTCCAGCCGCACACCAGAAGCGTCAACGAGGCGCTCAAGGTGGGTCTCAAATGTAGGTAAAAATAAAAGGACGTCTTCTAGGTAACACAGGCATGTTGACCATTTTGAACCCTTGTAGCAGAGAGTCCATCATACGCTCGAAAGTGACTGGGGTGTCGCATAGACCGAAAGGCATAAACTTGAATTGGTACAGGCCATCGGGAGTGACGAACGCAGTCTTTTCTTGGTCTTTCTCATCCACGGCAATCTGCCAATCACCGGAGCGAAGGTCTATGGATGTAAAGTAGCGTGCGCCATGGAGACAATCGAGAGCGTCATCAGTGCGGGGCAAAGGATACACGTCCTTTTTCTTTATTCGATTTAGATGCCGGTAATCGATGCGCAAACGCCACGTGCTGCTTTCTTTTTAACCAGGACGACGGGTGACACCCAAGGGCTTGATGAGGGCTCATGCCTTTAGCTAACATCTTGTTCACTTCGTCTTGAATAATCTTGCGCTCCGATACCGACACCCGATACGGTCGACGGTGAATGGGAACAGCATCACCTGTGTTGATGCGGTGCTGCACTGGAGAAGTTTGGCCGAGTGGTCGATGGTCAAGGTCGAAGATGTCGCGGTAGGAAGCCAAAAGGCAGATTAGGTCGGCTGATTGCGCAGGGGGTAAGTCTGGGGCGATCATGGGGCGTAATGCCATGTCGAGGCATGTGGCATCGGGTAAGTGACAAGGAAGATTGAATCATACGTCTGCTGCAAAAGTGGTGACGTGGTCATCGGCGAAGGACCGCAACGTGGCGATTAAGATGCCTTGAGGGAGGCCCTGCTTCGTGAAGCCGAAAGTCGCACCAGCAACGATGGTTTTCTGGCCCAACATGTGTGGATGCGAAGTTCAGTTTGATAGCACAGTTGTGGTTGATAGGCATAAAGATGAGTGTACAAGGATCATCATTGAGGCTGCAAACATCGCGCGTGCCGGTTCGACTTCCGTGAGCAAACCGTCATTAGCTCTGTCTTATAGCGAGCTTGAGTTTCTTGACAGTGGCAGATGACGTAAACGTTGGGGAATTGCTGTAAGGTAAACTGGGCTTTGGAAAAGTTTTTGTCACTCTTGTCATGGTTTCTTTGGGGTGTGCTCTTATCGGATGTGCTTACGAAACTTTTATCTGCCAGTATATATTTGTCTCAATTTCAGATTAAACCTTGAGGTGGTAGTAAGCGCTTGTCCGTGTGTTATTAAGTCCTTGTCTACGTTACGCGCTCGTATTTCAGGCAAGCGGAATTCCGGCCCAGGTTGCGGCGGTGCAGCAACTCTCCATGAATGGTGAAGTGCCTCGCGAATGACGTCGGCTGTGGAATGGACCTGGGGTTGCCATGCAGGAAGCGTATTTCGGAGCTCTTCGCGCACGGCTGCCCTTATCGGCTGACACAGGTCGTCAGAGCCCAGCGCATGGGCTTCCCCGTAGTTCGTCGTCGGCATGCGGCGGTTGTTTTGCCTCGTACGCATTTCTAGGGCCTTTTCAAACGTTGTGCCCTCCGATATGAACTCCGTGACTGCCTTGGGCGGGTTGTGTACATGTCCGGCAAAGAGCTCTTGCTTTACTCCCCGCATCAGGAAACGAAGCTTTTTAGGGGCGAAGCTCCTCTTAGTGTAACCTTGTCACGCGTCCGGCGCAAAGCGTAACCGGCAGTACCTCCCGAACAGTATCTCCCATCACCGATCCTTTGCAAACTGCCCACTACTTCGTCTTTGCAAACATCCCACTATGATCCATCACCGACCCATTACTTCACCGACCATAAAGCCGTTATAATGAAGGGTGAACGGAAGCCACGTCTCGCCACCATTTACGATTAATAAAGTTTCTTGTATAAATATATACAGTGTTTGTCACGTCTTTGATGATGTACTGGGCTATCGCTCTGATTACTGCTGGGCGAAACCACTGAACATTTCACGGTGTAACCATGATTGCTCCAGGAGCTTCGCCCAAGCTCTTCATCGTTCACCCGTGGATATGCTGTTAATCTTTAAATGCGAAGCATTTCTTAGCGAACTTCTGCGACTTTGAGCGTATCTATCTATCTATCTATCTATCTATCTATCTATCTATCTATCTATCTATCTATCTATCTATCTATCTATCTATCTATCTATCTATCTATCTATCTATCTATCTATCTATCTATCTATCTATCTATCTATCTATCTATCTATCTAGCCGCCTACGACTTTGTGCTCTCCTGGCCGTTTCGTTAATAGGATTTACACCAAAATTGGTATGGCGAAACATGACTTTATGACGAACATAAATGACAGATAATAACATGAAAATCATGACATCCATATCATGAACGACATGATTTACATGCCACTGTTTTGGTGCTCTTGCTGCCGTTTCGTTAGTTGGCTATATACCAACATTAGTATGGCGTGACGAGTGCCTGACAAGCATAAGTGACAGGTCCTAACGTGCAAACCATGACACGCATGTCATGCACAGCATGACTTACGTGCCACGCTCATGGTGCTCTGGCGGCCGTTCCGCTAGACTGATATACACCAAAATAGGTATCTCGCGACGTAACTGTGTGAGGAACATAAATAACAGGATTAACATGAAAATCATGACACACATGTCATGTACATCATGACTTACGTGCCACGCTCATGGTGCGCTGGTGGCCGTTTCGCTAGCTTGATATACAGCAAAATTTGTATCGCGCGACGTGACTGTGTGACGAACACAAATAACAGGTGGTAACATGACGATCATGACAGGTATGTCATGCACGGCATGACTTACGTGCCATGCTCATGGTGCGCTGGCAGCCGCTTCGCTAGCTTGATATACACCAAAATTGGTATCTCGCGACGTGACTGTGTCACGAACCTGATAACAGGAGTTAACCTGAAAATCATGACACGCGTGTCATGCACGGCATGATTTACATTCCACACTCATGGTGCGCTCGCGGCCGTTTCTATAGCTTGATATGCACCGAAATCGGTATCGCGCGACGTGACTGCGTCACGAACACAAATAACAGGTGTAACATGAAAAGCATGACACGCATGTCATGCACAGCATGACTTACGTGCCACGCTCATGGTGCGCCGGCGGCCGTTTCGCTAGTTGATATACACCAAAATTGGTATCTCGCGACGTGACTGTGTCACGAACCTAAATACCAGGAGTTAACATGAAAATGACGACACGCATGTCATGTACAGCATGACTTACGTGCTACGCTCATGGTGAGCTGGCGGCCGTTTCGCTAGCTTGATATACACCAAAATTGGTATCTCGCGACGTGACTGTGTCACGAACCTCAATAACAGGAGTTAACATAAAAATCATGACACGCATGTCATGTACAGCATGATTTACATTCCACGGTCATGGTGCGCTCGCGGCCGTTTCGCTAGCTTGATATGCACCAAAATTGGTATCGCGCGACGTGACTGTGTGACGAACACAAATAACAGGTGTAACATGAAAGTCATTACACGCATCTCATGCACAGCATGACTTACGTGCCACGCTCATGGTGCGCCGGCGGCCGTTTCTCTAGCTTGATATACACCAAAACTAGTATCTCGCGACGTGATCACGAACCTAAATAACAGGAGTTAACATGAAAATCATGACACGCTTGTCATGTACAGCATGACTTACGTGCCACGCTTATGGTGCGCTCGAGGCCGTTTCGCTAGCTTGATATAGACCAAAATTGGTATTGCGCGACCTCTGTGAGGCGAACAATAATAACAGGTGGTAACTCGAAAATCATGACATGCATGTCATGTAGGTATGATTTAGACGCCACGCTCATAGTGCACTCGCGGCCATTTTGTTAACTGGATATATACCTAAATTGGTATGGCATGACAGGAGTGCCGAACATAAATAGCAGGTCACGCATCCTATATATGTAGCAGAATATATGTTTCATTAGCATGGCATATACCAGATTGTACACGCATGCATGTATGACAATCTCGCGATATATGGCGAACTAGATGTCACCACATGAATGACTTGATTAGCCTCAATGACAAACAAGACAATGTATGCAGCTCTTTGCTGGCTGCTTCGCATTACATCGATTCCCACACTGCGTGGGATCTGCCATTTTTTTTCTTCAGATATAGCGGGGTCGGCGTGTACCGGAACAATCGGGTCACTGCTTCGGTGTTCATCTCGATGCTTTCATTTGGGAGCTGTACACGGGTCTCCAACAGGGTTTCGGCTTTTTCCTTGCGGACGACGCTGCCGAAGGTGTCCAGAAATATGGCGCGAAAAAGGTCCCAGGTCATCAGCCTGGCTGCTCTGTTCTTGAACCATGTCCGAGCGGTGTCTTCTAGAGCGAAATACACGTGCCGTAGTGTGTCTTTACTTGTACAATTGTTGAAAACGGCGACCCGTTTGTACCTTTCCAGCCAGCTCTCCGGATCTTCAAGCGATGACCCGTGGAAGGTTGATGGCTCCCGTGGCTGATGTAGCCGGATCGATGTTGGAGCTACTGGGGCGGGGGCGGTCATCGTTACAGTCCAGGTCACAGCGTCAGGTCGCCTGGCTTTGTCGGGGAGGGGTCCGTACTCTGCCTCGAGCCCTAGCTGCCGGCGGCTAGGTAGACGGTCCGGGATGTCTTGAAGTTCTTCCTGACTACTTGGACTAGGATCCCAACTCCATGTGGGTGTCCGGAACATGGACGAACCAGGACCTCCACCAGATGTCACGTGGTCGTGACGGTGAAGAGGACTCCAGGAGAACTTGGAAATGCGTAACTCTTAATTGGCCGTACTTGCGGCCGGAAAGCGGAAAGTGAAACTGCAAGCAAGGCACGCAGTACAGTGATAGCGGTGAACAGAGCGTCGGCCGTCGATAATCTGATGATCGCTGGGACGCGCCGTCTTTTATACATCATGCATCGAACTTTCCAGCCTCAAGCCGTGTTCAGACTACGTGCGCAACGTACGGATCGTGGGTAATGATCGCGACCGTAAACGTAATCAACGTAATGAGCTTGTTCAGACGTTGTTGTATTTAGCGTAAAGTACGTAACGTTTCGGGCGTAAATGTTGGCGGGTCCGCGACTTTTACGACCACTACTGATGCGACCGTTACGGCACGACCAATGGGCAAAGCAGTTTCGGTTTTCACTTTCCGCTCACGGGGCTTCCGGTCTCCCCAGATTCCGCGTCTTCACGCGCGTCATGGCATGCAACAGCGTGTCTGTGGAGCTGGTTTGCCTGTGTTCGTTGTTTTGTGTTCTCGCGGCAAGTTCCACAACGAGTGCGGAAGGGACTTCATTGTGTAGCCAGGTGTAGCGATGAGTTGCTCGTCGATGAAGTGCGTCAAAGACCCATTCTCTACGACCAACGGCGCCATGTTGGGAAATCAGAGCGGTGATTGGCCCGTTGTAAAAGACGTATATTACCGAAGGGCTCAATGTGAACACTCGTGGCCGCTAGCAACGTAAACGCACGTTACAACAGCTACAAGATACGACATTTATGACAGATGCGACTGCAGTCTGAACGCGGCTTTATCACTGGTGGTTGCGCAAGCTCTGGAATAATCTTGACTATTCGCGTCATGTGCGCAATCTTAACAAAATGATCTACTACAATCGTGAAACTTCTCGAACACTGCGGGGCGCTTAGCGTCGATCGTTGCTAACCGCCCTTGCGGGTCAAACTCGAGAACATTAAAATAAAACAAGAAGCGGGCGTGGCAATATGGACACTCTCGGCTGGTTTTTGCCGTCGCCGTCAGGGTCCGCATATATATATATATATATATATATATATATATATATATATATATATATATATATATATATATATATATTACAAGAAAACGTATAGTTACCAATATATACAAGCAGAAATAGACGCTGAGACAATGGCGGACCGGAGCCTGTCCCTTCAGCACTTCGTCATTGTCCCTCTTCCAGAGTGGGTCCCACTGCTACCTTGTGACACTATCCCGCGGGGTAAAAGCGCCGACCCGGCGCTGGTCACGGAAGTAGTGAGGTGGACGGCACATATGAGGTGGACGGCACAGAGGGGGCAGCTGCTGACGTACTTTTGCACGGAGCGATAGAGACCTGGCCAGAAGAAACGGCGCCCGACGCGATCGTAAGTGCATGTAACTCCAAGGTGACCGGCGGTAGGTTCATCATGGAGCTGGCGAAGAACATCTGCCCGCAAGTGGGAAGGCACGACGAGAAGGCGTTCAGGGCCGTGGGGGCGCATATTGTGGCGGTATAGAACGCCGTCGCGAAGGCAGTACAGGTTTAGAGAACTGCTTGGAGTTCCGGAACTCAGACTGTCAATGATGGGACGTAAAACCTAGTCGCGGCGTTGCTCACAACCTATATCGAGGAAGTCTGATATTGAGAATACCCCAGACTCAGCGGGTCTCTCTGCGGTGTCGGGTGGATCCACTGGGTACCGTGACAGACAATCGGCGTCCTGATGGAGTTGGCCGGATTTGTAAACCACCGAGAAGGTGTATTCTTGAAGGCGGAGAGACCAACGACCGAGGCGGCCCGTGGGATCTTTGAGCGAAGAGAGCCAGCACAGGGCGTGATGGTCAATTACAACAGTAAAGCTGCGGCCGTACAGGTATGGGCGAAACTTAGCAACTGCCCACACTAGAGGAAGGCATTCTCTTTCGGTGATTGAATAGTTCTTCTCCGCCGTGGACAACAGTCGGCTGGCGTAGGCAATGACGCAGTCTCGTCCGTATTGACGCTGAGCGAGAACAGCACCGATCCCATGGCCACTTGCGTCGGTGCGAACCTCTGTCGGGGCGCTGGGATAAAAGTGGGCTAGTACTGGAGTAGTTGGGAGGGCTGTAACGAGTGCCGAAAACGCAGCAGCTTGAGGCGAACCCCAAGTAAAGCTGACGTCTTTCTTGAGTAGTTCTGTGAGAGGACGCGCAATATAGGCAAAATTCCGGATGACGCGGCGGAAATAGGAACACAACCCGAGAAAGCTGCGGACATCTTTAGCCGAACAGGGTACGGGAAATTGTGTCACCGCGCGAATTTTGTCGGGATCAGGCTGGACGCCAGCTGCGTTAATGAGGTGACCCAGTACAGTTATTTCACGACGGCGAAAACGGCCTTTGGAGGAGTTCAACTGTAGACCAGCGTTGCGGAATACCTCGAGAATAGTGGAGAGCCGCTCAAGATGGCTTGCGAATGTTGGTGAAAAAACGATGACATTGTCCAGGTAGCACAAGCATGTTGACCACTTGAAGCCGCGTAGAAGGGAATCCATCATCCGCTCAAAGGTGGCGGGAGCATTACAAAGCCCAAACGGCATGACCTTAAATTGGTACAGGCCATCTGGGGTTACAAATGCGGTTTTTTCTCGGTCTTGCGGATAAACAGCGATCTGCCAATAACCAGATCGAAGGTCAATGAATGAGAAGAACTTGGCGCCATGAAGGCAGTCGAGTGCGTCATCGATGCGTGGCAAGGGGTAAACGTCCTTCTTAGTGACCTTGTTGAGGTGCCTCTAGTCAACGCAAAATCGCCATGTATTGTCCTTCTTTAAAAGCGCGACAGGAGATGCCCACGGACTAGCCGATTGTTCGACGACACCTTTGGCGAGCATATTTTCGACTTCTTTCTGGATGACAGCGCGTTCGGCAGCGGACACACGGTAAGGGCGCCGGTGAATTGGGTTGGCATCGCCGGTGTCGATGGGGTGTGTCACGACAGATGTCTGGCCTAAAGGGCGGTTGTTAAGATCGAAGATATCGGCATAGGATGTCAAGAGACCACGCAGGTCTTGTGCTTCAGTAGGCGGAAGATCGGGCGCTATCATTTTCTCAATGTCAGTGCGTGCAAGGTCGAGTGCAGTGAGCGAGTTGGGATGGTGACTAGGAACACCTGCTGATAACTGCGAGATATGGCAATCCTGCAGTGACGACACGACGCCGAGCGTAATACATGCAGGCAGCACATGGGTGGTAAGACCGAAGTTCAAGAGAGGTAAACAAGTCTGGTTGCGGCATACTGTGACCACAGTGTGCGGTGCGGCAACAGAATACTTCAAGACGACGTCGGTAATCGGTGAAACAACATATTCACCATCGCGCACAGGTAGATCAAGGATAAGCTGGACGTACGTCGCGGCTTGAGGCGGAAGATGCACAAACTCCATGGCACATAAGCGACTGGGAGCGTCATGGTCAACGTAGGCGTCTAGGGGGAGTTCCAGCTGAAGGAGGCCCGTCGAGGAGTCGATAAGAGCGGAGTGCGTCGAAAGAAAGTCGAGACCGAGGATCACGTCATGTGGGCACTGCGCAAGCACGGTGAACAATACGATGGTCTGACGGCCAGCAATACACACGCGAGAGGTGCACATACCAAGAACTGTAGATGTGCTCCCATCGGCAACTATTACTGCACACTGAACAGGAGGCGTGAGCACTTCGAGCAGTTTTTCCCGGAGAGCAGCACTCATCACTGAAATCTGTGCACCAGTGTCTATTAGGGCTGTAACGGTAACGTTATCCACCACGATTTCTAACAGAGGATTTGAAGTCCTATATATATATATATATATATATATATATATATATATATATATATAGTCAAGTAGATCCTCCGTGAGAAGTCACAACGTCGTTTATTTCGACGTTTCAGCCAGAGTCTGGCCTTCATCAGGAATGAGGGTACAGTTTGTTGGTGCTCAGCTTTATACAATCTTAGAGGAGTGAGGGTACGCGGAATAATAATAATAATAATAATAAAAAAAAAGAGAGAAAAAAAATAAAAAGTGAGAACATGAGGTAGACTCCCCCCCCCCTTTTTCCGGCGCCCCCTTCCACCCCTCCGACGATCACTTTTAAGATGTCCGCGGCCTGCATATCCTTCCCTCCATTAACGTATTGTTCCCGACCAGGCAGCGCCTCGTGGCTCCGGCGGTGCGGTGTGGGGTAAAAAGGACCTTTTTTATGAAGTTAAGCCTTTAACTACTCAGTGCCCCGTGGACGTCTCGTCCCCGGTGCGGTGTGGGGACAAAAAGGAGCTTTTTTAAGAAGTTAAGCCTTTAACTACTCAGTGCCACGTTGACGTCTCGACCCCGTAAGGGGGGCCGCCGCGTATTGCCGGAAAGGCTAGCAAGCGGGCGCAATGTCAATTTTGGCCCGCTCCTGGATTCCGCAGTCGGGGGCTCCTGATTGTGCACAAGGGCGCTGTCAGACATGTCATGCTTGACAGAATTGATTGGTTAGTAAGGTAGAAACAGCAACAGATGACAGCTGTACTTAGAAATTAGTTACACTTGGAAGTATTTTCAGCTGTCCAGTGACCGTCGCAGCTGCAGTGCCGTGAACTCTTCAGTTATTATTGTCATTATTGCCGTTATTGTTTTCTAATGCTTTAATTGCTGCAAGTGTACCCGGATTCTCATTTATTCCTCTTTCGAGGGTGTTATATCGGTGGATGAGGTATGACTCTCGTTGTTCACGTTCTCGGTTTGATTTAAATCCCGTTTCTAAGAGTGTTACTGATAGTTTGTCGAATGCATGGTCGGGAAGGTTGAGATGTTTTGATAGAGGTAGACTTGGGGCTGATTTCGCATGGGCTCTGTGATTATTGAAACGAATCCTAAATGGTGTTTCTGTTTGTCCGATGTACTGCATACTGCACACGTTGCATTCGAGTAGGTATACCACATTAGATGAATCGCATGTTAGGTTTCCTCGTATGTTAATCGAAAACTTGGAGTGTGTGCTGGTTGCCTTGTCTGTTTCTCGCATCGCTTTACATACAAGACATCGTGACTTTAAACAAGGTCGGCATGAATTATTAGGGGGTGAAGTATTGATCTGAGAGTGCACAAGTGTGTCTTTGAGGTTGCGTGGTCGTCGGTAAACGACGCCAGGGGCGAATGGAAATGCGCGTTTCAGACGTTCACTTTGTTCCAGAATGTTGTAATGTCGTTTAAGGATTTTGTTTACATTGGGAAAGTTCGTGCTGTAAGTTAAGCAGAGGTTTGTCCGTTGCGGGTCTTGTTGCGGTGGCCGCTTCATAAGTAAGTCATCACGCTTCAGTTTTCTGGCTTTTTGAACGGCGTCCTCAATTACATGTGAGGGGTATTTTTGTTTATCGAGCATAAGTTTTAGCCTCTGTGAGTTCGTGTCAAAATCAGCGTCTTTTGAGCAGATTCGCTTAAACCGGTGAGCCTGGCTGTATGGAATACTGTTTTTACAGTGGCGCGGGTGATCGCTCTGGTAATAGAGGTATTGTTGTCGATCCGTTGGTTTGCGGCATAGGGTTGTAGAAAGTTTGTCTTGTTCTATCGTTACGGTAACGTCAAGAAAATTTACGGTTTCTTGCGAGTAGGTGTGTGTGAAGTGTATGTTTGGATGTACAGCGTTGTAAGTGTCGATAAAATTGAGAAGTTCATCCTCGCTGTGGGTCCAAATAAGAAAGATGTCGTCTATGTATCTTCTGTATAACAGTGGTTTCAAGGAATTTTGTGCAAGAAATTCGGATTCTAGCTTTCCCATAAATATGTTGGCATAATTGGGTGCCATTTTGGTGCCCATAGCGGTCCTGCTAATTTGTCGAAAATACTCTTGGTTAAATTCAAATGAATTTAATTCTAGGACCATCCTCGTCAAAGTTGCGATTGCAGAGAAATCTGGAGTGTCAGGTTGTCTATGGTCTGTGTACATGTTTTGTAATGCAGCTATGCCGTCATCGTGAGGAATATTTGTATACAATGAGGACACATCAAGAGTAACCAAGTACGAGTTTTTCGGCACACACAGACCTGCAATGTCTCGAAGAAAATGTGTGGTGTCCTTTACGTACGACGCGAGAGTGCATGGAATGTGGCTTATTAATTTGTCCACGTACCCAGATATGGGTTCAGTTATTGTACCTATGCCTGATATGATTGGTCGACCGGGGTTACCGGGCTTATGAATTTTGGGAGGATGTAGAAGCGACCTGGACGAGGGTATGACGCTCGCATTAGTTTGTGGTCAGTGTTGGTTATCTTTTCTGCGTCCAACAGTTTCTTTAGTTCTGTTGATACGATACGTTTGTATTCGTCTGTCGGATGCCCTGGGAGGCGTTCGTAAAATTTTGAGTCGTCTAGTTGGCGGTATGCTTCTTGTAAGTAGTCGGTTGTATTAAGGACCACAATTGCTCCTCCTTTGTCAGCGGGTTTTATTGTTATGTCTGTCCTAGATGCCAGATTTCTCATACTCATTTTTTCAGATTTTGTCAAGTTTTCTCGTTTTCCTTTCTGTCTGTGGTATTCATTTACTATATCTTTCTGTACTGCGGTGATATAAAGGTCCAGACACTTGTCTCGGTTACTGTTCGGTGTCCAATCATTTGTTCTACGACGGTGAATGTTTTCGTGGTTAGAAGGCCTGTCCAAGAAATATTCGCGCAACCTCAAACTTCTAGCGAAGTTGTCGAGGTCTCGGAGCAAGTGAAATTCGTCAAAACGTTTCGTGGTTGGGCAGAAGCTTAGTCCTTTGGATAGCAGTTTTCTTCGTCAGGTGACAAATTCGTATCCGATAGGTTTACAATCACAGTGTCACAGGGTGTGTTCATAGATGGGTGCTCGTTTGTACCGTTAGTGGTTTCCTGGGTGGTGGTGTTGTAGTGGTATGGGATTATCTCAGGAAACGCGGGGTTGGGGACATGGTCTCTTTTGAGTTTATGAATTTTAGTGGTCATGATGGCTTGGTATTTCTTCTGTTCGAATTCTGTTAACAGGGTGATTTCATCGTTCGATAAAGTGTTATGGCGGAGAATGGTGTTGGTCATAGCGACCAGTTTCTTTATCTGCTTATCACTGTGATTGAGAGCGATTTCTGTTAATTTAAGAGATGCCTCAAGGAGGACATTTTTCCATGTTATTTGGTCGTGTTCATCGAGGTTTGTAGCGGCTGGTGTGAGGGAGAGTGTCATACCCTTGGGGGCTATTCTAGCACCAAGGTACACTTGCAGTGTTGATTTGTGCAGTTCATGTCTAATTCGTTTGTCCGCGAGTTTTCGTACTTTAAAAAAGGTGGCACTGCAACTGAGAAGCGATGAACTGGACTTACATTTTGGAAGTCAGTCTTCTTTTGGGTGCGGGGATGGCACTGATGAAGTCCGCAGATTGTAGTTATGTCCGGCAGGCCTTCGTCGTTGTAGGGAGGATTCCGGCATTGGGCTCCCGGCGATCGTTGAGTGCAGGATGTCTGTGTTCGTTGGGAGTTCCGGTCCCGGGGTCCGCAATAGAGGGACGCGGCTTCGTAGTTCGGCAGGTTTCCCTTTGAGGAGTGGCGTAGTGGTGCTGTCGTGTAGTTCTTCTGGTCTAGCTGTCCGCAATAGAGGAGCGCGTCTTGGCTGTCCAGCAGACTTCCCCCCTAGTAGTGGTGCGCTGTTGATAATGGTGAGGGGGTGCTTGGGGCGTGCGGGTGTCACAGTTTCGCCGATCGTCGGGAACTCGGCTGTGATGTTGGGTGGGTGCGGGGCTCCGGGAATATGTTGATATGTAGGCTTCGTGTCATGGGTGTTTTGTTGTGATGAACGAATATTGACGGGAGCGGTAGGTTGAGTCGACCACCCCGTGGTAGCTTCGAGGTCTCCGCGACCGAGTGCGCTCTTCAGGGTTTCGGCAATCAACGCGACACCCATAAAACTCGGATGAAGCCCATCCGCAGCAAGAAAACGCCTTGGTGGTAACTGCTCGAATTGATAGTCGACGTATGACACCTTGCTGGGTCTTCGGCAGTAGGCCTTGACTGTCTCGTTGAATTGACGAGCCTCCCGGTTGAAGCGGTGCACGAATTGTTCGTTCGATCTTTCCAGGCGTTGGTTGGGATAACGTGGCAGCACGCATGAAACGACGAGTCTTTCAAGTTCCTGGCGTGTTCGTAGCGTGTTGTTTACCAGGCGACGAAGGCGGCGTAGCGATTCGTCTAGTCCGTACGACGCCAGCTCGCTGGTACCGACGTGGAAAACGAGCGTGGTCACAGATCGTGGTATACTGGCCAGCTCTTTCTCGATGTCGAATGTGGAGGCTCCGCGGATTGTAATGATCGCAGGTGTTGCTCTGTCATGCGGGTTGAAATGCCGGTGCAAATACCTTGTTTGTTGCACCGGCATTTCAACCCGCATGACAGAGCAACACCTGCGATCATTACAATCCGCGGAGCCTCCACATTCGACATCGAGAAAGAGCTGGCCAGTATACCACGATCTGTGACCACGCTCGTTTTCCACGTCGGTACCAGCGAGCTGGCGTCGTACGGACTAGACGAATCGCTACGCCGCCTTCGTCGCCTGGTAAACAACACGCTACGAACACGCCAGGAACTTGAAAGACTCGTCGTTTCATGCGTGCTGCCACGTTATCCCAACCAACGCCTGGAAAGATCGAACGAACAATTCGTGCACCGCTTCAACCGGGAGGCTCGTCAATTCAACGAGACAGTCAAGGTTACTGCCGAAGACCCAGCAAGGTGTCATACGTCGACTATCAATTCGAGCAGTTACCACCAAGGCGTTTTCTTGCTGCGGATGGGCTTCATCCGAGTTTTATGGGTGTCGCGTTGATTGCCGAAACCCTGAAGAGCGCACTCGGTCGCGGAGACCTCGAAGCTACCACGGGGTGGTCGACTCAACCTACCGCTCCCGTCAATATTCGTTCATCACAACAAAACACCCATGACACGAAGCCTACATATCAACATATTCCCGGAGCCCCGCACCCACCCAACATCACAGCCGAGTTCCCGACGATCGGCGAAACTGTTACACCCGCACGCCCCAAGCACCCCCTCACCATTATCAACAGCGCACCACTACTAGGGGGGAAGTCTGCTGGACAGCCAAGACGCGCTCCTCTATTGCGGACAGCTAGACCAGAAGAACTACACGACAGCACCACTACGCCACTCCTCAAAGGGAAACCTGCCGAACTACGAAGCCGCGTCCCTCTATTGCGGACCCCGGGACCGGAACTCCCAACGAACACAGACATCCTGCACTCAACGATCGCCGGGAGCCCAATGCCGGAATCCTCCCCTACAACGACGAAGGCCTGCCGGACATAACTACAATCTGCGGACTTCATCAGTGCCATCCCCGCACCCAAAAGAAGACTGACTTCCAAAATGTAAGTCCAGTTCATCGCTTCTCAGTTGCAGTGCCACCTTTTTTAAAGTACGAAAACTCGCGGACAAACGAATTAGACATGAACTGCACAAATCAACACTGCAAGTGTACCTTGGTGCTAGAATAGCCCCCAAGGGTATGACACTCTCCCTCACACCAGCCGCTACAAACCTCGATGAACACGACCAAATAACATGGAAAAACGTCCTCCTTGAGGCATCTCTTAAATTAACAGAAATCGCTCTCAATCACAGTGATAAGCAGATAAAGAAACTGGTCGCTATGACCAACACCATTCTCCGCCATAATAACACTTTATCGAACGATGAAATCACCCTGTTAACAGAATTCGAACAGAAGAAATACCAAGCCATCATGACCACTAAAATTCATAAACTCAAAAGAGACCATGTCCCCAACCCCGCGTTTCCTGAGATAATCCCATACCACTACAACACCACCACCCAGGAAACCACTAACGGTACAAACGAGCACCCATCTATGAACACACCCTGTGACACTGTGATTGTAAACCTATCGGATACGAATTTGTCACCTGACGAAGAAAAACTGCTATCCAAAGGACTAAGCTTCTGCCCAACCACGAAACGTTTTGACGAATTTCACTTGCTCCGAGACCTCGACAACTTCGCTAGAAGTTTGAGGTTGCGCGAATATTTCTTGGACAGGCCTTCTAACCACGAAAACATTCACCGTCGTAGAACAAATGATTGGACACCGAACAGTAACCGAGACAAGTGTCTGGACCTTTATATCACCGCAGTACAGAAAGATATAGTAAATGAATACCACAGACAGAAAGGAAAGCGAGAAAACTTGACAAAATCTGAAAAAATGAGTATGAGAAATCTGGCATCTAGGACAGACATAACAATAAAACCCGCTGACAAAGGAGGAGCAATTGTGGTCCTTAATACAACCGACTACTTACAAGAAGCATACCGCCAACTAGACGACTCAAAATTTTACGAACGCCTCCCAGGGGATCCGACAGACGAATACAAACGTATCGTATCAACAGAACTAAAGAAACTGTTGGACGCAGAAAAGATAACCAACACTGACCACAAACTAATGCGAGCGTCATACCCTCGTCCAGGTCGCTTCTACATCCTCCCAAAAATTCATAAGCCCGGTAACCCCGGTCGACCAATCATATCAGGCATAGGTACAATAACTGAACCCATATCTGGGTACGTGGACAAATTAATAAGCCACATTCCATGCACTCTCGCGTCGTACGTAAAGGACACCACACATTTTCTTCGAGACATTGCAGGTCTGTGTGTGCCGAAAAACTCGTACTTGGTTACTCTTGATGTGTCCTCATTGTATACAAATATTCCTCACGATGACGGCATAGCTGCATTACAAAACATGTACACAGACCATAGACAACCTGACACCCCAGATTTCTCTGCAATCGCAACTTTGACGAGGATGGTCCTAGAATTAAATTCATTTGAATTTAACCAAGAGTATTTTCGACAAATTAGCGGGACCGCTATGGGCACCAAAATGGCACCCAATTATGCCAACATATTTATGGGAAAGCTAGAATCCGAATTTCTTGCACAAAGTTCCTTGAAACCACTGTTATACAGAAGATACATAGACGACATCTTTCTTATTTGGACCCACAGCGAGGATGAACTTCTCAATTTTATCGACACTTACAACGCTGTACATCCAAACATACACTTCACACACACCTACTCGCAAGAAACCGTAAATTTTCTTGACGTTACCGTAACGATAGAACAAGACAAACTTTCTACAACCCTATGCCGCAAACCAACGGATCGACAACAATACCTCTATTACCAGAGCGATCACCCGCGCCACTGTAAAAACAGTATTCCATACAGCCAGGCTCACCGGTTTAAGCGAATCTGCTCAAAAGACGCTGATTTTGACACGAACTCACAGAGGCTAAAACTTATGCTCGATAAACAAAAATACCCCTCACATGTAATTGAGGACGCCGTTCAAAAAGCCAGAAAACTGAAGCGTGATGACTTATGAAGCGGCCACCGCAACAAGACCCGCAACGGACAAACCTCTGCTTAACTTACAGCACGAACTTTCCCAATGTAAACAAAATCCTTAAACGACATTACAACATTCTGGAACAAAGTGAACGTCTGAAACGCGCATTTCCATTCGCCCCTGGCGTCGTTTACCGACGACCACGCAACCTCAAAGACACACTTGTGCACTCTCAGATCAATACTTCACCCCCTAATAATTCATGCCGACCTTGTTTAAAGTCACGATGTCTTGTATGTAAAGCGATGCGAGAAACAGACAAGGCAACCAGCACACACTCCAAGTTTTCGATTAACATACGAGGAAACCTAACATGCGATTCATCTAATGTGGTATACCTACTCGAATGCAACGTGTGCAGTATGCAGTACATCGGACAAACAGAAACACCATTTAGGATTCGTTTCAATAATCACAGAGCCCATGCGAAATCAGCCCCAAGTCTACCTCTATCAAAACATCTCAACCTTCCCGACCATGCATTCGACAAACTATCAGTAACACTCTTAGAAACGGGATTTAAATCAAACCGAGAACGTGAACAACGAGAGTCATACCTCATCCACCGATTTAACACCCTCGAAAGAGGAATAAATGAGAATCCGGGTACACTTGCAGCAATTAAAGCATTAGAAAACAATAACGGCAATAATGACAATAATAACTGAAGAGTTCACGGCACTGCAGCTGCGACGGTCACTGGACAGCTGAAAATACTTCCAAGTGTAACTAATTTCTAAGTACAGCTGTCATCTGTTGCTGTTTCTACCTTACTAACCAATCAATTCTGTCAAGCATGACATGTCTGACAGCGCCCTTGTGCACAATCAGGAGCCCCCGACTGTGGAATCCAGGAGCGGGCCAAAATTGACATTGCGCCCGCTTGCTAGCCTTTCCGGCAATACGCGGCGGCCCCCCTTACGGGGTCGAGACGTCAACGTGGCACTGTGTAGTTAAAGGCTTAACTTCTTAAAAAAAGCTCCTTTTTGTCCCCACAGCGCACCGGGGACGAGACGTCCACGGGGCACTGAGTAGTTAAAGGCTTAACTTCATAAAAAAGGTCCTTTTTACCCCACACCGCACCGCCGGAGCCACGAGGCGCTGCCTGGTCGGGAACAATACGTTAATGGAGGGAAGGATATGCAGGCCGCGGACATCTTAAAAGTGATCGTCGGAGGGGTGGAAGGGGGCGGCCGGAGAAAGGGGGGGGGGTCTACCTCATGTTCTCACTTTTTATTTTTTTTCTCTCTCTTTTTTTTATTATTATTATTATTATTATTCCACGTACCCTCACTCCTCTAAGATTGTATAAAGCTGAGCACCAACAAACTGTACCCTCATTCCTGATGAAGGCCAGACTCTGGCTGAAACGTCGAAATAAACAACGTTGTGACTTCTCACGGAGGATCTACTTGACTACTTGCAACGACGCTACGGCCACTCCACCACGATGCCTGCCTATATATATATATATATATTATATATATATATATATATATATATTACAGTAGTATATATATATATATATATATAATATATTATACTATTACTATATATATATATATATATATATATATATATATATATATATATATATTATATATATAGATTGTTGCGAATATATTTATAACTTATTTACAGTATACAATAGTCCCGCAGTCAAGATGGCGGTTGCTTTTTTCCAGAACACTGACACGTCGTCTGCCTCTCCTCACACCTCACCTTAGTGATAGCTGCAACCCCGCTACATCGACCTCCGGCGGCGAAAGCGCCGACTCGGCGCTTGTTAGCAGGTGTTGGGCGAAAGGTACGGCTTCAGCCGAGCGACGTGGACGGCGTTTGACGATGTAGATGGCACCGTAGGGTCCAGAGGGGCGATGTCATAGATAACGTCAGTCACCTGGCGTAGCACACGGTAAGGTCCGGAGTACTTGGGCAGAACTTTTTCGGCCAAGCCAACATGCCTAGACGGAGACCACAGGAGAACGAGGTCACCCGGATTGAAGCGAACGTTCCGGTGGCAGCTGTCGTATGTATGTTTCTGGCGGAGTTGCGATTCCGAAAGGCGTCGATGGGCGATCTGACGAGCCTCTTCGGCTGTGCTAATAGCGTGGCGAGCATATTCGGTGGACAGGTGGGCAGGGGCGGGTACGAGCGTGTCGAACGGCAAGGTCGGTTCTCTTGCATACAAAAGGTAAAAGGGACAATATCCAGCAGTGTCGTGGCGCGAGCTGTTGTAAGCGAAAGTGACAAAGGGTAGCGCAATGTCCCAGTCGCGATGATCATTCGAGACATACATGGCGACCATGTCAGTGATCGTGAGGTTCAAACGTTCAGTGAGTCCGTTCCTTTGGGGATGATAGGCCGTTGTAAGCTTGTGCTTGGTTGCACAAGAGCGAAGTAGGTCCTCGATTACCTTGGATAAAAAGTAGCGACCTCGGTCCGTGCTAAGTTGACGAGGAGCGCCGTGATGTAAGATGACGTCTTGTATCAAAAAGTCGGCGACGTCTGTAGCGCAGCTACTTCGGGAGCGGTCTCGTAATGGCAAAACGGGTCGAATAATCCGTAGCGACGGCGACCTATTTGTTACCGTTGTTAGAAAGTGGGAAAGGTCCCAGAAGGTTGAGGCCGACACGAAAAAAAGCTCGGCAGGTAGATCGATAGGTTGAAGGAGCCAGGCACTTGAATGCTGTTCTGCAGTTGAATGCTCGATCGGCAACTAATAAACAAGTATCTATTAGCAATTTTTTAAATCTGCTCTCCTTCAAGTTCAAACAGAAACATGGTATCATGACAGCGGTACTCGGCTATTCATTGATGGTTGTGCTGATTACGTTTTAAATCGAGCTGATAGGCGAGGACGGGGCGTCGTAGTCTATGTCGCATCGGGACGAAAATGCGAACAAGTAGCACAGTTTTCTAAAAAACATGTGACTATGAAATCTTAACACTTAAACATTTGTCCGATATAATTGCGGTCATGTATCGCCCACCAAATGGAAATATTTTTGCCTTTATGAATTTCCCTGATAATTTACTGGAATATGTTTCTGCTAACGAATTTAGGCTAGTATGCAGGGGAGACACTAACATAAATTTTCTTGATATTAGTGCAGTCACAATGGATTTTACTAATAGGCTTAGTTCTGATGGTTTTCTCAACCTAATTAGTACACCAACTCGTGTTACGATCTTTTCGTGAACATGTCCTGACATTCTTATTTCGAATATTGGAACTTTAGTATAGCATACTGGAACAGTTACGTCAGACATCAGTGATCATTCTCCTGTGTTTATGACACATCGTACGAATGTTGAAAAAAATTGTTCTAAGTCAAATGTGTTCGCTATAGAAGATTAAATGATAGAAACATGCATCTATTCAAATGTGACCTTTCTAATTGTGACTGGTTTTTTTTATATGAAATAAGTGAAGTAAATGTCGCGTACTCCAGGTTTCTTTCTGCATTTCTACAAATTTACAAAGTACATTTCCCTTTCAAAAAGGTTAGGCAGACAAGAAAGATAAGAAAACCCTGGATTACGCAGGAACAACTTAAAATGATAAAACACAAGGATAAACTGTACCACACATTTCTTGCTACACGCTTGCCTGAGGCTCTGACAATGTTTAAACAGTATAGGAATAAACTAAATGCGGAACTTAGACGTGCCAAGAATGCTTATCCTGAGCGTCTGCTTGCAGACGCCACGGGTAAACATCCTGCTACCTTGTGGAGCATTATCAATAAAGTTCTTGGTCGCGAAAAGCATTGTGCCTTACCAGACAAGGTAATCCACAATAACACCACCATCTCTGGTTTAGCGCTCGCTAATCATTTCAGCAAGCATAACCGTGCCACAGCAAACACAGCACGCTCCGCCAGATACGGCACCGTTTCCTTCCGTTTTAAACAGTTTATTTTTAAATCCCACTAATGAACATGAGGTATAGTACATTTATGAACCTTAAGAATAGTAAAGCTCTTGATATTGACGATATACAGAAAAAGCCTATAAAGTATGTTTTAGAATACATTACTCCAGCTTTAACACACATCTTTAATTTAGCTTTACAGCATGGGATATTCCCAGAAAAATTGAAAATGAGTACGGGTACTGTATTTTTTAAAGGAGGCAACAGAAACGACTTGTCAAATTACCGACCCATTTCAATAATTTCGGTATTTTCTAAAGGATTAGAAATTTTTTTTTCTCGCGTGTGAACTTTTTTCGACAGACAAAGCATTCTATCTGATGCTCAGTTCGGCTTTTGAAAAGGCAGGTCAACGGAAACCGCTTTGCTCACCCTGAAGGAACATGTACTAAAAAATATCGAAAAAAAATTATCTTCACTTTGGCACTTTTCATTGATTTTAGTAAGACATTCGACAGCATAAATCACAAAATTTTGCTATGTAAATTATCGCAGAATGGCCTTAGAGGTATTCCATTAAGATTATTCGAGTCTTACCTAACTGATTGCAAGCAATCAGTTTGTATAAAAGATGAGAAATCATGTTTTCTTCCAATACTAAATGGCGTGCCGCAAGGTAGCGTATTAGGTCCTCTGCACTTTAACCTATATGTTAACGACGTTACTAACATTGATACAGCGGTTGAATTTATCATATACGCCGATGATACTACTCTTCTTATTCCTGGTCTCGACTCAAAGAAATTAATGGAACAACGCAGAGATCTACTTGTTAAGCTATCTGAATGGTCAACCGCTAACTGCCTAAAGATCAATCCTACGGAAACTAAAGTAATGTTATTTCGCGCGAAAAAAAAATCTCTTGCTAGCAATCAAAGTGTAATGTTTGCTGGTAAAGAACTGCGAATTGTTGATGAACATAAATTACAAGGCGTTACTTTTTTCTTCGCACCTGACTTGGAATAAACACATTGAAACTATCTGCCGAAAACTGTCCGCTATCACAGGTTTTTTGTCTAGATGTCGATATCTTCTACCACCAAAAGCAATCTTAGCATTTATTACGCCTTATTTTCTTCCCATTTATATTATTGTAGCTTAGTGTGGGCGACTACTGGAAAAACGAATATTATGAGAATATTTTCTTTGCAAAAGTAGATGATTCGGCACATTGACAATATGGGTTTTCTGGAAACAACACGGCCACCTTTTCTAAAGCATCAAATAATAAAATAGAACATTTCTCACTTTTCGCCTGCTTAATTAATTTTACTTCTCAAATACTGCCTTCAAAAATTTCCTTGTGTCTACTGCATCTCTGACACCTAAAGTCATATCCGCCAATACCAGAAATAGCGATATGTGGTATGTTCCATGGTTTCGTAATAAATATAGCCTACAATCGTCACAGTATTATCTGCCACACATTTTAAATAAATATCAAGGTGTAAAGTGTAGCTCATCGAAGGAACTTCTAATACTTTTTGCTAACGTGTGACGATTGATTGTTTTCTTGGTGTTCTTTAATCAGAGCCACTCACGTACGTTGTTTTGTAACCCTAGCATATATGTCTTTCTTCTTATGTATTATGTTTTCATTATTTCGTTATATTAGTTATATCTTGTTTTGTGCATTTGTGTAAATATTTATTTACTTTGAGTTTCTAACAATGTTACTATTTCTTCGTGCAACCGCCACGTATGCCTTGTAACGGACCATCGGCCCAGTCAAGCTGTTATTAAACAGCTTTTAGCCAATGGTATCCCCCAGAATGTATGTATTCCTAGAAATAAAGATGTATTGTAATGTATTGTATTGTTCACAGCTGGCATTTACCGGCGTTGGCACGACTCGCAAGAAGCGACATAACAATGAACGGAACGGTACAGGCCGGGCCAGAAAAAGCGTCGGCGGACACGGTCGTACGTTCTGGCAACACCAAGGTGGCCGGCCGTTGGTGCACCATGTACTTGCTGAAGTACGGTCGAGCGGAGATGAGTGGGTACTGTAACCAGTAGTTCCTGTCCCACTGGGCGCACGTTCGGGCGGTACAAGATGCCGTCTATGATGACGAACATGCGAAGCGAACTGTCCGTCGAGTCAGTATTCAGGCGGGTGATTAGATCTCGTAGGGACGCGTCACGCTGCTGCTCGCCACCGATGTTGCGGAAAGCGAGGAAATACAGATGAACGTGTCATCCGTTACGACGTCTGGATCGTCGACGGGCTACCGAGAAAGGCAGTCGGCGTCTTGGTGTAGACGGCCGGACTTGCTAGGCGCCCTGTTGGATCTTTGAGTGTTGAAAGCCAGCATAGAGCGTGGTGGCCTGTGGTAACTGTGAAAGGTCGACCACATAAATAGGGGCGGAATTTACCAATTGCCCACACAAACTGGCTAGTAGCATAGCGCGGGAAGACACGAGAACAAAGAAGAAGTGCGAGACTTCTTCTTTGTCCTTTTATCTTCCCGGCGCGATGCTACTAGCCAGTTTACAATGAACCAACAAGCCCATATTGGTACCCTTGCCCATACAAGCGCCACGAACTCGCGCTCAGTAATAGAGTAATTGCGTTCGGCAGTGGAAAGGAGCCGGCTGGCATACGCAAGAATTCTATCATGACCGCATTGACGCTGGGCTTACACGGCGCCAATACCGTAACCACTAGCGTCGGTGTGGACCTCGGTTGGAGCGGACGCGTCGAAGTTCGCGAGGATCGGCGGTGTGGTGAGCAGCGTATTGAGGCGGGATAAAGCACTGGCTTGGTCAGGACCCCACCAAAATGGCACATAATTCTTGAGAGGGTCAGTGAGGGGACGGGCAATATCGGCGAAGTTTCTGACGAATCGTGGGAAATATAAGCATAGGCCCACAATACATCGAATCTCTTTGGTACAAGTTGGTACGGGGAAATCGATGACAGCGCGAACTGTGTCGGGATAGGGTCGGATGCCAGATGAGTCAACGAGATGTCCTAGAATAGCAACTTGGCGAAGGCCAAAGTGGCATTTCGATGAATTAAGTTGTAGCCCAGCCGCTGGAAACGCTAAAAGAATGGACGAAAGTGGGTCGAGGTGAGACTCAATGGTGGGGGCAAATACAATGACGTCGCCCCGGTGACAGAGGCAGATGATCATTTAAAGCTGCACAATAGCGTGTCCATCATCCGCTCGAACGTGACTGGCGCATCGCACACGCTGACGGCATGACTCTGAATTGGTAGAGACCGTCAGGCGTTACAACGGCGGTCTTCTCACTGTCGAGGTCGTCTACGGCGATTTGTCAGTAACTAGAGCGTAGGTCTATCGAAGAAAAATAGGTAGCACCATGACGGCAGTCCAGGGCATCATCGATACGAGGAAGCGGGTAGACATCCTTTTTGGTGATCTTGTTTAAATGCCGATAATCCACGCAGAAACGCGTTGTCTGTCTTTTTAACTGATACCGCAGGGGAAGCCCACGGACTCGAAGAAGGCACAATAACGCCTTTTGTGAGCATCGTGTGGACCTCCTGTTGATTCTCCTCTGATGGTGAAACTCGGTGAGGACGCCTGTGAATTGGAGCTGCATCACCAGTATCTATGCGGAGCTTGACTTGCGAGGTTTGACCTAAGGGCTTACCGTCAAAGTGAAATATGTCAGAATAGGTCATAGGGAGAAGACTGAGGTCTTTAACTTGAGAGGGCAAAAGGTCTAAGGCAATCATCATGGTTATGTTGTTGTGCAGTGTAGAAGAGGTGACCGCGTCCACTCTATGCGGGTTCGGAGAGACGACAGCTGGCGGTTCAGGTGACACCGATGAGATCTGGCACTCGTGCGACGGTGACATAGTAGCGAGAGCAATGCCTTCTGGTAGGACTTGAGGGCTGAATCCGTAGTTCAGAAGAGGAAGGCACGTCTTCTTCGCTGTAACAGTTACAACTGTGTACAGAGAGGAAACGTTGCGGGCCAGTAAAACACTAGGAGAGAGAGAGACCACGTAATCCCCATCCGGTACACTGAGATAGGGTTCAACAGCGACGCAAGTTAGGGCTCGCGGTGGCAGACGAACAGCCTCAGCACACGAAAGTTTGCTTTGAACTATCTCCGACACGTCGGCGGACGCAGGCAAGTCAAGTTTTACAACACCGGCCAAGCAGTCAATGACAGCAGAGTAGTCAGAGAAGAAATCGAGTCCGAGGATGACATCATAGGGACAATGAGCGAGAACATGAAACGGAACAGACGTCTGGCGATCAGGGAACCTCACACGTGATGTGCACATTCCGAGTACAGCCGCAGTTCCTCCACTAGCGACACGTACCATTCACCGCCGTCTCGCCCAGCGCCCTCTACCCGCCGTTCACCGTCACCACGACGCCGCTCACTGTCCCCAATGCGCCCACATCTGGTCCCACGCGACCAGGAAAACTAGTCGTCGCAGTCCACGAGGCAAGGACTGCGACGCCATCAAACTGCGAAAGCCCTCAGCGAAGCCCATCGAACGTGATAGACGTGGTTGTAGACGGTGTTCGTGCATCTGCCCTTATCGACACTGGAGCCGCTGTGTCCGTTATGGACGCAAAGCTTAGCCGAGTACTGCGAAAAGTGACGAAGCCACTTTCCGGGCTCTCCCTCCGTACAGCCAGCGGCCAATGTATTCGCCCGACAGCGGTGTGCACAGCCCGCGCCATGATTAAGGACGCTATGTACGCCGTCGAATTGATCATAATTCCTGCGTGCTCTCACGACGTCATCCTCGGATGGGATTTTCTCTCCCGCCACGACGCCGTCATTCATGCGCACCAGCCGAAATAGAACTGTCACCATTCTCTAATTTCACGCCGGAAGACAATCCATCGGCTGCGAGCAAGGTACTCGTCAAAGACGACATCAAAGTGCCTGCAAACTCGTGAACGGCGGTGTCAGCCTACTGCGCCAGTCTATCCGACACCGTCGCACTCCTCTCGCCATATGACCGTGTTTGCACGAGCAAAGGCTTGCTGGTGCCTTTCGCGACCGTTCAAGTCACTCAGGGCAGCACCTCTATTTTTGTAATCAACCCCTCCCCCTACAGTGTTGCGTTGGTGCAAGGGGAATGTCTCGGCAGCGTGGAACCCCTCGAAGACGCAGAAGTTATGCACGAACCCGATGACACGCACGGCCGCAGTTCCAGTACGCTCAGTGCTGTTTCGACGTCTGGTTCATCACCCGCTGACGTGTTTGGTTCCTCCAGAGCTCACACCCTTACGCAGGTCCAGCGTTCCCAGCTTCTGGACCTGTTGGAAGAATTTCCCTCTTCTTTCGATGTCGCTCAAACTTCTCTCGGCCGCACGTCGGCCGTTACGCACGGCATCGACACTGGCGCCCACCTGCCACTGCGGCAACGTCCATATCACGTATCTCCCACAGAACGCCCTGTAATCACCGAGCAAGTCGACGACATGCTTCGACGCGATGTTATCCGACCCTCTAACAGCCCCTGGGCGTTTCCTGTCGTTCTTGTTGCGAAGAAGTACGGTTCTGTGCGGTTCTGTGTGGACTACAGACGACTCAACAAGATCACTCGTAAGAACGTGTATCCCCTGCCGCGAATAGACGACGCGATTGACAGCCTGCAAGGCGCCGGATTCTTTTCATCTCTCGATTTTCGCTCAGGGTACTGGCAAGTACCTATGGCTGATGACGCTCGACGGAAGACGGCCTTTGTCACGCCCGACGGCCTGTACGAATTCAACGTCATGCCGTTTGGGCTTTGTAATGGGACCACCACCTTTGAGCGCATGATGGATACCGTTCTGCGCAACCTGAAATGCACACGTGCTTGTGCTACCTCGGCGACGTCGTCGTTTTGTAGCGTTAGCTACACTTACCTAGCCAGAGCAGGTTTCGCGGTGGTCATCATGAGCCGTGCTGCGCATGCGCGCGCGACTCGCCGCTGCTGCTCTGCGCATTCGAGAGGGGTGACGTCGTAGCCATGGCGGCGCGCAGCTATTAGATGCGAAGTATCTTAAGGCGGAGCTCAATCCGGTGGTGGTGTGTGGCGTGACCACCCTTACTGCGCATGCGCATACCCTCTCCACACACCTCCACTCCACTCCCCTTCATCATTCCCCCCTGTCATCTACCCTCTCCCATTTCCCCTCTCCCCTCCCCCTTTCCACTCTTCCTCTGAAACGCGGGCTAGACACACTGATCTCCACTGGAGGTTAGTGGCTAGACATGCCGAAATTCTCTCCTGCGCAACGCCGCGATGAGCTCGAGCGCATGCGCGTCCCCTCCCCTTCTCTCTCATCTCCTACGCTGCCCCCTCTCGCCCGCCTGTCGACCGCGTTCCCCGCTCGCCCTGTGAGAATTAACGGCCAGGCTAGATGGAAGATACGACGTGCGTAGCGTCGCTCTTCGCGTTCCACGACGCGAGCTCGGTAGCATGCCCAACGAGCGCCAACGGAACGCGATCGTGCAAGTGCTCCGGCTTCGCATCTACTCATGGTCCTCTTTAGCGGGAAATGGTGTATTCGCCTTCGCTCTGCAGTCGCCGTCTGACAGTGCGCTGGTGCCGCTTGATAGCGCCTCTGACTGGCGTTTGCAGGTGGGTAACGCCATGGAGAAGGAGAGCGCAAATGCTGCTCAACGGCGCAGAAGAGCCGAGAAGCTTATGTCATCGGATCCCGAAGTAGTTGCCTGGCAATTAGTGCTTCAGCGTAAGAAGAATGAACAGAGGAACGCTAAACGTGCTGCGGAAAGCTAACCGTGCTGCGGAAATCTGGAAAGCTCAGAATAATCAGCTGAACCTTTGCTAACGCTACGTATATCCTGGCATAGCTGAGCTAAGCCACTGCAAATTTTTTGCTCCGGACTTCTCCACCCATCTTCAACGCCTACGGCATGTTTTGACGCGTTTGAGCGACGCCGGTCTACAACTGAATCTAACGAAGTGCCGATTTGCAGCACGGCAGCTGATAATCCTCGGCCACGTCGTGTCCAAGGACGGAATTCTCCCCGATCCAGCCAAACTTCAGGCCGTGACCGAGTTTCCCATACCTACGTCCGTTAAAGAAGTGCGCAGTTTCGTAGGAATGTGTTCCTACTTTCGGCGCTTCGTTCGAAATTTCGCGACTATCATATCGCCACTGACGAAGCTCCTCGGAAGTAACGGGCCCCTCCATTCATGGTCGTCAGAGTGCGACGACGCTTTCGAAAAGCTCCGTCGTTTGTTGAAGTCGCCTCCCATACTACGCCACTACGACCCTACGGCTCCTACAGAGGTACACACAGACGCTAGCGGTGTTGGCCTTGGCGCTGTCCTTGCGCAGCGCAAACCATGGTTCCCTGAATATGTCGTGGCATATGCAAGTCGTACGCTTACTAAAGCCGAGACCAATTACACCGTCACCGAAAAGGAATGCCTGGCGATCATCTGGGCCCTTACGAAATTCCGAGCATATTTGTATGGTCGCCCATTTGATGTCATCACCGACCATCATGCACTATGCTGGTTGTCGTCACTGAAGGATCCCTCAGGCCGCCTCGCCCGCTGGGCACTTCGCCTGCAAGACTACGATATCCGCGTGCTGTACTGCAACGGACGCCAGCATGCTGAAGCCGACGCACTCTCGCGCTCCCCCCTGCCTGACGACAATACCCATAGCTCAGTGTCTCACAATGCCGTTTCTTCTATCGACATTCACACCATCGCTACTGAACAGCGCAAGGATCACTGGATTGCCTCACTAATAGACTTGCTGACTGATCCATCGGCCACACCATCCACTCGCGCGTTGCGTCGTCAAGCCCCCCATTTCGCCGTTCGCGACGACCTGCTCCACCGACGCAATTACAACGGCGACGGCCGCCAGTGGCTACTAGTTATACCCCGCAGTCTGCGTTCTGACATATGCGAGTTATTCCACTCTGATCCGCAGTGTGCACACTCTGGGGTATGGAAAAACCACCACCGCATTCGCCAGCGGTACTTTTGGCAAGGGATGTACCGCTACGTGCAGAAGTTCGTTCGCTCCTGCATCGATTGTCAGCGCCGCAAAACTTCAACTCACCTGTCGCCGGCAGGTCTGCAACCCCTACCTTGGCCTTACAGACCGTTTGGGCACGTTGGCATCGATTTATATGGACCACTTCCTCTGACGTCCGCTGGTAACCACTGGGCCATCGTCGCTGTAGACAACCTCACGCGATACGCTGAAACTGCCGCCCTCCCTGCGGCTACAGCGTGCTATGTAGCCTCCTTCCTGCTCCACCGATTCATGCTGCGTCATGGTCCACCCCAGGAGCTGCTCAGTGATCGAGGCCGTGTCTTCCTGTCGGAAGTCGTCGAAGCCATTCTCAAAGAGTGCAACGTTGTTCACCGCAAAACTACTGCTTAACACCCGCAGACGAATGGCCTCACCGAACGCTTAATCCTCACGCTCGGCGACATGCTCTCGATGTACGTCGCCGCCGACCACACCAATTGGGATATCATTCTGCCATTCGTCACGCACGCCTACAATACCGCCCCTCAGAGCACTACTGGTTTCTCACCCTTTTTATTATTGTACGGCAGGCACCCGTCGCACACCATCGACACAATCCTTCCATACAAGCCGGATCCGTCTGAGTGTGCGCCCCTTTCTGCCACAGCCAGACTTGCTGAGGAGTGTCGCGAGCTCTCCAAGGCCTTTACTACGCATAACCAAGAGCGGCAGAAAAGTATTCGCGGGGACACCACCAGTTCTGCGCCCACGTTCCTTCCTGGAGCTCTCGTATGGTTCTCGGTCCCAACCACTGCAACTGGCCTCTCTTCCAAACTACTGCCCAAATACGAAGGCCCGCTACCGTGTCGTCGAACGCACATCCCCGGTCAACTACCTGATCGAATCCATCGACCCATCTTCGGACATGCGCCGTCGAGGGCGCGCCTGAAGCCCTACCATGACCCTCTCATAGTGGCAAGCTGCTAGGTTGCCAGACGGCTCCCTTTTCGTTCCCGGGGTAATTGTATCGAAGTGTTCCTACTCATTAATGGGTCGTCCTGTGAGCGCCTTCTAGTGGGTCGTCCTCTTCTCTGAGAGCACGCCCCTCGTGCAGAGTGTCGGCCCCGTTTTGACTGTCGCCGTCGCCGAGTGCCCGCTAATAAACGTCTTGACAATACTTATACATATACGGTGCATGACGGCGGCGACGGGGACGGCAAAAACCAGCCGAGACTGTCCGTATAATTGCTATCGCAATAAAAGACAGAAAATATCGAGAAAACAAAAGGTCGGCTGCGCATAGACGTTCGCGCGCTTCTTTATGTCGAGATGGCGCAAGCGCCGCCACGTGACTCTGCTCCACTAGAGGAGGCGTTGTCTCCACCAAGAGGGACGCGCAGACCTCATCGCCTGCCCTCTCTGGAGGACTCCGCCGGAAAGATAAAAGATAGTCACTGCCTTCAATATTATACAGGTGGCTCAGTGACAACAGTATGAACTTAAGAAGTGGAGTTCAGCCAACGTTTACTGTTTCGTACGGTGTAGTTGTTATAGAAGTATCTTGTATCTTAAGATACACGATACATTATTGAATGTATCGGAAATACAGATACAGATACTCCTTTTGCTAAGATACATGTATCTTCGATACTGCCCAGCACTGATGTAAGCACCGGAACCATTCCACCTTTCCACGCACCACGAAGCACCTCGTACCTAATGTATCCGCAGAACGCCCTGTGCTTCATTATTGCACCATTCCTCTTTCCCTTTGCTGCCGACACTTTTGTACCTCCATGTACCATCACCCTCATTTACCTGTACTCCGAGGTACTTGTATTCGCTTACCCTTGGTATTTATTGCCCCTGTATTGACACTGCCTGGTCATTGGGATCATTGAATACCATCAATCCACATTTTGTTACACCATATCCTAGCCCTAGAGCTGCACCTTCCCTTCCGCATATATCCGCCAGCTGCTGTATATCCTCTCGACTGTACCTATATATGCGCTGTAGAGCGCCCCTTAGGAGCGGGCTTGCAGTGTACAAAACCGAAACCGAAAGAGCACACGACACCACAAGAAGTCAAGACACCGCAAACTCCGGGAAGCCGGATTGTTCAGATAAGTAGAACCACCTAGGAAAAGGCTAGGTGTACTAGCAACAAAGCTTAAATAACAGAGAGCAGAACTAGTTGGTAAGTATTCATGTTAAAGAGACAGGGAGAAGTCAAAACACCAGAATCGCTGACGTTTGCGTTGTCTTGACTTCTCTGTTGTGTCCAGGTTTGCACGCCTTGTCTCTAACATGTGTACTTGTCACGAATTTTCCCATTGACGCACTATGCGGCAGGTTGCAGTATTTGGTACTGAACAGCCGTGACACTATGCCACACTTCTTTATATGTTTCGCACGCTAAGAGTGTTCCGTTAGGGTAAGTGGCCACATTTTTAGCAAACGTTAGGTATTGGGTGAAGAGGTCACACAGACTTCCTGGACGAGGGCCCAAATATAACGTATCAAACAGCATAGTTTGCTTACGTGAAGCAAATGATATCGTGATTGATGTAAGCACAATAACCTGTCGGGTGTCTTATGCGAGCTCTCAGATATTTTTTAAGAACGAGCCAGTACCTTCCAGTGTCGTCATCATTCTTGCGCCTCCTGTGGCGCACCACGACGAGCCTGCGTGGCCGGGCGTCATCGGGGAGCCTGAGCAGCCGCACGCCCACGAGGTCCACGTTCAGCGAGACATTCTGGCGGAGGACGTCTGTGCTGCCAACGCTGGTGGCCGCTATGAGCAGCGGCAATAGCAGAACGGCGCTGGCCATCAGCTGGCGGCGACAAGCACTTGGCCCGCGTGGACTGAATGATGATGATTCCTAGGCAATGGCAAAAGACAAGAAGAATGCTGTTGAATCCTTGCAGATGAGGTGGCTTCAATGTTGACGTGCAATTGTATCGTAACTTACGAGTTTGCTAGCGTATACCATCAAGTGCACTTGAATGCATGTTTTAGCCTTGTTACTCGGCGATGGAGCAGCCTAAATGTGCACCTGAACGGCGACAAATCCATGCGTATGCATATAACCAGATAGAAAAAATCACAGCATATCCACGGGGTGAATGATGATGAGTGGGGCGAAGCTACGGAGGGAATCATCTGTAAACCGTGAAACTCTTCCGTGAAATGCGCCCAGTACATAATATAAAGAGCGTGAAACATCGTGTATATATTAAACATCAAACTTTTATTGTACTGCTGGTTTACGTGGTCCCTTCATTATCACTTGTGATCGGTGAAATGCAAGGAAGAAGTCCGCTCCCGAGCGAAAGAGCGCCAAGAGCGACCGCATTCCCCGCTCGCCCTGTGCGAATTAAAGGCAAGGCTAGAGGGAAGACAGGACGCGCGTTCCACGACGCGAGGTCGGTAGCATGCCCAACGAAAGCCAACGGAACGCGATCGTGCAAGTGCTCCGGCTTCGCATCGCCTCATGGTTCCATTTAGCGTCCCAAAACCAAACATATTGCTCAAGGTGTGCCTTGCGTTTTTCGTAGAAATAATTTCTTTATCATGTACATTAAGACGAAAAGTTGAAAGCTCACTAGAGTGTATCGCCCGCAAAGTATGTCTTTTAGTGTGATTTAACTCTCGTACGGCAGGGTCCTCGCGCCGCTGCCGGTCCACCTCGCCCGTTGACGATCGGGCGAGGTGGCTAAATACAACTACTACTACTACACTTTAAGAAAAACATCTGGCGTTCTTTCGTTCTGCTTTTACAAAACATCTGGCGTCTTTCGTTGGTTTATTTCATCAATCAACGGCGTTTTGAACAAAATTTTTATTGTTTAATCACGCACAGGAGAAATCTCACCAGGCACTACCTTGGAGGTAAACAATGGCTGCTAATGGCAATGAGAGACAGAAGAAGTCGGCTTTTAGCTAACACTTACACTTCTACTTCTACTAACGTTTCCTACTGGAACATGCCAATGGCTGCTAATGGGGAATGAGAGACAGAAGAATTCGGCTTTTAGTTAACGCGCACGCTGCGAATTTTTTATTGTTCAACAACGCACAGGAGAAATCTCCCACCGGCACCACCTTGGAGGTCAAAGCGTAAGACTTGTTACTCACTACTACGACCACGACGACTACGAGGGACGAACGGGTGCCGCAGGAGCTTCGTATTAATTGTTTCTTTGTTGCAGGACCCTTTGCCGCCAGAACCTCAGTTTTTTTCCAGCAAGTACCCGCGCGAGGGCGGCACGCGGGTTGCGACCATGCCGCCACCGAAGGAACACTTCTTCAACGTTCGTACTCCGCCGGGGACGTCGGTGGACGAAGTAATCGATGCCTTGGAAGGCCTGGTCGGCATTCAGGAAATATATAGTGTCCAGCACCATGGAGGCTTTGACTTTCAAGTCGGCGTCAACTCTGTTGCAGCAGTCCAAACTTTATTAGAAACCGGCGGTCTCCGCCTCGGAACCAGAACAGTCCCACTAGTACCGGTGGCACGACAGGTGGCAAGTGTCACTTGTCTGTACCTGCCCTGTTACGTGCCAGACAACGAGGTCGTCACAGGCCTGAAGTCGTATGGAACCACGTTGAGAATCGAGGAGGCCCGATACAAGGACCGACCCAGCATCCGCACAGGAACAAGGTACATTAAAATGGACATGCGACTGGAAAACCCACTTCCGAACTTCGCGCGAGTGGGGGGTCATCGTGCGACATTCGAGTACCGCGGCGTACGTCGCCTGTGCCGCCGCTGCAACCAGGAGGGCCACTTCAAGGCGCAATGCGACACCCCGCACTGCGCCAGGTGCGGCGTCTTCGGGCACCGCACAGATACCTGCACCGAACCGTGCCGACGCTGTGGCGGCGCTCACGCGAGCGTCGACTGTACCGCGAGGAAGTCGTACAGCATAGCGGCGGCAATGGACGTTGACGATTCAGAGCCTGAATGTCCAACGAGACGGAATGTACAACGAGACTGAATGTCCAATGGGTCACGTGACCGGCGAGACTGAATGTCCAACGAGACGGAATGTCCAACCGAGACGGAATGTCCAACGAGACGGAATGTCCAACGAGACGGAATGTACAACCGAGACGGAATGTCCAACGAGACTGAATGTCCAACGAGACGGAATGTCCAATTTAGAAGAGATCAACGTGCCCTCGTTTGAAATTTCTCAGACAACTGATTCATTGGGTTAAGATAGCCTAACGGAAGATCGCATTTTTTTGTGTGTTTTGCAAATATTGACTGTCTGTGGCGTCGGGCGTCGTATTTTTGTTTCCGTACTCGCTTTACTGCATTTATCATAATTTCAAGTTTTGTTAGTTTTATTTCTATTTTGTATTTTTAGTTTTATATGTATGTTGAATATGTTACTTTATTGCTTTATTTTGTTTGTTTGCATACTTCGCTGTTCCTGTTTAGAGAGAGGGCGCTCCCTCGTCCACTCTGTGCAGTATCTATCTGCGTTTAATTCCTGAGAGTGTTACCAGCGCCACTCGTAGCTAAAGGGGCGAGTGTGAAAACACTATTTTTGCCAGAAAGCGTTACGAGGCAGGACGAAGCCCTTGCTATGAAAGTGCGAAAGAAGAATAGTTCGAGAGACTCAGTTATTTGTTAGAAAACCAACAGCCAATTAAGCCCAATGAAACATTGGGGACATTATTTGTTGCTTTTTTTTAACTGCGATGTAATAATTATAACCCATATTCAAAGGAATCCAAGTAGACGAAAAAACATTCTTTCCATCGGTGGCATCCGAACCCGCAACCTTATAATTACGGCGACGATTTGCGCTTGCTAACACTCCCAGGGATCAAGCTCACGTAAATACCCAACAAAGTGGACGAGGGAGCGCCCTCCATCGTAGCTTAATTGTTAGAGCATCAGACGCGTTATGCGAAAGTTGTGGGTTCGAAACCCACCGAAAGAAAGTGTACTTTATCGTGCCATTTAAGTCATTTCAATTTAGGTCATATTCGTTACACTACATTTAAAACCATCAACAAATAGCGTACTGCCTATGCTTTCCTTGGCTTGATTGTTGGCTTTCTACGAGCCCCTAGAACAATTCTTCTTTCCTCTTAAAGAATGCGGATCGAAGAAGCTAGGGAGGAAATTTTCCTTTAAAATTAAATTCTTGGGTTTTACGCGCCAGAACCACGAAATGATTATGAAGCATGTTGAGTGTGGGACATTAGTTTTAGTTTTGACTACCTTGAGGGAAACATGTCATGGCATTTCGGCTACAAGAGAACTGCAGGCCGGTCTAGGAAAGACCATGCCGTTAAAGAGGTGGTGTCACCAAATTTTGAGGCGATAAAAAGCCTGCTGTAGGCTTTCCCTGTAAGCAAGGACGCTCAGCACGAAGTATTGCACGCAGCAAACGTTTAGAATATATTTTAATTCACTTCCAAAGTCTGTATAAATGCTCATTCTCGCGATCTAAACCCATCGCTAGTGCGACTGACACCGACGTCACTGTGTAGGAAGCGTAACGAAAGTTTTAGTGACGTAACACCACATTAGAGTGACGTGCAATGAGCGGTGACCTACAGCTCCGCTGCACCTGGCCAGCCAAGAGAGCATCAGGCCATCCGCTGCGAACTGCTCATTTTTTCTGAGCTTATTGCCGAAGTAGCCAATCTTGCTCGCGTTTTGCAAAGTGCTTCGCGTGAATAATTTTTCATTACAACACATAGCATAGAGGTAATTGTTGGCGACAATAAAATCGTTTTTATGATGTTTAAAATCATTTGAGGACTTTTCAGAACCGGCCTGAACACGAGCTTTTCTATTACTCTTCCAATGACGTCGATATTAGTGTTGTGAAGCTCAAGTGAAAAAAAAACTGGGTCGGGAACAGACTTACAGTGAAAGAGCGTCAGCGATTACAATTACTTAAAAAAAAAACTAGTGGATTACGAAGAAAAAACTGAAAGCTAATCGATTACTCAACAAGGTGAGGTACCGGGCTATTTGGTTTTGCATAATTGTTAAACTGTGCTGAAGTTACAGGTACATATTTTTAGGGAGGACGCACATAACAAAGGCATGAAAAGCGCAAAGTTTCAACTCGATTTGTTGAAAAGGCATCAACTTATATGAACACGAGCAAACGAGTGCAACAGGGAGTTCTTTAAATATTTTTTTTTCTTATTTTTAAATACTTCTTTTTTTCGTCTTGTGTCCTTATTTTATTCCCTCGTGTCTTTGCGCTTTCTCTCTCTCTGGCAGGGATGTATATATATATATACATCCCTGCCATTTGTACAAGACTGGGTATCGAGCAGTATTACGCGCCGTGCGTAATACGCAGTCTCAGCGCCACGTCCTATCACGACGAAACGAATTTTCACGCACGTCGCAAATGTTAGGGCACATTCGGAAAATTTTCACAGCAAATATTGGGATGTGTGGAACGAAAACGGAAAAGCGAAATTTGTGACCGGGACGGAATGTCCAACGAGACGGAATGTCCAACCGAGACTGAATGTCCAACGAGACTGTATGTCCAACGAGACGCAATGTCCAACCGAGACGGAATGTCCAACGAGACTGTATGTCCAACGAGACTGAATGTCCAACCGAGGCGGAATGTCCAACGAGACGAAATGTCCAACGAGACTGAATGTCCACTATTGGACATTCAGTCTCGTTGTACATTCCGTCTCGCTGGACATTCAGGCCGCAAGCGGACGTTGACGAATTCCCGGCACTCGGTACGGCGACCGCTGCAGGGCAGACGCAAAGGCGTCTGACTACCCTGCGCCCGGCGAAACGACCGAAGCCAAACGAGGACGGCTCGGAACCGCAAGCTATCCCTGAAAAAACGCTCGCGCAAGCTGCGGCCACTACGGCACCAACGGCACCGGCGCAGCAGCAGGAAGGCAGACAGACAGATGCGCCGACGCCAGCGAGCATGCGCAGCGGCGAGGGGCAGGAGGAGAAAGGCAGCCATGGCCATGCTGAGCCCAACCAAGCTGCCGCCGCTACTGAGGCAGAGAGGGCCGCAGACAGCGGCGAGGGAGAGAAGCGCGGTGTACACGGCGCACGAAGCGCGAGCGGCGGCGACGACGAAGGAGAAGACGACGCCGCCAGCGCAGTCAGTTGGGCCAGCGTTGACGAAACGGCCGCCGAGGAGAGCTGCCACGAGGACGGTCAAGGCGTCGGGAAGGAAGGACCGCCCCGAGGCGCGCAAAGGGTCACAGGGAGAGCGGAAGCTGAACCTTAAGGAGAGGACGGGGCCGGCAGCCAGTACCGCTGCGCACAGCCCTTGGTGGAACAAGACAGGAGACGACGACGTGCCGCGCGGCCGGGAGGCCCCGCAGCCCACAAACGACCAGTCCGTCAGCGGCTCAGTCGAGCAAGAGAAGTCCAGAAAAGCGCCAGGAGAAGGAGACGCGCTGAAAACCCACCGAACCGCCCATTTCCAGTCAGAAGCAACCGCGGCCCGAGCCGGCGCCGCAACATGGCGGCGCCGCGCAGCATAGTAGCCGGGAGGGAGCTCAACATGGCGTCCAACATGGCGAAACAGGAGGGAAGACAAGCCGAGGAGAGGCGGCGGCTGTGTTGGAAGCCAGAAACCTGCAGGAACACCGTCGTCAGACGAGCTTGAGCCCGGGGAGCTCGTTATCGACGAGCACGCACCGACATCTCCAGAATCCCCGAAACAATACTCAGCAGCAACCGTGTCGATGCCGGCAGGCGTCGGCCGAGGGCGGTACGGCCGGAGCCGAGGCTCTGAGGCCGCCCACGGTGGAACCTCTCTTCCAGTCGCTCAGGCCCTCGGGCCCGGGCGCGCACAAGGCTGACGGGGGGCGCCCTCAACGCAGCGTCAAAAAGGCGCGACGTGACGCCGCGGGGCGCCTGCGAAGCCGCACGTCGGGCAGTGAGCACGAGGAGGCGACGTCAAAACAGCGTCCAAGCCAGCGGCCGGCGGCCGACGACATGGACACAGACAGCGACTTCTTCTGATAGGTGGGTGCGTTCCATGCTTTCCCCCACCGCCCTGTGTTTCAGGCTGTCCTCGTTAACGAGGCGCCGCAGACTGACTGAACATTTCCAGCAATATGCCTAAGAAACCTTCGAATAATTGTCACGAGGGGTTTCGTCCCGGCAGAAATGTTAAGTCGCGCAATTACTGTAAACGTCTCTAGGTCGTGCAAGAGGCGCGTGGTAACAAGGTTTAGCGCTGTTAATGCACTATGCATTATAGGCTGTGAACATGTGTCCGCTCCCCCCTCCTCCCCCCTTTTTTTTTTTTAATAGTACTGATGTCTCGTGCGGTTCAGATGGCGGAAAAATGTACCTCATTTTCCGCACCGTGAGTGTGCCGCCGTTTCCCGTCGGTTTCGTGCTGACAAAATTTCTTACCGGGTGACGCGGTGCGCGCGGCATCTTACATCTGTCCTGTCAAGGCGTGCAACGTGTTTATTGCACTTTGGTATTTATCACCTTTAGATATGCTGTTATTTAGTTATCAAGGAGCATGAAGGGCGTCATGCGCCCACCTTTCCGAGAATGTGTCCTGTGCTACGAGTGCACAGCCGAGCAATGCTAGTGCAAGCGATCTGTCAGAATTGGCACGGTAGCGTGCCCGTGATACCAAGCAACGTGAAGTCCGCGCCAAATGAGCGCCAGTTTTTTTTTCTTCTTTCCTTTCTTTTATTAAGCAGAAACAATTTGTCACACAGGGCATTGCTCAGTCGTGCACAAAGATCAATCAATTGAATTATTCTTGTGTAGCGTGAAAGTGAAAGTGTCATGTATCCCACGTGTCATGCGCCGGAGCGGTCACCTGCCTTTCAGGTGGTGACGATAGGCAGTTGGCCGATTCTGCTGCGCACAAGTTTGTGCATTTCGCAGTGCAAACTGTAATTGACTGTGCCATAAGGTTAACGTCATGTTAGTAGTGATGGAGTGGACGAGTTCCGGATACCGGGCACGTGTTTTTATGTTTGTTTCATCTCGAGGGACATATCATAGTGATATATTCGCTCGGGAACGACATATGTCAAGTTGGGCATACAGCTCGAGACACCTGGCAAGAGTACATGGCCACGTTTCCTTTTTTTTTTTTTTCTACGGGGATCAAATAGTAGTGAAGTGCAAGTGCAATATGCGCGTTTCTGACCTTATGTCCACAGTTGGGCTGCCATACAGTGAAGTGGCATACTGCCCAAACATGAGTGACTGATGCATTATGTCCTGTTTTTACTTTCTGAGAATAGGGTATTCTCGCCAGTATAATGGTATCTCATGCACGACGGCCCCACAAGACGCGTGTCTAGTCCCGCCCCTACAAGGTGTTGACGGGGGCCTACCATAAAGTGAGTGAGATACTTGTTGCATTTCGTTTGCCTAGGTTCCACTCCTAGTCCAACCAATTCGTGTTCTCGCGTCGCTTAGTAAAGAATCTGTCACTCGGCAATCTTCTTGTGTTTACATGGTTTCTAGAATAGCATAGGCACATAAATTAGGGGCAGCAGGAAAAAAAAATGCGCCACGTCCTTTTCTGTTGCTCGATAAATGTAAATGTCTCTAAAAATAGTCACATGGAATGTCCGGGGCTTGCGCACCCCACAGAAACAAAAGTTAGTAGTTAGAACAGCTAGAAAGTTGCAGTGCGACATTTTATGCCTGCAGGAGACGAACATAGATACTTTAAGCAAAGCCAGGGAACTCGAAAAGCAGTTCTCAGCCCGCGGGTTTTTTTCATTTCCCACACACCAAGCGTGTGGCACAGCCATAATAGTCTTCAATTGGTCTCTCCTTAACGGGGGCCATTTCACCTTCGACCCAGATGGTCGAATGGTAGCGTTCGACTTTGAGTTTCAGGCGGAGCAGTTTAGACTCATTAGCATATACGCGCCGGTAAAAAGTTCGGCCATGGCTGGCTTTTACAGGCAACTGAACCCGATGCTCCTGGAAAGGAAGCACTTAATCTTAGTAGGGGACTTCAATTGCGTTTTGAATAATTTAAATGATAGAATAGGCCCGGGTAGAGAAAAAAAAAGACAAGTATAGTCTAGAACTAAGGAAAATAGTAGAACAATTCAACCTCGCAGATGCTTATGTACTGCGCCACGGGCAGACCTTCCAGCATACTTGGTCGCGTACCAGTACGCAGGCGCGTCTAGACCGTGTGTATGTGACGTCGTCACTGCGGTCGGCAGTCGTGGACTGTCAGGCGGTCGATCCACCCTCGTACGCTCTAGGCATCTCTGACCACAGGCCTGTGGTAGTGACTTTGGCGGTTAAAGACAGGTCACCATACCGCCACCCGTGGCGAGTGGACAATAGACTCTTTAGTGACGAGACGGCGAGGGCCAGCCTACGCAACCGTTTGGCAGCCTCTACGGGCGACCGCAGTTGGGACGCTCTCAAGCAGGTGTGGCGTGACATCTGTACCGACGAGGGAAAAAAGTTGAAACATCGTTACTCTGGGCTCGTGAGAGCAACGCTTCAGCGCATCCGGATAGTCGAAAGAGGGGAACCCACCTCTCTACTTATGAAGACCTACGCTAATGACTTAAAGTTAAGATTAGCACGACTAAGGACGCTGACGTCCACCACGGCTAGCTCTTACCAGGCCAGACATCTACCCAGTTCTCACCCGGAGGTACTTAATTATGTCAACAGTATCCGAGTCGGACAGATGGAAGACCGCGGTAACTTGAGCAAACAGAATATAGCTAGGTTCAGTGCACACTTTGAAAGCATGGGGATGAGTGAATTACGTCTCGACTTGGATTCACTCCTTCATCATCCGTTTTTAAGCAATCTCCCACAGCTCTCCCCCGAGGAGTATTGCAGTTTAGTTGCTCCCATAACCCTGGAAGAATTAACGTTAGCAATGCGCCACCTCCACAGAGGTTCCGCACCGGGAAACGATGGTTTAACTGTCGAATTTTATAGCGCATTTTGGGATATCATAGGACCCACCCTGTGTGAGGTCCTGAATGTATTCACGAGTAGGCACACGCTGCCACAGTCATTTAAGAGCGGCAGGATTATCCTGCTTCCAAAGACGCAAGAACGTCTCGAGGACCCCCGTAACTGGCGCCCGATTACTTTATTAGGTACAGATTATAAAATGTTAACTACCGTTTTAAACCCTGCGTCTACAGGGAGTCATGCCCTCGCTTATCACGTCTTGGCAGTCGTGCTCAGTGGTGGGCCGTAATGTCCAGACCCTGAACATGCTCAACAGGGATATTATAGATTACACGAGACAGAGACAAGCGAGGGGATGGCTCACCTCCCTGGACCAGGCACAGGCATTTGATAGGGTAGAGCATAAGTTTATATTCGCCACCCTGCTGGCGTTTGGTTTTCCTAGACAATTTGTATATCTCATAATGGAACTTTACAATGACATAAATGGCGACCTATCCATAAATAATGAAACCGTAGCCTCCTTTCCAGTGACGAGAGGCGTGAGACAGGGATGTCCCCTTTCCCCCCTGTTGTTCGCGCTGACGATAGAACCCTTCCTGACCCAGGTAGAAAAGCACCCAAGTGTCCTTGGGTTGCAGACCCCAGGTAGCGGCACAGTTAAAGTAACTGCTTATGCAGATGATATAACGGTATACCATAGAGACGAGGACAGCCTCGCTGCTGTCCTCAAGGTTTTTTCCGTGTACGCGGAGCTTTCCGGGGCAAAACTTAATTTACACAAGTGTAAATCGTTATGTCTTCACAGGTCTCCACTAACAAGTCTTCACGGCATCGCCGTGGTAGATAGCGTGTGCATACTAGGGATCAGCTACAGGGCCAGTGGTGCGACCAGCGAGGGCTGGGAGGAGGAGGTGAAGGCGCTAAAACAGCAGATCACCAGGGCCCTAGAGTTTAACTTCCCGTATTATGTACGCCGGTACTTACTCATGGGCGTCTTCACAGGTCGCCTCTGGTTCTTGTCCAATTCATTAGTTATGCCCTATCAGGTTGCACGTAAGGTAAAGTCTCACTTCATAAAGTTTTTCTGGAACTCAAAGACCCCTCTGGTCAAATACGAACAGTTAGGCTTGCCTCGCGAGAGGGGCGGGTGGAATATCCCTTCGGCCGTCGTCTTGGCAGACACCTACGCTCTGAAAACGACCCTCAGGGTTTTGCAGTTACCTGAGGAGCACCCCGCCAGGAAACTGGCGACGTACTTCCTAGGAGTCCAGAGCCGTCTGTTTTTACAGACGCAGCCACCGGGGCCGAAGGCGATAAACCCGACGCCCTTCTACAGGCATGTGATCGGAATATACAAGCGCATTGCCCAACTGAACCTGGACACTCCTCTCCTGGAGTGCCGAAATACAGAACTAGCACAAGAGTTATTGGTAAACTCTGGTTGCGAGGCTAAGAACCCAGGGTTTCCGTGGGTTTTGTTGACCCCTAGCTGGCTACCTGGCAGCATTCAGGATGTGGTGTGGCGTTTCGGGTGGTCCGTCTTGCCTACGGCGGACCGGATGTACAAGTGGCATTACGTTCGTTCGGAGCAGTGCGTGCACTGCCATAAACACGAAGATAACAAACACGCGTTGATAACCTGCCGCGTGGCCAAGGTTTTCTGGTCCCTTGTGGACAAGGCGTACCACCCGTTGGGTATAGAAAGGTTTGTTAAAAGAGGCAGGTGCCCCAACGGCACACTGGCACGACTAGTGTTGGCCGCCGGAATGTTTACGTTGTGGGAAAACAGGAGATTAGCAGTCAAACAGGCAAAGGCTCACCAAAACCAGTGGCCGCTGCTGATGCGAATGTATAATATTGTATTAGATCACTTGGACACAGAATTTTTCCTCTTGGGCGAGGAAGAATTCTTGAAACGCTGGTCATGTGCATTTGTTAAAATTGTCAACAACAGAGTTACGCTCACTTGTGGCCCCATACAGGGTCTACGAACTACATAAATCCCACTGCCATGTCTTGTGGTCTGATGAGCGCTAAAACATTGACTGTGAAAATGTGAAATATTGTGTGTGACTTTATTGTGGAACCTGTGCCGATGTAACCCAGTGTCAAATCGATTGTGGAACCGTACTTTGTGTGGAACCAGTGCCTTGTACTTATAGAGGAAAAATAAAAATTCCCTTTTCGCCCCTAAAATTTTATCGCGTCCTCATGTTCGAGGCACGAGTACACTCCTGTTTCTCTTCCAAGTACATCTGGCCGAGCACTTCAGGTTTTCCGAATATTCACAAAAGGTCTTCTAACGAACAGAATTCGAAGGTTCTCTTTCAAGTTATATAAGGTATAGTTATATCAGGGCATATCATCATTGAAGACAAAGGCCGATTAACTGTCAGGATAATTAATAAAAATAATTGATGACATTCACTGAAAGAAAGCAGGCGAAATAAACTTTACTGAAACGAAATGTGAGGGGGTAGGATTGTGAGCAGCTGGGATTGTTGCGCGACCTGGTGGAGCAGTTCTCAACCACGCGATTCTATCAACGGGGCCTCTGAGATCCGCTTCGGCAAACACTGTACGAGATCAATAGTTCTGTTTCATTCGAAAAGTTATATTGGATACATGTATCGGCGCCTAAGTCTACTTATTATAGGAGATAATTACCTGTCAGGCTAATTAATGAAAATCTATCGATTGAGGTCATTGAAAGATTGTGAGCTGCTGGGATCGTTGCCCTGAGAGTATGAAAATGGATCGTTGCCCTCGGGCCCTAAGAGTAGAAAGTAAATAAATAAATAAATAAATAAAATGGCGGAGCAGACTTCAACGCGCTCATGTGGCCCCTGAGACATCGCGCGGAATTCAAAGTCAACGAGGGAACACACCAGGGCACACGAACACCGACGTGCCCCTACCATACACCCATGTGAAGGATTAGGGTTGTCACCAGAATTTTTTTACGGCTATCGCCTGGAGCTTACGAAAAACAATTGAACTTTATTCAACCAACGATACAACCACAAATAGGCATGTCGAGAGGGCGCCAGGTAGCGCTCATTTAAAGAGTTTCTTGAAGATATCGCAGAACCTTCGCGCCTGCCTCCTCTTCTAGCAACCACTATATGGCGAGCCCTCAGCGTCTGAGCGACGACGACCAAGTTGCGCGTCAACAGCTCCGCGCGTTGGAGACGAGCGCGAGAGGACAGACAGACAATGAACTTTATTTGACCCTGAGGAGCTTTCGCGGGAACCCCTATCGAGGACCCGTGGAAACCGCCGGCCGCGTCCAAGTCGGGGCTGGGACACTGTGACGTTCAGCCCTTTCTTGGGCAATCCGGATTGCCTGGATTTGTGTCTGGAGCGATGGGCTCCGGAGTGCCTCTTCTCAGTCGGCTTCGCTGGATAGAGGGCCGTTAGGTAACTCGGGGCCACGGTGGTAGAATAACAGGCGGCCCGACGCGCCGCTTCGCCAGTGCGCCGCGCGTGTCACGGAGGTGCTCGGGTTGCCGCCGCTTTTCCGCAAGGTGGCAAGCTGGGCCGATATCTCCGCTCCGGCGCATTTGAAAGCGTGTGACCACCGTGCGTCGCGAGCATTTAAACTGCTATTTTACATCTTTAGCTTTTGAGAAAGTGATCCGCGGTGTATTTATTACACCAGAGAGGCCATGAACAACACTGAAGAGTTGCCATCGCTTAGAACGGACGCGCCACTAAGGAAAGCATGCAACGCAACCAGCGTTGCGGCGGCGTCTTTTCCTTTCTGCTTGGTCATCTTCGATAAATGCGGCGGCGTCCGTGGGTGCAAGCTTCCGAAGAGCAAGAACGTCCCTATGCGACGCAACCAGCGTCGCAAGTCGCAATCAGCCTTCGAGTCATGATCACGGCCAGATCGCAGTGGTCGTGATTAGGTGATCCCACGGCTTGAGATCCGCTCTGATTCGTCGCGTTTCTTGCGCTCTGTCAAACCAACGCGCGCTACCGCATCAGTGGTTCCGCTCACTTTGTAAGCTGGAACCACGGCTGAAACCACGTTGGCTCGAACTATGCCGCTGATGCGGCGGCCACCATGGGACGAAAATGCTTCGCTCCAAATTGCAAATGTGGCTACAATACGTGCAAAGAAATGCTGTGTCTTTTCACCACGCCGAAAGACGAAAAGCGACTGCAGTTGTGGAGAAATGCAATTCCACGGAAAGACCGCTGGCTACACTCCTCCGACATACATACGATAACGTGAAAACCAAATGCTTTTGTTAACTCTGTGCACTCGCCGGTAGGATTTTTCACGCTTTCGAAAAAAAAATACACGCGCGTCTCTGGCAACGGCACCCTGTGACAGTCATCTTGGGATTACCCGCGCCGATTAGAATATGTTAAGCTTCGTAAAGCCTGGCAGGGATGTAGCCAGGGGGGGAGGGGGGGGGGGCTTGGGGGGTTCGATTTCCCCCGGAAATTTTTCAGTTTTGCTTGCGTATATGCACACGCACACATACAAACATACATGAAGTATGGTTGAACCCACCCCCCACCCCCCCCCCCACCCCCCCCCCCCAAAAAAAAAAAAAAAACTGGCTACGCCACTGAAGGCTGGCGCTCTTACTTTTGCGGTCGAAGCTGGCAGACAGCCACTACAAGCTAGTAAATATACAAACAACGTTTTAAAGCCACAAAATTAGCTAGAGAAAGCGGTTTCTACAGCACAGCGAGAGCTTGCAGCGCGCCTCGCGGGCCAAAAACTCGTGGCGAACCTAGCGGCGGCCGCGAGCAACTCGAGCAGTACGGTGACGCGCTCGCGGCGCTCGGATGGGCCACCTGTTTTATTCTACCACCATGCTCAGGGCATTGCCAAAGCATGTGCGCTAAGGAACAATACGTCTCATTACAGTCCGGACAGCTTGAATCAATGTCTGTGGAGATACGACTAAGAAAGCCCCGCGAGGGGAACGAGCCCGTCTGGAGCATTCTAAGAGTAACTGACTGAGACCTCTCTAACTTCGGGTGAGGAAAAGGATAGGCCCTACTACTAAGCCGATAGTGAGAGGTGATTTCATGAAAAGTAAGGAGCGGATCGTTATGCTGGATTTCATCCTGCCCCCATAAGGCCTCCATGCCTCCACGGCGCGTGAGGCCTCGCGCACGGTCATGGCCAAGGTCGTTGAGGTTGTGCCGATGCACGTCCGCACCCATATGGGCGGGAAAGTGAGTGCTAGGGTTTGTTCTTTTTCCCAGAATGCAGGCATCCTCTCGCGCTAGGTTACCCGATTCGAAAGCTTACGTTGGTGCGCGAGGCTGAGGAGAGAGAATAAACTTTATTTCAAAATGAGATTCCGTGTTTAATCCAGGGTGAAACCCTCCTGTAGAGCCCCACGGGTTGCGGCAGCTCGCCGAGTGCCAGTTCGGCAAGCCATACCTCCCATGACCACGTTGCGAGTGCTTGTCGTGAACGCACCAGCCTAGATGCTGCATGGGCTGTCCGCTCTGTACATTGGTAAGGCATGTGTGTAAGTGGCTGCGTGGTCACTAGACCAGAGGCCTGTTGTGTATACCTGTGGAAAAATCCTGTGTAGTCTTGATATGTGCGGATATATTCTATTAATGCTATTATATAGTGTCGCTGTTATCTTGCATTTGATTTGTATATTTCAACTGCATACGTTCTCATTTTTCTTTATTTTTTCTGTATGCCCCCCTTACCCTATGCTCTAACTAGAGCGTGTAAGGTAGGTTGAATAAAAAAATACAAATATGTTCGTTTGGAGGCGGACCCGTCCCTGGCTTGCTGACTGCTTAAGTTGGGATGCGGAGGGGCGTACTTCCGTCTTCTAAGGAGTTGATTTTCCAATATCTGCGTGCTTGTTGTGTTTTGCTCTTCATAGTGACCTGTGAGGTGCTCTGAGGAGGGTCCTGCGTCTCGGCCAGTAATTCCGCGAGCTAAGCAGTTTGCCTCCTCGTTCCCCATCAGGCCCGCATGCACTGAACACCAGGCGACGCCATGTACCTCCGTCAGGGTGGGCTCCAAAAAACAGTGACGCATCTGGGATGTGTGCCTATAAGATATAAGCGACAGGCCGCTTGTGATTCTCTGAAAATTTCTTCTTAGATTGCCTTTCTTCTTAGCTTGCCAAGGCTGGGGCTGCTGCCTTTGCGGTGGCGCTTGACCTGGTGCGTATAGACGTGCAGGCCATGGCTTTGTTTTTTGTTCGTCACTGCCGTTACATATGCCTGTTTCCTGGAGCCTTGTGATGGCGTGGAATAAAGACTGGCGTCGGTAAAGTAGGTGTAAGGATCGCTAGTTCTCTTAAGGAGTTTCCGTGCTGGCAATTGACGGCGCTTTTTGTTGTAGAGCATGCGCATGTTCTTTAGAACTGGTTCCACGATGGTTTGATCCTGTATTTGCGTGGGTACAATGACCGTCTCGTCGCCACAATACTAAGGGGTGAGAGGGTATGCCAGCCTCTGTAGCAGTCTTCTTCCCTGGTGTGCGGTGGTGAGTTGTTCTCTTTGTGCGATTAGCGTGGCGGCTGCCAGTTCTCCACATATATTATGTATGCCGATTGCCATGATTTATTTTCTGGGCTTGTGCTGTTCGGAAGTCGTAGTGCAGCTATGTAAGCGATTCTTATGAGCTTGTCAATCTGAAGATCCCGGCAAGAGCGTCTGTGGAACTACGATGAAATAAATTATGTGGAACAAGAAGCGCCTCACGTCTTCCCACAGCGTCAATTGCTCTAGAAGTGCCCACAAGGAAACTACGGCTGCTAGAGCTAGCGTTCCACGGAGAAACCAAACGCGGTCAAGCAAACACCATTCACCGAATGACGATAGCAAAACATTAAAAAATCCAGTCACTTCCACGCCGCCGTGACAACCACCGAGCCGAGAAACTTTCGATTCCTGACTAACGGCAAAGTTTTCACTATCTCACAAGCTGGTTGCGGCACTACGAAAGCGAGTTGGCTTTCAACCGATCAGGCCACTGCGTTGTCTTAATCCGCGCTCATTTTTAGCAGGGGCCTAATCGATTGAATGCAAGTACTCAGTGGACCCAAGTTCGAATCCGGACAGGGACTTGAAAATGTTTTCATCTTTTTTTTTCAACGTTTCCCTCTTGTCACTGCTTGACGTCAAGTACACCGCACATCGCTGTTTAAGCAGTGCATTTGTTCGTTCCCGTGCTCAGCGCATGCCCCCAACTGCTCCTCACAGAGGCCGATAAGAACATGTGAAGTAGCCCCTTTCTTGTGAGTTTTGTTGCTGTTTTTGTGGGTATTCATCGTTTCACAGCAAGATTTGTATGGCTTAGACCTCAAGGTTTTTTCATGGCGCGTTATGCCGGAAGAACACGCTAAGCAGCAAAGCCAACTTTCTGGCGAATGCACTGTAGCTTTCTAAGTGTCTTCAAAAAAGTCACTGCACAAAAGCCCGCTAGAGCGACAAAGAAATTACGACCAGATTTATATACATCCTACATTTCATTATTTTACAGTGTAGTTTGTGGAAATATTTGCGGTAACCCTGTCTGCGGTCAATATATGTGGTGTTTCTTAACACGAAAGTGTTTTCTGCCGGCGTCCACCAAGACTTTAGTGATATATTTCCGTCACAGATATGTCGTTCATAAAATAGACGCTAACCGATGAGGAAAAGAAAGTAAGAAAAAATCGGCAGATCCCACGCAGTGTGGGAATCGATGTAATGCGAACTAGCCAGCAAACAGCTGCATACATCGTCTTGTTTGTCATTGAAGCTAATGAAGTCATTCATGTGGTGACATCTAGTTCGCCATATATCTCGAGATTGTCATACATGCATGCGTGTACAATCTGGTATATGCCATGCTAATGAAACATATATTCTGCTACATATATAGTATGCGTGACCTGCTATTTATGTTCGGCACTCCTGTCATGCCATACCAATTTAGGTATATATCCAGTTAACAAAATGGCCGCGAGTGCACTATGAGCGTGGCGTCTAAATCATACCTACATGACATTAATGTCATGATTTTCGAGTTACCACCTGCTATTTATGTTCGCCACACAGACGTTGCGCAATACCAATTTTGGTCTATATCAAGCTAGCTAAACGGCCTCGAGCGCACCATGAGCGTGGCACGTAAGTCATGCTGTACATGACATGCGTGTCATGATTGTCATGTTAACTCCTGTTATTTGTGTTCGTCACACAGTCACGTCACGCAATACCAATTTTGGTTCATATCAAGCTAGAGAAACGGCCGCCGGCGCACCATGAGCGTGGCACGTAAGTCATGCTGTGCATGAGATGCGTGTCATGATTTTCATGTTACACCTGTTATTTGTGTTCGCCACACAGTCACGTCGCGCGATACTAATTTTGGTGCACATCAAGCTAGCGAAACGGCCGCGAACGCACCATGAGCGTGGAATGTAAATCGTGCTGTACATGACATGCGTGTAATGATTTTTATGTTAACTCCTGTTATTTAGGTTCGTGACACAGTCACGTCGCGAGATACCAATTTTGGTGTATATAGCCGCGCCCGCTTCTTCTTTTATTTTGATGTGTTCGAGTTTGACCAGCAAGGACGGTTATCAACGCTCGACGCTGGCCGCGAAGCAGTGTTCGAGAAGCTTCACGATTTTAGTAGATAGTTTTGTCAAGATCGCCCGCCGCACGCGAATGTTCCAGCTTTGTCGAGAGATAACGCCGCCACCAGCGATATTGCTGGAAAGTTCCATAGCGCCTATAAAAACCGACGCGCTTGACCGCTTGTCAGTTGATCGACGGTCGACGCTCTGTTCGCCGCTATCAGTGTATTGCTGTAGTTTGTCTTTCAGTTTCCCGGCCACAAGTTCAGCCAAATAAGCAGTTTCAACTCGGACGTGCTGACTGCTGTCTTCGTCGACGTCACGACCACGTGACAATATCAAGCTAGCGAAACGGCCGCCAGCGCACCATGAGCGTGGCACGTAAGTCATGCTGTAGTATGACATGCGTGTCATGATTTTCATGTTAATTCCTGTTATTTAGGTTCGTGACATAGTCACGTCGTGAGATACCAATTTTGGTGTATATCAAGCCAGCGAAACGGCCGCCGGCGCGCCATGAGCGTGGCACGTAAGTCATGCTGTGCATGAGATGCGTGTCATGATTTTCATGTTACACCTGTTATTTCTGTTCGTCACACAGTCACGTCGCGCGATACCAATTTTGGTGCATATCAAGCTAGCGAAACGGCCGCGAACGCACCATGAGCGTGGAATGTAAATCATGCTGTACATGACATGCGTGTCATGATTTTTATGTTAACTCCTGTTATTTAGGTTCGTGACACAGTCACGTCGCCAGATACCAATTTTGGTGTATATAGCCACGCCCGCTTCTTTTTTTATTTTGATGTGTTCGAGTTTGACCAGCAAGAACGGTTATCAACGCTTGACGCTGGCCACGAAGCAGTGTTCGAGAAGCTTCACGATTTTAGTAGATCGTTTTGTCAAGATCGCCCGCCGCACGCGAATGTTCCAGCTTTGTCGAGAGATAACGCCGCCACCAGCGATATTGCTGGAAAGTTCCATAGCGCCTGTATAAAAACCGACGCGCTTGACCGCTTGTCAGTTGATGGACGGTCAACGCTCTGTTCGCCGCTATCAGTGTATTGCTGTAGTTTGTCTTTCAGTTTCCCGGCCACAAGTTCGGCCAAATAAGCAGTTTCAACTCGGACGTGCTGACTGCTGTCTTCGTCGACGTCACGACTGTAGCGACAGAGAAGAGGCCGACACCCGTGTTGCCCTGGCTGAACACTTCTTTCTTTTTATTCCGTGCTCACGAGCAGCCCCGCCTTACGCCCGCTTCTTCGCGCGTCTTGTGCATGGCATGGCATTTCCCGCCAACGTTTTCCCGCGGTAGATTCAACATCCTCCCGGGGCCGCGCTGTGGTCGTTTGCATCCAGTAGGTACAGCCGCTGAGCCGTGCGCCGGACTTGATGGCCGTTTGGGTAGGCGAGCTTGAAGTATCTCGCTATGCCGTCCTTGCCTGGATACGCCTTGACCACTCTAGTGGCTTAATGCTGTGGTGCGCAAAGGAACGAAACACGGCGCCGTGTTTCGTTTGCCTTCCTTCGTGTTTCGTTCCTTTGCGCACCACAGCATTAAGATGAGTTACCAACTCGCCCAGCAGTCCGTACTTCTCTAGTGACTTTTACTGCAGTACCGGCACGTCGTCTTTCTGGATAACCATAACGTCGCCAACGTGCAGTCGGAAAGAAGACGGATGGCACTGATGAGTGGAGTGCAGGCGAAGCAAATATTCTTTCTTCCTGCTTTTCCACAACCGTTGCAGAAGCTCGTGCTCGCACTTGACACGCCTTCGCAGGTCATGCGCCGTGGAACCAGGCAAACACCCTGCAGTTCTTGCTGGTAGACGCACGACGTGCTTGCCGGTTAGGAGGTGCGAGGGTGTCAGCGCTCGTGCATCCTTGGTTTCCTCGCAGAGTTGCGTTAGAGGGTGGTCATGTACTGTCACGCCTCTATGGTCTTCAAATGTCAATGACGGGTAACGTGAAAAGCGATGGTCAGAAAGAACAGGATATTCCGATGCCCACTTCCGCAAGTCCTCGTCGTCAGGTGGAAGAGGCTTGTCCCAGTAGATTACCTGCCTCAATTGCCGTCTGCGCTTTTCCTCCTCTGATGTTGTGGCTAGGCAGTCACGCGTCACGTCTACTGGCATGCCGCGGAGAGGACATACGGTCTGTCTAGGCCTTGAAGTAACTCCTGGCGATGATGACTGCGCTGTCGCTGTTATGGTGGACGGTAGATGAGGCGATGTTGAGGTGTCCGTTGCCTTGCGGTTTGCTGACGCTTTCCCTGAAGTACTTCCCTCACCTGACATTCGTCTCTGCCGTTGACTTTCCACTTTTAATGAACTTTAGGATTGCCTTACTTGCTCTTCGTTTGATTGCCCCGCAGAGTCTGCGACGTCTGTGTCGGTGTTCGTGCGCTTACGGTACAAGATTGCCTGGTCCTCTGGCAATGAGCGCATCGGCAGTCGATGCGAAACAACCGCGTACTCTGCAGACGGCGTGTAAAGGCTGTCCAAACAGTCATTCCTGAACTGTGCTTTCTCGTAGAGGTTGCGCAGCTTAGCTACTTGTGACGGTGACTGGACCGATTCAATGGCAAGCAAGCTGTCTGTGTGGTCCTCGATGAGGAGGTCTTTTCGGCCATATCGTTCGATGAGCACCTTGACGGCGATATTGTTGTTGGCTTCATTCAGCTGTATCCCTTCGATGGCTCGCTTCGCAGTGTCGGCCAAGTAAGTCTTCAAGTACTCGAACTTCTCGATACCGGTGAGATCGGGGTGCGTGTTAATGGTCGCCTCGTAGTGCTCCCAGAACGGCCACTCACTGCTCTCGCCGCTGAAGACGGGTACTTGAAGGTTCGGCAGGGCGACTCGGAAGCCCGGTGCTCGTGGCCTACTGTTCCCGGCGAGGCTTTGGCCGATGGTGTCCGAGTGGGCAGCTTCCATGGAGATACTGGATCCGTCAATTGTATCCGCATGCCTCGGCTGGTTGGCTTCGATGACGGTAGGACCAACCGATGCACGCGCGTTCAGTGCGGACCGAAACCTGCTGACGGCTTTCACGATCTTCTCGTGATACTCAATAGCGCCCGTAATTTCCTCGTCAAACTCCTCACCGTCAAGGGCATAGGCGATCTCTTTGTCCAGTTCAGCGAGAGCAGAGTCCTTGTCGCGAAGCTCGTCGATAAGTTCCTGCAAGTCGGCGGAAGACGGTTGTGTGCCTTGCAGGAGGTTCTCGCTGGCTTCGGACAGGAGTCGGGTAGTGGCACCGCGAAGGACGTCTCGATCTCTGCGTAACTTGTTCATCCTCGGTACGGCATCGGTGCGAAGGATGTCGGCCTTCTCCCGGGTTTTCGGCACCAATAATGTAGCGACAGAGAAGAGGCCGACACCCGTGTTGCTTGTTCTTGTTCTTGTTTGCCTTCAACTATGGCTCACACCCACTGCGGGGGATTGGCCAAGAAGTGAGTGGTTTTATAACATGTTAGAATACTTTAGAAAGGAGGTTACAGAATAGAAACTTTACAAGTTTGATAGAAAATTTTGGCGCTCGATCAAATATGAATATATATAGTAATAATGAAATAAAAAAAAAATCAATGGCCGAATCTTTAAAAATATATCCATGTCTCGACACACAAGGATAATAATATAGATTATCTAGTTAACCGATTGGTTTCATTGAGGTAATCCCGCACAGCCACGCAAACCTTCGCATTGGAGAACCCAGAAATAGAGGCTCCAAAAGACAAAATCACAGGCACAGATAACTTCAATCCTATAGCACGTAAAGGTGTTTCCAAAAGGATTTTTCGTGCTGTAGTATATCGCCTGCAGGTCAGAAAGAAATGATCAATAGTTTCTAGCTCACCACAGAAAGCGCACAGTGGAGAAGGTGCCTGAGCAGACCTGTGTTGATAGAAATTTAGTTTCGGTACACGACAGCGCAGTCTCGTAATTGACACTTCCAGTTTACGGGTTTGACAAAGTGACCGCCGCCAAGGATATAATAAGTGCCGATATTCTGTGGAACTTGTCAGTGCTGTGTCTGCAAAGGCTTCCATAATGCTACGCCTGCGAAATCGCGCAGTGTTGCCCTGGCTGAACACTTCTTCTTTCTTTTTATTCCGTGCTCACGAGCAGCCCCGCCTTACGCCCGCTTCTTCGCGCGTCTTGTGCATGGCATGGCATTTCCCGCCAACGTTTTCCCGCGGTAGATTCAACAACGACCACGTGACAATATCAAGCTAGCGAAACGGCCGGCAGCGCATCTTGAGCGTGGCACGTAAGTCATGCTGTACATGACATGCGTGTCATGATTTTCATGTTAACTCCTGTTATTTAGGTTCGTGTCATAGTCACGTCGCGAGATACCAATTTTGGTGTATATCAAGCGAGCGAAACGGCCGCCGGCGCACCATGAGCGTGGCACGTAAGTCATGCTGTGCATGACATGCGTGTCATGGTTTTCATGTTACACCTGTTATTTGTGTTCGTGACACAGTCACGTCGCGCGATACCAATTTCGGTGCATATCAAGCTAGCGAAACGGCCGCGAGCGCACCATGAGTATGGAATGTAACTCATGCTGTGCATGACACGCGTGTCATGATTTTCATGTTAACTCCTGTTATTTAGGTTCGTGACACAGTGACGTCGCGAGATACCTATTTTGGTGTATATCAGTCCTAGCGGAACGGCCGCCAGCGCACCATGAGCTTGGCACGTAAGTCATGCTGTGCATGACATGCGTGTCATGGTTTGCACGTTAGGACCTGCCACTTATGTTTGTCAGACACTCTTGTCACGCCATACCAATTTTGGTATATAGCAAACTAACGAAACGGCCGCAAGAGCACCAAAACAGTGGCATGTAAATCATGTCGTTCATGACATGGATGTCATGATTATGTTATGACCTGTCATTTATGTTCGTCATAAAGTCTGTTTCGCCATACCAATTTTGGTGTAAATCCTATTAACTAAACGGCCAGGAGAGCACAAAGTCGTAGGCGGCTAGATAGATAGATAGATAGATAGATAGATAGATAGATAGATAGATAGATAGATAGATAGATAGATAGATAGATAGATAGATAGATAGATAGATAGATAGATAGATAGATAGCACTTTTCACGCCTCTGAGCATGCTTTCCGCAACGGCTGATAGCACGTGGGATGGGTACCCTGCCAAAGCTAGGCGCTCTGTTTGCTTAAAAGGGCCTTGCACCCATACTTTACCCTCCGATTTTTACATTGGAACGCGTTCCTTGTATCGTCCTGAGATGAATGCAAAAAGAATTTTGGAGATAGACGCACGGAAACGGAAGTTATTGAACTTACAAATTCAAAATAAAAGCAGACGACAGAAACTGGCGTACCATTTCGTATTTCACTTGCCCAGTGACGTGTCACTGGAGTTTTGTATGCTTCCAATCAAAACACAACTTACATTTTGCCATACTGGAACCCCGCAGCACATGGTGGCCTTCTAGTCGCAAGCTGGCGCCGCTCCTTTTGACGGCTTCTGTGCCGCACAAGTTAGCAGATGGACTGTATCAATGTATGCTTACATGAGAAGGAAGAACGGTAGGCCGGTAGGCGGGAGGACGTTCAAACGTTTCAGAAACGATGAGCTCCTCCGACTGGACAGACCTAGAACGTGAACTCCTACGGAGAAGCGAAGCGCTAAGCGTCGTTCCGTATGACGACATGCCGCTGGAAATTTCAGCACCGTCACCGAGAGCGACGCTACAAGAGCACGACAGTGACGAGGGCCATGGAGAAGCACCGCGTCCCGAGGATCCCGACGACCACGACGACCACGTGGATCGCGCCAACATGAATTGGTGAGGCTATCGTGTGGTCGTTGACGTTTCGTTTCGTAGTCGCTCACGTGTAGGCGCCTTGAGTGGGCCGTTCGGCAGCGCCATCTGTGTCGCAGTTTCTGATAAGTTAAAATCGATGCACAAATTGGTGTCCTTTTCGCAGCTGTAACGAGCATTAAACACATTGTTGTCGATGAATTCGCCCTCGCGAGCTTCCTGGTTAGCTCAATTGGTAGAGCGACCGCCCCGGAAAGGCGTTGGTCCCGGGTTCGATCCCCGGACCAGGACGAATTTTTCGGCAACTGAGAGGCGTTATTTCTGAGAAATCCGTATGGATTTTCTTGTGGCTTTGTGCTACAAATGGTTGGTTGTCTATTCTCACTTTCTTAACCCTTCCGCCACCTTGCGGGTTTCCGCAAAACTGATTTGCCGAAATTGTCGTTGTACGACGCTGAAATCGGCGCGGAAACCCATTTCGGAAGCAAATTAAAATATCAAACGCTTCGTTCTCGCCGCTTTCGTTCGTGCCACAGCAGTCATCAAGACCCATAGAAAGCAAACGGCCGATAAAAATAATGTGCGTAATTAAGGGTGCAGGGCCCCTTTAAGGTGGCGGTTCCACTCCAGTGAATTTTCGTTCGGAGCCACCAGAAGACGCCACCAAATCATGTTTGGGAAAAAGGGAGGAAAATGCGTTCTCCGCATGTCGCAGCATGCGACGACTAAGAGCCTGTCCCTGCTGCAACCGCTGCAACTAATCCATTTTTTCAGGTGCGTCGCTGCTTCCACAATCTGCTTTGAAACGTTTCAAATGTGCGTGACGCCCTCCCCCCCCCCTCTCCCCAACAAAAACGAGCGGCTCAGAGAGCCCTTGTACTCCCGTGCAACTGTCCAGAAAAGAGGTGCCTCTCTCTCTCTCCTCGGAACGTATGACTAGAGTCCTTCGTATAACTATTTACAAGAGAGTGCTTAGGTGCTGAGCCACGCTGCCTAAAGGGTTACTGGAAATAATGGTTCGGTTTCCGAATCGACTCTTTCTCTCCCTCTCTCAAGAACAGTACAAGACCGTTCGTTTGTGACGAAGTTGCTTTGTCACCACAATACGACGGAGTTGCTTTGTCGGCGCTTTCGAGAAACGCTGCTGTGGAAATGCGCCTGTCGTAGGTGGAAATCGAATCCACGTCCACGAGCTAAGCGGTGCGACCCCTAAACCGCTAAGGTGTGCCATACACGGCGGGTCGGAGCCAGCGTATCCTGCAAAAATTCCGCTTGCAGCGTAATCTAGCAATTTGATAGTAGAACAAGCGCGATTGAACGTGATGGGTTATTTTCACGACACTTGCCGCGCCGTTGTTTTACAGCGAAAGCTGTTACGAGATCATTTCAGCGGCCGTTTTTGGCGCCGTAGTTGTCCGCCGCCGCCGCCGGTGTCCGTAACCAGTATCGCTCGAAATAAGGAAGAAAAACGAAATAAGAAAAAATTCCAGGATGGAACGATGTTCGAGCCTGGGCCCTCTGCGTGTGAGTCCAGTATTCAACCTCTGAGCCATGCCGGTGCTTGAAACTGCTTCGCAAAAAGGTCCTATACAGGGTTCATGTCGGGAAGGAACCACATTAGCATATGGGTCATTCCAAGTGAAACGTCCCAGCCCAAAATTCGACCGCCAGCGATTCTATTGAAAAAAATTGAGCTAGAAGGTAACTATGTGAGAGTGATTTTAGTAGAGTATTTTCGTTCAGAAAAATTATCTGGTCACGTGACGGCCTTTTGAAAATTCCGGCGAGATGGAAAAGTTGGGTGGGAATATATTACGCGTGCTCACCCTTGAAACTGGGTACAATGGCACATTGTGTTTTAAACCATTCTATTGTCATTTTTCTTTCACGTGACGTCACAAGAAAAACCATATATTAATTTTCCGGCTTAAATAGGCTTAGCAAAGAAGCAAGAAAACGTGCAAATTCAGACAATTTTCGTAAAACCGGCGGCAACGTTTCAGCCGCAAAAATTTTATAGCTGTTTTACCAGTCAACGTAGTATCTGCTAAAAATATTTTTAACCTTTGTAAGCTAGCGTTTCTTGAGATAAATGCTTGCAAAGTTGACAAAAAATGACTTTTGGGGGAGATTCACTCGTAAATTAAGCATTGAGGCCCTCGTGATAAAAATATGTGAAAGGGTTCTTTATATGCTCCAACGTCTTCTCTTGTGATGTGGAAATTTTTATTCCTGTAAATTTTGTTTAAAGCGAAAAAATAATTTTTGACGTCCACAACCAATGTCACTGGAATGCACTACCGATGTCTGTCTTTTCTGCAGAACACGTGCTTTTTCTCAGCGATTTTTTGGGCTTGCATGAGGGCTCCGTTAGTGTATCAAGCAAACTATGGCAGCGTTATTTCGCATCAGTGTATACGCATATCGGAATTAGCTTACTTTCGTGCCTTCATAACTGGCTTTCTTGGCACTAGGGGGAAGTCAGGCAGACGAGCACAGCATGGGCATTAGCGTTTGGCAGTGGTATTTATTGGCTTACTCTGCTTCATTTTATGCCACACGGATGTGTGAATCACATGATTTCTTGCTCTCGGGTGTCTCACACTAGCATGAGAACAGCGTTTCATGGTTTACCAACACTTGCAAAAGGAAATTATGGCTTGAAAACGTAAATTTCTTGTTGTTCAGGCCTATTGCTTTCCGATGCGCCGTCCTCTGGTCGCATTTTCTACACCTTAATCGTTAATGTCAAAGTAGGCCACCTTGTCATACATACGGGCTTTCTCACTTGAAGTTCATGACTGTTGGAGAATGATGCAATCCCAACACGTTCTTCTGAAAAAGTAATAACAGTATCTGGGGTTTTAAGTGCCAAAACCAAGACATGATTATGAGGCACGCCATAGTGGAGGGCTCCGGAAATTTCTACCATCTGGTGTTCTTTAACATGCACTGAAATCCCACAGTACACGGCCTCTAGTATTTTGCCTCTATCGAAACGCGAACGCCGAGGCCGGGATTAAACCCGCGACCTTTGGGTCATCAGCCGAATACCGTAACTGTTACACCACCGCGGCGGACAGTGTTGAAGGAGTAGGCGGTTCGAAATGGTACAGTTGTCGGGTCCCTTTGACAGAGATCACCATGGCGAATCTCTGAGCGAGCTGGGTTCTCGTTTCTTGAATTTTGCAATGTGGCAACCAAATCACTGTAACACTCTTTACATTACTTTTGGTCCAGCCAAACAAAGCATGTGGTGGCGGAATCTGACCACCATATGACCTTCGTAGACTTGCTCTTGCTGCCAGATGTTTCAGTGGGCCGCCAACATCGTCGCATGCGCTTTTGACATGGGAAGTGACAAGCAAGTTCCACTCTGCTTATAGGTTGTGGTCCTCCTCGGGGTAGCAAAAGTTCAAAATGTTATTTCTATTTTAGGCATGTAGCCCTTTAGGGGCCCGGCTTGTCGTCCATCTACTGTCTGATGCCTCATGGTCAATATATACATACCTAAAACAAGGCTGACAAAAACCAGTGGAAATAAGCTAACAAGGTCTTAAATAATATGAGCTACAGAACTAACCAAGTATCAATCGCAATAATTTACCTAAAATCACGGAAAACGATTCTGTTTGCCAGCGCCTACCAGTGACATTGGTTGTGGACATCAAAAATTATTTTTTCGCTTTAAACAAAATTTACAGGAATAAAAATTTCCACATCACAAGAGAAGACGTTGGAGCATATAAAGAACCCTTTCACATATTTTTATCACGAGGGCCTCAATGCTTAATTTACGAGTGAATCTCCCCAAAAAGTCATTTTTTGCCAACTTTGCAAGCATTTATCTCAATAAACGCTAGCTTACAAAGGTTAAAAATATTTTTAGCAGATACTACGTTGACTGGTAAAACAGCTATAAAATTTTTGCGGCTGAAACATTGCCGCCGGTTTTACGAAAATTGTCTGAATTTCCACGTTTTCTTGCTTCTTTGCTAAGCCTATTTAAGCCGGAAAATTAATATATGGTTTTTCTTGTGACGTCACCTGAAAGAAAAATGACAATAGAATGGTTTAAAACACAATGTGCCATTGTACCCAGTTTCAAGGGTGAGCACGCGTAATATATTCCCATCCAACTTTTCCATCTCGCCGGAATTTTCAAAAGGCCGTCACGTGACCAGATAATTTTTCTGAACGAAAATACTCTACTAAAATCACTCTCACATAAATACCTTCTAGCTCAATTTTTTTCAATAGCATCGCTGGTGGTCGAATTTTGGGCTGGGACGTTTCACTTGGAATGACCCATATGCAATATAGCATGGTAGAAGAGTAACATAAGCACCAAGCGTCGCACAACGCGAATTCTGTAACCAGGCGTCACACAATGCGAATTGCGCAACGAGTAGGTTGTTGAATGCTTCCAACCCATTACAAAGGGCTCTGCCATCGTCATCAGGCACAGCATCAACAAAGTGCGCATAATGCCTTACATCCGTTTAGCAGGTACCAACGCTCTCCGTAGAATGACGAAAAATGGCACAGTGCCTGCTGCCCTACTTCTCGAAAATTAGAATGATTTGTAGTGATTTCCTCGCAAGTGCACTTGTATTGGTTACCAAGGAAGCCCATAAGCGCATGATCCGTTTCCTCGGGGTCTCAGTAAAATTGCAATGATTTAGAGCGTAGTGGGTTCCTCGCAAGTGCACTTGTATTGGTTGCCAGAGAAGGCCATAAGCGCACGATCCGTTTCCTCGGGGTCTCAGTAACATTGCAATGATTTAGAGCCAGTGGGTTCCTCGCAAGTGCACTTGTATTGGTGGCCAAGGAAGTCCATAAGCGCATGATGCATTTCCTCGGGGTCTCAGTAAAGTTATTCGCCCCCCCCCCGTCTCTCTCCCACGTCAACGTATGTTATACAGCATGACGGGAGAGGGAAATAGCGACCGGGCGTCACCCAATGCAAATTAAATAACTGGTGGGCCGTTTAAAGCTTCCAACCCATTACAAAGGGCTGAGTCATAATTCTTCATCGTCATCAGTCGTCGCGTCAACAAAGTGCACATAATGCTTTACAGACGTGTAGCTGGTGCCTCGCTTCTCCGCTGAATGACGAATAATGGCTTAGTAGGTGCTTCCTAACTTCACAAAAAGTGTGATTTATGGCGTAGTGGGTACCTTTCTAGTGTACTGGTATTGTAGCCCCAAGAGAGCTTACAACGCGCTCTAGAAACGCCGCTCTTCCAGCTTTCGCTGTGACTGTGCTGCGGTTTCAGCGCAGGCCTGGCGTTTTTAAAGACGATAGTCTTTCTTGGGGAACTTAAACGCAGAAATTTTGGTCTGTCTTTCTGTCTTTCTGTTTGTCGGCACGTCCCTCGATTCAGCCACTCGGCCAAAGTTGAACCACTTGCCCAAGGGCCAGCCGTCTTGAACTGGTACGGCTGTTCATACTTGTGAACGTTGTCGATCAAAAAGTAAATATCATGCATATCTGAGGTGCAACATCACTAGGTAAGTATTAGGTGGCGTGTTCCTTTAATAGAAAATGCATACATACGTAATTTTAAGGACCCTAGTTTCTTAAAGGGGCCCTGCAACACTTTTCGAGCATGCTCAAAAAGCGCTGCCGATCGGTAGTCGAGGCTCCCGAGAACACGCGAGCCAAATACTATAGCGATGCGCACGGCCTGGAATTTACAATAAATTCTCAAAGTCAGCTGAAAATCGCTCCCTCTTCTCTCGACAAATGATGTATTAGTCCGCAAAATATGACGCGATTGTCGGCAGTTCCACCATTGGCTGATGCTATAATCACGATAACACCCTCATTATTACTTTCGTTGTTAATTTTGAGTTCAATAAGTAGATAATATGTATGTTTGTATTATGTTATCGCGTTAAAAACACCGAACAAACATTAATATTAGCACTTCCGGTCTCACCGACAGCTCGTCTGCTCGTAGTTGCGTGGTTCCGTTTTCTTCGCCATGCGCAGTGCCGAAAACGTGAATATTTCTGTGCTTTTGACCATCACCGGTTGCCGTTGAGAGTGGCAGCCGTTCGAGTGTTGCCTCGTCAGCTGAGAACTGCATCGTCGGCACGTTCTCACGACCGACCGAGGCACGGGTGCAGCGTGTCTCCGATAACAATGCTGGCGTCCGGTAATGGCGGCGCTTCGGGGTCGTCTGCCAGTGCCGTCTTACGAGGCGGTGTATCGGAGTATGGGCCGAAACCGATCTCAGCTGTCATTCGTTCCAAACGAGCGCGCACGTTTGCTTCCACGGTTGGCAGAGCGATGAAAACACTACGGCGTTCGAGGTGCACACCCAACATTACCAAACCGACGCGCAGTTTTCAAGCGCGCGCGATACACAGCGCGATCGACTCCGCTCGACGAGAACGACGCAAGCCGACCGGAAGTGGCGGCACAGACCACGTGGTTGCGCCGAGACGCCAGAGAGAAAAAAATGAAAAAAATGCCGCCGGCGCTGACGTCGCCTCCTCGCACCTCCGCCCTCCTTCCCTCCCCTCACGCCGCGCGCAGCTTTCCGCGCGCTCGCTGCGTTGAGTTGAGAGAGAAAGCTGCGGAACGTGATCTCTATAATTTGGTAACACCACTTAGACTTGACGGATTCGAAAAATATTTGCGGCATATGGCTCGTGAAGAGTCATACGTCAATAATGGGACTATTCCAATATAACAAAGAAAGGTGTTGCAGGGCCCCTTTAAGCTGCGCTGAAAATGCATAAGAATGGAAGCTTGAGCGAGTTGGTATGCGTTCATCTTTGTTGAAACAGCGCTCACTAGACGACGACGAAGTAAAAGAAGGTACAGGACAGGCGCTGCCTGTCCTGTGCCTTCTTTTACTTCGTCGTCGTCTAGTGAGCGCTGTTTCAACAAAGCTGAAAATGCGACTGCGCTGAAATTTGCCTTCCTCCGTGCCCTTCGCACGAGCTCATTGTTGTGTTTCGGTTTCGGTTCTGTATTGCACTGTACGAATGCCATGGGTTGGTGTTGAAAAACTTTAGTTTTGAGAAGGCCAAGAAGGTGAAAAAAAATATTTAAAAAATGAAAAAGCAGCGTTATGGGCGGCCTTCAGGCTGCCGGTTGTGGGCGCCGCTCTGGCGTTCCTGTTTTACCCAGGCGACGTGTAAATAAAAGAGTGTGTGGAGAGTACTCGTTGAGTGCGGACGTTTCTCTGCTTCAGCGCTTCGCGCCAAACCGCGTTTTCGGGCTGGCTGGCGTCCCCGCCGGTCGCGTTGGTCACCGCCGGTCTTCGCCTTCTGCTGCGCCGGGACTACCAGCACGCAACACAGCACTCATGTTTCCCGACGTATTGCCAGATGGCGTCCATATCTCACACAGCGCCTCTTCTATCGTCTTTACACGACATTTGCAGCGAAGCACGCAGATACGCGGCCAATTTTTTTGCTGGTCTGAATGCTGACGACGCATAAATGAAGGAAAGGCCGCAGAAAAGACATTACAGCAATCTACATCTGATTGACGTGGAGGTCTACAGCTTAATTGTGTTTGATTAAATAAATATGCAGCAAGTACAAAACAATGTTCTTATAATTCTTTTAGGTGTGCTTCGTATGGTATATGTGCTGTTCTTGCGGTGGACTAGACCACCTAACTAGCCCTCCTAACCACACTTCTGGAAAACTATACGTTTGGCTGCAAAAAAAGAAAGAAAAAAAATCACACCATCTCCCGCTAAAGGGGACCATGAGGCAATGCGAAGCAGTGTTTCGGCATGTAGAGCCCGCGTTCTAGAGGTGGAGTGGTGAGGGGGAAGTGGAGAGGGGGAGGGGAAAGGGAAGGGGAGCGCTGATGTGGAGAGGGGGAGAGGAGAGGGGGATGGGGGAGGAAAGGGGGAGAGGTGATGTGGAGAGGGGAAGGGGAGAGGCGGAAAGGGAGAGAGTGGAGAGGGTTTGCGCATGCGCAGTAAGGGTGGTCACGCCGCACACCACCACCACCACCGGATTGAATTCCGCCATAAGATGCTTCACATCTAAAAATGCCCCCACCTCCCCGAAGGGAATCGTGAGGAAATGCGAATACATTTCTTGCGCCGAGAGTACACGGCGTAGTAATTTTAATGGCGTAAAGCTGGACACATCGACGCGCTCAAGTGTCTCCCTTTCGGGTGCCTCTTTCAACGAACGCTTCCTACGTGCGTTCGTAATTACCTCAGGGATGTTGACACCGCCTTCAGTGCAGCACAAACGCGTTTAGAACGCGCTGTTTTCAGGCTATGCCAAGGCAGCACAAACGCTACAAACGCGTTTGAAACGCACTGCATTGAGGCGGTGTCGCAGGGAGGAGAGAGAGCGAATGGCGAGAGAAGGAGTGGCGAAGCACTGCACCTACCCTCTCCTGCACTTTTCCACACACGCGGGAGCTCCGCCGAGCTCCCACGATACAGCGCACTCAGACGCCAGAGCGCGCTCCTCCTCTCCACTCACTCTCCGCTACTCCACCCGCACCACCTGCTCCGGTTGCTAGGGGCGAGGATAAGCGCGCGCGCCCGCAGCTGTTGCTATGGAAGAGGGAGTGAGAGCAGAGAGGCGCGCGGACAACGCCGGATGCCTCACATAGCCCGACTAAGAAATGCATTCGCATTTAAAACAACTAGGTCATGCAACATACTTCGCCCACGCACGTGGGCTCAGTCAACACCACCTAGACTAGCTAAGGCCTCTTCACTCCTCGGTCAAGTCACCACACTACGACGGGCGGGAGGAAGCAGCTCCGTCGTAGTGTGGTGACGTAGGCGCTAGGAGGGGAGGATATGAATAGGCCTTAGCTAAAGCCCCTATACCTTCGGAAAAGTACAGCTTTCTCTTGATCTACGCCGCTTCCTCCTCTCCACGCCTCTGATAGGGCGGCTGCGGTCACGTGGTAGCGCGCGCCCTCTTTCTCGGTATTTTGTTTCCTTCGCCTCTCGGCGCCATGTTGAACGCTTCAACGTACCATGTGCTGTGTGTTCGCCCCATGTGAAGTGCACGAAGTGTGAAGTGCACGTGTGCGTCTCGCTCGTTTTGTCGCGATGCCGGGTTGCTGTGCGTTTGGCTGCCATAACCGTGACACCCAAGGGAAAAAGCTTTCTGCCATTCCTCGCGGAAAAGAGAATGCAGGTCGTCGCATAGTCTGGCTACACAGAATAGGTGGAGCAAACTTCGAGCTGAGATCGGGCGGCTTTGTGAGGTATGTGCTCGTGCATTTTAACTCTTGATAGGCGTCTTGCTTTGCTGTGTGACATATGTGGTGTATTACTTACCTAATGTCACACGAAATTTTGTGTAATTTGTCATGCACCAAGACAGTCACTTGCTCGAGCAAGTGACTGTCTTGTACAGCAGATGGTCGAAATTTCCAGAGCCCTCAACTACGGCGTGCCTCAATCATATCGCGGTTTTGGCACGTAAGACCTCACATATTATTAACCCTGAAAAAACGAGTGTCATGCACTGTAACACTAGGTTGTGTTCCACACATTCTACTAACTTTTCACTGTGATGTGCAGATGGAAGGGCGAAGACAGAGCCAGCGTTGGAATGAAAGTGCGATAGCAAAAACGAAAAAGAACCTAGCGCGCAGAATTTATCGAAAGCCGTGCATTTACGTGCAGTTCCTCCATCATATTGTCTAATTTGGCGAACCACTTCTGGGTGGCAGTCACAAGTTTCTGCAAATTCGGAACATGAGCGGGGCTTTAGTTCAGCGGACCGTGGCTCACCAGCCCGCGTGTCATCATGAATTATCGCTCCACACATTTAGCGCATAAGTTTCAAAACGCTACAAATGGCATATATCACCTGTGCTGTACTTTTGCAAAATATCTCGCATTGCACATAAGTACGGCAATAAAAACATGTTTCTGAAAGGTATGCTCGTTGAGTGGGATATTTAATCGAGCTGCAGCCGCTGAAGATGTCAATTTGAAATTCGACACCTCAATAGAATGAGTGGGTTAATGTCGTTGGTTTTGGCATACTGGTTTTAAGTTTTCATTTATTTGTTTAATAACTTCATTTATTGTCAAGCTGCTCCGCACAGGCCAAACGTCCCAGAACGGCGTACTGCGAGCACACGTCATTGGGCAGGCAAAGAAGATAATAATGATACATGTGCTTTTACGAGCCAAAACCACGATATGATTACGAGGCACATTGTAGTGTAGGGCTCCGGAAATGTTGACCATCTGGTGTTCTTTAACGTGCACTGACATCGCACAGTACGCGGGGCCTCGAGCGTTTCACCTCTATCGAATTCCGACCGCCGCGGCGGAGACCGAACACGCGACCTTCGGATCAGCAGGTGAGCGCCGAAACCGATACATCACCGCGGCGGGCAGGCCGAGGAGAAGTAAGATATGTGAAATGTCATGAAGTTTTGATCGAGAACCTTCATGGGAATTACAGGTATTGCTCCTGTTATGTATGATAGAGATACTTTATACCATAGGCGTATCTACCGGGGGGGGGGGGGCAAGGGGGGCGCTAGCCCCCCACCGAGAAATGTAGGGGGGGCGGAGCCCCCCCACATTCGACAGTGGTTCTTGTCGGCTGCAGACTGGGAAACTAACAAGTCAGGCAAAGTTTTACTTGAGCGCAGCAATAACGTAATTTTGTAATAAAATTTGTGCTACGATTCTGCTGCGACGACTGTCCTCCGTGTGTCATGGCAACACACTGTAGGCTACCTGCGGTGCGGGCTGCCTATTCCACGCTTGCGCGCCCTGCGCTCGAGCATTGCAGAGGAGGCTATCGCTCAGCAGCGGCCCTATAACACCACAGCAATCTGTCATGATTTTATTTTGTCCTGCCTGGCCTGAAATTTAAGTAACCTGCGACGCAAATATGGTCGGGAACGCGTAAACGTTTTAGAGCCCCATCAAACACTCTCCTTTTTCAGGAAATGCAGTTTCTTTGAAAACGAATAGCATCGCCACTACTCCATATTCAAGCTGCTGTGAGTTGATGAGTGTGCAGAAGTGTCCAGTATTTTAGTTGCGCCTAGCCAGGAGAGCTAAAATAGGATCCCACTTTAGTCTCCGATTAGCCTGCTTCACTTGGCTTATCATATGGTAGCCTGCAGCGATCGTGGCGGCTTGAAACAAGGCAGTGGGTTCGAGCACATTGAGAAGCCCAGCTTTCAAGTTTGCCCCGTTAATTGATCTACCTCACCAGGGAGATGATCAGCGTCCACGGTTTTCTGGACTAAGAAGGCTGCCTACCTGCAAAGAATTGCGCTTGTTCCTAATAATGTTTATTTCCCTTTCTACCTCTTTGTCAGCAACGATGAGTTCACAGAGAGTTGTAGACGCGCAAAAACATTTCAGCATCGTTATACTACAACTGAAAAGTACCTGTCATACACATATGAATTAATCTCGCCCGCTGCTATAAGCAGCCGCTGCCAATGTGATTGGCTAGCAGCCTTCTTAAATTACGTTCAGAAAGAGACACTGTCGGGCTATTCCGAAAAAAATTAGTTGTTTTTCAGCACAGTAATGTGCTGCCTATTGTGCACACTTCATTTTAACGCCGCGAGTTTTCGCAGACTTGTGATGTCGCGTAACAACTGGAGGCGATTTCATGGCACATTGAAAATTTTTGACGAATAGCGAAGAACCAATGACAAACAATACGCCGTATTGAAAATAGTTCATTATTATTATTTTTTACGCAGTCATGCGTACGTGGTAATTAGGCGGTGGAACACTTACGCGTCATTTGTTCCATCGTTTTATGAGCAGGTGCTGTCAGCATAACCCAGAAAATTTCGACCACTCATTAACAGCTAAAGACCTATACAGAAGGAGACAATGCGGGGTAGTTTAACATTATAATGGCCCGCATTTTTTCAAGGAAAATTTAAGCTTACACAGTTTATGTAGACTATTTACTTGGAGCAACCGGAGGAAAAGAGTAAAGGGCAACTTCACCGCTTTTCAGTCCACCCCCCACCCAAGCTGGGAAAAATAGGAGGGCAAGGAACAACACCTAGTATATAAATTCGTATTCATTTATAATCTTCTAACTATACACAACCAGCTCAATGTGGTTTCCTTAAGTATGTGGTTTCCTTAAGTAATGTGGTTTCCTTAAGCGCGCGTTCATGACGCGCGCTGACGTAACTTCTTTCCCCCGTGCCGACCCTCCCTGTCTTGTCTAGCTTCCATTGCGCTCGTCGTCACGAGAAAAGAGAAAAAGCGCTGAGAGCGTGCGGCAAACCCCCGTTCGGGGCGAAATGCTCACCAAACCATTCGTCTTTGTGGTGCAGGTCGTGGCTGCCGTTTTAGGAACGCAAGCTGCTGAATATGCCTCCGTTTTGACATACCCGTCACATGACTGGAAGGATCATCACGGCATCGAGATTCGACTGCGTGGTCACCGTTGTCTTATCGCAGTGGCGCACCGACGGGGAGGGGGGGGGGGGGTTGGTGGTTGTAACCCCCCCCCCTCCTGAGGCCGACCTGACCCCCCCCCCCCACCTTGTAAGTGCTTCACGGTCATTGTCACCGAGCATCCAACGTACACGTTCAAGGCCCTTGTTGACATAGTCGTTTCAATTCAAGAGGTAGTCTGAGGTCAATTTTCTCTCATTTACTCCAGAAATGTGTTGTATTCACTCATCTACTCCTAAACTGAAAGAGCGCAAACCGCGTGCTCTGTGGCTCTGCGTTCACTTCCAGCGAAGCAGCTTTGCACGAAAGAAAAGATGCTTTCACGGGTCGTCAGTTTGACCCCTCTTCTTTTCTTGCCCCCTGTGATTACTGCAATAGAGCAAGGAGATATTTCGGAATCTTCTAAACAAGCTATTGTTTCTTTTTTCTTCATTTATTTGATTCTCGGAGGAAGTCTAAAAGGGGCAGTGTACGATGATAATGCGCCGCGTGACTTGGCCACAGACATCGGTGCACAGTGCATGTGACATCAAAAAGTATTGTGTATAGCAGCTCAGCCAGCTGTGTACGGAGTGCTACATACATGTTTGTCCAGAACAAGAGTTCGCACTGTTGGCCGTTTATAACATTATTATCGGGTTCACATGGGCAAATCTAATGCACTTACCTGCACACATGCAAATTATACCAGGTTCACTGGGACGCTTCTAATGCAATTAGAGATTAAGATATCAAGTGCCTAAATACCACTAAATTGTCGGCCTCACATGGCTTGATTTAGTGACACTAATGGCACGATGACGAAGTTGCGCAATAAATATATGTTGGTTTTGCCTTGAATGTGCAACTTCTTTCAAATTCTACGACATAAAACTCACTTTATAGAAATACCAAGCGCTTTATTGTGCATTCCATGGCCTTACTCGCTATGGAAACGAAACTCGCTTAAGTGTGATGACCATTTCCTGTTGCGATGAAGGTGGCGTTCTCGTTAATTTTTCTTAAATCCTTCATATTATAATGAACACGAATTATGTCCGTCATGGAGCACCTTTGTTAACACGAAAGAGTTTTATGCCGGGGTCCACCAAGTACTTCCGTCACGGTTATGACGTTGATAAAATGGACGCCAACGGGTGAGAAAGAAAAAGAAAGCTAAGAAAAAGATCCGCCGCTGGGAATCGAACCCACGACCTTGCGGCCGCGACGGTAAGCGCCCGACGCTCAAGCGACTGAGCCAACTTGGCAAAGACGGACATTTCACGAACGCGCCTTATATCTTTCACACATCCTCTTTCGCATGGTGCTTTCTGTCGGCGGTGTAGGTAGGCGGGGCGGAGCGGGGCGCTGCCGCCGTCTGTGAGAGGTGAAAAGAAGTAACGCGTCACGATCGACACTTACTAGCGCTTGCTCCGAGATTGCGCATGATATCGGAGGCCATGGTTAAAGCGTCTCGATACCAGCGAGGGACACTGGCTGCGCTGGCGTCGCCGAGGCACCCTAGACTAGAGGTGTGCACGGGCTCCGGGTAGCCCGAAAGCCCGAGCCCGACCCGGCCCGCGGGCCGGGCTCGGGCGGGCCGACGTATTTTCTCCTCGGGCCCGGGCCGGGCTCGGGCTACTTGGAGTTTTAGCGGGCCGGGCTCGGGCCCGGCGCAAAGCCCGACTCAAGCCCGAAATATAGAGAATGAGCGGGAATTGTTTTCCAGCACGCATACAGCGCCTTTTCCGCGACCGCCCTTTACCGCTTTTCCTTTCCATTCGCTACTTAAAACTAAGGGGAGCAGGTAAAGCACTGCCTATGTTGCACTCCGACAAACAGAGAAGTAACACCACCTGAGCTAGTGGCGGCTGCCACGCGACTGTTCGTGTTAGATTTAATACCAAACCCCATATGAGTGAAAATGCACGTGACAGCGACGAGCGACCCGACGTAGATCACCTTCGTGCAAGCTGACGCTTGCATGGGCATACGCCATACACGTGGCGGCTTTGGCGTGCGAACTCCATTGTTGCTGATATGAGGCCGTCTACTTGTATAGCAAAAGTGCCGCGCTGTCGCAGGTATGCAATGCAAATAAAATTCCCAAACTTGCCAGGCTCGCAAAAAGATATTAGCAATTCCGGCGACGAGTGCAAGTAGCGAACGTAACTTCAGTTCGGCGGGCTACATAATGCAAAAGCGCCGCACTTCGTTGAAGCCGGAATCGTTGGACTGCTTGCTGTTTTTGCACGACAATTTGTAATCCGTGTAGTAGAGACTGTTCGTCATGTGTAGTTTGATCATATTCGATATGCTCAATAAAATGCCAAATTACCGGAAAACGATGTTTTGTTTTCGCAGCGAACCTTCAAAAATCCGGGCCGGGCCGGGCCGGGCCCGGGTTTGTGTTTTCGTACGTCGGGCCGGGCCGGGCGGGCTCGCAGCCCTTTGCCGTCGGGCTCGGGCGGGCCTTCGACAAAGTCAGCGGGCCCGGGCCGGGCTCGGGCTCGGAAATACGGCCCGTGCACAGCTCTACCCTAGACGCAGTTACCTTCTTTGCCTTTCGGCTTCGTGTCAGCGTGCGCCAGCTCATCGGAGTGGTGCAGCTTCCACGTGCATCAACGGAATTTCTCCGCCGCCGACTGCTTCGATTGCGAGAGCACCGATTAACAAAACTGCTGCAATACGCGTTGAAAAAAGGACATGATTTCGACGCGCGAATGTCGTGCCTTGGTGGAGCGAGACAGAGGCCAGCGGGACGCACGCGCTTGCGGCTCAAGCTACGAACCTCTCCCACCCGTGTTGCTGAAGCGCAGTGTGGAAGTGTATGCATGAACACAGGCGTCGGTAACCCATTACTAATAAGCGCACACCGTGCCGCTTCTACCCTTAGTTGACGTCGTTTTGAAGAAGTGCATATCGGGTACCAGTGTTGATTATGAGCTTGATGATGCCATCTTCACGTGCGATTCACGATTCGCTGATTCCAAATATATGTTCACAACTTCAGCTACCACAACGGTTTACCATAATCATGGGCGTTAGTCGTCGCGATGGAGACATGCCACTAGGCGTCAACATGGGTGTATCGACGTCAAACGGTGCTATAGCTGCCAAGCACCAATAGACCTTGTAGAAGCTCTCATATATCACTACACGATAAGCACTACTTCTGTGAAGACACGTTTCACTTTCGTGTTATACCGATTCCTATGACGGAGGGATCAGCCATGTTTTTTAAAGACGATAGTCTTTCTTGGGGAACTTAAACGCAGAAATTTTGGTCTGTCTTTCTGTCTTTCTGTTTGTCGGCACGTCCCTCGATTCAGCCACTCGGCCAAAGTTGAACCACTTGCCCAAGGGCCAGCCGTCTTGAACTGGTACGGCTGTTCATACTTGTGAACGTTGTCGATCAAAAAGTAAATATCATGCATATCTGAGGTGCAACATCACTAGGTAAGTATTAGGTGGCGTGTTCCTTTAATAGAAAATGCATACATACGTAATTTTAAGGACCCTAGTTTCTTAAGCTGCGCTGAAAATGCATAAGAATGGAAGCTTGAGCGAGTTGGTATGCGTTCATCTTTGTTGAAACAGCGCTCACTAGACGACGACGAAGTAAAAGAAGGTACAGGACAGGCGCTGCCTGTCCTGTGCCTTCTTTTACTTCGTCGTCGTCTAGTGAGCGCTGTTTCAACAAAGCTGAAAATGCGACTGCGCTGAAATTTGCCTTCCTCCGTGCCCTTCGCACGAGCTCATTGTTGTGTTTCGGTTTCGGTTCTGTATTGCACTGTACGAATGCCATGGGTTGGTGTTGAAAAACTTTAGTTTTGAGAAGGCCAAGAAGGTGAAAAAAAATATTTAAAAAATGAAAAAGCAGCGTTATGGGCGGCCTTCAGGCTGCCGGTTGTGGGCGCCGCTCTGGCGTTCCTGTTTTACCCAGGCGACGTGTAAATAAAAGAGTGTGTGGAGAGTACTCGTTGAGTGCGGACGTTTCTCTGCTTCAGCGCTTCGCGCCAAACCGCGTTTTCGGGCTGGCTGGCGTCCCCGCCGGTCGCGTTGGTCACCGCCGGTCTTCGCCTGCTGCTGCGCCGGGACTACCAGCACGCAACACAGCACTCATGTTTCCCGACGTATTGCCAGATGGCGTCCATATCTCACACAGCGCCTCTTCTATCGTCTTTACACGACATTTGCAGCGAAGCACGCAGATACGCGGCCAATTTTTTTCCTTTAAATAGTCAATACTGTATACACTCTCCTTGCCGACAAACATTCTTTTTTCATCATAGATGGGCTCTACAAAGCACAAAATGAGAATGAAGGCACTCATTCGACGGCAAGCTCTAAAGTATATAGCCATGTGTCACCGATAAAATGCCCTTTATATTTACGGTCTTACCAATTAGCTTCACGTTTTACGTGCAAACGGGGTCTAACGTAATTCAAATTGGCAGGACCGAATCAAGGTAACTATTGATTGCCCAAAACGAAAAATAAAGATAAAAGCATTTGAAGCACTCGGGCCCTTTCAGAGACATAAGGTCCGAATCTTCTTTTTCTTGCCTTGTCACAATGTTTGCTAAATATGCAAACTTTCTCACAAACGTTTCACTATTTGGAACCCTGTGCCCATGTCTGTCGCCATGGTAAATATAACAATGAAACTCATCGAGGAACAATGCTCTTAATTCATTGCAGCCGCAGTAAAAAATCTTTCACAGATACGTCTCAACGACTGTCAGTCGAGCGTAAGGGATCATAAGTCACAATTATTCTCTCATTTAAACTTATCGAACCAGTATTCAGTTCACCCTTGAAACAGAACACTCCCTGACGTTTTTGGATGCTCTTGTAACTTGAAAATAAAACTGTGCGAACACACCTACACAAGTCGATATTTTCAGTTCACTTCATACCTCCCGAAAATCCGCAATACATCAGTAGTAAAGATATTAATGCGAAGAGCCGGAACGCACTGCAGCTCAGAACTTGAAGAAAAACAAGAAAAACACAATATATTCAGGAAACTCGCCAGTAACGGCTACCCAAACTCTTTTATTCGGAAAGCATTTCGCTTCCAAAAACACAACGACACAAGCTGAGAAATCCAGCAACAGGCCTCCCCCAATCAACATCCCGACAGAAATACATCACTCTCCGCTATCCCTGGCCCCGGCGATACCATCGCCGTTTCCGCGGACGGCGCGCGACTTCAAAACGAAGCCACATGTTCGAAAAGCCGCCGGCGTACTAGGCTGCCGAAAAAAGGAAGGAAAAAAAAAGGTCTTTTTGACGCCCGACCCCTCCGAGCGTGTGGCCCGCAGCCGACGACGTGAACGGGCGGTTCGTGAAAATGTTTTCAGCATTACGAACACAATAGCGCGTTCTCTGCCTTCTCCCAAAGACCGGCCACCGCAAGAGCGTACCCAAGACATCTTCAACAAAACTACTTGTACTGCTGCGACGACAGCTGCACCAGCGGAACTGAGAAAGACAGGAAAGACGTCGCCAATTCCTCGCAGCTGAAGCCAGTTACCGGAAATGAATGATGGCAGATTCAAACGACCCCATTTGTGAACCACGCTCAAGGCAACCTACACGTAGCCCCTTCGCCTTTCCCTGCGCAGATCGCAAGAAAAAAGAAAAAGATGTCTGCGTACAGCCTCGCACAGTCGGGCACTTCAAGTATCCCCCTTTCCCTGTATCTCATCTAACTCGACACATCCACACGCCAAAGGAGCTCCCCACCCCCTTTTACTCTTCAACCGATTCCCGCCGGTCAATACCTCGCACTCCTCTGTTCTTTGCCGAAGATCACCGCCGCTGCCTGACTCACCCTTTCATACCCGCCGAACAAGAAAAAAGAAACGCTCTTCATCCCTCCCTCGAACGCTCAAGAAGAAACCGTATGGATTCCGAAAAGTAGGGACAATGCTCGCTCAAAGTTCCAACGATAAGAGGGCGTAAGCGGGGCTTCGAAAACAAGTGTTTTCTGTTTTCTCCGGAGCGTGCGTTTTCTGCAGGCAAAGGGTGTCGCCAGCAGGGTGGTCGTGCATTTTTTCTGAACTTTGTTGACAGCGGACGCACGAGGTGCATTGGAGCGGCGAGAAAAAAGGCGACCTCGTACGCGGCTCGTTCGACAAGAAAAAAGGGGTTTGGAAAGTGCGAGAGGTATATTGGGGTGCCACGTTTTCTTTCTTTTTTTTTCCAGTAGACAACTCTCGCCCTCTCTATTTTTACTACTTCTTTTTTGTATGTGGTACATCGGACGGAAGCTACGAAGTTTGATGTGCCCCCATGCACACGTTCAGTTCACTTGCTAGAACTTGCTTCTGTGTCTGCTGCGCGAGTCTGCGTCGACAGTGAGCTACCACACCACGCTACCACAAACGCCAGTCGAACACGGTTCTCACCTACTTCCCGACAGAGATTCCGTGTTCGAATTCAAGAGACGCAGCAAGAACACCGGAATACCCGATTACGGCCAGAAAGGAAGCGATGACTCAGCACTTATCGCCTTCAGATGCGTCAATCGACCAGTCACTTATCACTGAGGATACTTCAGTCGCCGAACCTGTGCACCCGAATGACATGGCAAATCGGCAAGCGTGGCTACAATGCAGTTTATCCGTGAGCTGAGAATTGTGCTATATGTGTGCTGCATTGAGCTGTACATACTGTTTATAATCAATGCCACAAAGTTTATAATCAATATTTACGATGCACTTTCAGATTTGTAGTTTGGCGAGGCTCGAAGGAAGCATAATATAGGATGTTCTGCTCGCATTATGCACAAGATTCTCAGTTGCAGAGTTTTTTAACTGCTAAAATTGCCAATGGGACTTGTTTGTGTGACATTTTCTGATTACTGTGGTAATCGGGCACAAGACGCAATAAATCGGACACAAGAAAGGCACACGGCGCCGCGTGTCCTCGTGTGCCTTTTTTGCGTCCCATTTGTTTGCGCTACCATATAATAATTTTTTAAGTAGCGCTGCGCGACCGCCAGCCGGCCGGCACGTCAGCACCCTTATCACTACCTGGAGCTGAAAAATTTGCAATAACAACCCAAGCAACATTTTATCCTTGGCAAAATGTCGGCCTGACGTCGCTCGCCAACTGCACTGTCGTTGGCCCAACCTTGGCACCCGATGTAGGGCCGGTCTCGGGGATTGACATTGGCCTCATGTGGGCCTGCGTCGGCACCCAATGTAGGCCCGTCCACCGTGGCCGACGAGGCCGAGTGCATGCCGCTCGCGGGTTGACTAATGCCCGACCTTACATAAGCGTCGATTTACCGACGGCCGTAGGTCGGCTGCGGACGTTTCTCGCAAGTATTGCTCTGCTTTTTTTGTGCGTGTTCTAACAAAACGCATCAATTGTTTTTCTGGTGTGTTAGTGCGTGTCGTATTTAATGTCAACGGGCAGTTTATAGAGGCCTTTAACTCTATCTGAATTACGGGCACAGTGCACATGTAAGACGGAATTAAACGCCTCTAACGGTCTGCACTTGTTAACGTGTTAATACGTAACACACAATAAAAGAAATACGTGAATATAAGTTTTCTCTCTTTAGATCTTTATTTTGCAATCGTATAGATGCACTAATTTTCCATGCAACATTGTTCGCGCGGAGCGTTTGCATCAGCCCTTGTGCAACGCAACCGTACAGTCCATGTGATCACAGCATGATAACGCTGACATATATAAATATAAAGACGGACGGCATTCCTGTTGGATCGGCTCCCTTCTTTCGGCCACTTCTCGTGCTCTTGGCCCTGTGCGCAGATGCGACGTTTTACCGTCGAGATGTGAGACTTGCATTTTTCTTCTGTCGGGAAAAACTGAAAGAAACAACAATGAATAATACTGTGAGAAAGGTAGACTATCTACTTGACCAGTTGCACAGACATGTCGCGTCTAGAAACTCTATTCACACAACTAAACAAAATAATTTTGTCGCTGCACAAATAAGAAAAACACTGCACTTACAATAAATGCGAGTGTGCTGAAATTCCGAGAAGTGCTTCAAGCTCCACAGCGCACAAACTAGAAAATATGTGGAGAGAGGATGGATCGAGGTTTTCGTTCTTGGCTATGTCACTGGAAAACAAATGGTATAACAAATAGAATAATGAGAACACAATCTTACCTTCAAAGCAGCCGCGGGCCAGTCACATATTGTGCAGTAGGCATTTACAGCACACCTGCGATCAAATTCAATGTGAAAAGCGATTGCGTGAGACTTTTGTAACCAAGCATGCATCTTACCAGAGTTCTTTTCAGTTGGCGAGAGCAGCGCAGTCGTTGTTGCAGTGTTCCCTAGAGAAAACGGCAAAATATGTCACGGTCTTACAATAAGATGCCACAAATAAAAAACAAGAAAATCTGACATATTTGCCCGTCAACGAATTCTTGGGTCCACGGACAAATATAACCGCCGTTCGCCTGAACATTTCTGATCTGCCAGCTAGAAGAGACGACCAGATTGACGCATCAGTTAATTGTGCAAATAAAATTTGATTTTGTAGCTAGACAAAACTCACCATACGATACACCGAGGAAATAAAATGCCACTTACGAGTTCGCTTCAAATCCTCGGCCATGGGAGAAGGCCGCCTCCAGGATCAAGGCAAACGAAATGCCTCTGACTCTGAGTGCTTGCCCGTCTCTGTGCAGTGTTTCAGCACGTCCTCGCTCGAAAGAGCTACAATTTGGCGGGAAGCTTCCTCCCCTCCCCAGCGCTGTGACAAAGAAAGAAAAAAAGAAAACGCGAGAGTTGCGGGGTCCGGCGCCCCGCTGCACGCCCCGCCTCCCTCTTAACACGACGGAGGCCGGCAGCGCTTTTACAATCCCGACCAACTCCGATGGATGGATAGATGCTATGAGCGTCCCCTTTAAAACGGGGCGGTGACATGTCTGCCACCAGGCTCAAAGGGGAAAAAAAAAAAGCTTCCTTGTTTCATGTTGGCCTAATACATTATCTACATTGATTAAATCTATGTTATTATACCAAAAAAAGATAAATTCACGGTCCATCTCTCTGCCTCTTAAGGCAGAATGACCTTATTTTTCCCCCATTATTTATTTTTGTTCTTTATCTCTACTTTTCTGCCACCAATACTCTAACCGTCTCTTACTTATTTCTATCGCGGACATGTCCAGCTTTCCATTGTTGTCCCTAAAACCCAAGGCTTCATGTAGACTCGTGCCCACACGTATACCTGGGTGAATATCGCCACATTCAATCAGTACATGTTCCATCGTTTCCTTAGTTCCCCCGCAGCATGTACATTGTTCTTCTTCGTTACTGAATCTCGCTTTATAACTACGCGTTCTAAGGCAGCCCGACCTTGCTTCAAACAGTAAAGCGCTTCCCCTTGAATTATCATAAAACCTTTCCCTCCTTATTTCGTTTTTTCCCTTTCGGTAGTTACTCAGAACCGGCTTCTTTTCCATCGCTGCCATCCAATAAGTCCTCTCCGCCTCTCTGACCTTCCGCTTAATGCTCCTTGTTGCCATATCGCCCGCACTGCTAGCCGTATATTTACTGATGAGCCTCCTAGTTCTTTTTCTCCACTGCGTGTCAACGCTTTTTCTATACAAATACCTGAAAACCTTCTCTGCCCATCTACTGTTCTTCATTTTCCTCAGCCTCTCTTCGAATCTCATTTTGCTCTGAGCTTCCCTCACTTCAAAGCTTGTCCATCCCATATCACCCTTTACAGCCTCATTTGTCGTCTTCCCGTGAGCGCCCAACGCGAGGCGGCCCACCGTCCTTTGATTTACATCCATTCCTGATTGTACCTCTGACTTCATGCACAATACTGAGTTCCCAAATGTAAGCCCCGGGACCATCACACCCTTCCACAGCCCTCGAAGCACCTCGTACCTATTGTATCCCCATAAAGCTCTGTGCTTCATAATTGCAGCATTCCTCTTTCCCTTTGCTACCGATGCTTTCTCTTGTACCTCCATATATCTATCCTCCTCATTTACCCATACTCCAAGGTACTTGTACTCGCTTACCCTCGGTATTTTTTGGCCCTGTATAAAGACCACATGGTCTTCGTGATCATTGAATACCATCAATCCACATTTTGTGGCACTAAATCCTAGTCCTAGAGCCTCACATTCCCTTCCGCATATATCTGCCAGTCGCTGTATATCATCTTGACTGTCCACAGATAAGACTATCTATATCATCAGCATAAAATAGACCTGGAAGCTTCTGCTCAACCATCGTGCCGACCTGCTTGTGTGACAAATTAAATCCAATGTTGCTACCTTCTAGCTCTTTTTCCATCCTCACCATGTACAGCATGAATAACAGCGGGGACAAAGGACATCCCTGTCTCAGCCCCTTGCTAATTTCAACGCTGTCCTTGCTACTTATTCCTTCCCATTCTATACAAACTGTATTTTCTCGGTATATTTCCCTCAAAAGCTGTATACAGTCGTCACCTATGCCCACTTCTTTCAGTATATCCCACAAAATTTCCTGATTAACGTTGTCATACGCCCCGGTAATGTCTAGATAAGCTACGTATAAGGACCTGTTTTCTATTTTCGATATTTCTATACACTGAGTAAGAACAAACAGATTATCGTCTAACCGCCTGTCAATTCGAAATCCATTCTGAAGTTCTCCCAAAATATCATTTTGTTCTACCCACGCTTCTATTTTTAATTTTACTGCCTGCATCGCCAACCTGTATAGCACCGATGTAATGGTTAGCGGTCTATACGAGCGAATCTTATCCTTTTCTCCCTTGCCTTTATAGATTAAGTTCATTCTACTTTTTCGCCAACTGTCTGGTATTTCCCTCTCCTGTAAGCACTTTTCTACGGCTTTCAGCAGTGCTTCTTTAGTTTTATGTCCGAGTTCGTTAATGAGGCTGACGGGAACCCCATCTAAGCCCGGAGTAGTGCGCTTAGGAATTTTTCCTTCGGCCTTCTTCCAATTGAAATTCTCTAGTACTACATCTTCGTCGGTTGCACTCCTTTGCGTACTTTTACTCACTGGCGGAATCCCCGGGGCGACCTTTTTAAACGAATCGGTTGTTATCTTTCGGATGTAACCTAGCGCTTCATACCCTTCCAAGTGATTTCCTCCTTCATCTACCATATGTTGTTGCATTGTGACAGACTTCCTACCCAGCGCTTTTAGGTGGCTCCAAAATATCCTAGGCGCGGCCTTCTTCTTTTCGCGAATCTCTGTCATCCAGCGTTCACTTTCACCTTTAATTTTTGCCTCAACTAATTTCTGCACAATGGATTTTTGCTCTAAATATATTTCCCATATTTGGTTGACTTCGTCCTGTGGCCGCTTCTCCTTTGTTGCTTGTCTGTGCTCCCGTGATGCCTCACGTCGCTTCTCGATCGCATCCCGGATTTCTTTGTTCCACCAACTTTTTGGCTTTCTCTTTCCCTTCCAACAAATAGTTTTCTTCTCTTTTTCCATTTCTTTCGTGATTACATGTAGCAGCTCACTATACTTCCAGTCTTTGCCTGGTAGTTCGTCTACTTTTTCCTCGACTCTTGCGGCTATATTTGTTATTTGTTTGTCATTTAGATACAAGCTGCCAAAACTTTGATTCTATGTTCTTATTTTCAGTTTTATATGCCATTTGTAATATTATGCGTTTATGATCACTACCCAAGCTGTTAATGCCTTCCTCGTCTATTCTCATCTCTCTAAGTTTGTCATATATTCCTTCTGTCATGAGACAATAATCAATGCTCGATTGCCGGTTTCCGACTTCCCACGTGATCTGCCCCTCACACTTAGGCCCCACGTTAACTATCTCAAGACTACGTTGCTCGCAGAGATCTAGCAATAACTTGCCATTGGTGTCTGAATATCCGTCAAGGTCATGAATGTGAGCGTTCATGTCCCCTAGAAGGATTATTTCCGCATCATGACCAAATTCTTTAATATCGGTGCCTATGCATTTCACTATCTCCAGATTCTTTTCCCTGCAGTTATTGCCTGTCCACAAGTAAGCTACACCTAGCCACGTTTTCTTTCCACCTACTGTGCCCGAAACCCACATGTGCTCTGAACACGTTTGTTTCACTCTATCCAATTTTGTTCTGCTATGAATTAGCATTCAAACACCCCCACCTCTCCTTTCTGAGGTGTTCCTGTTACATCCTTCCCAAATATAATTGTCAATATGTGGTGGCTCTTCCAAGTCTCTAAGGTGTGTTTCTGTAACCGCATAAACACCTATCTGTTCCTTGCTTAACTGCTCCTCAATCTCTAACCATTTTGCCTTTTTTTCTGCCACCCTGCATGTTTATGTAACTAATTGCAACACGCGCCTTCTCCCTTCTTTTACCTTTTCTCTGGTTTTTCGCTATGCTGCCTGTCAAAGAGTCCCCCTGGTTGTTTTCCTCATTACAAGATACCGTGGGCACCGAAGGTCCCGTGTGCCCCCCAAAAAAGCTACTGCGCGTCCTGCCAGTCGCCAGCCCACCTCATGACCAAGCCTCTTATCGAAGTGAATTCTGTCTCTTTGGAAACCGCCCCACCCTGTTTATATCCACTACCTCGAAGCCCTTCTCTCGACTAATTTGCCATATCTCTTTGTTTGCGTCGACAACCGCTCTTTGCAAATTGATATTTTTCACTGGTACTTCCGGTATTGTGCATACCACTATCTGCACCTGAGAGGAAATGGCGCGCATGTCCTCGACCCCTTTCGCCAATGTGGTCGCTAGTTCGGCTGATTCTTCATTCAAGACGTCGTTTAGACCTCCCGCGATTATCACGAGGTTACGTCCATTAGCCTTAGTTGCGAGTTTTGCGCTAGCTTGTCTCATCACTGATCCCAGCCTATGTCCCGGGAACTTCCCTATTAAAACTCGTTTGTCGCCTCTCACCCTTTCCTTGACTGCTTCTTCGCATCTAACTAAATTCGAGTCCCCGGCGATTATCACGTGCTCCGACTCTTCTGCTGGACCGTCCCGCACCTGGCCACTGCCTCGGTTACTAGCGCGCAGTGTTGTAGGCGTTACTGAAAAAAGTAACTAAATACGTTACGCGTTACACTATAAAAAAAGGAACGCGTTACCGCCCTACGTTACCTACAAAAAAAATGTAACGCGTTACCGTTACCGAAAAAAAGTAACGGACGTTACCTCTGCCGTTACTCCGCAATCATAAATTATAATCGATGTGTCTTTGCTGCACGAACCCACAATAGCAATAATTTAAATCTGAAATTTGTTTCACATAAAACTTCTAACCCAAACAACGAATATACCCAAAATTCTGATCTAATGAGTATTACTTGCACAGATGTACCGGACCTCAGCAATGGTATAGGGGCTTAAAGTTGCCTTTAGAGTTACGTGTGATGGCTTCTGACTCTGACACATGGTGAAGCCGTTTTTGTCAATGTGACATTATACAGAATATGAGAGTCAATCATCAACGCTATTCGCAAAGAAAGCATCAATGAAATCTCAAGAAATTTACAATAATTCTGATGGTGTGCTTCTGCTAGTAAAATAAATGCTCGAATTTTGTAGTAATAAAGAAATGCTTAAACGGGCTAGTTACGTAAAAAAATATCTGTGCATAAAGATTTTTTGTTCACTTTAACTTGTATATTTACCGCGAAAATTGCGAGTGTTTATGTGAGGGTGTTCAAGATCAGCCTCACTCGCTCAGGAGTTCAATAACCAGAAACTTCGCTGCAGTTGCAGATAGAAAAAGCAAAATTTATTTTTTAAAACAAAGTTGATAGGCCTTATCAACTTTGTAGCTACTATAAAACGTCGCATATTTAGACATTTTTCAAAAACAGTTTCCTTAGCTCTACAAGTTTCAAACAATGTTACTTTACTCTGTGTTGCCCATACATTTCATACACAAAATATCTTCTTTGTAACGATAATATTTCTGTTTACAACGTCGTGAACTTTCGAGAACGACAGGTAATGAAATTGGTCCCTCCGGATTGAATGTGTTTGATATTTTTCCCTCGTAAATTATGCAGTTAACAAGGAAATCAAGTTCCTTTTCGGGCTACTGGCATGGGAAATGCATAAAATATAAAATACTCAATTAAACTTAAAATATTTGTTTTCGAATCCGTGTCGATCTCTCGTGGAATCACCCGTTTGCAATAACCACGATTAGTACACTAACTGCGGTAATGTCTGCCGTGTAGCTACCTGTAACCGTGGTTAGCCGTAACCGTAGTTAGCTTAACCGCGGTTAAGGCTGTTCGTGTGACAGCGGTATTAAGGTAGTGAGTAAAAAAAAAAAAGATTTTTTTGCGTTACAAGAAGAAATTATACGCTTCGCGTCCCGCTCGCATTCTTTTTCAGGGTTTTCTTCGAGCCGGGGTTCACGCCTATTCTCCACAATAGGGCAGACTCTCGATCGGCAGCGCACCTGTAGACCGGTTGACGTTACCGGCTGTCGCCTGGATCGGCCAGAATTCAACAGAAAGCCGCTTAAGTCGACGACGTGGGAGTTGTCGAATTCGATGCGGTGGTCATTTACCATGCTATGCTCAGCGAGTGTACTCCTTTGTCACGTGAACTTGCGGGCATCGTTTTTATGTTGTCGCAGCCTTTCGGGGGAGTTCTTTGTTTCCCCCACGTACAAAATTTCACGACCAGCACGTGGTATGGAGTAAACCAGCCCCTGCGCTTTCTCTTCGGCCGGCCTGTCATTTGGGCACGAAAAGGCGCAGGTGCCAGCAATCCACCTGCTACATCCACTTCCACGAGAAGCATGTCCGTACAGTTTCTCATGGCGAATTATACGGCTTTCATCAATCTTTGTGCGGCGATGGCCAAAACCTCCACACAAGGAGTCGGCGCGTCTTAAGAAATTGGTCCCAACAATTTCCACAAAAAAGAAAAGCGATTCCTCCCGCGCTTTCTTGGTCAATGCCTGGCAGGCCGACAGCAGTCCGACGCTGCGACAAAAGAATTTGTCGGCGCGAGCTCTGAGAAGACTGCACCCCCAGGATGAAAAAGTAACGAGTAACGTGACACCACACGTTACAGAAAAATGTTAACGTAAGTACGTTACCCGTTACAGTTTCTAAATTGTAACGAGTACGTTACTAAGTTACCGAAAAAAGTAACGCGTTACCGGTAACGCCGTTAATTGTAACGCGTTACCGCCAACACTGCTAGCGCGTGCCACTGCTGCTTTGTCCCCTCCCCTTCCCAAAACTACTTCGCGGAAGCTGGGTCCTGTGACCCTTGCACCTGTCTTTTCCAAACCTGTTTCCCCCTTCGAGTCTACCACTGTGGGGGTCGATGCCCCGTTGTTCCCGCTGTCGCTTGCTTCTTTGTTCACCATGACTACCTTTGCTAACCCCTCCTCGGCTGACTTTGGCCTTTCCCCCATAGCCATCGTTTTTTCCCGCTCTGTCGCCAACGCGATCTCCAGCTCGGCGATTCTTACCGTGAGCTTATTCTGGGCAGCCATCATTATTTCCATTTTCGCCTCTAACTCGCATTGCTTACACTTGGCGTCAGCTCCCTCTGTCTTCTCATCCGTACAAACCTCTATTTTCCATCCCATTCCGCACCCTGAACACTTTACGGTCTTTTTGACCATGGCTAGATCGTTCACACGGCGGATTAGATACACTTAGAGTCAAATGGTATCACAAAACTCCGCAAGTATGCTATACTTCAAAGCACATGTGTGCCTTTCAGACACGTGGTGACCGAACGGAAAAAAAAACAGGCGACTGTCACACAGGAAACAGTACAAAATTGTAAGCCTTATTATGCTTCAAAGCTTCAATCTAGTGGCTTATGTACTCATATAACTAAAAAAACAAGCTCGAATCATGCAAAAAAAAAAAAAAAACTTATCTGACGCTGTCATTCCGGAGCCCACGAAAAACACGTCCGTCCTCTAGCAGAACCCTCGCACCGCCCAGCCGGCGACTGCAGCGGCGACTGCAGCCGGCGACTGCAGCGCCGCGGCGCGGTCACGGCGTGAACTATTACGAGTGCGCGAAGCTAAGTGCTTTTTTTGACGACCGCGCGCGGCCTAGGCACCAAAATGCGCGAACGTCCCTAGGCGTTTTAGTCCCTAAAGTGCCTCACCTGGTCACGTGACTTTTGCGTTGACGTCACTATACACGTCACGGCAGCTTTTTTATTGTTTTTGTTTTTCCATCTGAAGCCCGTTTGAAGGCGAGACAAGTCAGGGCGAAAACCGAAAGCACGCGGTAGGTGTTGTCCCGTGTTGTGTGGAAGAGAAAGCCTCGGATATCAACATTCCTTTCTCCGTGGAACATACGAACGTCGGAAAAGAGCTCGGTCGCTATCGGGCCCGTCATCATTCGATGTTGTTGCGTGTGAAGATGTGTTTGCCATTTGTTACGCGTCCATCTGCCATGCACATGAGCATGCGGTCATTTCGATGGCAAAGCCCGTATGAACGCGATGTGTGCTTCTTGTTTTGTGAACTCTCATTGCTATGAGATAACCAGCCGGTGTCGTTATGCCCTGTATTGAGGCTTCTTTTCGCAACGTGTAAACGACTGCAAACGGCAAGCGACTGCATCGGCAGCTTCCAGTTCTTTACGGACGAGTACGTACTGTACGTACATGCCAATTATGTAAGTAAATTATGTTAGAGTGTTCTGCGGCAAACACGATCCGCAATCGTTTCCTTGCCGTTCAGCAGGCTGTAGTGTGGCAACAGGCTGTAGCCGCAGACGGGTTATTGCGTCGCTACTTCCAATCATTTGTGCTTGGTCGGTTAATTTCGCCTGGAAAGGCAGTGCGAATGCATTGTGCGCTGTTTTGTTGAACTCCCGTCATTAAAAGCAAACTGGTCTGTGCCTTGATCACCGTGTACATTCTTGTTTTCATCGTTTTCTCTTTCCCATTTAACAGCAAGAACGCGCGCAATGTTCAAATCGCCAAGACAAAACGAGACATCGTCAATACTTCCTTTTGGGCAGGTTGGTTCATTGTTGACGAGTAACCGCGCGAACACACCCACTAGGGCAGTGGTACAGAACTGGATGTCCACGGACCCCAACGGGTCCGCGACAATCATCAAAAAAAAACTTTTTGGAGGCTGACTATTCCCTGCAACAACGGCCCCTTTTCATTTGTGGTATGCTTCGCCGCGTAAAACTTCTGCACTGCGGCAAAGCTAACCTATAATTCCACTTCTCTATCAGATGGCTTCAAAGCTTCTGTTGCAGTTGTCTTCGGCATATGTGCGCGAGCACACTTTCTCTGGCTTTCAATGTTTGAAGAACAAACATTGTTAAAAAAGAGGTTGAAGGTGGCTGCAGGCAGCACAGCTTGTTAACAAGCTGTTGACATCGAATCGGCATGGCACATTACTCTGACCATGCTTTGCCAGGGAGAAATAAAAGCCACCTGTTTCAGCTGCATGTTGTGTTAATTTATTACTCTGACCCTTTGTCTCTCACTGCAAGGCGTTCCCAGATCATCTATGGCTGAGAACCACTGCACTAGAGACGACACGAACACACTAGCGCTGACCTACAACTGGATTAAAGGGGCCCTATAACGCCTTTTCATCTGCAAACTGCAGCGCTGTAGTGTGTGTAATGCTGAATACCGAGGTGAATGCAAAACGAATGATCGAAATCGGTGCATTCCATAGTTCGAGAAGAAGCAATGAAAACTACACGCTTAATTTGTGTCGCAGGGCCCCTTTGATGGCAGAATGACACACCTCATATATGCCAGAGTGAAGCATGGGGAAAAAAAGAGGGATGCAAAACAAGGTTTAACACACAAAAACATTATTTTTATTTTCTTTTGACATCCAAGATGTAACAGCCGCATCCAGAAGATGAAACTCGGCATCAGAGAGGGCAAGAGATGGTGCTAGTCAAATGTCTTAATATGATAGGCTTCTAAACTGATACGTGCAGTGCTGCCTTCACTCCTATCGCAAACCGTCGTCCCTTTAAACCGGGCCACACATTTTGGTGACATGAGCAACTAAATGTGCGTATTTGTAATCTACCTTTTGCAATTTTTATGCGTGTTCCCCCAAATGGTGATTGACAAAGCGCCCAGTTCCGCCAACGTAGAACATCCCACATGACATGGGAATGCAATACGCCACTCCTGTGGAACACTTGACCAACAGCGTTTTGTGGTTCTTCCAGCATCCACATTTACTGGTGTTGCAAATGCATGGGCCACAGCTTTCCCACCTTATTGGGAGTAGACAAACAAATTGTGACACCGTGCCTACTTCCCATCTTCTTAAGATAGTGGGAATCTATATGAACGTATTGTACAACCTCTGGCCTAAGGGTCTTCCGCTGATCCTTCGCAGTTGCGCATCTTGTTCCACGTTTCAATTTTTAGCGGAGGGTTTCAGGAAGAGCAGTCAAGACTGAGTTGGGGAACCCTGCAGCCAAAAGACTGCATATGTGGTTCTCAAAATTAGGCACCATTTGATGTGGGCACGATTTTTTTAGAGCAGATTCCAGGCACATCAAAGCTGTTGCTCTCTTATTTGTCTTAAAATGTGCTGAATCAAAATGAAGCAATCCCTTCTTAGCCCTCGGGTAGTAGCCCCAGCAAGCATGTCCTTTGCAGAATATCTTAAAGTCTAAAAACCGTAAAACCGAACGTTCTCGAAGTACATGAGTAAAATGCAACCCAAGTACTTGTGAGCCAAAAACAGATGAAACTTCACCTACTGTACAGGGGTAGGTGAAGTTGGTAGTTGCTGCAGCGAGTACAGAGCACCAACTCATCTGAGAGAGTTGCTATGCAGTTGGCACCCACTGCGTAATTGCATGTACAGTTTCCATGTAGCACCCCTCTGTATGACAGGTGTTGTAAAGAAACAATTGTGTTGAATGAGCGATAGATAAATAAGATTTGTTTGATTTTTTTATCTAAATGCAGTGTGCCTGAAATTTTAAACCATGTGTTAGCATAGTGATTCTAACAGAATGTTGTCCATTGTAACAGGGATCTCTTGGAGGCAGATAAAGTTATACAAACATAATAGCAGTCCTATATGCACTCTTGCTTCATGAATTACTTTGGTAAATAAATATGCTTTCTGTGTATACCTGTATGTACTTCCAGGAGCTGCTGCACTGTGTGCCATTTATTCAAGCCTGTGTTCAGTACTAGCATTGAGAAGTGAATGTTTGCACACACTTGGACACCATTGCGTGTTTCAATGGTTACATGTCTATGCATACAGTCAGTGTTCCTACAACTAGTATATCAATAAATGGACAAGTTCAGTTGCCTGCAAAGTAAGTGCATTGCAGACCATTTTGCCACATGCCTTGTGGAATGTTATCAAGTCTCACAGAGCGAATTATTACCGCACCAGAACGTAGCATTCATTGACATGTGGCACCTCACCCACTACATACAAATTTACCATGCAGTTGCGATATAAAAGTGCATAAACAATACGCCCGCATACAGCACCAGGCAGGGCCACAATACAAAACAGTCGTGGCTTAGCTTATTTAATGGTTAGGGAAAAGGGGGGAATCCCGTGAAATATGACAATTAAGCTACCTAGGAAATGATTTTCTCAATGTCTGAAAGCAAATTCAATGCAGTATAGCTGGTATACTGAAGTACACATCTCAGAATATGGCTACTTGATAAAGAAAATGCAGTCAGTCTTAATAATGGCTGTTGCAAACAAACATATTTGATACAGGAAGTGACATTAGATGAAATATGGTGCACTATGGCATTCCCAAAAGCTTTTCTTGTGTATTATATTACATGGCCACCTGACATGCACTTTCCTGTGCGTCTGCCCCGCCACGGTGGTCTAGTGGTTATGGCGCTCGACTGCTGACCCGAAGGTCGCGGGATCGAATCCCGGCCGCGGCGGCTGCATTTTCGATGGAGGCGAAAATGTTTGAGGCCCGTGTGCTTAGATTTAGGTGCACGTTAAAGAACCGCAGGTGGTCGAAATTTCCGGAGCCGTCCACTACGGCGTCTCTCATAATCAAATCGTGGTTTTGGGACGTTAAACCCCAGATATTATTATTAATTTCCTGTGCGTCTGCGAGAGGAGTGCTTAAAAAGCAGCTAATCTCTCATCCAATAGCCCTGAGAAACCCTGGAGAAAAATGTGCAAATGTGACCATTGGGACTTGTATCCCATTATCAAGTAAGAAATGCAAAAATCTTGGACTGGTCAATCCTAATGCGGATCATTCTGTCTTCAGCAACAGTTCACAGACATTGCATTTTGGAGCATGACCTATTAATGCTTCAGAATCTAGCACAGGACACAACACAAAGGCAGACTAAAATAGCACGATTGCCACAGTCTTGCTCAGTGTTTGTATTGCATCCTGCACTAGATGCTGCAATGGCACCTCCTTATTCAGACCTCCACAGTGGTTAAACCAACATGCTCCACAGTGGTTAAACCAACAGAATGCCCATACACACAAAAATGGATAGTATTAGTCTGGGTGTATGTGTAACGAAGTAGAACATCGATGCTAAATATTGTAAATATTGCACTTAGATGAGTTATAACCACTACGGAAGGCTCCAGCACACGGTATAAGAGAACACCAGCACATTTCATTAAAATTATCTATTTGTAAATAACTTGCTTTGAAGCACCGTGAACGAAGTACTAGAACTGCGCCGCAATAATTTAGGGCTTTTAGGCAAGCATTAATGTTGCTGGTCAAAGTTGCAATATTCCAGAGCAAGAAGATAGAAGTGCCGAGGCCGCGCAACTGCCTCGGTCCTTTTACTAATGCAACCTTTGAGAAAAAAAAACTGCAATGGTTAACTGCGACAACGCAATGGTTAACTGCGACAACAAGGTTAACTGCCTTAGCTGAGATTTCACACCCGTACAAGATGTACTGTCAGAATATGCAAACAAGATGTGCTAAAGAAGTACGGTGCGCACATGCAACCATGAGCGCAGAATATCCTCACGTTTTGCTATTTCATGAACGGCGCAAGCTTCCACTCCTAGTGCAAAGCTCACCGGCGTACACACAACACTGCTGTACCCGAACGCTCCTCACGCCGCCAGCGATTCAAAAGTGCTCGTGTGACACCTGTCCCTGCTGCACGGTCCAAAGTAATCCGTAACAAATACTGCCACTAAAATTGCAACCATAATGCAATCAGTCCTGATCGCACTTCAAAGCGACCACACAGCAGCAAGTACCCGTCGTCAGTGCGCATTCAACACTACCACTTGCACGAAACAGCCAACACTCACGTATCATCACATTCGCAGGATGCGTCAATATTACAAAAATACCAACTGGCGCACAACACACACAGCGCAACCATGGCGTTTACAATACAGTTACTGTATATGCTACCTTTAGGTAGCATATACAGTAACTCTAGTTTACAATCGCTCCCCGCTCCAGCCACTGCTAGGGACTAAAATGGCTAGGCAGTGGCTAGGGACGTTCGCGCATTTTAGTGCCTAGGCCACGCGCGGTCGTCAAAAAAGCCCTTAGCTCTGCGCTGCTCATAATAGTTCGTGCCGTGACGCGCCGCGGCGTTGCAATCGCCGGCTGGAGTTGGTCGGGATTTTAAAAGCGCAGGCCGGCACATTCCGTTCCTCCTTTCAGGTCTTGTCATTCTTTCTTGGAGAGGGATGTGATGCATGTCTTGTGCTTTGGCGCGTGCTCCTCTCCGAAGCAAAACCGCAAGGCCCCATCTCACCACTTCTTTTTTTCGGAGGAACGCACGTGTTGAAGAATAAAAGGCAACCACCGACCAAATAAATGTTTTAAAAAGAAAGAAACGACGTTTCGGCTTCCATACGGAAGCCTTGGCTTCCGTATGCCAAGGCTTCCGTATGGAAGCCGAAACGTCGTGGAAGCCAAGGCTTCCGTATGGAAGCCGAAACGTCGTTTCTTTCTTTTTAAAACATTTATTTGGTCGGTGGTTGCCTTTTATTCTTCATGTTTCGTCCCGACCAGACGGGCTTCCGTCGAACTCTCGATTTCATTTCAACGCACGTGTTGCTTATATCAGCTCTTTCGGGTGAGAAAAAAAAAAGGCGCGCGAAATTTCCACTGAAGCACATGCCTGAACATTTTAGGGCAGCGCTAATGCGTGCAAGAAGCGAATCGAATTTGAATTGAACCGTTTTCGTGGTTAACACAAGATATCGTTGGTACCCTAACATTAAAACAAATTAACATGAAAACCATAAATTGAGCATTAAGTACAAATTTTAAAACTCTTCAGTGTGTGCGGACTATCGAATTCTACTGCCTCTGCAAGCGACGTATAGCTTACGACCGTAGAAATTATCGTATTTTTACGCTAATTTCATGTTTATTTGGACATGCATGATATTTTGAAATATTCGTATTAACGCATATGGGCTATTCCAGAAGACCGAATTAAGTATGACAATATTCGATTCGATCTTCCAAATGTTCAATCTTCGCACACTTCTATATGTAACGATTATATCCGATGTCCTCCCTTTGTCATGCGGCTCGATCAGATCAATCATATATTTATATTAACGACCGTGCTAAAGCGTGAGCACCGTGCTAGCGTTCCAGAAGTGCCGAACTGTTCCACTTGAGCTCATCGACAAGGCGGAGGCGGGGATGATAATTTTCGGTGGACAGTTCAAAATCGTAGATATTTTAATAGAGCCTAGCGCGCTGTAGTATCACGATCAAAATTAAATTTCTGCTCGGCACTCGCATTTATTCCCATTTATTGCTGTTGTTCAACTCAAATGCTTTGCATCTAATGCATGCAAAGGCGGTACGCTTTTTTGAGCTTCGAGCATGCAGAAACCGTAAACGCTCAGTACATTTGAAAGACACTCATGTCGTACCACTGTACATTGAGCATATAAGTGCTTCATCATAAGAGGTAGGGCTTGTCGGTACTCATGACAATGCGGCGGACGATTCTCGGCGGCCCGATCGCTAAAGGTTGTGAAGTTTCTTGCGGAACAGGTGAGAAACTTCGAAATTTAAATTCCGCATCCTAACCAACTCCATAATTGTACCTTTTCCTAGTCAACTCCTTAACGTGCACATCAGAAATATTCGGCTCGATTCGGGAAAACTGAGGCACAGCAAACAACTTAAGTGCTGGGGTTATTGATTGGAGCAGAACTGCAAATGCGACATCATTCTTAGACAAATGGACGCGTAATAAGCTGCAAGAACGCCATATTTTGAGATCACTTCGCAATTCGGCTTTGCATATAATCAGTTAGAGCTGTCGCACTCCTGAAACACGGAGCTGAAATTTTCCACCAAAGTTGTACAGTCAGCGAGAACTCTATTTGGCACGTTTCGTGTGACGAAATTAATAATTTTTAGGCTCGCTATAAAGCAGGCCCGTAACTAGGGGGGGGGGGTTGAGGGGGTTCTGACCCCCCCCCGAAATTTTTTTGATGCTTTAACTTTTCGGGTGATACTAAAATATTTACACGCCTTCACAGCGACCCCCAGCTGCCAAAGTTACACTGCAACTTTCCTGGCATTGCTTCCCTCTTCTTCCTTTCTTCAAACCTACCAGAACACCTCAGCGCTCCCTCCCCCGCACGCGCACCTGCCCTATTTGTACAGCTTTGCACTTCGCCCTCGCGTTCCTTCGAGTCTTTTCTTTTTCGTCTTTCACCCCGTAGCAGCTCCTTTATTGATTCCAGATGCTTTCCTTGTGCATTGCCGCTGGAGAAGTTATCCGTCTGTGCGGACCGCACGTGTCGGCTTTGGGTTTCTACGAAAAGCGCGTCTCCTTCTGTGAAAATAAACAGTTCGACAGCAACGGCAACACCAACACGACGTGCGCAAATTTGCCAGGGAACGAAACCCCTAAGCGGAAAAAACTCAGCGGCGCATTCCGAGGACGCAGGCTGCAGGGTAAACTTTTCTCAAACTGTAGTCTTCGCCACCGAAACGAATCATCGAAGATGACATCTACTGAAAGACTGGCATATCCGAGCAACTTCGAACAACCTTAACCACACGCAAGGAAATCTACCTCTTCTGTACACACAAGGTATATGCGCCTCCCTACAAAGCACACAAAGCGAGGATACAGCCGGCACACAATCCGGCACCAGCGGTCAACTTTCACAGGAGAGAAAAAACGCCGCCAAGCTGGGCTGCGCGCGGGAGTACAGAGGCTGACGTCACAGCCTACAAAGTGCATTTTTGGGGGGTCACGGCTATTTAATTAGCGCAGCCCAGAGAGAATTATGCAGGCGCCCAGGGAGCCGTCTGTGAAAAGGTGACTTTTTCACAGGAACGGAGCAACACCTGCTTTCTGGACTGTACCACGGGAGTGCAAATGTCTCGGCAGTGCATTCTTGGGGGGTTCACGTATATTAAGGGGAGTATGGAGTGCCCATGGAGTCTTCTGTGAAAAGGTCTTTAAGTAGCGTTAATCCAGTTTGCTGCAGCGGGAGTACAATAATGGTCCTGCATGCACACCAGCTGTAGCGGCGTTCAGAAAACACATGCGCCACGCGGGAGCCGGCGCGTTCATCACACTTCTACATTCTAGCCACTGTAAAGTGGATAAGAGAGGAAGAAAACATCGCCCGCCGTTCACGCCAGGCAGTCGAAGCAGTCGCAAACGTCTTTTTGGAGCCACTGGCCACTTCTGTGTGCGTGCACAGGATTGCGGCAGCAAAATGAAAAGACACTCTGCAACAACGAAGCAAAGGAGTCTTGCGTCTTACTTCAAGAAAGTTCGAACCGATGAAGCGGACGGAGAAGAACCGCCTCCTTCGAAGGATAAAACTTCGCCCTCCTCAGCACTGGTGGAAAGCCAAGCGCGTCGGAACTTCTGTAGCGACTCAGGAGAATGCACCGGTTTATGTGAATCACCTGAGAACGAACACAAGCCGGAAAATGATGGTGGCCGCAGTGCAACTCCAAGTGACCTTTGTTCTACAGTCAACGCTGGGCAAAGTGACGCCTTTACCACTGGGCAATGCCCAAGGAAGGTGAGTGGCATGGCACCTACACATTCTGGTTCGCCTCCCCTCTGTGCGACGAGTGCGAATATTTTGGACTTGGGACTGTTTGTCTCGAAAAGCAATAATGTAAATGATCCAGAGACGACGGAGAAGCTGCTGCTCAATCCGTGGACCCCTCCGGCTAACTATGATTATCCAGCCACAGGGAAAAGGAATCTGAAGTTCCAACCTCACTGGGTAGATCGTTACCCATGGCTTGTTTATTCAGAGAAGCTTCAAGGAGCATTATGCAAATATTGCGTAGTCTTCGCAAGCGAGTGTGCAGGAAAAGGGGAGCACCAGCGCTTGGGCTGTTTTGTAACTAAGGAGTTCACCAATTACAAGAAAGCCATGGACGCCTTTAAGAGCCACGCATCCAGCAGTTATCACGCCATGTCAACAACGCTATCGGAGAACTTTTTAGCAGTCCGGTCCCGCTCACAGCATGACATCTTAACACAACTTGACCACGGTCTTAAAAAGCAGGCGGAAGAAAACCGCAAGAACTTGCTGCCAATAATAGAAACAATCCTTTTCTGTGGCAGGCAAGAAGTACCGCTTCGCGGCACAGACGACTCTGGTCCGATAAATATGTCTGAAGTGCTGCCATTGAAAAATGATGGAAATTTCCGCGCACTGCTTAGGATGAGAGCAAAATGTGGAGATGCCGCCTTGAGAGCTCACATGGTAACATCTCCGGCGAATGCGCTGTACACGAGCCCAAAAATTCAAAATGAGTTGATCACCCTCTGTGGTAAAATCATACAAAGAAAGATAGTTGAAAACGTCAACTCAGGTTCGTGTTTTTCAGTTCTAGCTGACGAGGCCACTGATATATCTCGCACCGCCCACATTTCCCTATGTGTAAGGTACGTTGGACACGACACGTCGGGAGTGCCCATACTTAAAGAAGATTTTGTAGATTTCGTTCCCGTGTACGATCTCACTGGCAAGGCGCTGGCGAGCACAATCCTGAACAGCCTTAGAGGTCATGGCTTTGACCTGAACCTACTTTGCGGGCAAGGATACGACGGCGCGGCATCAATGAGCGGCCACCTTAACGGTGTTCAAGCCTTCATTCGTCAAACAGCGCCCAAAGCGTTGTACGTGCATTGTAGCGCCCACTCGTTGAACCTTGCTCTGCTTCACGCATGCAAACTCCCCAGCATCCGCAACTGTTTGGGAACTGTATCCTCAACTTGTACGTTTGTGAGAGCTTCGCCACAGAGGACGAACCAACTGCGAGACAAAGTAGAAGATTTAACACAAGAAAAAAGAAAATCAGTTCTCTCCTTTTGCCAAACAAGGTGGGTAGAGAGTCACGATGCACTTCAGCGTTTCCTTGAACTGTACGTGCCTATTGTACAATTCCTCGAATATTTGGAAGAAGAGGCCGCGTCATCTGATACTTCATCAAAAGCTTCTCAACTGCTCAATGCCATTACGAAGCCCGAGTTTGTCGTTTCGCTTCAGATCTGTAGCGACCTCTTCTCTTTGACACTGCCACTTTGCAAGTTTCTTCAAAAAATTGACTGTGACTTGGCTCAAGCGTGCGATCACGTAAAGAATGTTATAGACGTTCTTTCCACAAAAAGGGCTAGTGCGGAAACGGAATTTAATAAGATTTTTCTGAAGTCGCTCTCTTTGCTGAAGATCACAAATGTTGAGATGGCCCTACCACGCATCACTGGAAGGCAGATGCAAAGAAGCAACGTACCTTCTGCTACTCCCGAAGAGTACTACCGGAGGAATGTGTATTTGCCTTTGCTGGCTGACTTCGAAAATCAATTAAGAGACCGGTTCGATGCCCATAAGAAGGTCGTGGTTGGCCTTAACATGCTGCTGCCGAAATTCTGCGCATCGGCTAGCCTTTCTGATATTGATGATGCAGTGCAGTTTTACCTTGGCGACATTCCTTCCGCTAATGTCATCGAAGCAGAGTTCACACTGTGGGTGAACAAATGCTGCCAGATCGAAGAAAAGAATCGCCCAGCTTGTGCTTTACAGGCCTTAGAGATGTGCAACCGCGACTTTTTTCCGAACATCCACAGCCTACTTTCTATCCTGGCGACTTTACCCGTGTCGACGTCGACCCCGGAACGGACTTTTTCCACACTGAGAAGGCTGAAGAGCTACCTTCGAAATCATATGAACAACGACAGATTGACCGGACTAGCACTGCTCAGCATCCATCGAGAACTTCAAGTGACCCCAGAACAAGTCCTCACAGAATTTTGCAAGTTGCCGAGAAGGAAAAACTTCCTCGTTTAAACTTCCCTCTATGTTTCAAGAGTCGATTAAAAGCTAAACCCAGCTAGCCCAAGCTTCAACCCTTCTATTCTTTCGCGATTACGAGGAAACTATCCAGCAAGCAGAATGTGCGAACGGTAACAAGAAGATCGGAATGTCGGGCGACTTGTTTGTTTGCTTGCATACATACTGTCACGGACTGCCATTTTTGCGACCCGGCGTAACGGCAAATTAACGGGCGCCGCACTCCCCCGCTGACCGGTGGAACCGTTCGCTCATGAAAAGACTGGTCTTTAGTGCAGGGAAGTACTGAATGGGGTGTTCTTCTTCAAACGTTAGTCGCCGATGTTTGATCCTTTGTACCTACGGCGGCGTCGGCAGGGTCGTCAAAGGCCGCGATGCACCCCGAACCAGCTGTAGACTGCAAGACGCACCGGCTGAAACCAAGGAAACTGACCATTCCCACGGGCAAAACTGCTTGTGGACAAGCCGTATGAGAGAACCCCAACAGGTTGTCACTCTCGCTCAGTTGAGGACCCTCTCCTAATTAAAAAGGGACGCGGTCAATATATTTTTAGGGTGGAGTTTCTAACAATGAAACGTGCATGATTGGACCCATGTAGAGGTCTCTTTTCCCCCAGGACGAGAATGAGGGGACACGGAGGTCGATTTAAGCGCAGGATTTCGCCTTGCTAAGCAGTCTAGTTGCTGACCAACATGGTGTAGAAGGAGATCAAGAAGTATCCCTTAAGTGGTTGTGGCTCCGTATCGGCTGGCCACCTAAACTTAGCCATTCGTCTAGTTGTGACGCGAAATTAACGTCTGTAACGTAGGCATCGGTACTTGAATCTCGAGTAAGTTCAACCTGCCCGAGATCGGCTTCAAGCACTAGCCTACCGGAAACACCAGCGCTGCAACACCGCCGACATCGCAGTTGTGCCAGAACTCTCTCTGACTTCTTGCATCCGATCGTCGTGGACTCGAAGCTGCCGGTCATCACAGGTATCCCTTCACCTGTTTATACCTTCGGACTTTCTCATCTGTAGTTTTATTGTTGGTTAGTTTTGTGTAGTTTGTAATACTTCTCTCTTGTAAGCTGATTTATTGATTTTATATGTATTTTGTTAGTTGGTATTAAGTGTTGTACTAGATTCCTCGTGCTGCAATATCACTAGAGTTTTGTTTTTCCCCACACACGTCTCTGATCTCTTCACTGTCTCTGCTTACGTACGGAACGACCTAACCTGCTGCCATTCCCGTCGCCGACTTCGCGCTGGCGACGCTAGAGTGGCAGCTTGTAACACATACATACCGTTTTTGTACCGTGGTTACATTGTGTTACTTCATCAGGAGCCGTTGGTCGCGGTGTCCCCGGCTTTGGTGGTGCTATTGTCCAAACTTATTTCTTGCTTTAACCAGAATTTGAGGTTGACATACCAATTTCTTTATTTGGGTACAAATAATTGAAAAGTACCATCGAATTATTACAAGTAAGCGATGTACTTGATTTATTCACAAAAATAAGCCAGTATAAATTTTAAAAAATGGCAGCCGTTCTACACGCAAACCCCCCCCGAAAAAAATTCCTGGGTACGGCCCTGCTATAAAGCAGCCAAAACCTTTCCGATGGGAGAAAAATTGAATGAATTCATTTTCAATAAAGTTTATTAGTAATCGATGGTTTAATGTACGTGGTCGTTTACAATCAACGTGCCATTTGCGAACTATTTCAGTCAATTCTCACCGCAGCACAACGGACCAATGTAAAGCCACATTAAAGATAAATTCGCGTGATTTCACTTTCCTATCCGTTATGTACTTCCTGGTGGCAAATACATTGATCTCCAGTGTTCAAATCTTGCGATTTCTCAAGGTTATAAAAATATTTTAACGATATGTCTCTGATCGAATCTTGACATCGCCGAAGAACTCCAACTTCCATATTGATGCCAATGCATGCGCTCATCATTGTGGCCATTGCATGTGTAGCCAGCATCCAATTAATAGCTTAACTTCAGTCAGTTCAGAGCAAAACTCGATGTTATTCCTTAGCCGAAAGTTGACGGTCATCGCTGTTTTCCTTCTTTGCCCAAACGACGTCATCGCTTTTGTAGCTACACTACATGACCTATTCCTCAACATACTGCCCGAACGCGCTCACGCTTGTTAACTCGAAACCTAAATGTTGAATTTCAAAGTAAAATTGTCCAGCGTTCAGCTCGACCAGAGACGAATACTTTTCACCGCCTCGCGTTATTTTGCTCTGTTTTCGATAACAACAGCGTTAGATTGATGAGCTCTGCTGACTCCTCATCACTCTATGCAGCCGATGTAACGCTGGACAAAAAAGATGGCTGATCCCTCCGTCATAGGAATCGGTATAACACGAAAGTGAAACCAGTCACCACAGAAGTAGTTCATTGTTTATAGTGCGTTGGTATATGAGAGCTTGTACAATGTCTACTGTTGTTTGGCAGATATAGCACCGTTTGATGTGGACGCATCGCACTCACGTTGACGCCTAGTGGCACATCTCCATACCGTCGACTAATGCCCATGATCATGATTTAACCCTTGCGGTAGCTGAAGTTCTTAACACATACGTGGACACCGCGTAAGGTTAATCCCACGCAGATGGCATCAACAAGCACATTAATAAACACTGATACTCAATATGCACTCCTTCAAAGCGTCGTGAAATGCGAAGAGAAACGCTCGACGCGTCGTGTCTTCCCTCTAGCCTGGCCGTTACTTCTCACAGGGCGAGCGGGGAACGCGGTGCGACAGCCGGGCGAGCGTCGGAGAGCTATTTTTCGATATGGATGGATGCTATGAGCGAGGCTTGGGCTAAAGAAGCCATCTCACGGCGTGTTAAAGCGTTGACGAAATTAAACTTGTATTGGAAACGCGCCGAATGGGACGGTCGTAGCAACGGCGCGGTTTTTTTTTTTTTTGTTTCTTTTTTTTCGAGCCTGGCGGTAGAGATGTCACCGCCCCGTTATAAAGGGGACGCTCATAGCATCGATCCATCCGTCCAAGAGCAGTGTGAGAGGAAAGTGTGAAAGATAAAAGGCACGTTCATGCAGCCTCCGTTATGTGTTTGGCGGTAGCTCAGTGGGCTAAACGCCCGCCAGCCATCGCCGCGGACCGAGAGGTTATGGGTTCGATTCCCATCAACGGAACTTTTTCTTGTAGTTTTTTTCTTTGCCATCTGATAGCATTCATTTTGCTGACGTACTTCCGTGACGGAAATACGTCATGAAAATCTTGGTGGACCTCGGCATAAAACACTTTCGTGTTAATATATGAATCAATCTAATGGTGTTGAGCAGTGCACATGGTCCCATGTGGTGCGTCAGCAAGGGACTTGATAATTAAGCTCTTATATGTGTAGAAATTTCGTACGGTGCGTTCACGTTGCGCAGCCTCTATATACTCCAGTCAGCCACACACATCGTCAACGGCACGTGAAGCTTCTACTATTAGATATGTAATTTTATTACTTTTTTTCGTTTTTCATGCGAGAAGCACTGACGGCAGATTACCGCCAGGCACAAGCTATGCATTTTTCTTACGCCTCCTGGTTTCAATCATAAAAATATAAAGCTACACGTCCAGTTTTAAGCACGTGTATGTTGCTCCCATTGATATTTATCATTCTGTGAAATAACGGAACTAGTAAACATTTTATTGTCATTGATCCAACAGAACAGCAGTGGGCGTTGCGCACTGCTGTTTGTAGGTTACGGTGTACCTGCTTGTCTTTTGTTATTAAAAACGAGGGTTGATTTTTATTAGAGATGCTATGCTAAAATGATGAATGTCGCAAACATATACAAGGCGATCGACCTCTAACAAAGTGACAGGATAACAGAAACTTTTCAAATAGGCATATCGAGGAATATACCCGTTGTAACTGTATAGTTCCAGCTGGTTTCAGCCAGAGCTATTATCTATGGGAGGTAAAGGTGTAACTTATTGCGCCTAAAAAAATATAAATTCGCGTTAAACTTGAAGATTTGTTACTACGTATACACGTAAATTTTGACAAACGCAAGTACTTTAGTGGTGCTGTTTTGGACATGTGTCCTATTTTTGTTATCTTGGCGGCAAAAGTCCTGCTTGGCAATGACGGCCTGCCTGCAGATGTGCGGCTTCTTTGAAAGAGGAGGCGGCGCTCCACCATTTTTCCCTTGCGGCGCTAGAAAACGCTGGGAAAGGAAGCCGGAGAACAGTGGAAAAAAAGAAAAAAAGAAGTTTCCCTCTCCCCACAGGGAGCTTCCGGGGCTGCATAGCGCATGTTTTTTTTTCTTGCTTCTTTTTTTAAATGTGCTTTTCTCTCCACGCTCCCTAGCTAGGGCAGCGCCGGGCTGGCCCTCTTTCCCCCACTTTTCCACCGTTTGCGTTTTATTTTCCTTAGTACGAGTCGTCAGTGGAGACTGCCATTGCTATGTGTTCGGTCTAAGAATCTTAAAGGAATATTTCTTGTTTATATTGTTCGTGTATTGGTACTAAAATCTTACATTGCGGCCACGCCTTTTGAGTTTCATTCACATGGCATATATGGTATTTACGTTCACCTGGTTTATCCGCCAGCGAAAGATAAGAACTTTTACTCATTCCATTGCGCAAATTATATAATAAAAGACTAGCTGTTAGAACAAAGCATTGCGTGTCGCTATCCACAGACTAGGGTTTGGGTGCAACGCTGCTCGGGCAGCACGCAAAAATTTTCATGCTTCTTTTAAGTTTTACAGAGTGGTTTTTAATGGCCGTTTTAGTTCAGAAATGATAAATGCATTACGTGAGCTCGGTTTATTGCAAGCGGGTGAGATTACTTGTATGAAAAATTAAAATAAATAACTGTCTATCTAAATAAAATTCATTTATGACCTTCAAATTACACTGCCTTACCTACTGCGACGAACTAACTGTAGCCACTGAGTTTGCAATGCATATCCAAATTGGAATGAAATCTTATGATTTAATATTTATGCCATTAAATTTGAGGTAGAAATTCACTGTTGCTTCAGTCACCTTTATTTTTATAAGAATCCGTTTTAAGCATCGAACAATTACAAAGGCATAGGTAAACGCCCATGTATATAAATACTGTCGCACACTTCGCGAATGATGGTCTCAAAATCTCTTAAAGTAGATCACGCTTGGCGAAACCATGCACGAATTAAATGGCTCGCTATTATATTGGATTGTTCGCACAAATAATCTCACTTGGTGCAATCAGCTCAAGGACCACAAGTATGTTGTGTGTCACAGGTGATTTTTGTAATGTTTAAAAAATCACACTGTAGGAGTTGTTTATACTTCCTACAGTGTATTTTATGCTGCCCTAAAATAAATATACGCTGTTCGAATCCTCTGTCGGCAACCAAGGCTGGCACGACGCGCTGCCGACTTGTCGCCCCGACAAGCGTTTGGCGCGCTCGGCGTTCACTCGGCCACCGACGGTGGCGCGAATCGTGCAGCCGACCTAGTTCCGACGTAGCTGGCAGCGCACCTCCGGCCGACCCTTTTCGAGCCGACCTAGTGCCGACGTAGCTGGCAGCGCACCTCCGGCCGACCCTTTTCGGATGCCTGGTGGCCAGTGAAGTCGGCTGCCGGCTATTTGGCAGTGATCAGCCAAATGTCGGCAGTCGGCCAGAGTTGCTTGGGAAGTATTTCCCAGACATCTTTGTTGGAACTATATTACGCGTCGGTTTATTCAATTTGCCGTTTATTTTCGACGTGCACTGCTTCACTGAACTGTTTCTTGGCCCTCTCAAGTTTTTGCAAGATCTTGCTGTAAAACGCTGAAAGATCATCACCATCATCATCATATCACATTTGATGTTGTGATTATTATTATTATTATTATTATTATTATTATTATTATTATTATTATTATTATTATTATTATTCCATTATTATTATTATTAATTGGTATCTCATATTTTATTTGTCGTTCCATTCCTCCAGCATAAACAACGAAATGGCGTACTATGCAATGCGCCTGCCCCCCCCCCCCCCGCATTCCTGTAGTCTTCTCAGAACCCTCCCCCCCCCCCCCCCCCCCCCCGGAGAGAAATCCTGGGTGCGCTAATGTCTTATCCAAGAAGCCATCCTTCCCATAGTCCCGACTCCGACGCATGCGCCAACATCGGTGACGTCAGCGGCCTCGGACCTTCCAAAGGCTATAAGAAGCTGCGTACCTCCGTCGAACTTCAGTGGGGCAGGTAGCGGCACTCCGGGCGAAATGCTCATCAAACCATTCGTCTTTAGGTTAGTTCCTACTTGCCTGCGCCATGTTACCGCAGTGATAACCGCTTTTTAGTGTTGCTGCCACGCCCACTTGGTAGCTTTTTCTCATGTATTTGTACTTTTGGTGTGGATTTGTTAGTTTGCTGGGATATTGAGGCAAACCCTGGCCCTTCGGATTAAAAAAGATACTGCAGCAGCTTCTTTCAGGACAAAAAAATATGACTGATATGATGAACAGTGTCTTATCAAAACAAGAAAAAATCGAAAAAGAGGTTGCTAGCTTGACTGAAAGGATGAGTTCTGTCGAAATGCAGACAAAACTTTTGATTGAACTGAAAACAGATGTAAACGATTTAAAGCAAAGAGCAACACAACTTGAGAAAGATTTGGAATTGGCGGTCAAAAAAATTGACGAGTTAGAGAACAGAAGTCGACGAAATAACTTGATTGTTTTTGGCCTGAGGGAAGAAGCTAATGAAACGACTGCTGACCTTATTGAAATAATAAAAACTGACTTATTTGAAGGAAAGTTGGAAGTGAATGTCAGTGGCATAGAAGGATGTCACAGATTGGGAAAAAAGAATGGCAAAGAACGCCCAGTAATTATAAAAACGCCAGGCCTGCGCTGAAACCGCTGCATAGTCACAGCGAAAGCTGGAAGAGCGGCGTTTCTAGAGCCCGTTGTAAGCTATCTTGGGGCGACAATACAAGTACACTAGAAAGTTACCCACTACGCCATAAATCACAATTTTTGTGAAGTTGGGAAGCACCTACTAAGCCATTATTCGTCATTCTGCGGAAAAGCGAGGCACCAGATACACGTCTGTAAGGCATTATGTGCACTTTGTTGACGCGACGACTGATGACGATGAAGAATTATGGCTCAGCCCTTTGTAATGGGTTGGAAGCTTTAAACGGCCCAGCAGTTATGTAATTTGCATTGGGTGACGCCCGGTCGCTATTTCCTTCTCCCGTCATGCTGTATACCATACGTTGACGTGGGAGAGAGACGGGGGGGGGGGGGGCAAAGAACTTTACTGAGACCTCTTACTGAGACTGCACCCTTTACTGAGACTGCACTTAATCAGCAGAGGACGGTGAAAAGGTTTCCCAATTTTTAAAAAGCAGATGATGAGTCTATAATTGATGTACTGGCCTTTGAATATGATCATTTCAATGCAGGCAATGGTAGCGTTGAAGAACTGTGGCTTTGTTTTAAGAGAATATTTGAAGATTGTGTGCAGCGTTTCATGCCTTTAATTACAAAGAAAGCCGAAAATCACAATCCCTGGATAACAAGAGAGACGCTACAGCTGAAGCGAAAGTTGAAACGGTTAAAAAAAAGGTTGAACAAGGCTAAAAGTCCAGATTTAAAGGCAATTATTTGCAATATACGTGAAGAAATTAAAGAAAAGTCTTTTCGTGACAAAGAAAAGTATTTTAACGAAAAATTACCGTCATTTATTAACACGCGTCCAAGAAAATTTTGGAAAGAGGTCACTCCAGGCACGTGTTCTACCGATGTATTTCTTTTAGATGGAAAATTAGAGAGTGACGAAAAAGCTGCCTTTACGGCCTTTAATAACTATTTCAACAGTGTCTATACAAAAGATAATAATCATCTCCCACCCTTCGATGCAAACCTACCACCAATATCAGATGTCACCATTTCCGAAGAGGGTATCTTGAATTTATTGTTAAACCTCGATGTTAAAAAATCTGTTGGACCAGATGAGATACCGAATGCCTTCCTAAAACGGTACGCAGAGCGGTGTGCAAAATATTTGTGTGTGTTGTACACTAGGTTTCTGAACGAAGGGTGTGCTCCCTGAGGACTGGAAGGTTGCCCGAATTAAGCCCCTACACATAGCAGGTGACAAAACTCAAATAAAAAATTATCGACCAGTTTTGTTAACCTCAACAGCTTGTAAAATTCTAGAGCACATAATTCACAGACACATTGTTACATTTTTTGAGGAACACAAAATAATAACAAGAGCACAGCACGGGTTTGGACGTGGATATTCAACCACTACACAGCTGGTTGAAACCATCCACGATTTTTCTACCGCACTAAATGAAGGTAAACAGCTAGATACCATTTTTATGGACTTTCAAAAGGCTTTTGATAAAGTTTCGCATACAAAATTACTTCATAAATTGCAATATATTTTGAAAAATTCGAAACTGATAGCATGGATACGAGCGCACCTTCAAAACAGATGTAAAGGCGTTTATTGACGGCGGGATCGATGGCGACGATGCGCAGCGACGACAGTAACGACAGAGCGCAGACTCGCAGACTCTCACGAGCAAGCGCACGAGGGGCGTGCTCTCCGACAAGAGGCGAAGAGGGCGACCCACTAGAAGGCGCTCAAGAGGCGGCCCATTACAGCGTTCTAATGCTTCTGTACAATTACCCCGGGTACGCAAAGGGAGCCGCCCGGCGACCTAACAGCTGGTCACTATGAGCGGGTCATGGTAGGGCTTGAGGCGCTCCACGTTCACAATGTCGCGCCCTCGACGGCGCATGTCCGAAGATGGCTCAATGGGTTCAATCATGTAGTTGACCGGGGACGTGCGTTCGACGACACGGTAGGGGCCTTCGTATTTGGGCAGTAGTTTGGAAGAGAGGCCAGTTGCAGCGGTCGGGACCGAGAGCCACACGAGCGCTCCAGGGAGGAACGTGCACTCAGAAGTGGTGGTGCCACCGCGAATGCTCTTCTGCCGCTCTTGTTCGTGCGTTGTAAAGGTCTTCGCAAGCTCGCGACATTCTTCAGCAAGCCTGGCTGTGTCCGAAATAGGCGCACATTCAGATCGATCCGGCCTGTAGGGAAGGATGGTGTCGATGGTGTGCGACGGGTGCCTGCCGTACAATAAGAAAAATGGCGAGAAACCAGTAGTGCTCTGAGAGGCGGTATTGTAGGCGTATGTGATGAAGGGCAGAATGGCATCCCAATTTGTGTGGTCGGCTGCGACGTACATTGAGAGCATGTCGCCGAGCGTGCGGTTAAAGCGTTCGGTGAGGCCATTCGTCTGCGGGTGGTAAGCAGTAGTTTTGTGGTGAACGACGTTGCACTCTTTGAGAATGGCTTCGACGACTTCCGACAAGAAGACACGGCCTCGATCACTGAGCAGCTCCTGGGGCGGACCGTGCCGCAGCATGAATCGGTGGAGCAGGAAGGAGGCCACATCGCGCGCTGTAGCCGCTGGGAGGGCGGCGGTTTCGGCGTATCGCGTTAGATGGTCAACAGCGACGATGGCCCAGCGGTTACCAGCCGAAGTCAGAGGAAGTGGTCCATACAAATCGATGCCCACGCGCCCAAACGGACGGTTAGGGCAAGGTAATGGTTGTAGACCTGCTGGCGACACGTGCGTTGCAGGTTTTCGGCGTTGGCAATCGAGGCAGGAGCGAACAAACTTCTGCACGTAGCGGTACATCCCTCGCCAGAAGTATCGTTGTCGAATGCGGTGGTAAGTTTTGGTTACCCCAGAGTGCGCGCACTGCGGGTCAGCGTGGAAGGCCTCGCATATTTCAGAACGCAGACTGCGGGGTATCACTAGTAGCCACTGGCGGCCGTCGGCGTTGTAATTGCGTCGGTGCAGTAGATCGTCACGAATGGCGAAATGGTGGGCTTGACGACGCAACGCGCGAGTGGATGGTGTTGCCGACGGATCCGCCAGCAAGTCGATCAGCGAGGTGATCCATTTATCCTTGCGCTGTTCGGTAGCGATGGTGTGAACGTCGATTGAAGCAACAGCTATGTGAGATACTGAGCAGGGCGCATTGTCGTCAGGCAAGGGAGAGCGCGAGAGGGCGTCGGCGTCAGCATGCTGGCGTCCGTTGCGGTACAGCACGCGGATGTCGTAGTCTTGCAGGCGAAGTGCCCAGCGGGCGAGACGCCCTGAGGGATCCTTCAATGACGACAGCCAGCATAGTGCATGATGGTCGGTGACGACATCAAATGGGCGACCATACAAATAAGGTCGAAACTTTGTAAGGGCCCAGATGATCGCCAGGCACTCTTTTTCCGTGACTGTGTAATTGGTCTCGGCTCTGGTAAGCGTACGGCTTGCGTATGCCACGACATATTCGGGGAACCCTGGTTTGCGCTGCGCAAGGACAGCGCCGAGGCCTACACCACTGGCGTCCGTGTGTACCTCCGTTGGGGCCGTAGGATCGTAGTGGCGTAGTATGGGAGGCGACGTCAACAAACGACGGAGCTTTGCGAAAGCGTCGTCGCACTCTGACGACCACGAATGGAGGGGCCCGTTACTTCCGAGGAGCTTCGTCAGTGGCGATATGATAGTCGCGAAATTTCGAATGAAGCGCCGAAAGTAGGAACACAGTCCTACGAAACTGCGCAGTTCTTTGACGGACGTAGGTTTGGGGAACTCGGTCACGGCCCGAAGCTTGGCTGGATCGGGAAGAATTCCGTCCTTTGACACGACGTAGCCGAGGATTGTCAGCTGTCGTGCTGCGAATCGGCACTTCTTTAGATTGAGTTGCAGACCGGCGTCGCTCAAACGCGTCAAAACATGCCGGAGGCGTTGAAGATGCGTGGAGAAGTCCGGAGCAAACACGACGACGTCGTCGAGGTAGCACAAGCACGTGTGCCATTTCAGGTTGCGCAGAACGGTATCCATCATGCGCTCAAAGGTGGCGGGCGCATTACACAGCCCAAACGGCATGACGTTGAATTCGTACAGGCCGTCGGGCGTGACAAAGGCGGTCTTCGGTCGAGCGTCATCAGCCATAGGTACTTGCCAGTACCCTGAGCGCAAATCGAGAGATGAAAAGAATTCGGCGCCTTGCAGGCTGTCAATCGCGTCGTCTATTCGCGGCAGTGGATACACGTCCTTACGAGTGATCTTGTTGAGTCGTCTGTAGTCCACACAGAACCGCACAGAACCATCCTTCTTCGCAACAAGAACGACAGGAGACGCCCATGGGCTGTTAGAGGGTCGAATGACATCGCGTCGAAGCATGTCGTCGACTTGCTCGGTGATTACACGGCGTTCTGCGGGAGATACGCGATATGGACGTTGCCGCAGTGGCAGGTGGTCGCCAGTGTCGATGCCATGCGTAACGGCCGACGTGCGGCCGAGAGAAGTTTGAGCGACATCGAAAGACGGGCGAAATTCTTCCAACAGGTCCAGAAGCTGAGAACGCTGGACCTGCGTAAGGCTGTCAGCTATGGAGGAACCAAATACGTCAGCGGGTGATGACCCAGACGTCGAAACAGCACTGAGCGTACTGGAACTTCGGCCGTGCGAGTCATCGGGCTCGTCTATAACTTGTGCGTCTTCGAGGGGTTCCACGCTGCCGAGACATTCCCCTCGCACCAACGTAACACTGTACGAAGAGGGGTTTATTACAAAAATAGAGGTGCTGCCCTGAGTGATTTGAACGGTCGCGAAAGGCACCAGCAAGCCTTTCCTCATGCAAACACGGTCATATGGCGACAGGAGTGCAACGGTGTCGGATAGACTGGCGCAGTAGACTGACACCGCCGTTGACGAGTTTGCAGGCACTTTGACGTCGTCTTTGACGAGTACCTTGCTCGCAGCCGATGGACTGTCTGCCGGCGTCAAATTAGAGAGTGGTGAGAGCTCTATTTCGGCGGGTGCGCAATGGATTACGGCGTCGTGGCGGGAGAGAAAATCCCATCCGAGGATGACGTCGTGAGAGCATGCGGGAATTATGATGAATTCGACGGCGTACAGAGCTTCCTGAATGATGACACGGGCTGTGCATACCGCCGTCGGTTGAATACATTGGGCGCTGGCTGTACGGAGGGAAAGACCGGAAAGTGGCGTCGTCACTTTTCGTAGCAGGCGGCTTAGTTTAGCGTCCATAACGGATACGGCGGCTCCAGTGTCGATAAGGGCAGATGCGCGAACCCCGTCCACAAAAACGTCTATCACGTTCGATGGGCTTCGCTGAGGGCTTTCGCAGTTCGATAGCGTCGCAGCCCTTGCCTCGTGGACTGCGACGGCTAGTTTTCCTGGTCGCGTGCGACCGGACGTGGGCGCATCGGCGACAGTGAGCGACGTCGGGGAGACGGAGAGCGCCGAGTAGATGGAGCCTGGCGTGACGTCGGTGACAGAGGCGTAGGTGGGGCGTAAAATGTGCGGTTTGACTGGCTGGTGGCGGGCGACACGACTTGAGGCGGCTGGACGCGATTGCAATAACGCGCCACGTGGCCGGCGTAACCGCATGCGAAGCATATGGGGCGGTTGTCAGGTGTGCGCCATCGGTTTGCTGGAGCAAGGCCCGCCCATGGCGCAGGACGTGATTGACGGGGCAGCGACTGATATGACTGCATCGTGGGCTGCGGTCGTGGCCTCTGCATTACGTCGGCGTAGGTGGCCGGCACAGCCGCTTCGAAGGACTGATGCCTAGCGGCGGCTTCGGCGTAACTGTGTGGGGCTGCCGTCGGTATTACTGGGGACGTCCTTGCGACAACTTGGGCGTAACTCAGTGGTGCAGGAGCCGGACGGTGCTGGTGGTACTCAGGCATGACCTCCGCGATTTCCTGCTCAATCGCTCGACGGAGGGGAGGGAGAAGGGTGGTTGACGGCTGGTGAACGTACTGAGGTTGAGCAAAGTCCAGCAGTGAGAACTGGCGCGCGATTTCCTCGCGCACGAATGACTTCACCTCTGCGAGCAAGGCGGAGTGGTCGGATATGGTCGACAAGCCAGCGAGCTCGGCGTCGCGGGATGGAGAGCGACGGGTCATCGACCGCTGCCGGCGCAGCTCCTCGTAGCTCTGGCAGAGCGTGATGACCTCGGCCACTGTGCTGGGGTTTTTGGCGAGCAGCATCGTGAAGGCATCGTCGTCGATGCCTTTCATAATGTGCCTCATCTTGTCAGATTCTGACATGGTGGCCTCGGCTTTCTTACACAAATCGAGGACGTCTTCAATGTAGCTAGTAAAGGTTTCGCCGGCCTGCTGAGCTCGTTCTCGCAAACGCTGTTCGGCCTGCAGCTTACGAACGGCAGGGCGGCCAAACACGTCGACGATGGCGGTCTTGAAAGCGGACCACGTCGGGAAATCGGATGCATGGTTGTTGTACCACATGCCTGCCACACCCGCGAGGTAGAAAACCAAGTTGCTCAGCTTGCCGGCTTCGTCCCATTTATTGGGGACACTCACCCGTTCGTAAATCGTGAGCCAGTCCTCCACGTCGGTGCCATCCGCGCCGGTGAAGACAGGAGGGTCGCGGATACGGGGGACACCGGGACAAGCGGTTGGAGTAGGAGGCGGCGTTTGCTGAGCGGCGTCTTGCGGCATGGTAGATGGCACGGTACGGGATCGAAGCTCCAGGGGCATCAGATGGAGATCGAAGTTGTGGGGACGGTACAGCACTCTCCACCACTTTGTAAAGGCGTTTATTGACGGCGGGATCGATGGCGACGATGCGCAGCGACGACAGTAACGACAGAGCGCAGACTCGCAGACTCTCACGAGCAAGCGCACGAGGGGCGTGCTCTCCGACAAGAGGCGAAGAGGGCGACCCACTAGAAGGCGCTCAAGAGGCGGCCCATTACAGCGTTCTAATGCTTCTGTACACAGACAACAATTTGTTTCACTTAATGACAGCAGCTCTAGCAAACTTTCTGTGGATTCCGGCGTACCTCAGGGCTCGGTCCTCGGACCTCTTTTATTTCTTTTATAGATAAATGATATAATCAATGGTCTTTCTGTTAATTTAAAGCTTTATGCCGATGATTGTGTGTTATACACGAAAGTATCATCTGCTGGGGGTCAGATAAGTCTCAATAATCAATTCCACAAGGTCGTTTCTTGGTGCCGGGAATGGCAAATGGCAATTAATTACAACAAAACAGTTTATATGAAAATAACACTAAAGAAAAATCCTTTATGTTATCAGTACGGCACAAATAGCGTCAAGCTAACAGAAGTTGTGGAATACAAATACCTTGGATTATGGATAACTAATGATCTCAACTGGAACAAACACGTTGACATAACTACAGGTAACTGTCTACGTAAACTCGTTTTTCTAAAACGATCCTTAAAGTATTCTACCCCGTCAGTACGCATGCTAGCATACAAAACACTCATTTGTCCAAAGTGGGAATATGCTGTGATAATATGGCACCCATTCACTAAACGTAATGTTAATCAACTAGATAAAGTGCAAAATAAAGGGTTACGTTTTATTTATAACCCCTACGGTAGAACATCGGTATCTGAGCTATTGATAAAAAGTGGCCTCCGATCCGTTGTGGACAGAAACCGGATTTGCCGACTTAAGTTTTACTTTCAAATAATAAATGGCCATTTAAATGTTGCCACTACAGGCATCCTTCAGTACTCTTCCGGTTACGCCACTCGCAAGCGACACAGTAAAATGATAACCCCTTTAACTTCACGGATTAACTGCTACAAGTATTCATTCTTCCCTAGAACTATTAATGACTGAAATAGCATTGAAAGTGATGTCATTTTACATAACACACTGTCATTGTTTGAAAACAGCCTCACCTAAACCATCACTAGTTATTGTATTGTATTATTTGCTTTATTGTAATTATTGTGTTAGTCTGTAACATGTATTATGCGTATTATGTTACTCTGTATTGTGTTACTCTATGAATTTACTGAAATAAGCATTTTTGAACCTTAGCCCTGTATATTCACATCGTACTTATTTATTGTACGTTGATTGCTCCTTTGAATGTATGTACATATTTTCGAACATTTTCCCACCCTGCCACGATCTTTCAAATGAAAGATCGCAGTATTGATAAATAAATAAATAAATAAATAAATAAATAAATAAATAAATAAATTAGATCATTACTTGGAAAAGTAGTTCATGACCCCTTTAAGAAAGACTTTATTTAGAGGGCTCTAACAGTAAAGAAAAAAAAATTACACCATCTCCCTCTAAAGGGGACCATGAGGCGATGCGAAGCCGGAGCACTTGCACGATCGCGTTCCGTTGGCGTTCGTTGGGCATGCTACCGACCTCGCGTCGTGGAACGCGAAGAGGGACGCTACGCGCGTCGTATCCTCCATCTAGCCTGGCCGTTAATTCTCACAGGGCGAGCGGGGAACGCGGTCGACAGGCGGGCGAGAGGGGGGCAGCGTAGAAGAGGAGGGAGAAGGGGAGGGGACGCGCATGCGCTCGAGCTCATCGCGGCGTTGCGCAGGAGAGAATTTCGGCATGTCTAGCCCGCGTTTCAGAAGAGTGGAAAGGGGGAGGGGAAAGGGGTATGGGAGAGGGAAAGTGGAGAGAGGTATGGGAGAGGGGAAGGGGAGAGGGGACGTGGAGAGGGAAAGGGGAGATGGTAAGTGGAGAGGAGGTATGTGGAGAGGGTATGCGCATGCGCAGTAAGGGTGGTCACGCCGCACACCACCACCACCACCGGATTGAGCTCCGCCTTAAGATACTTCGCATCTAAAAGTGGCACTCGGCTTATCCTGGAGAGTTCTGCGAAGTACCTTGCTTTGTCAGCCACATGTTTTGTTTAATAAGTGAGAATTTAAGGTACTAGAGTCATAGCAGGTTCTTCATACTCATTGTATCTACAACGCCAAACTAAGACTGGGAAGTTTGCTGATGGAATGCTCAGATGATCAGGTTAAATTGGGGTGTACTTTTTAAACTTTACGATAATATTTCCAAAATGTTAATAAACACTGCTGTGTTGTCGCGGCCCAGCCTGCACAATCTGTTAGTGCATATTCTTCCTTGATTTAAAACAAACAGCTTTGAAAAGCAAGTAATTTGATCAGCTGTATGAATATAAAAACTCGCATCATACATATATATATATATTGTAGCGAAGCGTTGTTAGTCTGTAATGGGTCGCCCTCTCGAGCGCTTTCTAGTGGGTCGTCCCCTTCGGCTCCGCTCCTCGCGCTCGGAGCCCGCGCTCTGTCTTGACTGTCGCCGTTGTGCTTCGTCGACTAGTGCTGCCAATAAACGCCTTTATAATTTGGTGGAGAGTGCTGCGCCGTCCAACCAGCTTCGGTCCGTTCGATGCCCCTGGCGCTTCGATCCCGTACCGTGCCCTCTACCATGCCTCAAGACGCCGCCCAGCAAACGCTTCCCCCTGTACCGACACCATGCTCCGGTTCCCCCCGCATCCGCGATCCTCCTATATTCACCGGCGCGGATGGCACTGACGTGGAGGACTGGCTCGCGATATATGAGCGCGTGAGCGTACCCAACAAATGGGACGAGGCAGGAAAGCTGAGCAACCTGGTTTTCTACCTCGCGGGTGTGGCAAGCCTGTGGTACAACAACCACGCAACCGATTTCCTCACGTGGTCTGATTTCAAGACCGCCATCATCAACGTGTTTGGCCGACCTGCCGTACGTAAACTGCAAGCCGAACAGCGTTTACGTGAACGAGCTCAGCAGACCGGTGAGTCGTTTACCAGCTACATCGAGGACGTCCTCGACTTGTGCAAGAAGGCCGACGTAACCATGTCTGAGTCTGACAAGATCCGACACGTTATGAAAGGCATCGACGACGATGCCTTCACCATGCTGCTCGCCAAGAACCCTCGTACCGTGACAGATGTGATCACGCTCTGCCAAAGCTACGAGGAGCTGCGCCGGCAGCGGTTGCTGACCCGTCGACCTCCATCACGCGACGCCGACCTCGCTGGCTTGTCGGCCATTTCTGATCACTCGGGCTTGCTCGCCGAGGTCAAGTCATTTGTGCGCGAGGAAATTGCCCGCCAGTTTTCTCTACTGACCTTGCCGCAGTCGCAGCATGTTGAACAGCCGTCCACCACACTGCTGCCTCCCTTACGCCGCGCTATTCAACAGGAAATCGCGGAGGTCATGCCGGAATACCACCAGCCACCTCCGGCGCTTGCGCCACTCACTTACGCGCAAGTTGTGGCCAGGCCACCCCCAGCGATCCCTGTGTCTGCCCCACATCCTTACGCCGAAGTCGTCACCAGACCACAGGCCTTCCAGGCGAGTGTGCCGGCTGCGTACGCCGACGTCATTCCTAGGCCACGACTGCAGCCCACCATGCAGTCCTATCAGCCGCCGCCCCGTCCACCGCGTCTTGGGCCATGGATGGGACCCACCCCGGCGAACCGATGGCGCACTTCCGACAACCGCCCCATCTGCTTTGCGTGCGGTTGCGCCGGTCACGTCGCCCGCTATTGCAATCGCGTGCAGTCGCCCCCAGTCGCTTCAACCATGCCAAGCCAGTCGAGCCGCCCGTATTACGATTCACCGCAGCCTATGTCACCGCCGTTTCGCCCAGCGCCCTCTACCCGCCGTTCACCGTCACCACGACGCCGCTCACTGTCCCCGATGCGGCCACGTCTGGTCCCACGCGACCAGGAAAACTAGTCGTCGCAGTCCACGAGGCAAGGGCTGCGACGCGATCGAACTGCGAAAGCCCTCAGCGAAGCCCATCGAACGTGATAGACGTGTTTGTAGACGGTGTTCGTGCATCTGCCCTTATCGACACTGGAGCCGCTGTATCCGTTATGGACGCAAAGCTTAGCCGAATACTGCGCAAAGTGACGACGCCACTTTCCGGGCTCTCCCTCCGTACAGCCAGCGCCCAACGTATTCACCCTACAGCGGTGTGCACAGCCCGCGTCATGATTAAGGACGCTATGTACGCCATCGAACTGATCATAATTCCTGCCTGCTCTCACGACGTCATCCTCGGATGGGATTTTCTCTCCCGCCACGACGCCGTCATTCATTGCGCACCAGCCGAAATAGAGCTGTCACCATTCTGTAATTTGACGCCGGAAGACAGTCCATCGGCTGCGAGCAAGGTACTCGTTAAAGACGACATCAAATTGCCTGCAAACTCGTCCACGGCGGTGTCCGTCTACTGCGCCAGTCTATCCGACACCGTTGCACTCCTCTCGCCATATGACCGTATTTGCACGAGGAAAGGCTTGCTGGTGCCTTTCGCGACCGTTCAAATCACTCAGGGAAGCACCTCTATTTTTGTAATCAACCCCTCCCCGTACAGTGTTACGTTGGTGCGAGGGGAATGTCTCGGCAGCGTGGAACCCCTCGAAGACGCACAAGTTATGGACGAACCCGATGACACGCACGGCCGCAGTTCCAGTACGCTCAGTGCTGTTTCGATGTCTGGTTCATCACCCGCTGACGTGTTTGGTTCCACCATAGCTGACAACCTTACGCAGGTCCAGCGTTCCCAACTTCTGGACCTGTTGGAAGAATTTCGCTCTTCTTTCGATGTCGCTCAAACGTCTCTCGGTCGCACGTCGGCCGTTACGCACGGCATCGATACTGGCGCCCACCTGCCACTGCGGCAACGTCCATATCGCGTATCTCCCACAGAACGCCGTGTAATCACCGAGCAAGTCGACGACATGCTTCGACGCGATGTTATTCGACCCTCCAACAGCCCCTGGGCGTCTCCTGTCGTTCTTGTTGCGAAGAAGGACGGTTCTGTGCGTTTCTGTGTCGACTACAGACGACTCAACAAGATCACTCGTAAGGACGTGTATCCACTGCCGCGAATAGACGATGCGATTGACAGCCTGCAAGGCGCCGAATTCTTTTCATCCCTCGATTTGCGCTCAGGCTACTGGCAAGTACCTATGGCTGACGACGCTCGACCGAAGACCGCCTTTGTCACGCCCGACGGCCTGTACGAATTCAACGTCATGCCGTTTGGGCTGTGTAATGCGCCCGCCACCTTTGAGCGCATGATGGATACCGTTCTGCGCAACCTGAAATGGCACACGTGCTTGTGCTACCTCGACGACGTCGTCGTTTTTGCTCCGGACTTTTCCACCCATCTTCAGCGCCTACGGCATGTTTTGACGCGTTTGAGCGACGCCGGTCTGCAACTGAATCTAAAGAAGTGCCGATTTGCTGCACGGCAGCTGACAATCCTCGGCTACGTCGTGTCCAAGGACGGAATTCTCCCCGATCCAGGCAAACTTCGCGCCGTGACCGAGTTCCCGAAACCTACGTCCGTCAAAGAACTGCGCAGTTTCGTAGGACTGTGTTCCTACTTTCGGCGCTTCATTCGAAATTTCGCGACTATCATATCGCCTCTGACGAAGCTCCTCGGAAGTAACGGGCCCCTCCATTCATGGTCGTCCGAGTGCGACGACGCTTTCGAAAAGCTCCGCCGTTTGTTGACGTCGCCTCCCATACTACGCCACTACGACCCTACGGCTCCTACAGAGGTACACACAGACGCTAGCGGTGTTGGCCTTGGCGCTGTCCTTGCGCAGCGCAAACCAGGGTTCCCTGAATATGTCGTGGCATATGCAAGTCGTACGCTTACTAAAGCCGAGACCAATTACACCGTCACCGAAAAGGAATGCCTGGCGATCATCTGGGCCCTTACGAAATTCCGACCTTATCTGTACGGTCGCCCATTTGATGTGATCACCGACCATCATGCACTATGCTGGTTGTCGTCACTGAAGGATCCCTCAGGTCGCCTCGCCCGCTGGGCACTTCGCCTGCAGGACTACGATATCCGCGTGCTGTACCGCAATGGACGCCAGCATGCTGACGCCGACGCACTCTCGCGCTCCCCCTTGCCTGACGACAATACCCATAGCTCAGTGTCTCACAATGCCGTTTCTTCTATCGACATTCACACCATCGCTACTGAACAGCGCAAGGATCACTGGATCGCCTCATTGATAGACTTGCTGACTGATCCATCGGCAACACCATCCACTCGCGCGTTGCGTCGTCAAGCCCACCATTTCGCCGTTCGCGACGACCTCCTCCACCGACGCAATTACGGCGACGGCCGCCAGTGGCTACTCGTAATACCCCGCAGTCTGCGTTCCGACATATGCGAATCGTTCCACTCTGATCCGCAGTGCGCACACTCTGGGGTATCGAAAACTTACCACCGCATTCGCCAACGGTACTTTTGGCGAGGGATGTACCGCTACGTGCAGAAGTTCGTTCGCTCCTGCATTGATTGTCAGCGCCGCAAAACATCAACGCACCTGTCGCCGGCAGTTCTGCAACCTCTGCCTTGCCCTGACCGGCCGTTCGGGCGCGTTGGCATAGACTTGTATGGACCACTTCCTCTAACGTCGGCTGGTAACCGCTGGGCCATCGTCGCTGTTGACCACCTTACGCGATACGCCGAAACTGCCGCCCTCCCAGCGGCTACAGCGCGCGATGTTGCTTCCTTCCTGCTTCACCGATTCATGCTGCGTCACGGTCCACCCCAGGAGCTGCTCAGCGATCGAGGTCGTGTCTTCTTGTCGGAAGTCGTCGAAGCCATCCTGAAAGAGTGCCACGTTGTTCACCGGAAAACTACTGCTTACCACCCGCAGACGAATGGCCTCACCGAACGCTTTAACCGCACGCTCGGCGACATGCTCTCGATGTACGTCGCCGCCGATCACACCAATTGGGATGCCATTCTGCCATTCGTCACCTACGCCTATAATACCGCCCCTCAGAGCACTACTGGTTTCTCCCCCTTTTTCTTATTGTACGGCAGACACCCGTCGCACACAATCGACACAATCCTTCCATACAAGCCGGATCCGTCTGAGTGTGCGCCTATTTCTGCCACAGCCAGACTTGCTGAGGAGTGTCGGGAGCTTGCCAAGACGTTTACTACGCATGACCAAGAGCGGCAAAAGAGCATTCGCGGTGACACCACCACTTCTTCGCCCACGTTCAGCCCTGGAGCACTCGTATGGCTCTCAGTCCCTACCACTGCACCTGGCCTCTCTTCCAAACTGCTGCCCAAGTACGACGGCCCCTACCGTGTCGTCGAACGCACATCCCCGGTCAACTACCTGATCGAGCCCATTGAACCATCTTCGGACATGCGCCGTCGAGGGCGCGACATTGTCAACGTCGAGCGCCTTAAGCCCTATCATGACCCGCTCATAGTGACAAGCAGTTAGGTCGCCAGGCGGCTCCCTTTTTCGTACCCGGGGTAATTGTAGCGAAGCGTTGTTAGTCTGTAATGGGTCGCCCTCTCGAGCGCTTTCTAGTGGGTCGTCCCCTTCGGCTCCGCTCCTCGCGCTCGGAGCCCGCGCTCTGTCTTGACTGTCGCCGTTGTGCTTCGTCGACTAGTGCTGCCAATAAACGCCTTTATAATATATATATATATATATATATATGTATATGTGTGTGTGTGTGTGTGTGTGTGTGTGTGTGTGTGTGTGTGTGTGTGTGTGTGCGTGTGTGTGTGTGTGTGTGTGTGTGTGTGTACACGATGGACAGAGTGAGCGACGCCAGCCCCGCCACTCGCGAACGAGTTGGTACGCGACTGGTTTATACGCACGGGAACTACTTCCCAAACGGCGTGGCTTGACATCACAGCTGCCATGTAAATATTTCTTACCGATACAATAAATAGCGCGTCGTGTTTACAGAATTTTATGTCAACCTTTTTTAAGTAAACCCAGTTACCGATATACGCGCCAGATACACAGGGAAAGGCTACGCTCCGAAAAGAACCGTAAACGACGTGCAATTTGCTGCAAATTGTACATGGCTTGCAGCAGCTCTTCTGGCGCGCTATAATGGAATTAGATGGTGTGCGAACCCACAACAACTGAGAAAATGAACGCAGAAATAAAGAGAATCATTGCACACAGCCGTATGCGAGACATGGCACGCGGCCACGGCTGGACTAGAAAGGCTATGGCTAAAGTGCCAGCGCCAGCACGCAACCGGCCTGAAAGCTTCACGCGTCCACGCGGAGCGTTCGAGGGGGCGCCGCCGTCGCACGCGAAAGACGCGCAGGAGAGGAAGCGGTGGAGGGGAGAGCAGATGGCGGTACTTTTACGAAGTATAGGAGCTTTAGCCATAGCTAGTCTAGGTGGTGTTGGCTCAATTCGCTCGTATCGCACGCGTACTCATGTTCTGAGTACACGTGTACTCGTATCGCACGTGTTCTCGAAAGCACGTGCACTGTCCCTTCGTCTGCCTTCTTTTTTCTGCCGCCGCACACCCCTCGCTTTTTCGTGGTTGCCCGAGAGGGGCCGCACACGCAGCAGCCACCACAAACACACGCACACACACAAACGGGACGTCCCGAGAATTCGGCCTTTCTTTTCGCCTGAAGACATTCACCCCATCTGTAGAGATATTTTCAACGGAGTGAAGGGTCACCATCTTTCTGAGCTGTTGCACGGGAGTACAAAAGCTGAGGTCACAGTCTCGGCAGGGCATTTTCGGCGGTCACGCGTAGTAAAAACAGTCCAGGTGAGATCGTGGCGCACAGGAGCCTTCATTGACCACGTTACTGTGCATATGCGAGCAAGCTTCTTTTCCACAGGAAAGCCTCAATCACAGACTAGTAGACGAATCATTTTTTCCCATTTACCCTTTCTTTTGATTTACCCTCTCTCTCAGTGAAAGAGAAAACTTATAATGAGGCGTGACATTCCTGAGGTACGTTTTGAGAAGCCTTGGTGCTGATCCTGCACCTTCGTATTGAACACGCTTAGGACGAGAAAAGCAGTCATGGAAGGAGAAGTTTTAAAGGTGTTTGCAAAGTGAGCGCCAGGGACAATACCCTCTACGACGGAGTTGCTTTGTCGGCGCTTTCGGGAAACAGGAGACGGCATGAACGAATGGATTCGCAGCGCGCCGTTGCCTACAGAACGAGCGCATAGCAATGGGCATTTCTGAGAACGCGGCCTCCGCTCCCGTCGTAGTGTGATGCTAGTCTAGAGGGTCTTGGCCAGGGGTCGCTTACTATTTTGCAAAGTGTCAATGGGCGTTTTTCAGTAGTGTCACTATTTTTCAGGTCCGAACAGGGCCTCCAGTGGAGATCACCGAAATCGAAAATGGAGGTCCATGGCCTCCGAAGTTATCCACCACGCAGCGGTAAAAAGATCTCGTGGGCCTGGTATTTTTCGGGATAATTTGTAAACGACGCCAGATGCCCCTCAGTTCGTACCTGCCGCCGCCTTGTGCAACATTTATAGAAGCTATTCGGCCCTGTGACCCCCCAAAAACATGGCGCGCGTCAACTCATCACCACCGCGCATGCACAGGTAGTCTCCCGGAAAAAAAAAATTACACCTTCTCCCGCTAAAGGGGACCATGAGGCGATGCGAAGCCAGAGCACTTGCACGATCGCGTTCCGTTGGCGTTCGCTGGGCATGCTACCGACCTCGCGTCGTGGAACGCGAAGAGGAACACTACGCGCGTCGTGTCTTCCCCCTAGCCTCGCCGTTAATTCTCACAGGGCGGGCGGCGAACGTCGACAGGCGCGCGAGAGAGAGGCAGCGTAGGAGAGGAGAGAGAGGGGGAGGGAAAGCGCGTGCGCTGGCCCTCATCGCGGCGCTGCGCAGGAGGGAATTTCGGCATGTCGAGCACGCATTTGAGAGGAATCAACCGAGGCAAGCGCTGGACTGAAAGCCCGCAGTGCTCTACGATTTGAAGGAGAGGAGACTAGAGGAGGAGAGTAGCGTATGCACCTTGAGAGCAGAAGCGAGAACGCAGGAGAAGCGCAAGAGCAGGTGCTGGTAGAGAAGTGGAGAGAGTAACGCGCAGCTGTTGGAGAGAGTGAAGGAGGAGAGTCGCGCATGCGTAGTGTGAGTGCGGACCACAACGCGGCGTGTGGATTACCACGCCGCGTTACATACCCCCGAGCAAGAGATATTTCGCATCTAAAAGTCCATTGTTCAACCGGCGTCACTTGAAAAATTTCAAGCGGCTTAGCTCGGCTATGCCAGGATATTCGTAGCGTTAGCAAAGGTTCAGCTGATTATTCTTAGCTTTCCAGGTTGTCTAGGATTATTCATTCTTCGTACGCTCAACCGCTAATTGCCAGGCGACTACTTTGGGATCCAATGAGATAAGCTTCTCGGCTCTTCTGCGCCGTCAAGCAACAGTTGCGCTCTCCTTCTCCATGGCGTTACCTACCTGTAAACGCCAGTCAGAGGCGCTATCAAGTGGCCCCAGCGCAGTGTCAGACGGCGACTGCACAGCGAAGGCGAATGGCTGCGCGCGCGCCGGCGCCACTGTGTCTATGGCTACAACGTCACTCCTCTCGAATGCGGCGCAGACCAGCAGCGGCTAGCCGCGCGCGGTGGTGGCGGAGTCTATAAGCGCGCGCCGGCGCCAGCCTGTTTGCCGCGCCTACGACGCCACTCCTCCCGAACGCGCAGACCAGCAGCGGCGGGACCACCCTTACTGCGCATGCGCAAACCCTCTCCACTCCCTCTCTCCCCTTTCCCTCTCCACATCACCTCTCCCCTTCCCTTTCCACTCTCATTTCCCTTTCCCATTCCCATCTCCACTCCTCCTCTCCCCTCCCATCTCTCCCCCTCCCACTTTCCCTCTTTCACCCCCTTCCCCTCTCCCTCTCCACTTCCCCTCTCCCCTTTCTCCCTCTCCACTCCACCTCTGAAACGCGGGCTCTACATGCCGAAACACTGCTTCATATCGCCTCATGGTCCCCTTTAGCGGGAGATGGTGTGATTTTTCTCTCTCATGCTCTCTTTCTTTCTTTTTCAGCAGCCTCATGGGTATAGTGTACTAGATTAGGGGTAGTGGTCCGAGGAGCGGCCCCGCGGTGAAGCGTTTCTCCGAGACATGCACAGGTGGCGCCACTGCGCCTTTCACCTGGGCACTTCTGCGCGCATTCGCGTCGGATGAATTCTTTCGCACGCCTGAGAAACAGCGTGTTCTCTAACAGAAAAGATGAGAAAGACGGGGAAATGAACAGAATCGCTGCCTTTTTTTTCGTTTCGCAAGAACGCAAATTCTAATTAATCTGTCAAGTACACCCGTGAGCAAAAGTATACGGACCATGGAAGCGTGCCGAAATCGCTGTCTACGCCATTTTTTCGCGAGCCGTCTGCTGTCGAGAGCATTTCTCTGGCGAATTCCGTTAGAGTAATGCTCTCGAAAGCAAACTGCTCGCAAATAAACGGCTTAGACAGTGTCTATTAAACAACAAAACAAGACGAGTTCGGCAGGCGCTCCCGTGGTCCGTATTCTTTTGCTCACGGGTATAGTGTCTGAACTAGCGCCGGTGGTGCAGCTGGAGGATCGAAACTTCCATTAAAAATGACGCACGTAATGCGCGCGCACTCTTTGTGACAATATAAGCGTGGTTTAACAGAAAGCAGTTTATTTACATACTTATACACAAAAATTCAATGATTTAAGGGTCCTGAACCAAACATCTCAGGAGAAATGAACTATGTACTCCTGCTCAGTTTCAGGTGTTTTGCCCTTTGCCTTTTTGTGGCATTGGAGCTGTTGATGCCTTTCCCTAGGAAATGGAGGCGCGTGAGAATATAGAATGACACAATTTTCTCACTCACTTCTTTACCATTCTCAACGCAGCCTACAGAATTCCGGGGTAAAAAGTTTGCCTTCACTTGCGAGATAACATCACAAACACTGTTCGCGTGCAATTCGCTCAAGCTAAAGCATTCAGGGAAAATATTCTCTAGACAGGTGATGAAGTTGTGCAGCTCTCCGGAGGGGTACAACAACCCACGCCAGTCGCAGTGCTCAGTGTAGCTAGAAGGAAGGCTCTCAGCAGCAGCTTTTACAGATTCCACAAGTAGGCTATCCCTGCACAATGTACATTTCAGCTGAAGCACACATGTTCTAGCCACGTATCCGGCAACATAATATATCAACCTTTCATCACTCTTTTCAACGACAAAGGAGAAATGTTGCGAGCTACCTTTAGCTTTCTCCAGAGATACTTCGGCTTCATCGAGCCTACCCTCCGAAAGCATCTCATCAATTCTTTCGGGCTTCACGGGCACATTTTCTTTGTCATTCACAGTCATGAGAGCACTTATCACATCCGGATTTGCATTCGCTCCATTCACACTCCTTGCTAAGTTGTAAAAAGAAAGCAAGTTTACAGTCACAAGAAATTGTTCTGGAGAGGGATGGGCGTTGCAACCACTAGATTGGCGAACAATGCCAAAAAAGTTTTCCAGATGGTCAGTGCTGAGCCTTGAGGTCATCAGGTACCTATAGCCGACAGACTTGGTGAGGTACTTGAGCAGAGGAAGTGTGCTTGCGATGGTTACTCGGAGACCTGTAGCTGTTGAGTTGCTGATAAATGCCCCTCCACATGCCTCCCACTTGTTGATATAATCAAGAAAACTGCCAAGGGTGGCTTCAGCTGCGGAGTTTGGCCTCAGTGCTTGCGCTGTGAATCGTAAGGTCATGGCAGTGATGAGCTTGTTGATGCTCCTGCAAAAAAAAAATCAGAACAGCTAATTGTTGTAGCATTCGTTTTAGTTGCGAATAAAGTGAACTAAGAAGCAACAACTTACGAAAAGAACTCCTGTGTTGCAGTGATGCTGCCGCATACTTTTTCATTGTCTGTTTTATAGAATGTCATTCCTCTCAAAACTGACGTCCCAAACAGTTGGAAGGCAAGACAGACCCTCATCTTCTCGAAGGAGTTGGGATCTAGGTGTGCCTCAGTTAAACCGGACATTACCATGAGCGTGCGCACGCTGCAGTCGCGCAAAAATGCTTCACGCACAGCCCGAATGGACACCTGTAAAGTGATTAAAAGAGGGAACATGTGAGTTATGTAAGGCATGGTTGTAATTTCAGCAGCCCTAAACATTTGACTTACATGACCATCTGGTGTTGTGAAGTCAGTCTTGTGTAGTCCGTTTCTGAGGCATTTGATGAGATGGGGAAAATCCGACACAAAATGCAAGGCTCTTTTGCTGTCGACAGGATGCTCCGTCTTGCACACAACCTTTTCTGCAGAAGCACACACTCCAGCCAATTGCCACATCTTTCGATTCCATGCGGCCCCGTCACATGAAATGTGGTCCACAAACAAGCCAGCCTTTTCAGACGCTATCACTGCTTCGATGATTATCTTGAAAAGTAAATCTCCTTTTATGTTGCCTCTTATTATGTGATTCCATTTTCCTGTGAAGGGGACGAACATGATTACCATGCCACGGTCACATGCCTGGTGTTTGTGCTCAGGTCTCGCGAAGGACCCAAGGTCCACAAATCCTTGTATGTGGCCTGATGACGTGACACTGAAGTGCTGCGATAGCTTGAGCTCGTCAACAAGCAGGCCGCCATGCCTTTGGAATGGAGACATAGGGCTGGGTTTCTTTTTTAATATGTCCATTGATCTGATATTAAAACCGAATGATGACCTGTACGTCTTTGTATATTTCTGCAGCGTTGTCTTACATGGCAGAACTAATATATCGTGCTTCCTAATATGCTCATACAGTCTAGGACTTTTCATCTTCATCAAAATGTACTCCAGAATCCATTCTTGACTGTAAGTCATTCCTTTTCGGCTGGCCCTTTTCGACGCTGCAAAGCATTGGCGCACACTTTCTTGCTCTTTGGGTGGCAAGCGAGATATGCTTTCCTCGAGCACTTCAGCTCTTATGCTTGCACACTGGGCCCTCATGTCATTCAGGCTGACAGTAAGGCTGATTAGCCTAGCACGAGCACGGCGGTTCTTCTGACTCAGAAGTCGAAGCTTCTTGGCAGGCGTGACCTGCAGTGTTTTTCGTTTCAGCTCGCTCCGCCTCGTCAGTAGCGCCTTCATAAGGTACTTGCACGATATGCATGCGGTTCCTGTAAAGCATAGGTCGGCACTGTAAGAGAATACTCACTCACACTCACTCACCCCAATTTTTTCACCCTTCGCACTCACTCACGTTCATACTCACGCCTACTCACACTCATAGGCACTCTCTCGCGTCCATACTCACGCCCACTCACACTCATAGGCACTCACTCAGTTTCATACTCACACCCATTCACACTCATAAGCATTCACTCACGTTCATACTCACGCCTACTCACACTCATAGGCTCTCACTCACGTTCATACTCACGCCTACTCACACTCATAGGCTCTCACTCACGTTCATACTCACGCCCACTCACACTCGTAGGCACTCACGTTCATACTCACGCCTACTCACACTCATAGGCACTGGCTCACGTTCATACTCACGCCTACTCACACTCATAAGCATTCACTCACGTTCATACTCACACCTACTCCCACTCATAAGCATTCCCTCACGTTCATACTCACATCTACTCACACTCATAGGCATTCACTCACGTTCATACTCACGCCTACTCACACTCATAGGCACTCACTCACGTTCATACTCACACCTACTCACACTCATAGGCACTCACTCACATTCATACTCACACTTTCAGGCACTCACTCACGTTCATACTCACGCTTACACTCATAGACACTCACTCAAGTTCATATTCACACTTACAGGCACTCACTCACGTTCATACTCACGCCTACTCACATTCATACGTACTCAATAACGTTCATACTCACACCTACTCCCACTCATAGGCGCTCACTCACGTTCATACTCACGCCCACCAACACCCACGGATGGGCATACTCACGCCCATACTCGCGCCCACTCACACCCACTGAAGTTCATACGCTTCCTCACACTCATAGGCACTCACTCACGTTCATGCTCACACGTCACGACCATTGGTACTCACTCGTGTTCATACTCACGCCCGCTCACACTCATAAGTGTTCACTCACTTTCAGTAACGCCTCTCACACTCATTGGTACTCACTCACGTTCATACTCACGTGCACTGACTATCATACCTACTCACTCACGTTCACACGCCCACGTACACACACTCATAGCACACTCACGCTCTTACTCACATCCCGTACTCACTCACGTTCACACTCACGCCATCTCACACTCATAGGCACTCACTCACGTTCATATTCACGCCCACTTACGCTCATAAGTACCCACGTTCACACTCAAGGTATACCCACACTTATGGGCACGCGCTCACGTTTATACTCATACCTGCTCATACCCATCGGTACTCACCGGCCCATTCACACTGGTAAGTACTGACTCACACCTACTCACACCGGTGCTCACGTTCATACTCACACCTACTCACAGCCATTTGTACTCACGTTCACTCATGTCTACTCACTCCCATGGGTACTCACTCACATTCATACTCGCAGGTATTACACTCGTATGTTGCCTTCATACTCATGCCTTCTCACATCCCTCATCACTTACTCATACTCACACTCACGCCTTTGAAATGAGTCTACTCATGAATGAACATGCCAAGCTTTCCGCTCTACTCACACTCACATGCGGCCCCTGATGTCCATATTGAAGTACACTCCCGTTCACAGATACTCGCGTTTACACGTCTAATAGCTCCCATCTTCAATCATTACCACGCACACCTACTCAACCTCGCCGGGTCTCATTCACATGTCTGTCACACTGGACAAAAGTTTTGTATGCATTCGCATCTAAAATTATCATCTCTCATATGTTCTCGTTATATCCGAACACGCAGATTTGTAAGTTTGTAATGGATAGTCTCAGAGACAAACCGCGGATGTTAACACTGGTTCAAGGGAAATGTGCTATGTAATATGTATTATTATTTTTTTAATTTGAACTTTATTCAGACAGACATTGTCTGGGATGAAGGGGCTAAAGGCAGATGCAACTGCCTGACAAAGGCCCCCCTACCCATACATTGCTCAGGGGATGCAATACGGGACGTCGGGACCACGGAAAATTTGTTCGAATCAACCGAATGCCGAATTATCGAAAGTATCAAGGAAACAGTAAACAAGTGTCTATTACATCAATGCATTCGCATTTTCTTGATGACCACTTAAATTCATGGTACATATCTGGCATAAAAGCAATGCAAATGTCGCAAATTTCTTCATTCGCAACTCCGTTCACAATGTGACCGCGGCTCAAGACAGCCGTGTCTTAACACTAAACGTGATCTGCCCCCCTCCCTTATTACGTACCACCACCGCCACCACGCGCACGTGAAGATAACTTCTGCGCCGGAAAAATGATCGCCAAATGATCGTTCGTTCATCGTAATGTTGCAACCGAATTTTATACCAGCATGCGCACTGCGGCTGAATCTCTTCAGCTTCAACAGCTTCCACTATGTTCGAGTTGCGTGACATTGCGCGCGCATTGCCCGAAGTCAAAACGAGGCTACTGAGTGCCGCATCCGCTGTGGACGAAAGTGCAGTCGCTAAATTAAGACAGGATCACAGCGACCACGCAGTTCTGAAGGCGCGTGCGCGGCCTGCACCCACAGTCGAAACGAAACTACTGCTTGTCGCAGCTTTCACCCGCAGTCGCCGCTGGCGCTATGGACGCGATCATAGATATATCACCCACGCAGTTCGCGTGCGTTAAAGCAAAATTGAAGACAAAGCAAGTGGGCCGCAGCCGTCGAAGTCTTTGTCGCCAACAACGTGATTATGACTAGATCATGGACGGCGACCACGCCTTTATGAAGGACCGCAGCCGTTTGAGTTGTTCGCGAATGCCGTTTTTCCTCCTGTGAGCAGGGTTGCCAGGTTTGGCTACTTTGCGCCAATTTGGCTACTTTTTTAGGCCAGTGGCGGCAGAAAAAGTGTGTTGGCTACTTGGCTACTTTTTGGCTAGTTTCTTGTTGCCTCAATTTGAACCAAATTATCAATAGCTTGTGACGTCGCAGCCGCTGGCGTTCGAGTATGCGGTGTCAAAACATGGTTATCAAGGCGTGTTACAAGCTCCGGAAACTGAATTTGGCGCTGGCATTATACAAAAGAAAAGTCTTATGCATAAGTGGCTGGGACTTGGGAGAAAACTGTTGCATGGCGTCTCATTTCGCAGACCACCTATTGCTGAACGCGACTTTAAACTAATTGAAAGTGAACAGGACAACCGAAAGCGCTCCGCATCCAAGGTGCTATGCACTTGTCGACATTAGAAATCGGATATCTGACGAACTGCTTGTGTCGTTTCCAAGAATTAGGGGCGGACTGCGACTCGAGAATATTATTTACTCGAACTTCGTCATCACGCGAGAAACGATTGCCGAAGTGAGTACAATTTATGCTTCAATCACGTAAACTGAAGAGCTTGGGTTTTTCTACGTAAACTGACTTTGTGCACACTTATGCAGCACTAATTTTGATTGTAGGTTGTACTTGTAGCCCTTTCAAGAAAAGTCAGGCAAGGCGCACGAAGAGGACGTAATTTCTGCAACAGCGTAAGAAACTTCATCATCCTGCACGAAACGATTGCTAAAGTCAACAATTTATGCTTTATTCTCAGAAATTATGATTTTGAAGGGTTTCTGGTGTACTTCTTTACGTTTCCGCCAAAAGGCTACTGAATTTATTTGAATAACAAGGTCGCAGTCGTTTTCACACACGTGTGGCTACTTTTGGCTACTTTTAGTGCCCTTGGCTCAAGTTGGCTACTTTCTGGCTAGTTTTTCCGATTTATTGGCTATTTTGTATCTTTTCGACCTGGCAACCCTGCCTGTGAGTCGAACTCCGAGTCCAACCTCTGATTGCTTGGTGCGCTCCGAGAATCGTCCGAATTAACCGGGTTGCGGGCAAACATGACCGAATTAACGAGAGTTTGATACCATTAAACAATGCATAAGCTTGCCGCGACCAGAGAACACGTCCGAATTATCCGATTTTCCGAATTAACGAGGGGCGAATAACGACCTTTTAGCGTATAACCTTTCATTTTCGTCGACTGACCAAACAGCAAATGTATGGCGCGCTTATTTGCTAACTTCACCTCCAGTGCTTATGCCAGGGGTTTAAAACACACGTCAGCTAACGAGCCGCAATCACGAAAATTTATTCCCGCAAGGGCCAGAACACAATGACGAAGGTAAGAGCGGGGGGCGGGTAGGAATAGTTTGTACAAAATGTCATGCCATGCATAAGCATATTCCGCCGCTATGTCAGGGACAATTTTCTACCCCCCCCCCCCCCCCCCCCGCCTCTCGCCCCTGAAAGTGCATTGCGCTTGTGCGCTGCTCGACCAATATAGCATTGAATGCTTTATATATATAGGTTTGTTTTGTCGGCGAACACAGTGCAAATCCAGCGCACAATCACGACGTCGAGGAAGAAGCACACCACCACAGCGCTGATCGGCCTTGTGCCACATTGTGATTTCTGTGCGCCACACCAGCGGCTGCGTTAATCCTTGGATTATGCCGCTTTTGAGACATGGCAAGTTGACGCCGCAGTATGGAGGTCTGCGTTACGCCATAAAAATGTGTATCTACTGCATTGAATCGGTGTACTTCATATAATATTATTTCTATTAAGGCGAAAGTCTTATATGCCTCATCAGTATGGACGTCTGCGTTACGCCATAAAAATGTGTATCCAGTACATTGAATCGGTGTACTTCATATAAAGTTATTCGTATTAAGGCGAACGTCTTATATGCCTCATCAAGCGGGAAAAGTGATCGGTATATGCCACGTGACTCTCCCTCCTAGTCCTTTTCTTTCGTCCATGTACAAGCCCAATCAGTAAACACACACACACACACACACACACACACACACACACACACACACACACACACACACACACACACACACACACACGAGATCACGGGAAATACATCTCCTCATTATGCGCTCGTGTCGACCACCGCCACGGGACCGGCGAGGCTGCCATCGTCCGAGGCGGCAGAAGAAATGGCCATAGCCCTAGCAATAATCCATAGTGGCAGCAATAATCCATAGTGGCTTTCGTCCCGCCGCGACGTGGACGAAAGGGCCACCGCTGTGCGAGACATCGTCGATGGCGAGACACCCAAGGTTGGAGGACATTCTTCTGCGACGATGATAACAGACCCCGAAGCCTTACAGGACTGCATGGGCATCATGGTCACGTACCACGAGGTCTTCAGCCACTACAGGAAAACGCCACCCCACAAGCAGCTAGAGAGGTCTCAGGCGTCTGACCTGAGACGTCTGCAAGCTGACACATTCGAATATCCCGGGCATCTGAACAGGCTGTGTCCGTCGCTCCACCCGTCACCCGGCTGTCCGTGGTGCGGGCACGAGACAGCCGACATGGCACACATACTTTGAAAGTGCGAGTACGGTAGTCGCCGCCACCACCCGGACGAGGGAGTGTGTACCCCAGGACGACTGGCTGAGCGGTGGCGAGCCGCCTTTCTCAGCCCACATCTAGTGGACCAAAATCTGGGCTGTCCAGCGAGCCAGGCCTATCGCCGAGGACGTAGCACGATGTTCCACGGACGACGGCTCCTGGAGGCCTAGCCCGGGCCAGTGATACCTCGTTGGACTCTAAATAATTTAAAGTTCATTACTTACCTACCTCATTATGCTCAAGGGGCAAAAGGTCATCATAAGCTCATAATTTATTAAGGCGAAAGCCTTTTTATGTCTCACGCGAAGCACGAAAGGCTGGCTCAAAAAATCTAGTGACCTCTCAAGCGCGAAACTGTGCGCTGCCTTCGCCTTTACGGTCTTCGTGTGAAAAAGAAAAAGCAAAGCAGCGCTTGTGCAATATAAATTGCATGGTAAAATAGTCGCACCCGATGGCTTTGGTATTCAAGCCGTCTTAAGAGAATGCATCAGGGGCGCTGTGAATCTTTTTCCTGGTTTCTAGGATATTCACGGTCCCTCGGTTCCTTCTAGAGTGTACTAGAACAGGGGAGTGCCCGGAACGAGCTTCAGAAAGTGAAGCCCAAAGAGGGTCAATCCGCTTGTAGCGCTGCGATCGGTAGTCTGCAATGTGTCGTTGTTTAAAGAGTTGCGCGCGGCTCCGCGAAAGTGGTGCAGTGGTACAATCCCCGCTTCCCACTCAAAAGGCCCGGGTTCGAATCGCAGCTGTACAGGGTGGGTTTTTATTCGTAGTGTCTACCTTCATAGCTGTATTGGTTTCCCTTACTTTCTTAAAACTAGCTTCAGTTGCTATGTATTGCTACAAAAAGTAACGCAAAATGAGAAGTAAAATAAAAAAAAAATTCACAGTGAGCGTAGTTATTTGAAGCGCCATCCCGCGGAATTCAACAACAACATAAGGTATGGCCCCCGAGATTGAATCCGACGGGATGGCGCTTCAAATAACTACGCTCACTGTGAATTTTTTTTTATTTTACTTCTCATTTTGCGTTACTTTTTGTAGCAATACATAGCAACTGAAGCTAGTTTTAAGAAAGTAAGGGAAACCAATACAGCTATGAAGGTAGACACTACGAATAAAAACCCACCCTGTACAGCTGCGATTCGAACCCGGGCCTTTTGAGTGGGAAGCGGGGATTGTACCACTGCACCACTTTCGCGGAGCCGCGCGCAACTCTTTAAACAACGACACATTGCAGACTACCGATCGCAGCGCTACAAGCGGATTGACCCTGTTTGGGCTTCACTTTCTATACATTGGTGCTGCGGCCGTTCCGAGCACTCCCCTGTTCTAGTACACTCTAGTTCCTTCAAAGCCATCGTGCTGAGGTAGCCAAAACTTCTTTATCATATTGTCGCGACGTCAAGACACAGGCCGTAACGCACAGGATAATCGCGTCTTTTTAAATGCGAAGCATTTCTTAGCGATCCTCTGGCACTTTGAACGTTTCTATCTATCTATCTATCTATCTATCTATCTATCTATCTAGCCGCCTACGCCTGGGTGTTCTCATGTCCGCCCCCTTAGCTTGGTTACAGTGTTTAGCTTGGTGTAGACCAAAATTGGCATGGGAGGGTAAGAGGATTAGACGAACATGATTGCCGGGTCATGACATGAATAACGTTAAAATCCTGTCGCGTACGTCGTCAAACCCTTTCCACTAGACACGTGTGGCACATACCCGTTTACCACGGGCCGCGGTGTACGGGTATGCGTCACAGGTGACTGAATGTTTATATCTACCCAGGAACGGCGTCGAGAACATGACATTGGTAACTTAAATGCGAGAACGTTAAGGAAAACCAAGATCGGCAGCGTTGACTCAACGAATGGAAACAATAAAAATTAGGATCACAGCAGCAATCGAACCCAAGCATTCTGCGTGGCAATTAGGTATTCTACCACTGAGCCACGCCAGGTCTATAAACTGGTTTGGAAAAAGAGCCTGCGCAGACGTAAAGCGGTGCAACGTCAATTGTGGTTGTGGTGCTGGCTATCTAATTTCACAAGAAAGCACTAAACAGTACATGATACTCCTACAATGTGCACTCCTACGATATAGGCGTCATATCAGATTAACGTCTGTAGTTCCAGTGTTGTCTCCGCTTTTACAGCAGTCTAATAAACATTACGTTTGTATTCCTATGATTAGCAAGGTATATTGAAGCACTGCTCGACCCCGGAGGAATACATTAATGAAAGTTACATATGATATCCACATCACCGCACCGTAAAGTGCACTTCGTCCACCAGAACGACGCAGTGTCCTCTTCATTTCTTACGAGGCTGGGCGATGGCCTCACGCTGACCGACAATGATGCCACATTGATTAACATCCGCTTTGTAGACTACGCTACGTAGGCCACATGCGCCCAGGCAGCCTACGAATACGACAAACATCATCCACTGATGTTGGTCTACGTAGCACTATCCAGGCCTACCAGCCTCGACGGCCTATACCTCACCAACGCGAAGGGTGGCTTCAGGTTTCGACATGTCGCCGGCTCTGTCGACAGACAATTTGTACGACGAAATGACCGAGGCATCCACGAATTCCAACAGCTCTACGATACCACATACTTCACTACACATGGACCCCTCATCACCACGATAACGACCGGATCCTTTAACAAGTCATGACCAGCTGCTGGTGCTCACTGATCACTGTGAAGATGCCCTTGTTCAAGAACTGTCAAGAACTTCTTGCACACATGCACACGGGTTCGTGAAACGTGCGTGCGTTTTCGGGAGACGTATAAGCATTACATATCAGCTTACCGCTTCTGGGGTTGGCAATACCCACGTTGCCATTGGCAGCGTTACCCAACCGTCATTTAACACACATGGCGCTCTTCAACATATATATGTGTGCGTATAACATTTATAAAAATCTTTAGCGTCATTTTGTAACGTGTCGCTCAGTAAAAAAAGTTACGCCCCAGTCCCCTACCCGCCGCATGCTTCGCATAACATCGTCTCCCACGGTACGTGGGATCTGCCGAATTTTTTTTCCCACAGTTTTTGCTTTTAAGTACATGTGAGAAGTCTTCGATGCGTGAGAAAGTATTATGAAAGAAGTAAACTTAAGGAGCAGCCTGACCACTACGGACTACGAACTGGCACAGATACAGGTTGTCTTGTGATGTCATTTCCGGCTTTTAGTTTTCGCACTTTGCGGAGTATCAACGTGAAATATTTTTGCTATAGCCAAAGTAAAATGTAGTGATTAGTGATGCCGAAAACTGCCCTCAATCTGAAGAGAAAAACAGTAAAGTAAACCAGCAAGAGCCAGACCAAGATAGATACAGTCAGGACCAAAACAAATTTAGGATTTACCCTGACAAATCACACGATGCTTTAGAACAAGAAGAAAATATGGACGTGGAATGATGAACAATACCTTAACCACACTGATTTACGAAACAGCAATTTGAAGGTAAATCACGAAGGCAAGCATTAAGTAAATTCTCCAAAACTACAAAAAAATAAAGTATTACCAACTCCAGTGATCAAGTAGAATTAGTAGACCGTAGAAAATGGAACACCACTATTTTAGTTGGCGAAATCATTTACTGTTGCTGAGCGCTCACTTATTTTCTCTGATAATGATATCTGGGTTTAACGCGCCAAAACCACGATATGATTATGAGGCGTGCCGCAGTGGAGGGCTCCGGAAAGTTTGACCAGCTGGTGTTCTTTAACGTGCACTGACATCGCACAGTACACGGGCCTCTACCACCACGCCTCCATCGAAATGCGACCGCCGCGGCCGGGGTCAAACCCGCGACCTTCGGGTCAGCAGCCGAGCACCGTAACCGCTACACCACCGCAGCGGACTCTTACTTTCTCTAGTATTAGCAAAAAGCTTGCTCGTGGTGGTGTTGCACACGTCACCGGTCCCAAGAAAATTAATAGTCGAAACAGTGCTACACTCCAAGAAAAAAAAGCTCAAAAGGGGGTCACGGCAACCGACTCTCTTCGGTAATTCATTTGACCCTTTTTGGAAGGTAGAATCAGAAAATGATATTTAACTTTTCTGCAAGAGTCAGTTGTCACTTTTGCAGCGCGTTTCGATCGGCTAGCGTGTCGAAGACGCCGCCGTATGCATCATATACATCGCGTGGTCGCGTGGCTGCCTGCCTTTCGGCGCGGTTCACGCAGTTCGCGTACGCTGCCTGGCGCGCCGCCTGGGCTCGCCGTCGCGTCGGCACTGGCTATGCACGAATGAAAGCACTTCTTTTCTGAGAAGTCGCTTCAAAATTTGGTTTCAGAATAAGCACGGATTTGCGCCAGCATATTCCGACACCCAAGCACATCCTCCGGCAGTCAGGGACACGCCGTGAGCGGTTACTGACCGCATGTTTTACAAACATAACCCATCCTTAAATAATACTCAGCAAACACATTCGAGTACGAGCCCCCGAACGACACCCAGTGCGCGCGGACGCCGTCTACGTCGAAATCAGACATGTCATATGCTAGAATTAGCGTACATAACTCCCACAATCACGTAAACTCACTTGATTCTGTTATAGCGTCATCGCAGATGCTGGCGAACCACGAAAACAGCAAACAGAAACCAAGGGAAAAAAATGCCCCCACCTCCCCGAAGGGAATCGTGAGGAAATGCGAATGCATTTCTTGCGCCGAGAGTACACGGCGCAGTAATTTTAATGGCGTAAATTAATGACGAGACGAGGATTTGTACCGTAACCACTTATTTACACATTCATCAGCACCTGTTTGTGTTGTCATTGTACCTGACGGCCATAATCTCAGCCGTGTGGTCGCCGTTGGCGTTTCACAGCGGCGTCTCGAGCACACATTTCGAGAGGAGCCCAGCCAGCGGACGGGAGAGTGGGGCGCAGGGAGGAGAGAGAGCGAACGGCGAGAGAAGGAGCGGCGAAGCACTGCACTTGCGCCCGCGCAAACCGCGGTGAGGAGGCGGAGCGCGCGCAGTCACGTGGGGTGTGACGTCGCTGCGCCGTTGCTACAGACGCTCCTCTCCTTTCCTCGCGCCGTTGCTATGGGACGGCGGATTCAGGGTCGCTTATAAAGTGCATTCGCACTTAAAAGTGCACGGCGGCGACCGCAACAACGCGCGCCGTCGAAAGTTTCTCGCTTTTTCCAACTTAAGTGACCAACGCGTACGTGCTGGAAGCATCCTACTATATCTGCATCTCAAACTAGCGTCTTTAAGCCAAGAAAAACCATAATACATAGTGCGTCTAAGCATTCTGCAGACGGGCTTTCTTTTTTCACGTTCCCACGCGCGGAAGCACGCTGCACACTCAATGTTGATAGAAATGTTGTTATGAAGTAGACCAAAGCGCATCTCAAAACGACATCTTGCACCTTCAGCAGTGCAGACACAATGTGCGATCAGCAAAAAATGACCCTTGGTAATTGTTTGCATCGCTCATTTTATGGGAGCTTGTACAGAAACGCGCATAACGGTGTAATTAGTTGGCCATCCGCAACAGCCCCGCGGACGCAGGCTGCTGTTGGAAATGGCTGGCAGATAACTTCCGCAGAGCTGTTGCAGACGCCCAGCTAAAGCTGTATATATGTGCCTACGAAAGCAGTACACTCACCGTTAATGGGCGCACGTTGTCCGTGTCCGCGGCTCCATGAATATTCCGCCCTCTTAGCGTGACTTCGAGCACGGAGCCTGGCCTCAACGCCACCGAAGATGCGCATTTTTGATCGAACACAAAACTGCACGACAGGCAACTGACGCAACCCGCGCAACCGACGCAACGCACAACGCATTCCAAGAGACCGAGAAGACTGAAAGAGAAGGCCGAGGTAGAGTGACCTAGAATAGGGGGAGTGTCCAAAGCGCCGCGCGAATACATGGGAGGCTGATTAAACTGATTAGTCGTCAGGAAAAGAGCCCACTTTCAAAAACAGCGGTAATTCCATATTTGCATAGGGTGTCTCATTGTTTAAAAAAAGTAGCACAAAAAGCAGGCATCAGAGTTGTCTTTTCAGCAAAAAATAAGTTCTCTGGTATGTGCAGTAAGGTGAACAGAGAAGACAGAGGGCCTCGCGTGTGTGACAAGAAACACGCCAAAAAGTTTGTTGAATGCTGTCATAACGCGGTATACGAAATCCCCCGCTCATGCGGTCGCTGCTACATGGGCCAAACTGGTCGGTGTGTTAATGACCCCCTCAGGGAACATCGCAATCTAATGCGGGGTTCTGTGGGCAGCCACCTAGCTGCGCACAGCTCCGTATGCGGCTGTCATGCAATGTTCGATCAATGTAAGATACTACGGCGATACAGGGATCAACGAGCACGTGAGATTTATGAGGCATTTTGCATTGACAAAAAAGGTGATATGTGCGTGAGCGTGCCTTCGTTAGCGCTCCTCACCAGGGAAATTGCCTATCTGTCTAGAGGATGATAGTTTTATTATTTTTTTCAGAAGCTTTCATAGAATTCGTGAACAAAGTTCCACGTCACTGTTCTCCTCTCCTTCCTTTCACGGTGCATGTGCTATATATACCCCCATGTACGGAATAAAACCTTGGTTGTAAGTCAGCGCTTGGTCCGTCTCTTTCACTGTCCCGTGTGTCGCGCTGTTTCTCGTATCGTTGAACATGTACCAACCGGCCCAAATACGCACCTTATTGCTGCAGGAGAGAATAAACTGGAGATAACCAGGAGAACGTAGCACATAATGCACGTAGTAACTAGCTCATGCATGCTAACGCGTTTGCACCCTTCATATCCTATCTTTTATTTCGTGCATTCGATTTGTTTGACAAGGCTGCCTCCGGAGCTCTGCTGTTTCAAGGCATTTCATGCGAAGCCGAATGTGTCAGTCGGCGTGGCCGCGCTACCAAAAGTAAAAAATTACTCGCGTCTCGTTCACGTGGTATACACGAAAATTGGCACGGAGGGGCAGAATGTATGTATGCCCAACACGACCGATAGGTCATGGCATCACTAACTTGACATGCTTGCCATTTGCGTAACGACTAACAATAATATTATGCTGTGTGGCGCGCAAACCCGCTTTCTGCAGCCACAAATAATTCTGACGATGTGTGGTCTGACGATTTGTTTCCGTAAGGTTATAAAAAACGGGGTGGTCACCAATATCGATGTAAACATGTTAGACTTACCCATACATTTTGAAGAACTGACCGCATAGGTAAAATGTATGCGAAAAAATTACATGAAAAAAAAAAACATGGTCTCTTATGCATTCGCCTGAGATGACTCGAAAGCGAAAGCCATCTTTTTCGTCAGTCGATGCATTGAACCTCCCTCGCCCCTCTCCGAAAGCTTTCTGCACATAACGTGGTTTCGGACTGCCGACAGGATCGAAGGCATTGCAAGCTTTCTGCACCTCACCTGCTTTTACGTTGCCTTTGTGATCGGCCCCGATCACGGAGGCAATGCAAAGCGACCATGTCATGTGATGGCGCCATCATATGGCGTCACGTTGAATGACGTCATAGTGACGTCACAAGTTCTGTTGATGTCATCGCGTGATCATTTTGTGCATCGCTCGTGTTGGCTACGCAGGACGCCGACGGTCAGTTTTCGTGTTTGATGAGGCATCTAAGGCTCTACCTTAAAAAAAAACAAGACAAGTCAAAGTAAATGAATAGATAACAGTGCAACATCGTGTACGCCTCACTTCATGTTACGAGCGATCGCCCGAAAACAAACGTGATTGTCAGTTCAGAGCAGCTGATTGCGCGCGTCTGTGGGATAAAAGAGGTGCATGTTGCATTTTTTCAGGCTAGGTACGTAAGGGATCTCTGCATTTGAACAATTTTCTGAAGTGATTGAGATATTACACTTCTATTTGTCAATTTCTTGCCGTATTTTCGTTCAGGCAGCTTGTACAGCAAGAATGGGGGCATTTGTAACTTTGTTTCACGATATCTGGATATTTGTAAAGTATTTTCTCTATTACGCCTTTTATGCAAAAACTTGTGGAATATGGTTAGTTTACCCGGCATTGCTTTTCTTTCAAATATGTTTGCGCACGGTGAGAAGCGAAAATAAGCCAACAGCATTGCGGTCGTATAGCCGTCTCCACTCTTTTTTTTTCTTTTTTTGTTTCCCTTGCGTCTTCCTGGTGTGCTCCGTCCATAATAAAAAAGCTAGTGGAGGCTAATGAATTGTCGAATAAAGCGGTGTGCATGTGGCTAGAAAACCAGTGCCGACTACGAGTAAAAAGCTAGTAGTGTGAAGCGGTCGCTGCGCGCAAGTATTTCAGCTGACTGCGCGTGCAATTTACTTTTATTACTCTTAATTCCAGCATGCGTGATGCTATTGCCCGATTACTCGTGCGAATAAGTTTTTTTTTTTTTCGTTCTTTGCTTGTGCGTGCCCGTTTTGCGCGTTTTTACCCACGCACCAACGTTCTCGAACACTTTGACCGGAACTAGGCCACGCTGATGCCGCTTGACACACGATTTTTTGGATTCTGTTGTTGCCCTAGCACTAACACAATGCTTAAAGATGGATAAGCTCCATTTCGCACCGCATTATAAAAGTTAAGTAGACTTCAGGTGCCCTGTGTGGAAATGCGGCGCAAAAAACTACAGCGCGTAGCAGACGCCCCTCGCTTTCCGCGCGCTTCCCGAGCGCGGAAAGCCCACGGGTCCGGCGCAGCAGCGGCGCGGCGCGGGAGTTCACGGCAAAAGGCCCACGCGAGAGCCGGCGCTTTGGACACTCCCCCTATTCTAGGTCACTCTAGCCGAGGCACGGCGCCAGCCCGCTTGGCTCCGTCGGCGAGGGAGGCGAGCCACCGCGCCAGAACGGCGCCGAACGGCAAACGCGCGATACGTATGGCGCATACGACGGCGCCTTCATCGCGGAAGCCAATCGAAACGCGCCTTAGGTGAGTCCCATGACTCCAGCCCAAATGCTCTCTTTCTCTCATCTACCTTTCAAAAGGGATCAAATTGACACCCGAAGAGAGTCACGTGGCCGTGACCCTCTTTTCACTCTTTTTTTCTTAGAGTGTACTCAGTTACTCACACTAATAGTACCCTCATGAGTGCTCACTCAAGTTCAAACTCACGACTACTCACACTCATGAGCACTCACTCACGTTCATACTCACGACTACTCACACTCATGAGTGCTCACTCACGTTCACACTCACGCCTACTCACCCTCATGAGCACTCACTCACGTTCAAACTCACGCCTACTCACCCTCATGAGGGCTCACTCACGTTCACACTCACGTCCATTCACACTCATGAGCACTCACTCACGTTCATACTCACGACTACTCACACTCATGGGTGCTCACTCACGTTCACACTCACGTCCACTCTGTGGGGGTGCTATATCACCTCTGTAAAGGCGCCTGCCGTAACTTGGGCGCGGCCGCTGTGTTTGCACGCACGTGCTTTGTGCGTAAGCGGAGACCTTCCTCCAAGGCCAGGGATGCGCTGTCTGTAATCCGAGTTTAGCACGGTGGCGCCGGCATCGCCGCCGCGAATGTAGGCCGGCGCATAGAAACAGCAGTGAATCTCTCTTTCGGGGTGTGGCTGCGCGCGCGGATGGACGACGGCCGCGGGGTCCGTGGGGGTCGGTACCGCGGCTCGCTTCCCTCGGGCCCTCGTGGTGAGTCGTACATCTGCGGCGCCGCCTTTGCATTTGTATTGTATTATGTTGTGTTATTGTATGTCTTATTGTATGTCTTATGTTATATTGTATTGCATGCCTTACATTCTCTTGAATGTGCGTGTTTTCCAGTATTCATTGTCAGCGTATACGTGTTAGCGTGTTACGTTTACTAATTCGGCCGGCGAGCTCGCCATATATGTAAAGAAGTGTTTTAATAAACCTCCACGTTTTGTTGCCCGACCGCGTGAACTGTCTCCGTGTGTTCCGAGGGCGGCGGCGGTTTTATCGCCTCAGACCCCACAACTCACACTCATGAGTGCTCACCCACGTTCACACTCACGTCCACTCACACTCATGAGTACTCACTCATACTCACACTCACGTCCACTCACGCTCATGAGTACTCACTCATACTCACTCACAACGTTCAAATGAGTGTGAGTGAGGTGTGCCGAGCTATGCCGTACATCTACCGACACATCTACCCAGCTCTCTTCACATCTACTTGCACCCTTTGCAAGACACAGACCGCGACCTTGGCCCACATCATCTGGGGATGCAGCAAGGACCCTCCCCCACCAGACCTCCTAGGACAGTCACCGTCAAGTGAGGCCTGGGAGAGAACCCTCACGACCACAAGCCTGGACTCCGGGCCATCAAACGCGCTGACGAGGTGGCAACCAGGCACGGCCTGACATCCATCTCCGCTTAGGAAACCGACGGCTTTCCTAATAAAGTTGTTTACTACTACTGTACGTTTCGACATTGCGCGCTGGCTTTCCGAGTCAACCATGTGTAATGTGACAGCAGCGGAGCATGTGGGCTTATTACACCACAGTTTAAATAACGTACCGTGAGTACTAAGTGTTTAATTCAGCTGATTGCGGTACATTTCCTGTCGCGGCTCCCTGTAAACAGAATTAAGCTGCATGTTTGCACTGAGCCTTTATATTGGCCTTGCATGCGACACGCCGTGATTGCTTAGCAGGCTGAAGTGTTGCGCTTCTAAGATGGTGGTCATGGTTCGGTTCGCGCATACGGCAGGTGCATTTAGATGGGAGCGAAATGCAGTAACACCGGCGTACTTAGATTTACGTACACGTTAAAGAACCCCAGGTGGCCGAATTTAATCCGAATTAATCCACCACGGCGTGCCTTGTAATAATGTCATGCGTTCGGCACGTAATAAAAAGCCTTGCATGCGCGTGAGCCGCGGGCAATATACAGTTGCCGCTTTGGAAACAAGCTGAAGAAAGAACCAAGGTGGCAATCAATTTTCGATGGCTTCGCGGAATCAGATGCGCTTATCATCGGGCACAAATCTCGTCATAATCATAAACATGCACGATCCCAGTGGGTATTGTGTAGTATCAGGGGCGTAGCCAGAAATTTTTTTCGGGGGGAGGGGGGGGGGGGGTCAACCATACTTTATGTATGTTCGTGTGTGCATTTGTGTGCGTGTACATATACGCAAGCAAAATTGAAAAATTTCGGGGAGGGTTTGAATCCCCCCTCCCCTTGGCTACGCCCCTGTATAGTATATGATGCTGCCCAAGCGAGCTGTCGAAACAACCAAAGCGACGTTCGAATAAGCGAACACGGTGCGTGATCAGGCGTCGATATTATTCGAAATGAAACACGCCTCTGCAAGAAAGATGCATGGTCGAAGTGGGCATGAAATATTTATTTATTTTTGGTTTGCGCGTATCATTATGCTGTAAAAAGGAGCTCTAAAAAAATCCAAGGTGACATTAAACTTGCGATCCGACGTTGTTATCATTCGATGCAAACCTCGGCAAAAGTGAAACTCCCACGAAACTGAACACTGCGCATTGCGATGCAGCCAGCGACTCAACAGGGCAGATGTAAATTTATGCTCTTCACACTGAGCTCATAATAAATTCAAAGCCGCACGACAAACTTGGCATCCAAGCAATCGAAAAGTTATCAATAGAAAACGCACGCGAAAGCGTGCTGGATGTTTGCTGACAGCTCCGAGTAGACACGACTGCCGCAACGAATGTGCGTTTTACCGGTAACATAATTACAGAACTATGATGTCCTTATCCCCCGTTTGTTCCCTGACCCACTCTGCTCTCTTCCTGTCTCTTAAGGTTACACCTATCATTTTCCTTTCCATCGCTCGCTGCGTCGTCCTCAGTTTAAGTTGAACCCTCTTTGTAATTGTCTCCAGGTTTCTGCTCCGTAGGTAAGTACCGGTAAGATGCAGCTGTTATATACCTTCCTCTAGAGTGATAGTGGTAGATTACCATTCATGATTTGATAATGCTTGCCGAATGAGCCCCAACCCATCCTTATTCTTCTAGTTATTTCACTCTCATGGTTCGGCTCCGCGGTTACTACCTGTCCTAAGTAGACGTACTCCTTTACAACTTCCAGTGTCTCGCCACCTATCGCAAAGCGCTGTTCTCTGCCAAGATTGTTCCACATTACTTTAGTTTTATGCATATTAATTTTCAGACCTACTCTTCTACTTTCCGTATCCAGTTCAGTAATCATGAGCTGTAATTCGTCTCCCGCGTTGCTCATCAATGCAATGTCATCAGCGAATCGTAGGTTACTGAGATACTCTCCACTAACTCTTATCCCTAACTCTTCCCAATCTAGGGCCCTGAAAACCTCCTGTAAACACGCGGTGAATAACATTGGAGAGATCGTGTCTCCCTGCCGTACGCCCTTCTTTATTGGGATTCTGTCGCTTTCTTTATGGTGGTCATTAAGGGTAACTGACTGGATTCCAAGAGATGGCAAACGCGTGAGGGGGAGACAGAAAATTAGGTGGGTAGATGAGATTAAGAAGTTTGCAGGTATAACGTGGCAGCAGAAAGCACAGGACCAGGTTGATTGGTGGAACATGGGAGAGGCCTTTCCCCTGCAGTGGGCGTAGACAGGCTGATGATGATGAATTACAGAACTCGCGTGCGACGCAGCGCCCCCTGGCCGAGCATAGCTGGTAACATAATTACCGGTAACATAATTTACCGCGGCCTGAGATCATGTCATGTAAATCATGCTGCACATGACATGCGCGTCATGATTCGCACGTTAGGACCTGTCATTATGTTCGTCATGAACTCTCGTCACACCATACCAATTTTGGTATATATGAAATTAATGGAACGACCGCAACAGCCCCAAGGCCGTGGAATGTAAATCATGCTGTTTATGACATGCATGTCATACGATTTTCATGTTATGACCTGTCATTTATGTCCGTAATACGGTCATGTTATGCCATGCCATACCAATTTTGGTATGCATCCGATTAACGAAACGGCCAGGAGAGCATGAAGTTGTAGGCAGATAGATAGATAGATAGATAGATAGATAGATAGATAGATAGATAGATAGATAGATAGATAGATAGATAGATAGATAGATAGATAGATAGATAGATAGATAGATAGATAGATAGATAGATACGCTCAAAGTCGCAGAAGTTCGCTAAGAAATGCTTCGCATTTAAAACGCCCCAGTTTCACCTCCTCAAGAGTCCTTTATCCGTGGGCTAATTCCTAGTCCAGGCTGGAAGCCGACTAAGAAGTGGGAAGGTGAGTGCCCAAGCCGGAGAAATGAAACACCATTACTTATTCGCACACAATGTCAGCTTTTGTAATAGAAGGAAACACCGCAGACCTTTGACGTGAGAAGGTAAGCGAACGCGAGATCGCGGAGGTAGACGTACAGTCCCTAGAATATCCGTAGTAAACGGCTGCGCCAGACCGGTACACTGTAGTATGAGGGAATCGGGGTAGGGGCGTCTGCTCAAGGAACTCCGGTTGCTCGCAGCGCCACCGCAGCATTCATCACCAACCAGCATAGAGTTAATATACTGACTCAGTATATTAACTCTATGCCAACCATCTATGATGCCAACCAGGGACCGTGTTAGACGGGAGCGACTAAAAAGCCACCAAAACATGCCCGCGTTGCCAGACCACTTTTTGGTGCTGTCCCTAGGAAATTCCAAGCGAGATGTACCTAGCCTAGTCAGTCCCGTGGCTCTGCGTGCGTGCGACAGAGACGTTGATCATGTGATTTAACCATGGAAATGCAGGTGGCTTGATTTAATGGACGCACGAATAAAGGTGCATACTTGCTGCTTTCTTTGGGAAGGGCCACTTTTTGACTGAGGGGCACGCAGTTCGTAAGGAGGGGGAATCAGTTTTGTTTCAGCTCAATGAGATCACTGCGCAGGCATAGCCGCACAGTGCATTAGGTCTAATTTTTGTGTTAACCTTGCTGGCGTATCAAGCGCATTAGTTTACGAAGCTGGTCTTTTTTTTGGACGACAAAGTTTGAGACATGATCGGAACAGCTAGCATGCTATATGTTCATATGAGCTGCTGTTTGGGCCTTGTTCATGTGGTTCCAGAAAGGCCAGCTTTTCCCAAAAGGTGCCTTAGAAAAACGCTTAGCTCCAATATTCCGTGATAGTCACCGAATAGTCAATATTATTGCTTGTTTTAAACAAATGCTTGTGGCGATCGAGCCACCACGCGAACGAGCGTCACGCCGAAGCCGGCCTCCCTACTTGGAGCACAGTATATGTGTGTACTAGGCGCAGCGATGCAGATTGCTTATTTTCTCATCAGATCAGTGGAGTTCCCGCGGTGCCTACTGAACACATCGTGGTGATGGATCTAGGCCATCCTCAACCGATATATGTCGCATATGCATGCATGGCTCCCATCGCATGCGTGCGGTATCAAGCCGATATATGAAACACCACTGTGAATAACTTTTTTTGCCTAGCTGTTCTTTATGAAATATTTTTTTTCATTGCTGTGCTTTTCACATATCCTATCATCAGTGAAAAGGAGTAGCCGGTGCTATATATAAGCACCAACATCTCCTAAATATCATATAATAAAAAACGCATTTGTTTACGCCAGGAAAATCAATGCCTCACCACATAATGCTTCCCTGAACCGAGCAATGTGTTACGAATGCACACTAAGGGCATAGCTAAATAGTTCGACATACCCGTAATTAAAAATGCATAAAATGCCTGTCTGAAGCTTAAATATAGTTGGTACATATCTTTATATATACTGAGTATATATATATATATGTGCAGCTCAATGAAACGAAGACAAGAGAAGACTCATAAACGACATAGCCACTCTATGTCATTTATGTGTCTTCTCCTGTCTTCGTCTCATTGTGCTGCACATACTCAGTATATATCAACAAATACTCATGCGTCTCGGACTGTCCCTCGAGACAATTGTTCGTTCTAAAGCTGCTGTGAAGCCGTTAAAGTTTTCCCATTACTTATTTTTCATCAACCTGGTCGTGTGAAACGTGTACGTATCGGACCAGACAACACTTTGCGCCACTGAAGCAATCTGGCGATACTCTTTCCGGCAACTAATTGCAGCCACAGGTAGCAAGCTTCACAGCGTGGCATTTAGTTTTCGTCGCATTACACCCCTGTGTAGCGGTAAAACTTACAAAGCAATTCCTTCATTGTGGAGCGCAAAGAAATCTGTACTGCGCACGCCGCCCATATTTTGACTCGTACCCTGCTTGTTCACGCCATGCTTGCACTGTTCCTTGGATTCAATGCACTATATATTTACGTTATACATACGTGCTACAAGATGACAGGTTCACTATAGTCAGCTTTATGGCATTGCAGCTGTGTTATGCCACAAAGCATGTACTGTGCATCGACGATTGTTGTGCAGCGAAGCCCACCAGCAGAGAAATCGTAACTGCCACATACGTTACCTGATGCTTTATCTCCTTTAATTACAAAAAAAGGCGCCCACGCAGTATCCAGTCACCGTACGAGCACCCAAACGTCTAATAAATGCGCAAGTGCATAGCAAAGGTTTCTTCAATCCTTCTACCTGCCACGCAAACGAATTAGCCGCAACCCTCTACATTAGAGAACAGACCAAGCCACTTCTTGGAATAGCTTATAGTGTCATGGAGAAACTTAATTATGCCAACAGAGATTATTACAAGATACCAATGAATGAGGTGGCCGGAAGCGTAATCGCATAGTGAACTTGCTGCACAATTGCGACGAGACGCCGCTACGGACGTCTACTTCAAACGGCAGCTGCTATATTTCAGGTCAAATAATAAATGCGCAGATGATGGATTTCTTAGCTCTGCTGATAGTCTTAACAATCTGTATAAATTCAAGCGAACACTCGCGAGGTAACATAAAGCAGGGCATACACAAACATTTTAACGCAACGCACGCTCTCGAGTGCCTCAAGTTTCACCTCACTCGACGATCGTCGGACACATCGAATTCGAAGGGGATCGCGAAATTATTCGATATATCCATTATTACAAATGGAAAATACGCCTGCAAGCTTTAATATTCACACGTCTCGGACAGTCTCGTGAGATGACTGATTCCTTTAAGTTGCTTCGAAGCCGTAAATGTTTTATCAACCACTCTGCGGCAGCGAACCCTCCTCGGCGACGAAGAGCTTCACAGCGTGACGTTTAGTTTTCTTGGCATAACGCCACTGTGCAGCGGTGAAGCTTAACAAGGCAAATCCCTCATTCTGGAGCGCACTGAGTTATACCAGGCGCTTACATCGGAACACCACTGATACATCGAAGAGTGAACTTGTTGGCTAGTTGGTTCAACATAACTTAAGGGAGCAGCGCGAAAAACTGGGACAGAAAAGGCACACATACACCCTCACGTAGCGCAGTATGTGTGGTTGTATGTGTGCCTTTTCTGTCCCTGCCTTTCGCGCTTCATCCAAACTGACTGGTAGTCTTAGCAATCTCAGTCACTTCTAAGCGAACACTCGCGAGGTAACACAACAAAGCATGACACAGATACACAAAACCTTTAAAGAAGACACGCCATCAAGTGCCTCTTAACTTCAAGTTTCAACTCGGCCTCTCGTTGCTCTCATCAACTTGACTAGGGAATTTCTGGGTACACCACGGCGCTAGTTTTGCTCGGCAGCACAAGGTAGCCAACATGAAACATGCTTACACCGCTAACATTGGGCGATGTTTAGGTGGCTTTTTAGTCTCGTGCGTGTTAGACCGTGTTTTAGCTCACTTTAACCGTGTCCCTTACAGTATGGCGTCATTGAGTTACGTGTTAAAGCGCGCTCTTGACGAACAGATTATCAGTTATTTGCCAAGTATATGTGCGCCTCGCTGCGGTTAAACAGCGAGTAAACGCGTGGGAAAACAAGCAAGATTCCTATCTGCGTGGATGTGTACGGGGCAGAGTTGACGCCGCCGACAGCGCCAGAGTCTCTGCCGTCGGGCGCAGCAGCTGAGCAGCAGAACACGCAGCAGCTCAGCAGCAGCAGTCGTCGCGTGACGGAGAGTGATGGGGCTGTGGACGCGGCTCGTCAGCGCGCCCGGAAGCCTCGGCTCCGCCTGCAGGGTGAGCAGCATGTGATCGTTCGACATGTGAGCGCGGTTGTTGTCAAGAGCGCTGTGCCGTGTCGATCTCGGCTTCACCGGAGCCACCCGTTTGATTAGTGAGCTGCCTCGTGACGCCGGCTCTCGTTTCTGTCTACGTTGTCGGCTGGGTGTGAAATGCACGGTGTCATATCGACGAGGAAACTAGAAGGCAGCTGCGTTAACGCGTAACTACCAATCGCTGTCTGTGGACTTCCTTGTAGGAAAGTCGAGCAGGCAAAAATGTCGACGCATAAAAAAGATTGCGTGCCTGTAGCGTGACTACGAGATGATCTGGCACTTCTTGAAACGGTTCGCCCATTCGCCGAACACTAATTACAGACAGGGTTGCATCGAATGTTTCGGTAAGGTATCGTTTTAGCAACTTCTCCGTGGTTGGAGAAACCTTTCACGCAGAAATAAGTAAATACCAGATATTTCGTGCAGGTGAAAGGTCCATGGAAGAGCACATCATAAGGCTCGCACCCAGAAATAATTACCGAGGATCCTTTCGTAAGTCAACTCTGATGTCACTATGGGAGACACTGCAACAGTTCGAAAATGTTGCCCAAGTACTACGAGCAAAGTACTCGCACAGCCTGCACTGTTATGGCAGGGTGCATGCGGGACCTTGAAAGGCCAACAATTTCATGATCAGAAGCTGCCATCCGACTGGAAGCTAGCAAATGTTGTGCCAATACCGAAGATAATGCCTTTAACTACAGGCCAATTCCATTCACTAGCATGTGCTGTAGAACCCTTGAGCACATAATATGTAGCAGTATTATATATAAAGCACTTCGAAACGAATAATTTTTTCTGCACACTTCAGCATGGTGTTAGGTCTAGATTGTCATGTATTACACAACTGTGTGAATTTTCTCATGATGTTCTAAGTTGATACGATCAGGGTTATCAAGTTGATTCGGTATGTTTAGATTTTCAGAAGGCGTTTGACACTGTTCCATACACTCTCTCACTGCATGAATTATCCTTTTTAGGTCTGCCTGGTTGGTTGAACGATTATCTTTCTTGTAGAAAACAGTCTATTCTCATAAATGGTTCTTCCTTCTTCATACGTTGACGCCACAGGGTTCGGTGTTTGGTCCTTGACTCTTTCTGGTCTGTATTAATGATTTGTCGTCACAGATGCTGACATCAAACATGAGGCTGTACGCAGATGATTGCATGATATGGATGATATTTGTGTTTCACAATGTGGTCTTGACACTGTGGCGACATGGTGCGAAAAATGGAAAATGCATTTAGATGTAAATAAGTGTGTTGTTTCCTCAGATTTAACAGAAAACGCAAACCCTTCTATTCTTCTTATAGCTTGTCAAGAGCACAACTAGGCTGCATTGAACATTTTAAATACCTTGGTGTCTACTTGTCTGCTGATTTATCTTGGAATAAGCACATAGGTTATGTAACTGGCAAAGCCAATGGTGTGTTAAATTTCATTCAAGTCTGCCCCAAAAAGTCCTAAAGAAGCTTTGTATGGCTGTCACGACTCGGGGCCGAAGCACAAGCTTCTCCCAAGATGTGGCATGGGGTTTGGGCCTCTGGTGTATGGCTTGCGCCAATCGCCGGTATGAAAGAGTCAAGGGCCTTCTCTAATCAAAGAACACCAAGATTTAATAATGCGTTTAAACAAAGATAAAGATACTTCCACAATAACCGAACATTTATCTTGAACACAAAGGTGAATTATAGTCGGGTACAACTTTAGCAAAAAGGAGAGGCCCCGCCCATATGACCGAAGCGCGGCAGCCGATTGCCTCCGCGGCAAAGAAATAGTCCCGCTTCTTCTCCTTGAGCGGAGGCACTGGCCGTCCGGCTCGTGACGTCAGTCTAGAGCGCGCGCCCATTGGTGGAAGCGCGTGTGCATCCGCCTTTGAGGTGCAAATGCCGCTTTTTTCTAAAGTTGTACCCGACTATAGTTATACAGTCTACAATTATTCCGAATAAGGGTAGCATGCATGAAAGTTGAAATATGTAGCGACAATGAGCAATATCGGATGGAAGACCAAACAGCAAGAGCTTAACCAACAATTAGAGTTCGCAGTCCCCTAAGTCAAGCGATTGACATACGTAACCGGGCGCAGCAGAGTCCTTCAACACCGGCGCCGTTCATGAGCGACCGTCGAAGCTAGCGAGATGGGTCGGCGGCGGCTCGACGATGACCGGGGGTGATGGGTGGCTGCGTTGTGTCCCGGGAGTTGCCCAGCATGGATCTCTTCTCCGGCGCAGAGCAGACTGATGAAGCATCGGATGGGGCCGTATTTTATACGTTTCTCCGGCCCCCGGTCCCAGCTTCTAGTGTAGTGTCGATACATCCTTGAAACAGTCACGTAGGCACTGGTTGCTACCGGGCATGGTTCACACTTCACTTTCGGTGTCCTTCACGGGCGAACCAGTAGCTCACAGACAAAACACCAGTCACGCAGTCGCGTAGGCACACGGTCTAAGACGTAGCACGGATACAACGTCCCGTGATTCAGATTCCGCCGCCGGTGACGTTTACGGCAAGCGGTTTAACAATAGACAAAACAAAAGCACATGATCTGCAACGTGGCTCGGACACAACGTCGGGTGGTTCAGACATAACACAAACAAAAGCACATGATCTGACACGTAATTCGGATGCACGTCTTAAGGCTCCGGCTCTGCTGGCGGTGACCTTCACGGCAAGCAGTTCCATACTAGACAAAACAAAATCACCCACGTAGCTCAGATGTTCGCCTTACGGCTCATGCTCTGCTGGCAGTGGCCTTCACGGCAAGCAGTCAAAACAAAAATAGACAAAATAAAAATAGACAAAACAAAGACAGATGATCAGGAGCAGCTCGGATGCTCGTCTTACGGCCCACGCTAACACACACTAAGCGGTGCGCGTACGCTTACGGCACACTATTCTTAGCGAAGAATTAGAGCCCTTTCGCCTTGGGCGTAAGTGACAAAAAAAAAAAGAAACCCTTTTAATGGCGTACGTTAGGACATTATGCGCAGGCAATGTTAATCATATGCGACTTTTGTGACAATGGCACTAATGTATGACGTATCCTTGATATGCCTGTACAGTATGGGATCCTCGTGGTAAAACTCTTAATCTATAAACTTGCGTGCATACAGAATTGTGCTGCGCACTTTGTGAGTGGCAATGACAACTTTAAGTGTTACTTAGGTTGCAAACTTGCAATTAAAGTTTTTCTACAACACTTTTTGTGATGAAGCTCGTATTAACAAAAGTTTATGCAAGATGAGCCCATACTATGTATCACGTAGAAATGATCATTAAAAAACAAATCCGTGAAATAAGGTGTTGCACCGGTGTTTTTGCTCAATCCTTTTTTCCTATTCGTGAGTGGAATAAGTTGGATGCGTATGTGCTTCCCGCAGATGCATTTTATTCTTCACTACAAGACGTGTGCTTTGCATAGGCACAGCGGCGCGAGTGTACTTCATTGTTTTGGACTCCCCCCTACAATAATACCCGCTTGGGCGATGTCGGCTACACTAATAAATAAATAAATATATATGGCAGAGTTTCGTGACCAGAAAAGCTCTGAAAGACTCTGGTCAAAGCTGATAAAGCAACCGAAATGGCATGTGTCTGAGGTCGAGCCAATCATTGCAACGGGGTGCCTAAGTTAAAGTGAAGAAAACCCCTGAAACAGGTGGCAGCCCTTGCGGAATGAAAGAGAAATTCCTTAACATAAGGCTTTGTTAACCTGCAATGAAGCATCCGCAGTGAACATCATGCGAGCCAATTGTCATTGCTGCTCCCGAATGAGGTAGCATGCTTGGAGGAATAAACTGTCATCACAATATAAAACACTAGTGTTTCCATTCAGTGACTGCTTTCATTGTCTTACACGACGATGTCGCTGTTTCCTGGATGCAGCTTTGATGACCGCATTAAATAACTGCACATAGTGTTGTACAGTGTGTAATTTTCCTGTACATTATTTGCTATACAACAATTTTGCCTTTTCATCTCTGGTTGGGGAAAGAAAATATTTCTTGCAGAAGTCAATACAGGTACTGTTTTTATTTGAAAATATTTGAAAAACATTCGATTTGATTTCCAGTTGTATTTAATTTTTTTAATTAGTTTCTGAGTTGAAAATTTGATATTTGCACACCCCTGCTGAATATTTCCTTGTGTAGATAATTTCAGTGAACATTCATTGATTTAAATGATGTAGTGTCAGATGTTGCAGAAAATGTTGAGAAATTACTCATAATGTCACTTAATGTACTTTCACTTTTGTGTGGAGATTTGTTTTAATGAAAAAGGGTAACCTCTAAGATATTAATAATTTTTTAAAATATGCCGGCACCTAAGAGACAGCATTACTGTCAACTTGAACGTTGCAGATGGCGCATGCTGGCAACAAGGAGCCGCAATTTTTTATTTTTTTTTGCTATGTGTCGGTGCCCACTTTCACTTATTGTCCTGAAGTGCGATTTTCAACAGTCTGGAAAGGTGGAGTTGCACTTGCAGTGTTTCAGAAAGCAAATTGCTTATTTTTTTTTGCCCTGGTGCGATCGGACAGTGTCTCTTTCTCTGGTGAAAGCACAGTTCTAATCATGTGAGGCCGCGTACCGGTTTTGCACATGCAGACACAATGTACTGCATGAAGAGCCAGGGTAAGTTGGTTGCACGGAGCGAAAATTTTTCAGTGCGCTACTAGGAAACGAAAGACGTAGGTGGATGTATGTCTACTTTTGTTTCCTAGTGGCGCGCTGAAAATGTTCACTAGTTCATAATATTTGCATATGACATCACATCGGTGGCATAATTTACTTATCACTACCGTGGGCATGCATGTCACATGCAGGGGCGGATCCAGCCACTCATTTTAGGGGGGGCGGTCGCTTGAAGAAAACTGGAGAGGAGGAGGGGGGGCTCACTTTTGTTTTTAGTGTTACGATTATTAAAAGAACCCCATCACAGCATAAATACTGTTACCTTGTACTTAAAATGGTTCCACTCATTTGTCCTAATCAGTTTTCTAATTTAATAAATTGGAAGAATTACTACAAATTACGGGCTACCACACGTCAGATATATGCCCATTTTGCTGCGCTAAGCCTTTGTTAGAAATCGGGTTGCGTGGCCGGTGCGAACACGGGTCCGTGTCTTGCCGGGCAGTCATCAGGATAAGTTGATGGAAGGAGGAAAACTATAGAAGTAATTTACATTATCCAGATCACAGGGAACAGGCACGGTGCTCCAGCACCGGATTAAATTAGCAGATTGAGGTCCACCCCATTTTCCCTCTCTCCACGCTGTCACCACACCAGGATTCCACCAATCCTGGAACCTTCGTAGGGTCATAATATGATGAGCACACACCTGCACTTCAAAATTCAATGTCCCGTTGACCGCGCAAGACTTCAGAGGTTGAGGACCGCCATCTCTCATGATCCTTCCGGGGATTAGGAGGCTCGTTGACCTTGCGTTGTCAGCACTTGTACTCGGATTATTCGTTTGGACAAAAGTCATCCGTATGGCGCTGAACAGACGGCAGAGACGACACGGCAGGTGCACGGTGCGCTATTAGAGACTTTATCAAGTTGCAGAAACACGGTACACAAATAGGGTACGGGATTACGGTAGCGCTCCTTCTCGCTCGTCCGCTCCCAGTTCCAGTAAAGCACTAGTGCGTCTCCCGAACGATAGGTGGATCGCTAAGAATGCATGGGCTGACAGGCAATAATGAGGCGTGACACCACACAGTAAATTTCGACAAAAGCTTTTGTGGTGTTGGGGTGCCTTTACCACAATTAGCAGCGGCGAAAGCACAACGAGCGAGAAAGGAAGAGCGGTACCGCAATACCGTTGTTGTTCTCCCTCAATCCACTCCAGGTCGTTTTCAGTCGCTGAGAAGCGAGGTCAAACCTTTCAAGGCACGAGTGGCGGCTCTTAGAAGCCTTCTTGATAAAGAAACAAGGAGAGAAATGCGTGCGTGAACCGTCACTGGCTTTAACCGATAAAGAAATAGCGTTTCTGACAGCCGGACCAGGGGAGGCACGCGAGTGTAGGGAGGTGGTTTCGGAGCTGCGCATGTGCCGTTTGCAAATGAAACTATTTATTGTAGAGAGTGCTTCAAAATAAATAAAGCACTGCTCCACTTGCTCATCTCCACGCGTACGTCGCATCGTTTTAACAAGTAAAACGAAGACAGCAACGACAAAGCAGAACGGCAGCAGCATCACAGACGACGAAAATTAGCAAGTGCCACAGTGCTTACGCATATTTACGTAAGCCTTGCAAGTGACTTTCTGCACAATACCTTAAAAAAATAGCTGCGCACATTGTAACCGAAAGAATAAATCGCAATGTGCGTATTAACATTATATCGGGCTGAGCATGAGCAAGAGATGCTGAATATATGAGCGTGCGACATATCGCTTGTACTTTAGAAAATTTATCTCAGTCAGTGTGTCATTGCTTCAGTACCTTTGAAACTTCCGAACACAAAATCGTGGGCAGCGTTTATTTCATGCAAAAGAAACAATTCATGTTCATATTCCTTCACATATCTTGGAAAACATACCTTCAAGTTTTTTAACACGTGGAAAAAATATACTGAAGAAAAAAGTACTTAATTCAATCATAGTGTTATAGCGGATTCTGTAGGATATTCGTACATTCCTCGTAACTGCATTAGAAAGGCTGCAGAAAGATACACTGTAGTCAGTTTGCGGATTTCCTGGCTGCTCTGAACAGGTTAATAACGACAAATTGCAGGATATACTTGGCTGAATACTGGCGTGACTGGTATCTCCAATACTGCAGCTAGCAATGATATGCACGTTTCAAGTCTTCTTGAACTCAGAAACAAAAGAATCAACGGGGGACGATATCAAACCGAAAGTTCTAAATGCAAGCTATATATTTGTGCGTGACCTACGCTTACCTTGTGTCGCCGGGACGGGTCAAGTGGCCACCACAGTACCAGTCTCCAGATTCATACGACTCGGGCAGCAACGCGCGCGTCTAGACACTCGCAGGACGGTGGGTCAGTCACCAGCCGCCTGTGCCTTGTCAATGCGCACCGCTGTTTCCCGCCAAATTTGAGAGTGGAAATTCTTGTCGTAAACAAAGGCGATGCAGCCACTTTCCTTTCACTCCTACGCTGTAAGAAGCGCAGTGCAACGTCAAACCTACAGCATTAAGAATGCCATCCGAAAAACCTGCAGCTGCCTTGGACAGGCACGTAGGCACGTAGGAAACTCGTGCAGCCTCCTATATTCGCGGGCAACTTTTTGTTTCTTTTTGCCATGGAAAGACTTTCTTTCGAACAATTACGCCTTGACACCCCCCTGCCTCCCCCCCGAAAAAAATCCTGGCTACCTGCCTGACCGTGGAAGCTTTCCCATGCTTTTCGCCGAAAGAACAAAGAGAGAAAGGAGTGAAAGGTGAGACCACGCGTGAGACTATAACGTTTTAGCAAGATGCGGCAGTTCTAGTAACTTCGGCAGCCTAATACCTGCAGGTGCATCGTTTCAAGAACCCCTTACCTTTGAGTTCTTAGAGGGACAACTTCGTGCCAAGCGACAAGCTGCACTGGGAATGCCGGAAAAAACGGTGACGGGAAGAACACTGTTTCATCCCGTCGACGGGAACAATCCAAAGGTTCCTACAGGCTTTGTTTCGTTGTGATAAGCATCTCTGGTTCAGATATGTCAGCGATGTGTGCAATCCAGCGTCTTGCCTTACGCCGCAAGGACACTTTGTTAGAGGAGTACTGACACAAAATTTTGAAGGCGAGACAACTTGTGGGATAGATTTGGGTAGACACACACGCATCACCTACGAAATATCGATGGATAATATCGCCTAGAACATATTTAAAATCGATTTTAAAGTGCGTGTAGCGCCACTGCACGCGAAGCTCGCCTTTGGTTTTCGTGTAACCAATCAACCACCACCTGCGCAACGAGTTTGTGCTGGCTGTCACGATTCTTGCGAGCTCTCTCTCCTAGCAGACTTTTTGAACGGGAAGGGGGGGGCACACTTGCACGGGAGTGCAAATGCTGATGTCCTTGCCTCGGCAGTGCATTTTTGGGGGGTCACGCATACTTACAAAAGCCTTCGTTGAAAAGAGTGGACGACACGGTGCGCATGTGCACGCGGTTTTGTGTACTCACGTAGTCAACTATGTTTTAGGAAGTTGAAATTGCTCCAGCCACAGTTTGAAGAGAGCCCAACGTTTCGGGATCGATTCGGTCCCTTTCTCAGGGGGTGACTGCGTTGGTCTTGGAAGCATGGTCGCGTCTTGTTCTCTCACCACGGCTCCGGCTTTCCCTTTCCCTCACGTTTCGGAGGCCGTGAACGTATACTGGGGGCATTGTTCCTAGCGAGCGGTTCACATTTGCTGGTGTGTGCTGAATGTGCGGAGACTCGAGCAAGAGCCTCCTTCGCAGATTCCTCTCTGTTTCTAGAACAGAAACGCCGTGAAAGTCGATTTTATGGTCGTGCTTCTCACAGTGCTCTGCAAGAGCGCTGCGCTGCGCTTCCATCTTCCTGACGTCGTTCTTGTGTTGGCGTATTCTCTCCGGGCAACACTTGATGTAGCTGGCTGGACACTCAGAACACGACACCTTGTAGAATACGCCTTGGTGATGGTCGGTCTTTCGGCCTCGGTAGCAAGCGGTAGAGCGTCGATTCCGGTTTGTGAATTACTGTGACCCCCGCTTTTCCGAATACCCTGGAGAGCTGTTCACTGATGCCCAGCACATATGGAATGACGACGCGCTGGGCCGGCTTCTTCGATTCCATTGTAGCCGGTGGGGTGGCCAGGGAGGGAGGGTGGTCGCATAGTGTGTCTCTCGCTGTCTCTTTGCGGTACGGCGGCTGCCCTCTCGATACAAAATAACTATTTACATGATAACTATTCTGTGTTCACTCCGCGCTCTCTGAAACCGAAACTGCGGCTGGGCGCTATAAAACCATCTACAAATAATTAACCGTCGCGCGCTCCAGGAAACGAGCATTCCATCCGTAATAAGTGAGTCGTATAAAAAACAAGATCCAAACTTTTTGTGTCAATGCTCCTTTAAGCTGCCACCCCCTTTTGCTGAGGAAGCAAGGGGGTTGAGGAGATGAAATTCTTGGATAAAGAAGGAGAGAAACAGGATACTAACCGTCTCTAGTCGAGAAGAACATCTCAACCCTCCTGTCCAGGGGAGGCGGATTAAAATAGCAGAACAGAGGCTCCTCCTCGTTGGAAAACATGAAAAGGGGGTGAAAGAAGTTCGAGTAAAGACGAGGGCACCATCTAGGGTGCCCAGAACACAAACTGCCAGGCTGGGGCAACTCTTTAGAAAAACCGGCGGGTGTCCGGCGGCACTGGGAATCGAACCCGGTAGCTTCCGCATTGGAAACGGACGCTCTAGCCATTCGGCTTCCTCTGCGGTTTGGGCAGTGGTAGCCGGGGCAACCCGACAAAGGAGGTGGACGCAGGCACTAGAGGGAAGGGGGGGGGGGGCGTGTCACACAGTCTTTGGGGGGGGCGATCGCCCCTACCGCCCCCCCTCTGGATCCGCCACTGGTCACATGATGGTTTTCATGTTTATATTTTTTTGTTTTGTCACGTGGAAAGACAACATAGTCCTAGATTGTTTAAGTTACTGTTATTATTTTTCACTATCCTCCGCAACCTTTGCATTGCCACTATATTCAATGAGTATGTTAGGAAGAGTAATTCAGTGTGGGTATCAGCACTACAGCAAAAAAAGCACAAAATGAGCACATAGAATTCATGTTGAGCTGTCGCTCCATTCTCGAAATTTTCCTGGGTCTACTGACTCAAGTGAACAACACCTTTGCTTGGTATAGCTGTATTTAACTTGTTTGAGCTGCTCCGAAACATGTCTGTGGCTCCAAAATGGAGAATTCCTGCACCAGACCTGCTCCAAAACTCCAAAGCATGTTTGAATGCTTTTATCACCCACTAGTAGTAAAGGTTAATACCACGACTACTTTGAATTGTTATTTTTGCAAATGCTGCATTTGATCCACACTTCAGATACAATATTTGGCATAACCTAAATTATGTTTTCTATTTAATTTGGTGAGAATGCACAAGTTGTGCACTTGTAAATAGTGCATAACAATAGTGACTCCCAAATGATGTGTTTGAACCAGCATTTTATTTCGAGTCATTTTTTTAATCGGAAAAGTGTGGCTTTCTGAGCAGGCTGCCACTCTGAATTAGATGCAGTTTATCTGCTTCACATCTGGTCGAATACACTCAAGAGTATAAAATATTTAGAAACTACTAAGAGATGTTGCTTTGATTGGGGGACTGATATAAATAATCATTTAGTCATTTATTCAAATCGTTTGAATATTTAAATGGCCCTATTTCTCGTATGCCCACAGAATAGAAAATGGGGTCAGATTCTGGGTGCTTTACTCACATTAACAGCTTCTGTGTCAAATGTGGCTTTAAGCACAGTAGATGGCATGAATGGAGGAAGCTACAGCCATAAAAACTTGCCAAAACGTGCAGATTCTAGACACGACACTAGGGGTGCAAAAAGATTTGGTTGCAGTGTGTTCGTGCCGCATGATGAGAGCCTGGCTTGTTGCCATAGATTCCTCTTTTGACATCTGCAGTCCTTATCTTTCTTGCCTTTCTCTGTCGAGGACCTTATCACTTTCGGAACACATTTTGAGGACGAATATGCGATAAGTTAGTGCCCATAGCGATGAGCACTCGATGCCCTTCGGGGTGAGCAAAATTACACTAGTGCCCTTTACCTCGAGGGACATTTGCTTTGAGTTTCAAAGAGAGCATTGATGGGTTCCACATTGCACAATGTCCATTGCATGCCAAACTCATAATCACACACATCTTGATAAGCGCCTTGCTGCAAATTTCATCACTTCCTTGTCACAGGAATTTCAGCTATGATGCAACAAAATGGCCACGTGTCTTCACAGGGTGAGGTCAGTTTCGATGTTTCCATTTAAATTCGATATCTGAAATTATGGGCAACCTCCGGGATTTCTAAAAAAATGGGCATGCCATAAATTTTCACAGACTGCAACTTCGTAATATAAACTGCGTTAAAGTCAATAATTAAAATGTTAATTAATTAGCTCTTGTTAATTAGTATCTTCAATGCCACTTTGGCTGCAGCAAAGTATGTCTGCCTCGATGTAGAGTTTGTGTGCGGAAATGACAGGAGCCTGAGTGTCATGGGATTTTTTATAAAATTACACCATCTCCCGCTAAAGGGAACCATGTGTGGATGCGAAGCAGCGGGGAGGTGGTTCGCTTGAGCGGGAGATGGTGTAATTTTTTTTCTTGCATTCTCGAGCCTGTGCCTTCCTCTGGCATAGAATCAGCACTGTCTTCCAGTCTCCATCCAGCTCCCGCTGCGTGGAACTGCCGGCGTCTGAGGTATTCGACTCCCGCAAAGTCGCAAGATCATGTGCGTCTGCCTCTCTGCAGTCCATGCCATTGGTGTCGTGGGATTCTTCAGCGAGGGAAGGAGAGCACGAACGCCCCGCGTCTAGAGCTGGCCATTGGCCGTTTGTGCAGAGGCGGCGATTGGCCGTTTGTGCCACATCAAGACGCCGGAGGCATCGCTGCTGCCTACGTGTCGCAGCAGAGAATGAGGTGCGTGCGAGGAGGGGAGCGTAGGAGAGGAGAGAGAGGGGAGGGGACGCGCATGCGCTGGCGCATCACGTGGGCGGAGATGCTGTGCCGCGGCTGCAGTGCGGGATAGGAGAGGCGACCGAACACCTGCGTAAAGGAGAAGAGTGGGAGAGAGGGTTTGCGCATGCGCAGTAAGGGTGGTCACGCCGCACACTGGATTGAACTCCGCCATAAGCTGCTTCGCGTCCAAAAGATCTTTCTTGTCTAAATAAAAGATACTTTTATCCCACTGGGCATCCCAATGACCCAATAACAGCTGGCAAGGCAGAGTGTGATAAGCTTGTGATGGGCCGTACATATCAATCATGACACTGGCAACACAGACTTTCGAGGTACGAGGGCAGGCAGGATGGGGACCGAGACTTATTCAGCGATTTGTTTTGGTAATTGTGGCAGCCACAGATCATTGCACCCAGTATGTGTGATCAGTGCTGACACGTGGATGAGAGAATGCTAGAATAAAGACTTGTTCATGATTTTGTTGACTCATTAAATGGCTTTCCCTTTCCCACATGGATGTCTAATGAATGGTAGGTGTACAAATATTGCTGGGTTGTGCCCACGCTGTGATGTCTATGTATTTGCAGCACCCACAGCTAAGGCGAGCACACAAGTGGTTCAGGAGAGTGTTCTTCTGAACCTTTGCAAGATGCTGAACCAAGCACTCACTATTTTGGACCTTCACAGGTTGTGCGTGCAACCATTTCCTTGCAAAAGGCTCCTGCAAAGCTTTTTGTTTGAAGATGTTAGCCCCCATATGAGGTCTGTTAGAAAAGTATCCGACCTTATTTTTTTTTGCGAGCACCTGATGGATTTGAAACAAGCGCGCTTGCATCAGCGGACCTTGAACCTTCGTGCGCATGCGTAAATTTTTTCCCGCCTGCCAATAGCGTCAGTCGCTGGAACGCAGCGTTTGAGCGAGGTCGTGCGCAGTGCTCACGTTGGTTTTTCATTGCAAGGAAAATGACGGAGCGACTGGAGCAGCACTACTGCATCAAATTTTGCCAGAAACTGGGCGACAGCCAAGTGGAAACCATTGGGAAGATCAAGATGGCTTTCGGTGATGACGCTATGAGCCGCACACAGATTAAGGAGTGGTACAACCGGTTTAAAGACTGCCGCACATCAATGGAGAGCGAGCCACGCTCCGGTTGGCCATCAACATGCCGAAATGACCAGGTCATTGCCAAAGTGAACGCTGTGGTGATGCGGGACCGTTGTGTGACTACCTGGGAAATTGCGGAAGAGGCGGGCATCAGCACTTTCTCTGCACATTCCATTATGACCGAAGATTTGGCCATGAAGAGAGTTGCCGCGAAATTCGTGCTGGAACTGCTCGCGGTAGAGGTGTGCACGGGCTCCGGGTAGCCCGAGCCCGACCCGGCCCGCGGGCCGGGCTCGGGCGGGCCGACATACTTTCACCTCGGGCCCGGGCCGGGCTCGGACTACTTGGAGCTTTATCGGGCCGGGCTCGGGCCCGGCGGGAAGCCCGACTCAAGCCCGAAATATAGAGAATGAGCTGGAATTGCTTTCCAGCACGCATACAGCGCCTTTTCCGCGACCGCCCTTTACCGCTTTTCCTTTCCATTTGCTACGTTAAACAAAAGGGGAGCAGGTAAAGCCCTGCCTCTGTTGCACTCCAACAAACAGAGAAGTAGCACCACCTGAGCTAGTGACGGCGCCATGCGACTGTTCCGCGTTAGATTTAAGGCCAAATCCCATATGAGTGAAAATGCACGCGACAGCGACGAGCGACCCGACGTAGATCGCCTTCGTGCAAGCTGACGCTTGCATTGGCATAGGGAACCCAAGCTCAAGTCTGCGGCGCGACGACAGCGCCGCGCCAGCCGCGCTGCGGCTCTGTCGGAAAGCTCTGAACCTTCGCGCGGCCGACTCAGCCCCTTTCACGGTAGTGGTAGCGCACGTGCGCACGCGTTCTTCTCTCGGTGCGGGTAACTGGGAGGCCGTCAGCTGGGTACGTTGAACCGAGAGGCTTGCTGTGCGAAGCTGCGCATTTCCACGATGGCAGAAGCGACCCCGCGGAAGCGCAAGCGTGGTCCGAAGTATTGCGGTTTAGTGGCCAGCCACAACAGTGCAGACAAGGCACACGATTCACGTGTTAAACTGTATCGGTTCCCGGGCATGTCGCACGAGAAATAAAGGCGGCAAGCGTGGATAGCTGACAGCGCTGTCTCGCCTTCTATTTTGGCTGTCTGAGTTTATCGCTTTCGTTCGTTCCGACTACCTGAATTGGTAAGTAACGGGGCGCATGCACGCAGCGACTACAGTAATGATTACTCGCTGTCTTCTCGCATTGTTAAAGTCCAGTTACGGTTGTAGGTGAAGCAACTTTGTGTTTTGATTCCCCGTGCTCGTGAGACCTACCCGTCGTTGTTGAACGTTCACATTCGCGTTATACCGTTAGCGTTGCGCGGTTGGTTGAATTCAACTGAACTCCGCACATTGTCAGAAGTTCGGCGCCTGCATTTCACGCGTCGGGAAGGCTGCTTTATCACTGCCGGAACGGACGTCTGTGCATTTTCAGCAAGCTTTGACATCGTTCTGCAGGTTTGCTTTGTTTTTGTCACTTTATTGGGGCGATATATATTTAAGCTGCTAAATATAACTGGCACTTAATACATGCTTTGCAATTGCAACCTTGAAGTAACCACCTTCGGACTTTGTGCGATTTTCTATCCGCGTTCACGCAACAGGTTTTATACGCCTGTCAAGTCGATATCATAAAAAGAGACTGCAAGCATGACGCGAGAGCCGAAAAAACGAGGCGAGCAGTTCATCTTGCTTCACAGTGGTTAAAGCTCAGCTAGCTGCCTTCGCGTCTTAATCGGCGCGTGATTCTCCAGCGGCACGGAGGACTTGACTAACCTTCTCAGGAAGCAGTGCCATTTCCGTATAATCTTTTTTTCGCACGCCCCAAATGTTTGTTCACGAAAGTACACGGCTGCTACTGTAAGCATGCCATATCAAAACAACAATCATATGACATGTAGTCCACGCCGCAGAACATCGATATCGTGTACGGCTTCATTTCGGAGTGCATGTGGACCATTATTCATCTTTAACATGACAGAATGAGACTTACCTCGAGGTATACGTCCTACACGGTGTAATCGCGACTTGGGAAATGCATTTCGCTTTGAGTCGGGCGTGGTTGTCGTCGATCGTCTGCTCTTCACCGTTAACGTGATTGACGAGCCTTTCTCATACTATCAAGTTCGCTTTTCGGAAGTGCCAGTCAAGCTTGAAAATCCTTTTGAAGCCGCACTGCAAGCGGTACATTGAGAGGCGCCGAAAGTGCACCGCGAGAGCTCTGCACGTGCACAGAAGCGAGCAGCAACGTGGTGGAGAGAAGGGAAAACGCGCGCTGCTAACACCCCAGTTTCCGTTTTTCTGCCAGAGATGGCGCTGCCTGTCAAGAGCAGCAGGGCGATATTCACCCAGGTATGCGTGTGGGCACGAGTCTACATGAAGCCTTGGGTTTTAGGGACAACAATGGAAAGCTGAACACGTCCGCGATAGAAATAAGTAAGAGACGATTAGAGTATTGGTGGCAGAAAAGTAGAGATAAAGAACAAAATAAATAATGGGGGAAAAATAAGGTCATTCTGCCTTAAGAGGCAGAGAGATAGACCGTGAATTTATATTTTTTTGGTATAATAACATAGATTTAATCAATGTAGATAAGGTATTAGGCCAACATGGAACAAGGAAGCTCTTTTTTTTTTCTTCTTCGAGCCTGGTGGCAGACATGTCACCGCCCCGTTATAAAGGGGACGCTCATAGCATCCATCCATCCAGGAGCGCCGCTAAGCGTTGCTTGGGAAGCCTATACCCCATACACGTGACGGCTTTGGCGAGCGAACTCCATTGTTGCTGGCATGAGGCCGTCTACTTGTATAGCAAAAGTGCCGCGAACAGTCTCTATTAGAGACTGTTCGTCGTGTGTCGTTTTATCGTATTCGATATGCTCAATAAAATGCCAAATTACCGGAAAACGATGTTTTGTTTTCGCAGCGAACCTTCAAAAAGCCGGGCCGGGCCGGGCCCGGGATTGTGTTTTCATACGTCGGGCCGGGCCGGGCGGGCTCGCAGCCCTTTGCCGTCGGGCTCAGGCGGGCCTTCGACAAAGTCAGCGGGCCCGGGCCGGGCTCGGGCTCGGAAATACGGCCCGTGCACAGCTCTAGCTCACGGTGGAGCAAAAGCTAACTTCATGTTCAAGTCTCACAGGACATGCTGGATTTCACAAGCAGTGACCCTAACTTCATGAACACCATTATCACTGGTGACGAGTCTTGGGTGTACGGGTACTGACCCAAAAACCAAATCCCAGTCACAGTGGAAGCATTCCACGTCACCAAGACCAAAGAAGGCCCGCCAAGTGCGCAGCAACGTCAAAGTGATGCTGAGTGCTTTCTTTGACTCCCGCGGTGTGGTACACCACGAGTACGCACCACAGGGTCAATCATCAGAGTACTACAGGGATGTCCTCCGTTGCCTACGTGATGCTGTGCAGCGCAAGAGACCTGAGTTGTGGTCAACAGGAAACTGGCGCATCCATCTCGACAATGCTCCTGCACATTCCTCACACTTGGTTCAGACTTTTTTGGCGAAAAGTCAGACTCCTGTAGTTCAACAGGCTCCTTACTCTCCTGATATGGCCCCCTGCGACTTCTGGCTGTTTCCCAAACTCAAGAGAACATTGAAAGGAGAGCGATTTCAGACAAGGGAGGACATTATGGCTGCAACAACAGCTGAGCTAAACTCCATTCCGAAAGAGGCCATCTCAGAATGCTTCCAACAATGGCAGCACCGCTGGGAGTGTGTGGAGTCCCAAGGGGATTAGGTTTTCAATGCTCCAATTATGCCAGTTTTTTTTCTTCCACGAAAGGTCGGATACTTTTCTAACAGCCTTGTATTATTGCACTGCATGGAGTTGGGGATTTCAAATTTTGCGTTGGAGCCGAAAATAGCTTGGGAAACTGTGGAACGGGCGGGAATGACCACACAATGTGCAGAACTGACAAGGGCCCATTTTATTACCGTCTGCAGTAAAGCTCCTCAAGGTTCAGCATATACCTCGGTCACACTGGCAAATTGAGTGTCATTTTGAGCGAGTGCACTCACTGCCCCCGCAATCACTTTGGCTGCTACACGAGAGGTACACAACTGCACTTGAGAGATCATGGTAATGACGATGGGTAATTAAATAGCATAATAGATGTTTGTTCTTTCAGGCAATCTTTATTAAGTCATAATGTGTTGTAGCTGTAAGCAGCCCTCACAATAAACTGGCCAATGCACGGCATGTGCTGGGCATCCTGGGCGCCTCTCCTGAGCCACCTTGTAAATAAAGATGCTCTCTCTCAATTTGTTTCGAGTTAAATAAATGAAAAACTCTATGCCTTTGAACACCAAAAAAGTAGCTTATCTCAATCCATGGTTGTCCACTTAAGGGAAGCCTAGTCCACAGTTCAAAAGTTTACTACATTAAGGCGGTACTGCCTGGCTTCTTGAAAGCACATCAGAAAAATTTTGGGGGTATTTAAGTGGAAATAAGGGACCAGTCAATGAAATAACGGTCGACAGAACTACTATAAAAGAGATTAATGAAATCGCTCAACATTTTAACAACAGCTTTCACAGCGTTTTTTTGCCAGTCAAACGTAGGTGATTTGTTTCATCGTACTGTTTTTGAGGCTCATGCAGTGGACTTGATTTCATACAATGGTATTGTGACAGTGCTCTTAAATTTGAAAACAACGAAATTGTGTGGCCCAGATGATATCCCAAATACATCTCTCGAGCATTATGCGGAAGTTATCGGCAGAATGCCGGTCCCACCAGCGCGGAGTATGAAAGCTGCGAAAGTGGCAAAGAGCAGATGCTCAGGGCACTATACTCAGGGGACCCCATCGCAACCATGTCTGTGACTCACCGCGTCACGTACGCAAGCCTGTCGGAAAATGACAGCTGTGATTCGGATGCACATCGAGGCCAACTGAAATCGCCATTCCTTTCCGATGGAGTAGGACACACCTGCGTAGTTATTTGCTTGCCTGGTTGCGCATTCTACCATCAGATGTTGCCACCTGATGGGCAGCTCAAGTTTGGGGGGCCGCGATCGGGTAAAATGCTATTGCTGAGAAGTTTGCGGACTAACTAAAGCTTCTTAATATTGCTATGGGAAGAGTGCATGGCAATAGCGGCGTTTAATGTCGCGTTGGCAGGGCCAAACGAATTTAATATAAGCCCAGTACAAGCCGCCTTTCGCACGACGCGCTAGGTCCGGTCACAGTGCATACTGTATACGTTATGGAAAGTGTTTCCGTACGGTAATGTGCACGCTTAGCACATTACCGTAGTGTTCACGCATGTGCACTCTTCAGCCGGTACGATAATACCACAGTTTCCGTGCAGTAAACCGGCACTGCTAGCTAAAACACTAAGATCGAGACGAAGGGTAATCGTTAGCTGCAAGTATTTCATGACTGTTCCGGTAATTATACGGGGAATCGAATGCAACCACAATGCGAAACCACTTGCCATCTATCGCACGCAGGCCCACAACGAACTGAAATTCGCGCGTCGAACCAACGAAGCGTTGGCCAAACAACACACATGATCGTTGCCTTGTGGACAGCAGACGATGTAGTGGCACCTCTGTTCCCTCACTTCCGTCTCTTTGCTGCAAATGACGTCGCACACACAATGTTGCCAATAGTTGTGGGAATCCAGTTGGGAGAGTCAGGGCAATCTATAAAATTCATTTGGAAGGAATCTGTGTATATCTACAACCTGTAATTTGGCATAAATGATGGAAACGTGCAAAGAAGCGTGCCCAGCGAATTTTATTGAGATCCATTGACCTCTAAAAGTCGCCGGAGTTGGCCTTGAAACCCCATATATTAAAAAAATTATTTGCGTCTGTGGAAGAGGACGTGAACGGCAAGTTTACGAGCCGTCTCTTGGTGCCTCCAGATAGTGCGTGCGCTGTCGACCGTCGAGTGACGCAGCCTCCCCCCTCCCCTTGCGTCCCTTCATGCTCCTACGAAAGACGGACGGGGCGTTTCCTCACCGTTTGATAAGCAATCGATGGCAGCCCTCGCACACGTCGTGTTGTTATCGCATGCGCCCTCCACGCGAAGGAGACGGCCGGCTCGTTTTATATTGGCTTAAGCCGCGTTCGTCGCCAGCGCTCGCGAGATTTTACTCGCGGGTAGAACATGCGATGCGCGGGGTGATGTTGTCAGTTTTGACTTTATACGGAAAGTGACGGCAACGGCGACAGCAAAAACCCATTAGGAGTGTCCATATAATTGCTATCGCAATAAAAAAGATAAAACATTAGGAGCGATTTCACTCAGTGAGGTAGATGGCTAGCGAAGCTGGTTTAGCACGCGGCACAGAGGTGACAAAGTGGAGGCCAGTCTGGCATGTAAAGCCAGGTTGTTGACAACCAGGCTGTTAGCGTACAGTAGTAATTGTTTTTGGCACTGCTTCCTAGCGGTCACTAGGGGGTTTTTGGCATACAAACGTCTTGTCCTAGCCACATACAGCTGTTCTGTAAAAGGAAAACCAAGTTTGTTGTACCATGTAGTCCCCCGTTGAGCGCACTCTCGGACACTTTCGCGGAAGCTCGACTTGAAGTGGATCTTCATTCTTCAGGCGACCTGGTGCATGCGCAAACGACAGTCTGGAAGAACTGCGAGAATGCTCTTGCTTCAGCACAGAGAGGCCTCAGATGGAGTCCTCAGAGAGAGGGAAGGAAGTGTCGGAGTAAGTTGCCTTTTTGAGTCAATTTAAATGACGTCATGTTGCGCCCAGCAATACAACCGACCGAGAAGAAAAAGTACCTGGCTTTCGCCTTGGAGTCGTCTCAGAGGAATGCATTTGGGACAGTGTGACCTTAAGCGTTGAGACACTGTTGTACGTCGCGGGGTTTGTCTACCACGTCTGCTGACAACCGCATAGATGTACTTGTGCTGCTTCATAAAGCAAAATTTTATTGATCCAGTATTCTGTTTATTTGCTAGTGTCGAAAATAATTTCTCAAGACGTTATTTTCGAACACTTAAATGCATGACGCCCTTTTTTGTGCATTATCGAGTAAAATAAGGAGTGCTCCTGAGATAATTTTCTCCATGAGATTTGCAATGAATGGAAATATTTCTTGGTCTTCATGAGAGCCCCATAATACTTAAGGTGCTTGAATGTAAATGCAACTTGCTTCTCCAGTGTACTCCAGGATGTGAAATTAGCTGCTCCAGAGTGCTCCGTGATGCAAAATTACCTGCTCCAAAGTGCTCCAGGATGGAAATTTTGACTGCTCCAAAATGCTCCAAAATGAAAATTTTGCTGCTCCAAAAATTGCTCCAAATGATAAGTCCTCGGTAGCATCACTGCGTATGTACCTGGTAAACATTTGACTGTTGCAGACGCACTGTCTCACACGCCTGATCCAGCAGAGACAATCAAGACGTTGGATCAAGAGTATCAGGTCCTAGCCTGCACATTGGTGCAAGCTTCAACTCCAAAGCTAGCAGAGATAAGAAACTGCACAGCTGCCGATAGCACACTCCAATGTGTAGCCTCGTACGTCCAGGAAGGCTGACCCGACAAGATCTCAAAAGTTCCCACACCAGTAAAGCCCTACTACTCAATCAGCAGTGAACTGTATGCAGCTGATGGCTTTCTGTGCTATGGTGAACGACTTGTTGTGCCCACTGCATGTCAAAAAGAAGTGCTCTCAAGGCTCCACCTGACCCACCGAGGCATTGTCTCATGTAAGAATACAGCTCGCCAGAGTGTCTACTGACCTGGAATAAGCCAGGACATTGAGCAGATGATAGCTAACTGTGAGGTCTGCCAGCGCCATCAGCAGGCTAACCAGCGAGAGCCACTCCTTGACAGAGAACTACCAACACGACCTTGGGAAAAAGTGGCAGTGGATTTTTTTCACCGGTGTCACATATCTGCTTTTAGTGGACTACTATTCTGAGTACGTGGAGGTTAAGAAAATGCCTTCAACATCAGCCTCATCAGTCATCACGGTGCTTAAGGCTATCTATGCACGCTTTGGCATACCCTCAGAAGTCGTGAGGGATCAAAGCCCTCCATTTGATTCAGTCGACTTCAGAAACTTCAACAAGGAATGGGACATCGTCCACAAGCCCACATCACCTCTTTTTCCTCGCTTCAAATGGACAAGTGGAACGAACTGTTCAAACCATCAGAGCAACAATGACAAAAGCGCTGTCTGAAGGCAAGGAACTCGCACTGGTGCTAATGAACCACAGAGCAACTCCAATGAATGGCCTTCTTTCTCCAGCAGAAATGCTTATGGGAAGAAGGATAAGAATGTTTATTCCAGCCCATCTCAGCACTTTGTTACCGCACTACCCACATACGGTGCTCCAAAGAAACCTTCAGTCATGGCAGCAAGCACAGCATAAACGCAGACCAGCATGCTCGACAGCTGCTTCCGTTGACAAAGAATGTGCCAGTCTGGTTTTGGCGTGGAAAGAAATGGGAGAAAGCAGTCGTAACACAGGTAGGCCCAGAGCCACAGAGATATACTGTCACAGCAGCTAATGGTCAAGTGTACCGGCGCAACCGACACCACCTACGAGTGCGGCACCACCCAAGTGACCGCCAGTCAACACCTGAAGACTACTACCCTCTTCAGACATCTAAAGAAAATGAGCCGCACCACTCCTCACACCCAAGATCTCTGCCTGACCGTCCTTCAGATGCAAGAACGGTGCTACCGCAAGCACTCCCGAAAAGACACGCTCGGGAAGGCCAGTGAGAATCCTTTCAAGATTCCTCATGTGATGAAACTTTGTTTCTTTTTTTTTTTTTTTTGTCCGTACTTGTGTGGCGGCGTGTTCTGTAATCACTAGCGCCCCCTACCCCTCTAGTCACATGTACTTAATAAACGCCACTCCCAGCACGGAGCAGGCCAGTATACATTACGCTCAACATGGCGTCTGTTGTCTCTCGTCCCAATCTCGCCCCATCTTTATAATCGCAAGCCATCCAGATATAACTGACTTAACCACGGTTGAGCAGCAAAAGCATTCGTTCGCTCGTGCTGTCTCTATTCACCGGTGAAAAGCGGATTATTGCAGCGAGCTCGGACTTGCCGCGGCTGCAGCTAGGCCTGCCCATGTGCATCGGCAAACCTTACGAAAATTCTGAACAGTAGCGCAAAAAAATCACACAGACGACGACAGAGCAAGACGGGACACAGCGCTAAAATAACAACTCAGTATTTATTGCAGGTGATTGCATATATATGCACATGACACCGCACGAAAGGAAAAAGAAGGGGGCGAAGGAACACACAAGGCAGTCAACCAAGCATATCACACAAGCGGCTGACGCGACAAAAATAGCATTTCCTTTTCTGATAGACGGATTGAAGGGAAACTTACCACGCCTCTATGTTTTATCTCTGTCGCTTCAATAATTTCCCACGATAGTTGGTCTGAATTTCTAGCTAATGAATGCGCACAGTTCAATAGTGGCTTGCAACCACAACGCGCACAATGCGCAGCGAGGTGGCCTGACAAGGCGAGATTTCCCACATTGTACCTATGTTCCCGCAGACGATTTGCCGCACGTGAGCGGAACAGAATATACTACTCCCTCTACGCAGGAGACAAACTGTTCGTGGTGCTTCTTGTTGCATCCGCGTTGCTTGCGCACACCCACGTTCACTCTAGCGCACAAGCTCGACAGCTTCAAAGGAGCAGATAGCGCAACATCAACACCTACACGCTTTGCAAATTTTCATCAGATTGTGACTAATATTGGGAAGGTAGGGCAAGACAACAACCTTCTTTCTTTCATGCGTCCCCTGCTCAACGGTATTACAGTCAACTTCCTTGGCTTTTTTCAGCATGCTACCTGCTACAAGTACTGCATAATGGGCAAGTTGGTGCATTATGACAACGTATTGGTATAGCGCAGCTCAGTTTGAGCATAAAGAAAAGAGGCTTCAGCGAAGAAGGAAACACAGGCAACAGGATGAGCGCTAAACTTCCAACTTTTTGTTTATTGCATGACCCTACAGCACATTATATGGCTCACCTCACAGCACACGTGACGCCGCTACCTGACCAAAAACCAAAACATGTGGCGCAGCACACGTGACCAGAAAACGCAGTTTACACAAATATCACATTAACTACACCTCACTGCACACGCTCAAGAAAATCGATCTCTTTTTCAGATAAGGCTATAGATGGCGTACTCACACACAGCTTCACACATTTCGCAATAGAATTCGCCTCGATGATCTCACGTGTCAACTGATTACGACTGCGGCCCAAAACGACACAACGGTCAAACAATAGAGTGCATGCACACGTCTTACAATGCATAGCCAGGAAACTGCCTGAGGAAACCTTGTTTTTTACATTGCAACAATGTTCGCGTAGGCGGTCATTGATACACCTACCCGTCTGTCCTATGTAAACCGCATCGCACGACAGAGGGAACATATACACGACAGCTCAAACTGAGCTGCGCTATACCAATACGTTGTTACCTGCTACAGCGGTCAACACATGCAACGGGTAACCCGCGTCTGACAACTTGGTCACAAAAACTTTTGTGAATGAAGTGCGGGCAGGACTTCAGAAGGGCATTATTGAAACACAGTTTGATAATACCCCGCTTGACCAGCTTCGAATGAGCAGATGAATGTGGAAGGATGGGTTTTTTGCCTCTCGGCTCGTAACACTAACATACCTGATTATTAGCAAAGCTGAGGGTGAGATTGCCTGCCGACGTGACATGTGCTGTTCACTCTGTTTTTAATGAATGCCTCAGGCCTCTTGTTTTAACATTTGAAGCACCAGTTAACTGCTCTATCAGGTTTTTAGATCTCACCTCGTTAGTTAATCTCTCTTAGTTGATGAAAACTTTGCATTCAGAAAGAAAGGTTGATACTTTTAAAGTGCAATGCCCATTGTAACCTTCCTTAACGAGGTTACAATGCTTTCTTAACACTTCTGTGACAATCAAAAATCTGTTGTTTTTGGGTAGTCCAGGAGATATGTTTTGCCTGCCACAGAAATTGATGCTAAAATGTAAGGTATGAAATGATTGCGGAAGAATTGGTTTTTTCGACAGTATTAATTTCAAACAACGGACTTATTTCAAGTATAATAAAAAAATTATCAGAACAGAAAAGTGTAACAAAAAGAAAATTCATATAAACTTCAGTGCTATTTGCACAGGGTAAGAATAAAAAAAATCGAAATATATGTGTTGGACAGAAAGCTCTTGTAGAATAATACTGTAAGTATAACCTCTGTAAGTACAAAAGTTCATCATCATCAATCTCAGCCTGTCCACTGCAGGATGAAGGCCTCTCCCAGTATACCGCAGCCTGCCATATATCCTGTGTCATGATCCATTTTATCCCTGCCAGCTGTGTTTCCCATCGCTTGGTGGTAACCATGCTGTTGCTCTTGCTGTGCACCGTTTCTCCGCTGTATGCATGGCGCGGCCAGCCCAGGTCCATTTCTTTCGACCAGCATATCTGCTGCTCCTGACCCATACGGCCTACTCCTATCAATTTACGCTCCATTGCACACTGCGTGGTCCTCGGCTTTTCCTCTAGTTGTTTTGTTGTTCTCCATGTTCGAGCCTCATACGTTAGAACTGGCAGTATGCTGTGGTTGGATACTCTTCGCTTTTATGACAGTGGTTGGGAGTGCTTGCCGAATGTGCTCCAGCCCATTCGTATTCTTGGGTGCATTTCTCTTTTGTGATTACGTTCTCGTGTGAGTAGTTGTCCTAAGTATGCATATTCTTGTATACACTGCAATGTATAGTTTTCGATCCTAAACTCTTTCAGTTTCCCCAGGTTGTTTAGCATTAGCTTTGTCTTCACCATATTCATTTTGAGGCCCACTTTAATATTTTCTCGGTTTAATTTTTCAGTCATTTTGTTTGCAATTTGTTGCTATCGTTTTCACATACATACAAAGATATAAGCACTAGTGCCTATCGTGCCACCGTGCAAAGCAGTTTCTCGATGCGGTGAAGCAGAGGTTGGCTGCACATGCTTCCCAGAAAACATGTTTTTAACACGAAAGTGTTTTGTGCCACGATCCACCAAGACTTGCGTGACATACTTCCATCACAGAAGTACGTCAGCAAAATGAACGCCATCAGATGACAAATAAAAAAAAACTATAAGAAAAAGTTCCGTTGACGGGAGTCAAACCCATGACCTCTCGGTCCGCGACGATGGCTGGCGGGCATTTAGCCGACTGAGCTACTGCCACGCACATTACGGAGCCTACATGAACGTACCTTTTATCTTTCACCCTTTCCTCTTACAGTGCTCTTGGATTGATGGATGGATGCTATGAGCGTCCCCTTTATAATGAGGTGGTGACATCTGGGCCACCAGGCTCGAAAAAAGAAAATCACGCCCTTGCTACGACCGTCCCATTCGGCGCGTTTCCAATACAAGTTTAATTTCGTCAACGCTTAAAGGGCCAGTAAACAACCCCGATGTCCAAAAATTGTAATGAAAAGAAATATGCGCACTTTTGCTATGTGAACATGCTGCCGCAAGAATTTTGCGAGTACGTGCTATAATAAGGAAGTTACAGGGGTTAGAACATCCGTTTCAGCTGGTTTCAAATTTTCGCGCGGCCTCGCCACCCTTCTCCGCCACATGGAGGAAAAGGCGTAGCCCGTCGTCGTGACTCCGCCCACTTCGACAACGTGACAGGACGTCAACAATTGACGTCATGGGCGAGCTCGATCAGTCGCAATGCACTTCCGCTTGCTGCGGCTCCTGGTTGTTTATTGTTTATATTGCCGCACGTGCTCCGTAACTTGACGGGCAGTTTTCGGCTCTTCACTATTTTAAAACCTTTGTGACAGTTCACAATGCAGCAGGAATGCGTGCTTGCTTTCTGAGACGTCGAAGGGGCGCGAGAGAAAAGCCTGGAGAACCCCGCTTGCCGCGCGAGCAAGCGCGACCCGTCCGAGCTGTCCGAGCTACAGGAGGTTCCCCTCTCCCCGCTCGATTTGCAGCCGGCAACTGGACAACGCTTCGCCTCATGTCGAAGATGGGCGCTGAGCCGTGCCCCCACGACGGGAGGCAGAAAATAGCGCCCCTTTTCATTTCTTTCACGAATCACTCTCTCTCTCTCGAAGGCGAAGTGCGTGCAGGTGCTATGGCCGAAACCAACGTTTATAGAACCAGGTCAGTTGCAAAACTGAGCGATGTTGCGCGGCGCCGCCGCCATCAGCGACAGATGTGGCGCTGCTGTCGCAACAGGGTTCACTCGCTCCGCTCTCTTCAGCCGGCGTTGCGGCGCGTCGCGTCAGTATCCGTGGAGGCTGCTTTCTGCGCGAACAGCTTGGCGTTTTCTGTTGTGCTTCGGATATGCTGCGTGTCTTCACCATGCCGACATGTTCTGTTCCGAGACACCCCGACATTTCTTTTGTGCCTAGGGTTACCAACTCTTCAATGAAGGGAGTCGGGGGGGGGGGGGGTCTATTGTTTCGGCCTCTTCAGCTGGCTACGTGCTGCTCGCAACACTTCCTCTTGCTGGAGAATCTATCGTAAAAGTTGTCGCGCTTCGCACAGAAGTTCAGACAAAGTAACTGAAGCCCTTCGCAGCCACCGCTAGCCACCGCAACATTGCTTCGTGCGTGCTATTCGTGAGAACTTTGTGTTCTGGAGCGTGACGCGTGTTGTCGGGCGTGCGTTGGATCACATAAAAAGTTCTAACTGGACGGTACGGAATAAATCCGGGACATATAGCTGTCCCGACAGGGACGGCTCTCAACGCTGTATAAAAAGTCGGGACAGTCCCGCGAAATACGAGACGGTTGGTAACCTATTTTTGCCCCGCGTTACCTTGACCAGGGAGTGACGTGGGATCGCGCCATTCCTCGTATGGACAAGAAACTGTCCGATATATCACTTGTATGTGATATGCACATTCATGAAGCGGGGGACAGACGGGTCCGATTTTCCATGCGATCCGACGGCCGACGCCGCGGTGGGGGAGAGGGAATGGTGGCTGTACGATGCTATGAAAGGTCACCATTCCGGTTTCCCCTCCGCCGTGTCGGACGCCGAATCGCATGAAAAATCGTACCGTCTGTCTCGCCCTTGAGGAAGACATCCTGAAGACTTTCACTCACACGGTCAACGATAAGAATTAAGGTTGAAATCGCCAGCGGAAAGGAGCCTCGTCGAAGATTGCGTCCCAAAGATATTCCCGAACTTGCCTTGATTTGAGTGATTCTAAAAATTGTGCTGTAAATAATTTTTTGCAGTTAATTAGAGCTGTCTTGATAAGGTTTAATGCCTGAGACTGTAAATAAGTTGTGCCGTTTGTGTGCATCACGCCATACATGCAAAAATTGGGGGACCCTTAAGCTTCGCCTTTAAGAGTTGAACGCGATAGCGAAATCCGGCCCCTAGTGCGCACTTCAACCACTAAGTGCATACTTATTAATGTGTATTGTTACACTCACACACGCACGCACACGCGCGCGGATTTTACAGGCTTTCGATCTAAAGCGAGTGTCGCATGGCCTCCAAGATATACGCCGCGTGCCGGCCCTCTCGGATGCCATGAAAAGTCGAGACATATTTCTCACAATGCCTCACAGATGGCAGCACATTATCTAGCGTTTGCTGCGTTTGCTTGATATGTTTTCCTCTAGATGGACATAGTTGTCCATTTTTAGAGCTGTTTGAAAGTTCGTGTGTGTATTTAGCGGCGATGGCTGCACTATCCCGGCGTTTTTCGACGTAGTTTGATGGCCTCGCGAATGCGCCTACCGTATGGGCTCGTTTTCGTCGTGACACCTGCCGAACAAAATGCGTTAAGGAGACTCCTTCTACTACATGGCATTTATGTAGTGTTTTTGTCCGAAGCAGCTGCAAGCAACATCGTGGCTTTGTGGTAAGACACCTGCTTGCCACGCGAACGGCCTGGGTTCGATCCTCATTGGGACCGAAGATTTTATCGTTTATTTTATTTGCTACTTTCTCGATTTTTCGCTCACGGATGATTTTTCGCTCACAACCAACGGTGCCGACGCCGACAGCGGAATTTCTGCGACACGAGCTCTCTAACGCTACCGCGTTAATATCTAAAAAATTGTTTCTTTGCATTGCGTCCGAAAAATAAATACAATTTTTCTTTCTGTAGCAGGACTGAAATTGTGGCGTGCAGTACACACACGGCCATTTTACCACTCAATAATTACAAGTAACGACAGCCGCGGTACAGAGTGAAAACTCCTCACTTCAAAACTATGAAAGTGAAGAATTATCGAAAAAAAATAGCGCGAAAAACTACGGAGCACCAGAAAGAGGATTACACAAACAACTGCAGCGCTGACTTACAACAAAGATTTATTCGTTACCACCACGCAATACTTGCACAGTCCAAAACGAAAAGATATAAGTACCAACACGCCCAAGCATCCGCTTTACGCTACGAGAATGCGCCATAAAGTTAATTTCTTATAGGGTAATGGACAGACTCGTATGCTATGCTATCAAGCGTCAGTTATCTTGGACAGTCTTGAAAGCCATAGCTTTTACTGACTTTGCCTTACCGCTGCTAAATATTACTCAGTTTTACATTGCAGCGGCAGCGCGAGTAAACAACCGAGCCCTTTCTGAACGGCTGCCCCGGCGTTTGCCACGCAGACTACACGTTTTCGTCTGCTAGCGGAAGCTTGTTGCGCCGCCAGCGCCACCAAACCGGAAGCTGTCCCGGCGCCGCGCGACGGATTGGCTGACGCGGGGAGTTTTGCTACAATATTCTAGTTCACTGTAGTTTTGCAACTTACCTGGTTCTATTAGCCTGGTGTGCGACCGATGGCGGCGCTGCGAACGGCGCCTGTATGACGTCAGAGCGGGGATTCGCGCGCTTTCGTCTGCTACGTAAGCCCAGCGCCGTGTTGAAACCACCGTTGTGGTAAATCTCAACAAAAAAGCAGTTCAATTGGTTATCTTGCGTATGGTGGCTACTGACGCTGTTCGAACAACCGTGGCACTGCTTTTAACGTTCATTTAGAACTACAACTCTTTGTTTTTTAGAACTGTGGCCGCTTGTCGCCGCGGCGAGTGTTGCGCAATGGTGAAGTACTGCTCTGTGCCTCAGTGTACTTCGTCCGCTCGTGAAAAAGGCGTTAGCTTTCACAACTACCCTAAGGAACCAAAGCTGAAGAAGTGCATCGCAAGCTCAGAATGGGAAAGCGCCCCACGCCTTCATCGACCGTGTGCAGCAAGCACTTCGCGGACAGTGACTTATGCTACCCACCGTACGCGCGACTCTTAGGTAAGCTTGTGACCGTGTTTAAGCGCCTCGCCAATACTTAAGGCGTTTATTGCACGCAGGCTGTAAGCATAGGCAACTTACACCAGGTGCGGTGCCGTCCCACAACCTGCCGCGAAGGCCCCTAGACAAGGAGCCGACGACGCGGCCTCCGAATCGCCTTGCTGGAAATGCGCGCCTCGTGAGCTCAGTTGAGCGGCGCAGGATATCCGAGACTACGGCTGCATTTGGATGGCGTACATACGTATTTTACTTACGAAGGCAAGCGCACGCCTAGCGGACTGCTTATGATAAAGTCATGAGCGAAACTTGTTGCCGCTGTTTAGTGCACATTCTCTAAAAGTTTTCACCTGAGGCAGTGCAGACGCTTTTATTGCGATAGCAATTATATGGACAGTCTCGGCTGGTTTTTGCCGTCGCCGCCGTCATGCTGCGTATAAGTATGTATATATACATCAATATCCCAAAGAAAAATAAATCAGAAAAATGCTTCCGAAGCGCGGAATCAAACCAGCGACCTCTCAATTCGCAGCGCGGTGCGCTAAGCACTACTCCACAAAGCGTAGATCTCTCACGTAGCTAACGACGAGCGTTATATACACACCCTTTACCGTTTGCAGTCCTCCGAGACGGAGGCGCTTATAAGCGTTTCTTCATGACCAGCGAGATGGCGCTAGGAGCGCGAAGACGGGCGCACTTAAAGGCGTCGGCCAGCTCTCTCGCTTCTTATATTTGCGCAGGGCGAACCTTGCCCTTCCGCTGTCTGCTCGCGCGGGCGCTCGAACAAGCTACCGCAGTGTTCATGATTCTCAGCAGGTGGAGCTACGTGGTAGATCTCACCGCGCGTCGCGTACGTGTAGCTAAAAGCGTTTCAGATGTTGTGCACGTAACGTACGTGTACTTTTCACGTTCGCGTACGAGAGGTCCCTACGTACGTGAAATTAAAACTGTCTAGTAGCTACCGGGTAGTGATGGACGCACGGTAGTTGCAGCGCGTCCATCACGGGCCGCTTTTCTTGCTATCGCATTCATTGCTTCGCCCTTGCGGCGAAACTGTGACTTTTTTTAAAAGCGGAGCTCTTTAAGCTTTTCGTTAGGCTGTATGGCGTGAAACTGGACCCAGCTTGCCTTTGCCACATTAATTTCTGTGGCCCTGTGCGTGGTATAATCAGCGATTAACTATTTGTTATATTCTAATACCCATGCGACGGCCCTGTGCGGTAATAATAGGAACTACGACGTAATATCGTTCTCAGTGAACCAACATTACGGGACAAACTGCGATCATGTGCATCGGCAGGGGGGTGTGCAACAAGGCGGCACTTGCGCACTTGTTTGCAGGACGAAAGCAGCGGCGGTGATGCGATCTCTGTTGACGGCCTCGACCGCGCATTCAACAACGTGGTCTGCGTCGTACACCGCCTCGCCCTCGCTGAGGCACCGCTACCTTTCACAAGCTTTATCTACATACTTGTAGATGCTGGTGAACGGCACGCTTACTGAAATATCGAAAGCACCACCCAAACTAATAAGTATCGTACGGCGGAAACAAGATAACGAGCGAGAACACTCACACATAGTTTCACTTTCTTACCAGCAATGCGGTCGGTGACATCGCTGCACTCGTCGGCCATCCGGGGGATTTCTTGGCCCTGCCGATTGGGCCGCAACTAAAACAAGTTCAAGATTACACTCGAAAACATTCGATGCAGGCGTTAGTTGACCGTCGCGAGGCTGTTCGTTCGACAAAGTTCCCGCCTGAAGCAGACGATCCGCATACAGGAGCAGCGGCTGCTGCAGCGCGGTTGAGAGCGGAGTCCCCGCTCTGACGTCGGGCACGCGAGAGGGCGCCACTCCAAGATCTCGAGGCCAATAAACGTTGGCCGAAACCGCATCACCGCAGGGCCAAAAAACAAGGCGCAGTTTCGTAGCGGTGGGTGGGAACAGGAACTGACGTTAACTTGACAATTGTTTGTTGAGACCTGGTTTAGACCAATCGACGAGCTCAGTGCTACGTCAACTCGGCGATCGCCGAGTTGACGTCACTGCGCGTACGAGGAGGATTGGTCAGGCGTAGGAAAGAAGCGCGGGAATTGTTTTTCGAAATGAAGGGTCTGCGCGGCGCGCAGCGCTGTAATATTCGGAAAACGTGATCGCCGCGGTCTACTGTACGGATTAGCGAGCTTGTTTGGCGGGTGTAAAAAAAAAGTCGCAGCCTGTTTACGGGCCCTTTAACACACCGTGAGGTGGCAGCTTTAGCCGAAGCCTCGCTCATAGCATCCATCCATATCGAAAAATAGCTCTCCGACGCTCGCCTGGCTGTCGCACCGCATGCCCCGCGTGCCAGGGGCGGATCCAGGGACCTTCTTTGGGAAGGGGGGGGGTGCCTTAATTTGGTTGGGGGGGGGGGGGGTTATTGTTAGTGATTCTTTATTCTTTTAGTATAGGGGTAAGAAAGAGTAAATGGGGGGAAAATGGGGGAAGAGTGCTCGACAACTGTCTCTATATAGGACACCTCAACCAAAATACTCGTGGGGGGGGGATGAAGGCGGTAGAAAGAGAGAAGAGGGTGAGGTAGTGATTGGAGCGGAGGCGGGAGAGAGGAGTCTGGTTAACCATGTCGAGCGGCTTAGGAAAGCTGCTCGATCAGGTTCGCGTGTTGAAGGAAGGAGATCAGGGCCACAAGAGCGCCACGGAGGCGATCCTCGCAGCCGGTGGGGAACAGGGAGTCCAGTAGGGTTGCACAGGGCAGGCCGTGGCGGCGGTACTCAGTTTTGAGCCGCTTCCGGGCGTCGACAAGGGCGGGACACTCACAGAGGAGATGTGCAACTGTTTCTACCGCGCCGCACTCGATGCAGTTCGGTGCAGGCGCACCGCGGAGACGATGTTTACGTTCCGCGGGCCAGGCCAAACCGGTCCTCAGGGTGAGGAGGGGCGTGCGATCGTGGCGGGAGAAGCCAGTTGCAGGAAGGGGAGGTGTGGCATGTCGAGCAACGATCTGCGCGTTGGGATGCTCTCACATCAACTCACGGCGAAAGTTGAAGGGAAGGGGGCGAGAAGGCGAAAACACATTTCTTCGCATTAGGTCTGCATTTTTAAAGTTATTGCAGCCTCCTTCTCTCATATTGCATGCGGCGCGATGAAGTGCTTGCGTGAAACTCGACAGAAAGGAATGAGTGTTCTTTAAAAAGGACTGCGGTCAAAAGTATTTGCACATGCAGTAAATGTTTGGAAATGGGAAAATAATACACTAAACATTTTGCTCTAGTTGCTCTTGCTGGTTTCAAGTACCCGACCCAATACGAGCGAGCTAGAAAGAGCGCGCTTTCGTTGTTATCAAAACCGTCCGAGAAAACGGAGTGGATGTCACGTTGATTTTTGTTTCGTTGAACTTAAACATCTGTATCAAGTAATATCAAGCCTCAGCTTAATCTAAAAGACTTCGGAAATCATGTGCACACGAAACCAATTCACTAATGACCGACTTAGGTTGCAAAGCCTCCCTCGGTGGCAAAGTTCTTCCTCCCGATACGATGCAGCCATCTCCCTCCGTTTGATGTTTTATTTTCCTCGTGGAACAACAAGGAAACTTCGACAGTTTATGTACATACGGTAGTACTGCTGCTGATTTGTAGTCTTCTTGTTCGAACTTCCTTTTATTCAAAAGATCCAGATATTTTACCAAGTTTATTGGCTTTTCTGTGCACGTAGCTAGCACGTGTGTAGGGTACCCAGAACTTTTGAGCCTCTTAATCTGTGCTGTGAAGCTGTGCTCAATTCCGTGCGCACAAGACTCGGTTACAGCTGATCTTAAGGCTAAGTAAGCAATTCCATCTTTTACTACCTTTGAATGATTCGAGGAAAAAGGTAGGACTGGTTTCTGAGACCTCGGAAGGTAGCGCCAACACGCAGGATTAGCCTGAAACGATAGGTTTAAATCCAAGAACTGTAAATTGTTTTCGTTCATAAGTTCAAGCGTGAACTTCAGGCCATTCCCATATTCTCTAAAAACTTTCAATATGCCACTTTCCCTCGTGTTATAGTTACTACATGGAAAAAACACAAGATAATTGTCGACATAACAAAACAGCTCCCTGCTAAATCCTTGAGATGGCATTGGAGTTTTCTATTAACGCGGCTTAAGCACATGTCACTCGGAGCAGGAGCTACTCGGGAACTTTACACACTCCACTTTTCTGTGTAAACACAGCATCCTTACACATCACAGAAGTATTGATCAGACTGAATGTTAACGATTCAAGGAAAGACTTCACTGACATACCACATCTTTGCATAAACTTGAAGTCATCATTGTGTTCAGTTGCCGTTTCTCTTGCACAGCGTAGCAATTCGGCTTGTTCAAGCAAATAGAACAGATCTTCTACGTCAATACTGATGGCTTTTTGAGTATCTGGGTTATCTAGACAAAAACTGGACTATCTGCTCGGAATTCTTTACCAGGAACGGATCATTGAGGTTAAGTGGGGCGAGCATATTCTGTAGAAAATAAGACACCTTGTACGGCCAAGTCCCTTTCTCAGAGATTATGGAGCAATGTCGGCCACATGTATGGGGTAAAATCAGTGTTCCCAGCTCCCGGGAAACTTTCTGGAATTTGCCCACTGGTTCGGAGGAAAATGGAGCGAAATGACAATGACAGAAGTGACTGTGGAATTGAGCATGTTTCTTCGAGCCCTGCAAGAGCGGTATTGTGTATCAGATCCCACTTACATGGGGGCGGTCATACGTGAGCCAGAGCGGCCAATGCATTAATGTGTGCTTAAGAGAGCACAAAAATTCGCTAAAAGATCCTAATGCTTTGCATCTGGCATCGCATTGCAGCACGTGTGGCTGCACACCTGTCTTTGCCAAAGCAAAGATATTGTCAAAACATAGTTCCCAGACCACTAGAGGAGTGATAGAGACATTCCATATTGACCGAATGGGTGACGCATGTGTAAGTGAGGCATCATTGTCTCTTACGGACAAGTAGTTCGCCTATCTTTTCAGCACGGGTGCCGCTAGGGAATACACTATGTTACTCTTTCCATTTTGTTTCTCACACTTCTGCACAATGTTGATATTATTTCTTTTTTTTTCTTTTTTTTGCTTTTACGTTTATGTGTTCTTAAAGTAAATCTTGTCAGTTGCGAGCGAGCGCTCGTCTGTGTTCTTTTCGTCTTCGTCAATCCTTGCGCCGTACACAAACATGCTTTCTTTGTAGCATAATTTGCAGTTCTGGTATTTTTCAAGCTCTTGCGGTTGGTGCGGGGCATTCTGAGGCGCACTCTGGTGTTTCGGGGCGGTTTGACGCACAATCGCCGTCCGTACTGAACTCTGACGAATCGAAGCCGTGTTCCGTGTCTGTGCTGCTGCCATCATCCAGAGATGGGCGCTCACACTCATCCTAATCTGTCGAAATTCGCTCTGTCTTTGGAGCACCCGCAAGTGACGTCAACGCCAGGTCTGAAGCCACAAGCTCTCACCTCCCCAACTGCAAAGGAACATTAAAAATCTCCCGCTGTGGAAAAAAGAAACTCAAAAGTGAAAATGATAAAAGGTACGGCCTCTTTTACCCTTTCAATAGTGCTAGCTGTCCAGAAGCGCCAAAATTTGACCTTGAAGTCATCGATAACGTACTATCGATGGGAATAGGCATGGTCACGGAAGTGTTGACCTGTCATTCATGCAGTGGCCTGTATCCCTGATGCACTGCTTACTGCAGCAAAGAGGTATCTGTTAAACAACAGCGGCAGGAAGAAGGCCTTTCCCAACGATATTCAGTTCACTCCATCTTGTGCAATCTGTTGCATGTTATCATCACAAGTTTCGTGATTTTGTTACTCCATCTCAGGAGACTAATGAGAGACGCTCTCATGTTGGTTTGATAAAGAAAGCGATGCCAAAACTGTCATCAAGAAAGACTAGACTGTTTGTATTGGAGCGAGAAGCGGTCAATATATTTGCAAAACATAAAGAGATGAGAAAGGAGCACCCATCGTGCAGAAAAACAGAAACAAACACAGGAGAAGGCTACAAAACGTTCCTAGTGCAAATGCGAGGGGTTTAGATGAAATGAGCCACCGTTTGCCATGTAAGGCAGGGACACAGCAGGGAATGGGCGTAGGCCACAATGGCTGGTGGGGCGCTAGAGTCACTCGGCCATCAGTGGTAGACACAAAGGGCAGGGCTTGTGGAGGTCAGGTGCCCTTTCGGTCCAGGCTTCAATCTGGTGCTGCGATTGCCAATGCCAGGCAGTGGCTTGACGAGTTGCGTCCAGCCTGCATCGACTTCAGCCGGATATTCCCACAACCTTCTCGTCATTCCTTTTTTCAAACCAGGATTGGTTGTCTGACCTCCATTTTTTCCTTCCATCGCTCTCACCGGTTCTTCTGCTGCCCCTTTCATCCTCATGACGAAGGCAGTCATGTGCAGGCCGGGCCGCTAGTGAATGGTCTGTGGGCCGCATGTTTGAGAGCTCCCTTGTTTGGATGTGCTAGCCTGATCGGTAATGCACTGGCAAGAAAGAAACACTTTGCATGTTTCGTGCTTCAGGGCACAAACTGTACTTTCCATGACAAGATAAATCCGATTCTTTCTTGCAAGACACGAGGTTCTTGTGAAAATACGGGCTGAAGAACACTCGGCTAGTCAAGGTGCCAATGATGGCGCGCTGTGTACACATTTCAGCTCTGCCAAGTTTTCTGTAGCAACATAGGTCGGTTCTTTTCAGTTTCTTTTTCTGCTGAAACTCGCGCTTTTTTACTTGTGCATAGCATCCGTCGGTGTTATTGTAGTGCATGAAAACCATAGCACTGTACGTGGGAAGTCGCATGAACTGGCGATGTCCTCTTTTATAAATGAACACTAACAGGAGCTTTGTAACAATTTGTGATACATTAAAATAAAACACTTCATCAGAAGAGTGCTTTTATGAATCGTGTGAGCGACCACTCAGTCATTCGGGGCTGCCTTCGCCCCACTGCACAATATTGTGAACTACGACCAAGTACAGGCAGCATCGTGTGGTCAATGCTGTTCTCAGCAGCCACATTGTGATGGAGATGATTGACAGATGGAATCCCTGCATATCCACGTTAACGGACCTCATCTGTCCAAATCTGATTGGTAGTGCTGCTCTGCTCGTTCATTATCTGTGCGTTGCATTCACATCCAGCAGCCAATCTCGAAATCACTTGGTTTTGCACTTTGTTGATAGGTGGCAGCACAAGCGGTTTTCTTGTTGTTTGGGCTTGTCACTAGGTGAAGATATTTGCCCAGTTTTGAGAGCGAAATGTTCTCCGAGCCCAGACATGTTTCTCTCGTTGCAAACATGGTGACGTAGAGAAGTCGAGGCTCTCAGTAGGGGAAATTGTTCAGAGTGCTTTTAACAGTGTAGTGAAAGCAACCATCTTGACAGCGAGGATCTTTCACGGGACATAGAAGGCTGTGAAAGCACCGACAGCGACGGTGATGCTGCAAACTCACAACGAGCGAGTTGCACTTCACGTCCCCTCGTGCTTTAAGGTTTTTCACATTGGTCGGTCAGTTTGAGTGTATTTTCGTACAATAATGTTGAGATCAAAATAAAAGCACAATCTTTCTGATGCGATGCATATAGTGTAACTTATTTTGTATTTTATGGAGTGCCGCATGCAGCCAACAGGCTCGACGAGCGGAAGCGAAAAAAATGACGAAATTTGCAGTCGCTGCCACGATCCACACCACAGTGTTGCCAAATGAGCATCACCTGTACCATCCAAACAGCGTTGCGGTTCGACGATGCAAAAAGCATGCGTGTGCATTCTTTTCGACATTATGTTTCGAGCTCCAGATTGAAGCTGCAAAATCCGAGTGAAGTGCACTGTGCATGTCTAGAGTCGGGGCGTGACTGCTTATTACATGAATGTGAGCCAAGCACTACTGAGGGCAATGCTGAATGCCACAAATATATGGTTGCATTCCGTTGAAGCAACTCCGCATTCCTGGCCGCGCAAGCAATGATCACGGCGTCAGCGTTTCTAGTTCCAAAAAGGTTTGACAGCGCAACACATTTAGAAGTCATCACTTTAAACATGCAGTCCCGTGCAGCGACGATGGCGCTACTCGCCAGCGATCTAATATTGCGGCTAATCGGTCAGGCAGGCTCGGTACGTACCTCGTAGTGCTGTTCATTTCATACGTCAATTCTAGTTCACGTGGTTTCCGTAGCACACACAGGATTTGGCAACACATCGCTGATGCATGGTGGTGGAGCTGAAATATAACCTTTCACACGGTGGCAAAAAATGAGGTGTATTTCGCATTTCCGATGATTTGGGGAAGTAGTTTTGTCTGATGTACGTTTCATTTCGTGCGCCCCGGTGAAAGTGGCACGGGTACAGTGCGCCCGTGCTGCTTTCACAGCTTGAGAGACGCACGGCGCTCCTTTTATAGTTTGCAGGCATTGCGAATAAGAACGTCTTAAATTTTGGATGCTGAAACTCCTTGAAGTCTCATTTTCTCAAGTTTTTGCAACTTTTGTTGCGTATCTGAAACTGCAATAACTGAAGCCACCACCACGTTGATCATCTCTAGAACTAGCGCTGTCGCAATTCCATACATTTGCAGCTGTAACAGATTTTAGAGATCAGCTTTGCCGCAGTGCCAAAACGCTATGCAAGGAATAAATCCGAAGGGGCATGGGTCAACACCCCCTTGGCAGGGAGCAGAGTATCCTATTCAAGTTTGAGAGATGGAAGGTGTGCATGGGCTGGTGAACAGGGCTGGGCAAGAATACTTCGAAATTGTATCGCGATACTATACAAGATACTCAGGCAAGAAATATTTTAGATATGAGATACAAGATACTTCCAGAATTATTGTATCTAATACGATACTTCCTTATTGTATCTTCAGATACTTCGTTAATTTACAAGTTTGCTATTATAGATCGATATAATGAAGCAGCAAAGACTTATGTACAAAAATGTTTACTCGAAAACTTCCTAATTGCGATCAAATTTGTTTAATTTCAACGAAACATCTGTTTGTATACCAAGATTTATTTCTTTCTCGCTCAAGGAATATTAGTTTCAGTTTGAAACAACTCATCGGGATATGTTTAGCTGCTTCATATGACAACTCTTTATACGCTGTGCTGTCGGTGGTTTTTACTTGACACTTTTGTCATTCATGTGTGTCGCTGCTCTACTTGCCGACCAGCTAACGGGTTGCCAACTACTTTCAAGAACGTCAATAAGAAGCCTCCGCAAAATGGCACAAATATCGACGTGTAGTCCTACCATGTCCGTATGCGTATCACCGTTCTCGCAATACCTGATCACCCAACATGTGTAGAGCAGCAACAATGCTGGTGGCGATATTTTTCGTGACGCACCGTGTTTACATTGAGGGCATAAAACTGCAATTATTTTTATATACTACTTATCTGCTGGTGTAAAGTGTCTGTTAGCAACATATTTACTAACATGCAATCTTTTAACAATTCTTTTTAGAATGGATACTTACCAACTAGCTCAGCTCTCTGTTATTTTAACAATTCTTCTCTGAGAAAACTAGTGTCGCCCAGAAACGACTCGGGCGTATTGTTATGGTGCAAAGCGTTGCAGGATACCACTGCCATTCGCACTGTTGCTACCTATCGCTCCGATTACCTGGTGACTTGTAACGTCAAAAAACTTTACAGCGACCTAAAAAAAGGAAGACGAATATATCCAAGTCAAATAGCAAGGCAATTCAGTATCAGACAATCACAGCGAATAAGTGTACAGGGTGTGTAACATAACTCGAACCAAATTTTTTTTTTAAATGTGGTTAACGGCGACGGAATGAAATAAATGGCATATGTTTTACTACCATGTGGTACTCGTTATAGTAATTTTTATATTGCGCCTAATTTCTTGATTAACTAAAGCCACTGATGCAACAGTTTTTCTGTTGGCTTTAGGGCCAAGTGCATGTCGTCACGAAGTGGAGGGCATTTGAAAATGACCGATCCAATTTTTTGTGGCAAAGCAACCTTTCAGCAAAGATACCCAGGCGCTAGAATTCATTGTTATAACCGATAATGCGGCCTGGGGCATTGTTGTAAGTGGGCTATCTCACCACAGAAGAAAACATGCAAAAGTTGACAGTGCAGCCCCACAGGGGTGTCTGCGCTAGCGGGCGTTTGGTGAGCAACGTCACCACGGACCCGAGCCGACGGGGACGCTTCTAGCCCCTCCCACACCTAGCCGTGCGTGGCTCAGTTGTGTCCGGGGAAGAGGTGATCCTGGAAGTTGAGCCGACACCGGGTGATTGGACGCTTCACGTAGACCTGGGCCGACCCACCCAGGGAGTCGCCTTCTCTTTGTCTCCCACTTTTGATCTTTCCTGTCTGCTGCTCTCTTCTATTTACTTGTTTCCTGGCGGCAAAGGTTAACCTGGTGTAGCTATCCAACCTTGGCGAGTTAGATGAGGGGATAGTGACAGGCGTCTGGCAGGCTTGTTGACAAGTCCAGCCTCTGTGGTCGGCACTGTTGCCGGACTCGTTTATCTTTTTATGCAAGCTTCTGTCCTCTTTCATCATTATCGAAAAAGAGGCCGAGGCAAGTTCTGATTTCACCATGCAGACCAAGGTAACATTTCCTAAGTACTGGGCCATCCGCAGTGAAATCACACCAGTAAGAAAGCTATCCCCTTTTTTTGGTGGCTCAGTGCGTTAAAGAAAAAATTGCACTCACATACAAAGCTTACAAAATGTCAAGTGGAGATCTCCTCCTGGAACTAGCGGAACAAGTCCAAGTACCTAGGCTATCCCAGCTAACCGGTATTGGTGAAACTGCAGTTGCACTTTCAGCCCACCAATCCCTAAACACCAGCAGGGGAGTAATATTTAAGTGATGAAGAGCTCTCCGCGAAGGGTTTCAAGATCGAGATGTCATAAACGTGTAAAGAATAGACCAAATACGCAATACTAACCTATGGAATGAGTGAAATGCCCACCTGTCTTGAGGCTGGGTGTGTGAAAATCAATGTGAGACCCTACATCCCCAACCCCAGATGTTGTTTCAAATGCCAAAGATTCGGTCACGCATCTCACTCACGAAGAGGCATGCAGTGCAAACGACCACACTTGTGAAAACTGCACTTCATCGTCACTTTGGGTCAACTGTCAGGGGGATCACCCAGCGTATTCCCGGTCATGCCCATTCTGGAAAAAAGAAGGGATAGCTCTGGCAATGAAAGAAAAAATGTCATTTCATGAGGCACGGAAGCGTTCGGCCTGCCTCTTCCGCAGAAGTTATGCCAGTGTGGTGCAGCTTCACAGAGGCCCACTGCAACCGCGCACAGTGGTCTCCACCTGCCCCCTTGACGGTGGCAGCCAGTGCGGCCCCATGGTCTTCTAAAGGCACGCAGACAGCAATCCCGCTGGGCCCCAAAATCAATCGCACCTCAAGGCCTGACAATTGTGTCTTAGGGCCTAGTTTTCAATCATCCGGGGCCTCTGAGAGGACGATGGAGGTCGACCCGAGAACCTTGGTGTCATCGACACCGAAGGACAAGCACTCCCTGGAGTTCACGAAGCGGGACAAGGCCCCAGTAACCATGCTAAGCAAACGATAACCATAATGGTTATTGCATTTGTCTGCAGTTGAAGTTGTAGATAATGTCACCTATCATCTTTTAAATTAACCAAACAATCCACAAACGTATATTTGTTCAATTTTAATCCATGATGGCTTTTATCATTCACTGGAACTGTACATACACTGGAACTGTACATTCACTGGAACTGTACTACATAATTTAGGTGACATAAAAGGCATTATAAACAAATTCTCACCAGTGGCATTCTGCTTTTAAAGAAACTAACCTAGGTGCAAAACATGAACAAGTCCTTAAAGGTGTACTGACACGAACATTTTCAGTCAAATGAAAGGTCAAGCCCTCAAGAGCCCGGAAAAGGTGGTGCTAAGCGCGAGTGCAGCCTGAAAAAGTAATTACAGTATGTTTTTAAAAACTAGTTTCGGTTCCTACTGTACCCTGACCTCACGACACGGTACGAGTTTCTCCACACGTGCTCGCACAATAGATAGCGACGTTTCCACGGCCGCTCCTCACCGCGAGTCCGTGACTCCATTGGTGATGCACAAGCGACCATTTTGAACGTTTTGGTGACGCACAAACAGCCATCTTGGAAGTTTTGGCACCTAACGTCATCACAACTAGCCAGACTGCTGCATGAAGTCACCAGAATTTGTACTGTGGCCTGACGTCAAGCTAGTGTCGATGTCGGTAGGTGTTCCATGGAAAAATTGACTTTAATATCAAAATAAAATATCAGCATTTTCTAAGCTTCACACTTGCTCAGAGCCATCTCAGCATACAGGAGATTTATATGGCAGAGTAAACTCGCCTTTGAAAAAAGGTGTCGGTACCCCTTTAAGGGCTTTACAGTTGCCCGAAAGGACCGCAAATGCTGTAGCAGTCTGTCGGGAGGAGTGGCCATAGTCATGCAGGGCAGCACTCCTACTCAAGATGTCAAACTGAACACTCCCTTCGAGGTTGCCACCGTTCTAGCCCAGTTATCCGTTCTCGTAAGCACTGAAACCTCTAGTACATTTGAAATCCGAGTGTGAACCCTTAATTGGCAACATTTTAAATATTATTGTTCTAAATAGCGAAGGAGTTTCCATTCGTTTCTGCTGGCTCCCAAACCATGTTGGGATACCTGGCAATGAAAAAGCAGATAAATATGCTTCCTTAGCAGCTCACAAAAGTCACTAAAATGAAAATTACTTTTAAAGACAGCCAGCAAACAATTCGTGCAGCTTTGTTTGATAAATGGCTGTAGCAATGGCACTCGTGCACAAGTAATAAGCTTCATGTAGTGAAACCCATACTTGGAGAATGGAAGTCACCAAGAACGGTTTGTTGGGGCCAATTTATGCCGACTCCGAATTGGGGTTACACGCCTGACACAACTTTTAGATGCGAAGCATCTTACGGCGGAGTTCATCCGGTGCTGGTGGGCGGCATGACCACCCTTACTGCGCATGCACAAACCCTCTCCACACACCTCTCCACTCCCACTCTCCCCCTCTTGTGCGCATCATTCTTTCCTGTGCAACGCTGCAATGAGTGCCAGCACATGCGTGTCCCCTCCCCCTCTCTCTCCTCTCCTACGCTCCCCCCTCTCGTGCGCCTGTCGACCACGTTGCCCGCTTGCCCTGTGAGAATTAACGGCCAGGCTAGAGGGAAGACACGATGCGTGTAGCGTTCATCTTCGCGTTCCACGACGCGAGGTCGGTAGCATGCCCGAGCTCGGTAGCATGGCCAACAAACGCCAACGGAACACGATCGCGCAACTGCTCCGGCTTCGCATCGCCTCATGGTCCCCTTTAGCGGGAAATGGTGTAATTTCTTTACTTACAAATGAGGAACAACCGATGTGTGAAAACTGTCAGCAACCCTTAACAGTCACACAGATCCTAACCGCATGTCCCCATACTGCTATGTAGAGACGAAAATATTTCGGCCAACTATGCAAACAGCACATGCCTATCCACGTCACTGCTCTACTTCTTGGAGATGATCCTCCTGTACGCTTGTCTGCTGTGCTTGACTTTTTAAGAGAATGTGACTTTTTAAAGAAGCTAAATGACATCATTTCACCATTCATTACCTATCACCTTGTACCTGGCACAGCATAGCTGCAAGTGCTTTTTGCGCCATTGAAATCTGAATTAACTGACAGTGCAGCAGCAGCTTCTCATTGTTATAACTAGAGGCCGGACTTTTAGGCATTAAAAAAAGCATTTTAGGCTCCAAAAACAGGCAGCCAAACAACGTCGTACATATAAGCACAATAAATTTTTGCATAAGTGCAAATAATGTCAAGCGAAGATGTGCGCGACCTGCATGTACGACAGGAAAACAAACAATGTTATTGTTTGTGATGGCACCCGACAGTTGAACAGGGCCGTGCAATTATCCCATAAGACTGCTGGACTAATGTGGATCAGTTGACTTTCAACAAGTACACTGCTCACATTCATGTTCAGTGGTCATTGTTGCTTGTTTCTTGGCCTTAGCTAGGTGATGCTAGCTTGTTTCTAGGTTGGTTCTCAGTGCAGAGAGGTTCGAATTTAACCACAGTCAGGACACGGATGTCCAGAGACAGAAACTCGCGCTGAAGCCAGCGTTCGCACCTCTAATATATCTACGGGCACGTCGTACTTGGTGTAGGCCTTCCATCGCTTCGGGGTCTTCTCGGTGCCACCGTTGCCTTTCCCGTTAGCTAGCATTCTCTCGTTGTACCTACTTCGGCCACTCGGTGGTCTTCGCAGCCATTTGTTGGGCTAACTCTTGCCTTTTTCCTTTTCAGTGGAAGTTGTTTGTAATGGGACTTACCCAATTTCTATGGCACGTACCTGTTTATGATGATATAATAGTTTTTTGGTATGGGGGGAACAATGAACAATTTGCTAGACAGCTTTGTTGTTAAAAGCGCTACTTTATGTCTGGCTGGCGCAATCAAATTAAGACACAACAAACACAGACATAAATAAATGCAAAAGAGATGACAGTTCATTTAGAAATTAACGTGTTCTTACATTAGGACTGTTAGGTGCAACTCTGGCAATTTTCACATATACAGTGACATTATCCGAATTGTACAGGCAAGGCGTCACAACACTACCAAGCACACTTTCGCCCATTTGAAAGGCACACGTTTGAAAGAGGAACATAGTCTAGCAACCACTCCAAAAATTGTGGAAACAATAGCAAAGTAACATCATTTCCAGATTCCAAATTGTACCTCCTGTCATTGAGAATAAGCTCGTAAGCTGAGAAGGAGCGCTCGACGTCAACAGATGTTATTGGAGTGTAGTTGTACTCGGGAGCATTTGCTGGCTGAACCTTAGACAGTGCTCACGAGCAAGAACTCCTGAAGACAGAAAAACCCTTCTTCTTGTACGAGACCTGTTTTAACTTCGCACGTGCCTCTTTGGCTACTGGTCCTTCAGGAATGGCGGCGATTCTTTTATGTACATTGAGATTTAGCTCAATGTTCGCAATTAGATTTCTCCTGATAGTGTTTGGGAGGAATGTGATGTTGGCGCACAAGTAGGCTCCTATCCACAGGGAGGACAGCTTGAGCCTTCCTGATTGTAGCACTCTCATCACCTGAAAAGCCGCTAATCTCCAACTTGATGTACAAAAAGTACCACTCAACAGCTTCTTGCCATGTTCGCCAATGTGTGACCATGGGCTCTGGCAGAATGGGTATGTACGGCAACTTGTCCTTGAACAAGCACACGCGAGAGGGTGCCTTCAGGAACACAGTCTTGGCTTTCACTTTTTGGGAGCTTGTTCACCAAGAGGAGTAGGTTGAAACCTATAGAGTTCCAAACAGTCAATGCTGCCTGGTAACATGAATAACGGTCTCAAACTGCACTTGAGAGCGAAACTTAAGGCTAAATAGTGTTCATATGGTCGCCAATTATGATAGAGGCATTTATAGGCCTCTATCAACACCCACAATGGGCATTTATAGGCACTCTAAGAACACTATAAAAGCTCTTCTTAACCTCTAACTCATGCCCATACATCAAAGCGGCATGCGCAGTGAACAAAATAGGCATTTGCGTAATGTCCGGTCTCAAGTTATAACTGATGTATTGCTAAAACCAGTATCATTATAAGTGGGTTCGACTGTATATTTGGTCTTTGCTTCAATTTTAAAAGTCGTCACTCTGTGTGTGTTTCTTGGTCTGTCCTTGTTTCTTGGACTGTTTGTATATTTGTTATGACCTACCAACATGCCCAAGCAATGACCCTTCATATTGCCATGTGCATTTCTTATTATCACTTTTGCTGTATTCGGTTTTCGCCCACAAAGACTGTCAGCAATGCTCAGTAGAGCTGTGCACGGCCCGCATTTCCGAGCCCGAGTTCGGCCCGGGCCCGCTGACTTTGTCGAAGGCCCGCCCGAGCCCGACGGCAAAAGGCTGCGAGCCCGCCTGGCCCGGCCTGACGTACGAAAACACAATCCCGGGCCCGGCCCGGCCCGGCTTTTTGAAGGTTCGCCGCGAAAGGAAAACATCGTTTTCCGGTAATTTGGCATTTTATTGAGCATATGAAATATGATCAAACGACACACGACGAACGGTCTTTATTGCACAGATTACAAATTACAAGTAGACGGCCTCATGCCAGCAATAATGGAGTTCGCTCGCCAAAGCCGTCACGTTTATGGGGTGTGCCCATGCAAGCTTGCACGAAGGCGATCTACGTCGGGTCACTCGTCGCTGTCGCGTGCATTTTCACTCATATAAGATTTGGCCTCAAATCTAACGCGAACAGTCACGTGGCGCCGTCACTAGCTCAGGTGGTGTTACTTCTCTGTTCGTCGGAGTGCAACACAGGCAGTGCTTTACCTGCTCCCCTTTTGATTAAAGCAGCGAATGGAAAGGAAAAGCGGTAAAGGGCGGTCGCGGAAAAGGCGCTGTATGCGTGCTCGAAAACAATTCCTGCTCATTCTCTATATTTCGGGCTTGAGTTGGGCTTTGCGCCGGGCCCGAGCCCGGCCCGATAAAACTCCAAGTAGCCCGAGCCCGGCCCGGGCCCGAGGCGAAAATACGTCGGCCCGCCCGAGCCCGGCCCGCGGGCCGGGTCGGGCTCGGGCTTTCGGGCTACCCGGAGCCCATGCACACCTCTAATGCTCAGCACAAACCGCGCCTCATTGTTCGAGAAGCTTAGTAATTATTGTAGATCATTTTGTTAAGATTGCGCGCAAGTCACAAACACTCGAGCTTATTCTAGAGCTTTCGCGACAGCCAGCGATAACGCTGGAATATTCGACGGCACATGTATAAATGCCGACACGCTTCACCGCTTGCCAGATTATCGACGGCCGACACTCTGTTCGCCGCTATCAGTGTACAGTGTGTATTGCTGTAGGTTGACTTTCCGTTTCACGGCCACAAGTTCGGCCAAATAAAGACTTTCATTTTGGACACGCTGCCTGCTTCCTTCGTCAGCATCACGACCACGTGACAATATAAGCTCTTAAGTATAAGAATTAGTGATCTACAGGGCAAATCAATGAATATATTGTTTTTCCAGATTTCATTTGGTAATGTCAAGAAACAAAAGTGATGACGTTTTAGGGGAAATTATTGCTTGAAACAAGCTACCAGCATTTAACACAAACGACGTCTGCCAATGGATTGCCATTGAATCGGAAATGTTGGGCCAGAATGTAAACTCAACATCGGAGTCAGCCTTGCAACTTAATCGGGACGCTTGTGTGAGCACTGTTTCGTTTCATGAATAGGCCTTGCTTCACGAGTACGAACTGACCCCTGCAACTTTGTTTTTCGTGCAGTCCTGTGGCCATTTTGCAGTCCTTTGGACATTTCCTTAATATATTAAATGGGGATGTTGTCTGGGCCAAGCAAGGCTTTCCGAAGTTCTTTTTTGTCTTCTGCGAGGTGCTTTCTTTGGACGTTGATGACTGCATTATCTCTAGGCTCAAACACAACACATAAATCCGGCCTTTGTTGAGAGTGAGACGTGTGTTTGTGCAGGTGCTGGTACCGTGCCTGTCACTGCAGAGCATGAGCACGGCGGTGCGCACAGAGACACTGAACCAGAACATGCAATTGCGGCTGTCCCACAAGCCACCTCCGACAGCTGGGGCGCCCCTGGTGGGCGGCGGTGGCGGAAGCCCCGGCGTGGCATGCCCCGTGCTCACCACGTCCTCGGCCTCGGCACGTCCGGACGAAGCGATGGGCCATCGAGGGGTGAGCAGCAGCAGCAGCAACAGCGCACTGCGCGAGAACCCGCTTACCGTGCTGCTGGCCTGGATGAATGCAAGGGACTCGCACCTGCAGCACTACCACGACTTCTACCTGCAGCTGGGCTTCGACGTCCTGACGGTGCGCACCCTACCTCTGCAGCTGGCATTCCCCGCATCGGGGGCGCAGGTGAGCCCAGGGCAGCTACTGGTCAGCTAGTGTTTCGCTTCTGTCTGATCGGTGGGGACAGGAGGGCGCTCACTGTCGTCCACAGTACCCAACACTTCGCAGCACTGGCATCAGTCCAAGCCCTCCCAGGCCACGCTGCAGAGCATTTGGGTTAAGCCTGCTGATGGCTGTTTGTTGAGCTTACATTCGACATAGCCACTTTCACATTTACCGTACTGCAAATACCAGCATCAGACATGTTCGCTGTGACAATACAAAAGAAATGGCCATTGCAAGTTTTACTCTTCCAGCAGCCTCGAGGCACAGAAGAAGCGGGCGGCCGCATCTGTATTGTGAGTCAATGTGCGTGCAGTAGTGGTGCTGTACTTGGATGCCTCCCATCTTGCAGTCCTGTCAAAGTGCCCCATTGTTTGGACTGATGAAGCAGGGGGGCACCTAATGAGTGCCTTGTTTCTTCAGCTGAGCATCTTGAGGAGAAGGCTTCGTCTCAGAAAGAGCGCATGGATGAAGGAAGACCAATGGGACGGCTACTGCCTTGCATTTAGCAAATTTATCGTGAAGACATTCTTGTATTAATAATCATGTCACATGCACTCCGAAACTGCTAACATGGTTGATAACCAAACGTGAGCAAGATTACGCTGCCTGGCCGTCAACAACAATAGCATAAGCACAGTCCGTTTCCTGAATAAAATTCAGCTAGCTCAGTGATAGCGACGGGTGGCTAATGCACTTATCTCTTTCTTTACAAATAGGATACACTTGAACAATTTTCTTCATGAGCTTGACGGTGAATGATGGTGCATTGCTTAAAGCAAGGTTCACGGCTGCAGGCACCATGACAGTGATCAGTTGTGCTGACTGCCCTTGAAGACGCATGCTGGTGCAGTGGCCTGTCTGACCTGTGCGTGTCATTCTGCAAGAGAACGCCAAATGACATTCAGGCGGTGCAATCTTGCTCATGTTAGGTTATCAACCTTGCTTTTCTATAAGAATTTCTAAGTGCACATGACATTATCGTGTGTAAAAGAATCTGTTATTTTTAATATACTTACTTGTGAGGCAACAGCCATCCTATTTGTATTCATTCGTTGTTTTTCCTGTTTTTAAGATGCTATTAACACATATTTGCCCCGCCCACGATGGTCTAGGGGTTATGGCACACGACCGCTAACTCGAAGGTCGCGGGATCGAATCCCGGCCGCGGCGGCTGCATTTTTGATGGAGGCGAAAATGTTTGAGGCCCGTGTACTTAGATTTAGGTGCACGTTAAAGAACCCCAGGCGGTCGAAATTTTCGGAGCCCTCCACTACGGCGTCTCTGATAATCATATCGTGGTTTTGGGACATTAACACTTTCGTGACTGCGGAAAAATCGATTGTTTTTGGCTAGTTCAGGAAATACTTTTTTTCTGCCATAGAAATGAGTTGATGCTAAAGTGTAGGGTATCAAATGATAGAGAAAGAATTGGTCCTTCCAACAGTATTATTCCCAACAACAGATTTATTTCGAATATAATAAAAAATTATCAAACAAAGAAAAATGCATCAAAAAGAAAAAAAAGATTAATAAAAACATCAATGCCACTCTGCAAAGGGTAAACATTAAAAAAAAATCGAAATATACGTTTTGAACACAAAGCCCTCGTAGAATAATAGTGGAAATATAAGCTCTGCAAGTACAAAGATTATTTACATAAATACAAGAATATAGGCACTATTGCCTATCATGTCACCGGGCGATGCAGTTTCTCGACGCGTTGAAACAAAGGCTGGCTGCACATGTTTCAGGGAAAAAAAAGTTTTTTTTATGTTTAACTTTCCTAGAATAGTTTGCAGTTCTGGTATTTTTCAATTTTCTTGTGTATTCGTTGAAATGGACAGTGTAGTGTGTTCCAAATCTGCAAAAATCCATAAGTGTACCCTCATTTGACCTCTTTCTCCCTTATATACTGCCGAATACCACACCGACCTTCAGATTTCACCATTTTCTTATCCACTGAAAGGTTCCGACGGGGTTAACAAATAGCGTAGAAGAATCGTTCATGAGTTGCAATAGAGAAGACACGTGGTGAAGCTTCTTGTGGGATGCGACAGTCGTCTTCTTCAGGTCAGAGACACTCAAGAAGCCTTGAACCTTTTCCATGGCATCACTGACTGGGGGACGGAGGCCTGGAAATAGGTGTCGTCGACACCAACACCAATGCAAGCGCGGGACTTCAACAATTACCATGTACACATGGAGTGCGACGAACTTGCTCGTCTTCTCTTCAGTAACCTCCCTCTATGGATCCATCCCTCTCACTGTACGTTGGCTTTTCGAAAGTATGCATCCACGCATACTTATCTGTGTGGTTGCATATCTCTCTGACGACTTCTGCGGTGAGAAACAACACGAAGATGCCGCCGCGCAGCACACTGGAGCGTTGGGTCAAAGTCCACTCCGCGCCGTCTTCGCAGAGAGAGCTGCGCTCTTTCTGCTGCCGGCGCCAAATGCTCCCGCCCGAATGAAGTTAACACCTTGCAGATAAGAGCTGTTATTTTTAGAACGCACCGGATACGTTCACATCGACATGCGGCAGCGATAAAACGACCCAAGGAGAAGACGAAACTTACCGGCGGATAGCTGCTGATGTTCCGGGGAGCTTTGACGCACTTTCGCCGTCCGTACTGAAGCCTGGCGAATCGAAGTCGTGTTCCATGTCTGTGCTGCTACCATCATCCATAGATTCCCGCTCAGATTAATCGGAATCCGTCGAAATTCGCCGTTTCTGTGGAGCACCCGCGAGCGACGTCGACGCGTAGTCTGAAACAACAAGCGCTCACCTACCCGACTGCGAACGAGCTTTAAAAAATCTCCCCGCGGTGGAAAAAAAAAAACTCGCGAACAAAACTGTTTATATAAAAGACATGTTATTTTACCCTTTGTATTGCGTTAGCGGTCCAGAACCGCTCAGAGAGTGCCAAAACTTGAACTTGAAGTCATTGATAACATACTATCGATGGGAATAGGTGCAGTCACGAAAGTGTTAAACCCCAGACATTATTATTATTATTATTATTATTATTATTATTATTATTATTATTATTATTAACAGATCTTTGAGGCGCATGCGAGTTAAAAGTTGACAGGGTGTGAATAAGGTGTCTACTGCTACACAAGGCAGTGCAAACTTTGTGAAACATGGTGCATGAGGCAAGGTAGTATACTCCACCTGTTTCAGTAGATGTCATCCTGAACAGGAAAAGAAAGGGCTGCGAGTGTAAAAGGCTGATTTTCCTCCCCGGTTATTTTTTTCTCTACTGCCCAATTTTTTAACCTTCTTGAAAAAAAAATTGGTTGAAAAATTCATTGATCTTGTCATTTTAAATAATTAAGTGATTAATATCTCAGTCAGCAGACTTACCCGACTGCATTCTCAGACGTGACTCAACTCGAAGTTCATCCTTCACTTGACCGAGTTGAGCACAGCTCCCCACTTGGCTGAAAATGACGGCGTGTTTTTTAAGAATTGCTACAGATTCTATGTCTTGACTTGTTCTGCTTGGAGTCGGTGCTCCCATTGACTTTCTCAAGTCGAGGTGGAGCGTTGAGTGAAGGGACGTTCCAGAATAAGGGTGTTATAGTAGACGTCCCGATGACATGCCAATTGGGTGGTGTATTGCAGTGTTTATGGATTAATTGCAACCTTTCAAAATGTTACGCATAATTCCATGCACAAGCGATGTTCACTCTTGCTAAGCAGCATGGACCAGAATGAAAAGCACAGCTGTCTTGTCACCACACTGTGAGCAGAGCTTGGCTGGGTCTAAGAAGCTCAACTCTGCTTTGGGTTTGCATGGCAGAGTAGGTCCGCCATGTTGGGTGGAAGATGCCTCAAGGCTGTTGTGACATTCAGTGCGAGTTGGTGATACATTCTTGGTAAATGTAGACACCCTTGATAAACTACTGCCTTGCTATACAGTAGAATCTCGTTACAGCGAACCTTGCGGGACCGTCGAATTTAATTCGTTATTCTGAAATATCGTAGTACTGAAAAATGATGTCGGTAATGTAACACAACAGCGAAAATAATGTACCTTTGCAGGAGGTGCACGTGTTGGGGCGTAAACAATGAACGAAAACACTGGGCACCGAGTGGAAACAATTTACTGCTTAAAAAAGTCGGTTATCTTCTTCTGGCGAGTAGAAAGCAGGCGCTGGTGCATGTCTGCCTCCATGTCCGCAACCTTCCTAAGCATGTCATCGGGTACATCCTTGCAGCACCCGAGGTACGATCGGGTCTTCTCAAGGAACACCACAACATCCGAGCTGGAAATAGTCTCTTCCGTTGTCCCACACTGCATCTCCATACCTGCCAAGTCTCCCGGATTACCCGGGAGACTTCCGGATTTTGAACGTTTCTCCCGGTTGTACGGGTCATAGAAAAATCTCCCGGAAATCCAGTTTTGCTCCGCGCGTCCAGTGCTTTGTCTGGCCACATGAGCAAAGTTGTCTGGCCACGTAGTAGAAAGGATTCTTCTTGTTTTTTTTTTTTAACGATGGTAGAAAGGTTCAACTCAGTTTCATTGCGCATGAAGTAGCTGTGCACTTTGCGCCGCAGTGCTGCCAACGCAAACGTGTCATAGCACTGCAGCCGCGTCCTGCCGGTGATGCGCTTTTTAGTATGGCCCGAGGAATTCAATTTCTTGCGCTTCGGGGAGGCAAGTGGGGCCCGCAGAGCTTCAGCCTTGATACGCTTAACTGTTCGCTCGCTCACTCTTGCCCGACGAAATAACTGGTAAGCAAGCGACAACAGGCCTCGCACGCGGAGCGATGTTATCGCATGTGCCCTTCGCGCGACGGGGACGGCCGGGTCGTTTCATCCTGCTTCAACCGCGTTCGTCTCTAGCGCTAACGCGCTTTTACTCGCACATGAAACAGACGATGCGTAAGCGATGTTATCGGTTTGGACTCTGTACAGATCAGCGGTGACCGCAAAATCCCGCTGACAGTGTCCATATTATTGCTATCGCAGTACCCCCCCCCCCCCCCCGTTGAGTACATCTCCCGGATTCCGTTTCTCCAAACTTGGCAGGTATGCATCTCCAGCGTCGTCTTCGTCACTGCTACAGCAATCTTGCTCACGTACTTGACTCACAATTTCTTTGCAGGTGAGCTCTGCGGACGTAGCCGCTGCGCAGTCACTGTCTACGTAATCCTCGAAGGTTACCGCAGCGTCTACCGGGAGCTTCTCGGTAAGCCGATTCCAAAGCTCTGGGTCGAGCTTCGCTTTGTCATCGCAGTCTCGTGGCGTAGGCTCGCAGTCTTGCGGCGTAAGCAAAGTCTCAAGAAGACCTGCCTTTTGCCAGCAGTTTCTAATGGTGCTTGCCTTGACGTTCCACCACGAGCCTGTAAGCATTTCTGCGGCTCGACGGATGTTGACCTCTGTGGGCAGCTTCAGTCGTATGTTAATGAGAAGGCGCTGCACAAGTCGCTTCCGAAATTCGGCCTTCACGCATCTTATTATGCCCTGGTCTAAAGGTTGTAACAAAGAAGTACAATTCGGGGGCAGAAATTCAAGCTGCACATTGCTCAACCGCACGTTCACCACATGTACCCAACAGTTATCGACGATTAGAAGAACCTTCCTTTGTTTCTTGTTCATTGTGTTGTCGAACTGCAGCAGCCACTGCATGAACAGTTCCCGCGTCATCCACGCTTTCTTATTTGCCCGATAGTCGCAAGGCAATGAGGCAACATTTTTCAAGCAGCGAGGCTTGGCGGACTTGCCAATAACAAGAGGCTTGAGTTTTTCCGTGCCTGTGGCATTGCAGCAGAAGAGCACTGACACGCGAAGACGTCATTTTTTTCTGCCCTTGCATTTTTCACCTTTAAAGTTCATTGTCTTATGAGGTAACAGCTGATAAAAGCACGCCATTTCGATGGTGTTGAAAACATCGTCAGGACTGAATGACTCGACGATTTCCTGAAAGCGCTCATTCCGCCAGGCAATCGCACTTTCGGCATCGGCCGCCTTTTCTTCCCCGCACGCGACTTGCCACATGATGCCATTCCCTTGCCGGAACCAATAGAGCCATCCAGCACTTGCGTCGAAGCCGGAGGTGCCCAAAGTGACCGTGAACTGTCGCGCCTTTTCTTGAATAATAGGTCCTGACAAGGGCACACTGTGTTGTCTGGCATCCTTAAACCATGTGAGGGCGGCGTCGTTGACGGTTTGGTAGTTGCCCAGCCGCAAGCATTTTCTTGAGGGAGCCAGCTGTGATTCTCGATGTAATTTCACGATCTTCTCCCGATCGCTCAGTATTGTTGCCACTGCTGACGGCGCGATATCACGCTCCCTGCATATGTCCCCTTGCTTTTTTCCAGCATTCGGCTCCGTCAGAATGTCCACTTTTTCGTTGAGCGAAAACTGGCGTCGCTTCTTTTTATTTTAACCCTGGGGCCAGGAGAACTCATTGCCAGAAAAGCGACCGCACAACACGATCTCAACTTCGCTGCTCCAAATGACAGCAACTGGAAACGTGAGAACAGCGGCAACAGCGGGACTAAGCCTACGATGTTGTTTGATTTGGTTTGACCAGTTTGACTGGTTGGTGACGCTCGTGTTGATGTCGACGCTGATGGGGCTGCACCCGTTGAAGCGGGTTTCCCGGCGCATATCTGCTACAGATGATGACAGGTGTAAGCTTCAGTGATTTCCGTGCCGAAACATTCACGGAACTTCGTAATAACGAAGCATCTTGTTGATTTCGGGGTTAAATTACATACGTTAATCTGAAATATTCGGTATTCTGAAATTCGTAGTACTGAAAGTTTTTTACATTGGGCAATATAGGCATATTGGCGGGGATATCAGAAGAATTCGTTAATCTGAAAATTTCGTTAATCTGATGTTCGTAGTAACGCGATTTTACTGTATGGGGTTGCACGTACAAATCTCCCCTTAAGTCCGTGCTAACTATACAGAAAAGAGCTTTTGCATAATAGTGCCTAATAATATTGATATAAGAGGCGATGATTTGTTTAAGGCATTTAATGTTTACCTTTAAAAAGTGTGAAAAAACCACGACAGACAGGTTGGAAGGAGACAGGATGATGCACTTCTAGCAACTGAAGCTTTAATGAAAAGCGAAGAAAGATATACACACACATTACAAAAAACAAGATAAAGAAACAGACCACCGCGGAATGAATATGCATATAAACGAGAAAACACCAGGCACGTTTCTTATCACCAGCTTAAGTTATATCGAGGTAATCTACCTCTCGGCTTGATAGCGCTACGGACGGACAACTTATACAAGAAACACCCGATTTAGAAATATAGGCGGCTTCAAGAATTTCACAAGTCTTCTGAACTCGGTTCGAAAACAAAATAGATGTTTCTTTAAACAAAGGATGACACCCACAGGCATGACAATGCGCAGATAGAGCGAAAGCTTGTCAGTCTTCAAAGACCTTTCATGTTCACGCAGGCGTATGTTGACACACTGCCCAGCTTGTCCAATGTATGATCGTTTTCAAGTGGTAGGTATGTTATATACTACGCCAACGTGCAGGGCACATAGGTATTCACATGTTTTACACGGCAACGTCCATATTCAGAGCGTCTCCTATCGGCCATCCTTTCCACAGCGGGGCAAACACGCGAGAGCTTGTTAGGCGCACTGAAATCTTTCTTCGCTTTTGATTAAACCTTCAGTAGCTAGAAGGGTGTTGTCCTGTCTCCTTCCTAGCTGTCTGTTGTGGGTTTTTGCGGTTTTTAAAGATGAACTTAACCAACTCGCCCAACTGTCTCTGCTAATTCTTTTAATGTTTATTAAATGTCCACGATCTAGTTACTTACAATATGGCTTCTCTAATATACAGAATATTTCATGGTGATCTCTACTTACTGTCAGTGTCCCTTCGTCGGTCACCTCGAGTTAATGAGTCTTTTTCACGCTACCGACTTTTACTACCTAAAATAAATACTAATTACGGTCATCAAACTTTGGAATTTATAGGAACTATAATTTGGAATAGCCTTACTACTAATCTAAAGACAGCCCCGTCCCTTCACTCTTTCCTAGCACAACTAAAAAATTCATTCCATATCACTGCATCCCGCCATAATAATTATAATAATTTGTAGTCATTATTTTCTCACATATTCAGATTTGCACTTGTACAAATCACGTAATGAAATCCTTCTGTTTTAATAACATCAAATTATTGCGTAATTTGTTTTCATTTCATAACAGTAAGCATTTGCTATCAAACTATATTAGGTGTTAATAACTCTGTGTACTTGTGCTTTTGATAATAATTCTTAATTATTCTCTTCCCATGTTGCTGCCATTTAGTGTTTTTGATGTTTTAATGCCGTTAGGGACCCTTTAATAATTTGGTTGGGTCCCTCAAAAAAGACGAGAATAAACTTCAACTTCAAGGTGAACTTGGACACCTCAACAAGCCACACAAGGACGAGACATGCAGAGAGGACGGGTGTCAGGCATCAGCTGGAGGTTTACCAGAGACCAGCAAAAAGAAAGAGCAGAGATGCCACTTCACAGAGCCAGGGCATGTGTACCCTCGCATATATATCTCACTCCAAGCTATATCCTGCGAAGCATTGCTACCCAGGAGCCATCTCCTCCTTTCTGTAGCTTTTTGCACCTATATTTTTGTTTGAGGAAAAGAGAAAACTCCGGCCAACATTTTGAAACGCCTGACCGGCGTCTTCCTCAGGGGTGAGAAGGCCCGAGATGCACAGCACTTATAATATATGCCTCCTTGCCGTGCGTGCGAGATTTGTCGAGACTTGTTGCAAGCCTTGGCAGTAGACGGAGGGCAGTGTCCCTGTTGCACGGTTTCCCACGGTCTGCTTTGTGTGCCAAGATTCCAGGAGGAGCCACCTGGCGAAGGTTGCTTGCTTCCTCCAAGAAAAGTGGACTTTTAGTCCACTTTTCTCTCTCACATTTACGTTACATTTACTACTAATAACATCCCCTATACTTTCTTTGGCACTATTGTCTGTTAGTGCTCATTAATATTGTGTATAACAAAGAAAAACTAGCCCTTAAAATTTCCACTTTTTTCCTTCATTCATAGCGAGGGTCTCGTTCTGACAGACTTGATGCTTTCAGGTAGTACGCGAGGGATTATCGGTCAGCTGCCAGCTCGCAATAAGTTCACGTGCTACGTGACGCCAACAGGTAGAAAAAAGAGTGTTCCACATTCGCCGTCATGGCTACTGGCGGCGCTGACTGACGCTCCCACGTTTAAATACACATATGTACCCCATAAAGCGGATGGGGGGGATGGCCGCCACGGTAGCTCAGTTGGTAGAGCATCGGGCGCATTATTCGAAGGTTGCAGGTTCGGTCCCTGCTCACGGCAAGCTATCTTTGCATCCACTTTTCTTTCTTCACATTTCGTCATTGTCATCGTCGTCGTCATCAGCCTGTCTACGCCCACTGCAGGGCAAAGGCCTCTCCCATGTTCCACCAATCAACCCGGTCCTGTGCTTTCTGCTGCCACGTTATACCTACAAACTTCTTAATCTCATCTACCCACCTAGTTTTCTGTCTCCCCCTCACGCGTTTGCCATCTCTTGGAATCCAGTCAGTTACCCTTAATGATCACTGGTTATCCTGTCGACGTGCTACGTGCCCGGCCCATATCCATTTCTTCTTCTTTATTTCAACTATGATATCCTTAACCCCCGTTTGTTCCCTGACCCACTCTGCTCTCTTCCTGTCTCAAGGTTACACCTTTCATTTTCCTTTCCATCGCTCGCTGCGTCTTCCTCAATTTAAGTTGAACCCTCTTTGTAATTGTCTCCAGGTTTCTGCTCCGTAGGTAAGTACCGGTAAGATGCAGCTGTTATATACCTTCCTCTTGAGAGATAGTGGTAGACTACCATTCATGATTTGATAATGCTTGCCGAATGAGCCCCATCCCATCTTTATTCTTCTAGTTAATTTCACTCTCATGGTTCGGCTCCGCGGTTACTACCTGTCCTAAGTAGACGTACTCCTTTATAACTTCCAGTGTCTCGCCACCTATCGCAAAGCGCTGTTCTCTGCCAAGAATGTTCCACATTACTTTAGTTTTATGCATATTAATTTTCAGACCTACTCTTCTACTTTCCGTATCCAGTTCAGTAATCATGAGCTGTAATTCGTCTTCCTCGTTGCTCATCAATGCAATGTCATCAGCGAATCGCAGGTTACTGAGATACTCTCCATTAACTCTTATCCCTAATTCTTCCCAAACTAGGGCCCGGAAAACCTCCTGTAAACATGCGGTGAATAGCATTGGAGAGATCGTGTCTCCCTGCCGTACGCCCTTCTTTATTGGGATTCTGTCGCTTTCTTTATGGCCCCGCCACGGTGGTCTAGTGGTTATGGCACTCTTCACATTTACATTACATTTACTACTAAAAACATCCCCTATACTTTCCTTGGTATTATTGTCTGTTAGTGCTCATTTCTATCTGAGAAGTGAGAGTGACTTCCAATGAATCCCATAGTGGGCAAGCATACTATAATATCGGTCTTGCACTCGTGGTAAACGCGTTCCGTTTTAATTCAGACTTTTGACACCTTAGGCTTCGTTGGACAAAGTTCAGCACCCTTCCCGCTTTACCAACACCGATATGTGTGTTCCACGAACAATCAGCAGAAACCACGATGCCTAAGTACTTAAAGGGACTATCACCGTCCTTCATCGCTTTTCTCTTTTGTACCGTAATAGAAAGCGTACCTTTAAAGTCTCCAACCTTGCAGCGGTTTCTCTGAAAAGTGAGCAGAAATTTTTAAAACAGAATTTTTTTATCTGCATTCGGTCTTCTTCCATTGGCGTGACACATGCCCACAGCATTGGTTGGTCGACGCGATGATGATTGTAGTGCCGGTAAAAATTAAAACCGAAACCACGTGTGATTTCTGTAGGATTACTTCATTTTCGCTGAACACTAATGTAATGAATGTAACAGTTTTCAACCTGCTAGCGGTTAAATGAAGCCTTATTATACGATTACAGAACACTTGTTTTGCTGTAATCGCAGTCTATGCGTTTATTTTAGCACTGCTGCCGCAATCCAAGCCAGGTTGATTCGTCAAAAAGAGATCGTAAATGCATGCCTTCGCAGCGCAGCACATCTGAGACATCCTAACAACAATACAGCGGCACAGTACGACCAGCGTGGAGAGCCGCATGGCATAGTGCATGAGTTGAAGGAGTCGAAATCACAGACGGCGCCGTAAGCAGTGCCACCGCGTGCCTTTTTGGATGCGCGAGAAAAAAAAAAGCAGAAAATTACTCTCTTACGCAACCGAAAGCTGCCTCAAGTGTGTAAAATGCAATTTCAAGTTATACATGTTTATTTTTAAACAAAATGAGTCTACCTGCGAGGATTTCTTGTCCTACCAGTAGATTGAACCACATCGCTGTTTGGTGATGCTAGCGGTCATTCTTTCGTGATTTTCAGCATCAAATTAAAAATTTAATTCCTCTTTTGTGGGGCAAAAGCATGCTCATTGCCGCTGATGTGACAAACAATCTTCTCATTTTCACCACAATCAGAAAAATTTTTCCAAGTGGTAGACAGTCCCTTTAAAAACATCAACTGTGGTAATAAAGTAGTTATGCATCAGTGGTTTTTGTTTTTTAGTAAAACAGATATGAATGAACTTTTTAGCGTTTAAACACATGTTCCATTGTTTACACCGATTGTGTATTCTGCTCAAGTCTCTCTGAAGTGCCTGTCGCATCCTGATCACGAGATATTTTTCGGTACACCATGCAATCATCTGCAAATAGTCGTAAGGATGATGTAATGCCTAAATTAATGTCATTAATATATATAAAATGTAATATAGGTCTCAATACAGAGCCCTGTGGGACTCCTAGAGGTAACGTTTACGTAACTCGATTTTTTACCATTAATAACAACTCACTGGCTGCGCTCAGGCAAGAAATTCTCAATCCATTTGATAACATCCTTATGTATACCTAACTGCTGAAGTTTGTTAATAAGAAGTCAGTTGGTAACCGTGTCGAAGTCTTTTCCTCGCTCTGCGGATAGAATTCAGCAGCACAGGAACGGTCTCCGTCAGTTAAGCATTGACCGGAGCACAGTGGCCGAGCATTATGAGCAGCTTGACCACCGCGTTGGTCTTGACGGTCTTGGAGAAAGAAAGCAACCTTCACTGATGGCTCCTCCTGGAATCCTGGCACATGCAACAGACAGCAGGAAACCTTACAACAAGGACACTGCCCTCTGTCTGCTGCCAAGGCTTACGACAAGTTTCGACAAGATGGCCTATACTACAAGCGCTGTGCCCCTGAGAAAGAAGCCAGCCAGTCTTCAAAACTTCAGGCATTTCAAAATAAATCTTGCTTGGAGTTTTCTCTTTTCCTCAAGTTTCTGTTCCCCAACCAGGCCTTGCATTTGTTTTCATCGGTAGACCTGAATTCGATGTCTCCTCTACATGTGTATTGCTTTGCGCTTGTGAAGGTGTTCCACTGTGACGGCGTCCAAGCATGGCAAGGCACCTTGATTGCCAAAACATGTACTAGGCAATAGACAGCACTGGCAATGATTCTGAGGCCTGGTTTGAGCCTTTTGAAATATTGGCACCTGCCAAAGATGCCACCGCCTTAGGAAATACAGGACGGGCCCTGCCACTACGCAAACCAGACACAAATGAAGTTTTATATGTACAACTTGGCTCAGCCTGTTCACAAAGCAGGTCCAGTCTTGCTGTCGAGATGAAGGCCTTTCAAGTAGCAATAACTGAATTGTTTATTGGCACGTGCTGTTGCTAGCAAGTACTTTAAATGAGAACACCAAACTAAGAAGAAATACTGGCTCAGGTTCCACATGCTCTCCAATTCAAATATCTGAACCGCTTTGACACAGTGAACTTCCACACATTGCACAGTGCTATTGACTGAAATGTGCTAGGCTCAAACACTCCAGCCAGCATTGCTCCTGTGAGGTCACCAGGACTTTTATTTCCTTTCATTTAGAATGGTGCATGGTGATATAACATAGATGGTCACATGCATGTGCAGAAGAACATGCTGCTCCGGCTGCCTGGCCAGGGCATAAAATCCAAGACAGCAGCCTTTTCTATGAGCATTCATTGTTCTCATGAAGTGTCCTGTTCTTTGCGCTTTCTGAACACACTACAGTGGCGATGGGATTCTGCTTGATCTCGACCCCCTGCCTTGGACGATGCTGTGAGTAGCTGGAGCACGTATTGTGTCCGGTTGGAAACCTGCCCTGAGGGCAACGAGGTTACCGACGCAGCCAAATGTCCGTCCCTGCTGGTTTTCAGTGTGGAGCGGCAGTGTCATTCGGATTTTGCAAGGGCACCAGCCAGCAGTCCCCATGAATTCCCGGACGTTTGACGACATTGTGAAATGCCTGAAAGAACACTTAGGCAGCAAGCTACTCCTTCTTTATGGGAAAACAAGAAGAGCAAGAAAGCGTCTGGGAATACATTGCTGAACATCTCGCCGTAAATTGCAATTTTGTGACCGTATTTTTCGGACGAGGAAGTGTGCCGGTGCTTGCTGGGCCGCACAAAGTTGACTTGTGAAGAAGCCAAAGAATTCGCTTTGGAGGTGAGGTTCCTTCAGCGCTAAACCATGCCCATGTTTGCATAGCTTTGTTTCACTTTGCATTTGATGGCTTCTCCTCAGCTCTGCAGTACATTGGCCTTTACGACGTTAAGCCAGTTAAAGCCACGCATGATTTTTTTCCTGGCGGGAAAGCTTTCCTGCCACCTTCATGAATTGTGTTGACATTCAGGGAAAATGCCCCCCTCCACTTTGCCGGTAATTTCGACCTAGGGGGAGGGCATGATGTTCTCCGACAGTGTCAGTTCACCTGTTTGTGTAACCAGTTGCTGTTCCTGGTGTATCGTGGTACAGTGAAATAGAAGAGGGGTAGTGGGCTCACTGGCATAGAACGCATGGCAACGTCTCCTTGGCCACTGAGGAATACAACAGTGCACACGAATGCCAACGAGCGATGGACACTACCAGACACCTAATTCCAGGATTAGGGCCTCATCGAAAATGTTGGTTAGGCTGACGCTTTCTTTCTGGGAAAACCTCTGTCTGTCACGTGCCACATCCCATTGCAATACACATCTTGTGCGCTGAGCCTGCTCAGGTGCAGATAGGTTGAGTGGGCAGGAGAAAGTGCCTCAGACAGGCTGACCAACGTTTTGATAGGAGGACCTATTGCCGCGCGTCTTATTTTTCATGAGTAGAAGCTTCACCCACAAAGACTGTGGGCAACGCACTGCGCAGGCCGCGCCGCAATGTGTAAGAAGCTTCGCGATTGTTTTAGAACGTTCCGTTAAGATTGCGCGTCGCACGCGAATGTTCCAGCTTTGTCGAGAGGTAACGCCGCCGCCAGCGATATCGCTGGAAAGTTCGATAGCGCCTGTATAAAAGCCGACGCGCTTGACCGCTTGTCAGTTGATCGACGGTTGATGCTCTGTTCGCCGCTATCAGTGTATTGCTGTAGTTTGGCATTCAGTTTCGCGGCCAGAAGTTCGGTGAAATAAAGCGTTTCATCTTGAACACATCGCCTGCTGTCTTCGTCAACGTCACGACCCCGTGACATCTGGTGGAGGTGCTGCTTCTTTCAGGTACCGGACGCCTCCATCAGGCCGTGAACCCAGCCCACATCGCGAAGAAGACACCGACGCCATCAGCGACAGTAGAGCCAGCCGCATACTGTAAGGACTTCCCCCTCAGTTTGGACTCCTACCAGACAAGCCAAGAGCCACGGCGACGAAGACAACAGCGACGATGACAGCCACTGTGCCGCCTGAACCAATTCTGCTTCGCCAACCCAGGGAGCCGCCAACGTTCCGCGGTTCATCATTCGAGGACCCGGAAACCTGGATTGAAACGTACACCTTTAACAATTGGAGCACCGAAGACAAGCTGCACCACGTCCATTTCTACCTGGAAGACGCGGCAAGAACCTGGTTTGAGAATCAGGAGTCCTCACTTCAAACCTGGGACCTATTCCGCAGCGCATTCCTGCACACGTTCACAAGCGTTGTCGGCAAAGAGAGGGCCGTTTCCTTGCTGGAGACCCAGGTGCAGCTACCAAATGAAAACGTCACCATCTTCATGGAAGAGATGACTCGACTTTTCCGCCAAGTCGACGCTGCGATGCCTGAAGACGAAAAAGTTCGCCTGCTTATGCGAGGTGTAAAACAAGAACTGTTCGCGGGACTTGTTTGCCATCGGACCACGATGGTCGCCGAATTCCTCGCCGAGGCTTTGACAATCGAGGAAACGCTTCAGCTGCAAACATGGCAATACAACCGCAGCTTCTCGGCCACAAGCTACGCCGACGTTCAAGCACTAGGATCCGCCGACCTGCGTGACACGATCCGAGCAATCGTGCAAGAAGAGCTGCAAAAAATTCTACTTTCATCGCAACCTCGAGTAGGTTCCATCGGCGACGTCGTGCGCCAGGAGATCCAGCAGTCACTGGTCGCGCCTAAGCTAGTAGAGCTGCAGCCGCAAGCTATGAGCTATGCTGCTGCAGCCCGCCATCATTCTCCTCCGCCACGACCACGCCAAGATGCCACATCGCCGCAGTACCGTCACCAGACGCCGCCGCCGTCACAGACGCCCTACTGTCCGCTTGTCGGCCAGCGCTACATGCCAAGGAAGACCGACATTTGGCGTGCCCCTGACAACCGCCCGCTCTGCTACCACTGCGGGGACGCCGGCCACAAGTACCACCGCTGCCAGTACTGACAGATGGGGCTACGCGGATTCGCCGTCAATGCGCCGCGCCCGCAGCCAGGCGAACAGCCTTGCGACATCGACGACTTCCTCACCGGACCACAGTGGCAAGAACGACGACCTTAACGCTCGCCGTCGCCCGGCCGCTACATGTCACCACACCGCCGGCAGTACACTGGCCCAAACCGGGGCTGGTCGTCTAGCCCGTATCCGGGAAACTAAGGGCAGCAACCGATGGAGGTGCGATTGCGGTACGACAAAATGCCGAAGATCCTCCGTGGCCGCCGACAACAACAACGCAACGAGGCCTGCAGAACACGACGCGAAGCAGACGAAGCCCCGCCCACGACACCTCGCGGACCGAAGAAGACCCAACCACGCAACATGGAAGCAGCGGAACGAACCGACACAGCCGTCACCCGACGCCGTGACCCAACCACAACGCAAGAGGGCGGACTAGCAACCTCGACATACTATTCGACAGACACAACGTTACCGGTCTCGTCGACACTGGGGCCGACTATTCCGTCGTCAGTGGGTCATTCGCCGCGAAGTCGAGAAAGTTAAGACTGCTTGGGAAGGACCTGAAATCTGCACTGCTGGAGGTCATTTGATAACGCCGGCTGGAGTCTGCACAGCAAGAGTCACCATCAGTGACCGAACTTATCCTGCGAGCTTTCTTATGCTGCAGCACTCTTCCAGGGACGTGATACTTGCGATGAACTTCCTAAATGAACACGGGGCTGTAATAGACCAGAGATCTGAGTCCATAACGCTATCCTCAGAAGAAGCTCTGCCACCCCCCCACGCCTTAAGCATGCTCGATGAGCAGGTCACTGTACCACCTCTCTCCAGCATCATTATTTCCGTCTGCACCGAAGAGCCGCCGACTTGGAAGGCGTCATCGAAGGGTAACCAGCACCTGTGGGTCAGTCAAGACATTTGCATTGCAAGAGGAATAGCCGAGCTTCGTGGAGGAAAAACAAAGGTGATGCTCATGAATTTTGGCTAAGAATACAAGCACTTGAACAAGGGTATGACAGTCGCCTTCATTGAAGAAATTGTGGAAGCCAGCAATGCGCTCACCCTCACAGATTTAACCGAAGCTTCCGCGAAAACGCCAGGGCCGGAACCTGCTTTTGACGTGAACCCAAGTCTTCCCCAGCACAAGCAAGAACAGATCAAATCGCTGCTCTAACGATACAAGGACTGCTTCTCGTTGTCATCACGAATTCGACAAAGTCCGGTGGCGAAACACTGAATTATAACGGCAGGAAAGTGCGAGGCCCCTCCGTCAGAGCCCCTACAGAGTTTCGACTCGAGAGCGCGACGCGATAAAGAAACATGTCGACGAGATGGTACGCGACATCATCCAGCCGTCCAAGAGTTCGTGTGTGTCACCCGTGGTGTTAGTGAAGAAGAAGGACGGGACACTGCGCTTCTGCGTTGATTATCGGCGCCTGAACGAAATCACGAAGAAGGACGTGTACCCCCTCCCACGGATAGACGACAACCTGGATCGACTTCACAACGCAACGTACTTTTTGTCGATGGACCTCAAAACCGGCTATTGGCAGATCGAAGTAGACGAAAGAGGCCGAGAAAAGACCGCTTTTATAGCACCCGACGGCCTCCTTGAGTTCAAGGTCATGCCTTTTGGTCTTTGCCTGGCACCTGGAACGTTCCAGCGCGTCATGAACACCGTGCTGGCCGGATTGAAGTGGCAAACGTGCCTTGTGTATTTGGACGACGTCGTCTTGTTTTCCTCGATCTTCAACGAGCATCTCCGGCGGCTCGAGGCAGTCCTTCAAGCAATCAAGACTTCTGGACTGACCCTGAAGCCAGAAAAGTGCCGATTCATGTACGACGAGCTATGTCAGTTTTGAAGGCAGGCGCTTCAAAGTTGTCAGTGACCATCACGCCTTATGTTGGCTAGCTAACTTGAAGGACCCTTCAGGTCATCTTGCACGATGGAGTCTGAGGCTTCAAGAATTCGACATTACCGTTGTGTACAAGTCTGGACGAAAACACTCTGATGCTGACTGCCTGTCTCGTGCTCCCGTCGCCGCGCCGCCGCAAGACAACAATAACGACTGCTTCCTCGGAACTATGAGTGCGGACGACTTCACCAAAAGGCAACAAGCCGACGCAGAACTGGGGGGCCTTATGGAGTATCTCGAGTGTAAGACCGTCGTTGTTCCGAAGGTATTCAAGCGAGGATTGCCGTCATTTTTCTTACGGAACGGCGTTCTCCTGAACAACTTCTCGCCACTTCAAACCGGCTACCTTCTTGTCGTGCCTTCATCATTGCGACCAGAAGTCCTCCAGGCCCTACACAACAACCCGACGGCTGGACACCTCGATTTCACGCATGCTCGTCAGAATACAGGAAAAATACTACTGGCCACACCTTGCTGCCGACGTCGCCCACTACATTACGACTTGCCGAGATTGCCAGCGACGGAAGAGACCGCAGACTAGGCCAGCGGGAATCAGGATGGACCTACTGGGGCCGTTCCCGACGTCGACTTCCGGCAGTAAGTGGATCGTCGTAGCAACTGACTACCTTACCCGCTATGCCGAGACAAAGGCCTTGCCCAAAGGCAGTGCCGCTGAAGTAGCCAAGTTCTTCGTGGAGAACATCGTCTTGCGTCATGGCGCCCCAGAGGTCCTCATCACAGGCAGAGGTACCGCCTTTACTGCGGACCTCACTCAGGCGATCTTCAAATACAGCAAGACGAGCCACTGTCGCACCACCACCTACCACCCGCAGACCAATGGCCTCACCGAGCGTCTAAATAACACCATCGCCGACATGCTGGCCATGTACGTCGACGTTGAGCACAAGACGTGGGACGCCGTCCTTCCGTACGTGACCTTCGCTTACAACACGGTCGTCCAAGAAACGACGCAGATGACGTCGTACAAGTTGGTCTACGGAAGGAGCCCGGCGACGACGCTCGACGCCATGCTACCGAACGTCAGCGACGAAGATAATCTCGACGCCGCCGCTTACTTACAACGTGCCGAAGAAGCTCGACTGCTCGCCCGCCTGCGCATCAAGACCCAGCAGTACACCGACAGCCGTCGCTACAATCTTCGACGACGCTTCATGGAATACCAGCCCGGTGACCGTGTTTGGGTTTGGACGCCGATACGACGACACGGACTGAGCGAGAAGCTTCTTCGACGATACTTTGGACCGTACAGGGTACTTCGACGTCTCGGCGCACTCGACTACGAGGTTGTCCCCCACGGCATCACGAAATCTCAGAGGCGCCGAGCTCGACCCGAGGTCGTGCATGTGGTGCGCCTTAAACCGTACTATGCTCGTTAACGCACCTGAGGACTCTAATGTTTGCTTGCTTTATTAGTTTTCTTTAGTATTGCATGTATTCATGTTCTGTTTTTAAGCATCGGGACGATGCTTTTTCAGAGGGGATGTCACGCATCTCGGGAACGCTTGCAATGCGGAGTGGAGTGGGAGAGAGAGAGAGTCGGGAGACATTGTGGTGTTACTGCAAACCCAGTTTATGTCACACACCACGGCAAACAACGTTAACACACTCGAAATTTACAATCAAAATCAACAAGTGCAGAAATTCAAAGTTAATGCGCACTCACTAACATTACACAACATTCGAGCTATGCTTAGCTCCTCCTGACATGAAAGTCTGGCCACTGTGGCCTCTGGGTCAGTCGCGCCATAGAGTTTCCTAAAATTAACTAGAGGGGACTCTGGCGCTGCGATCGTTCAGCTACCATGGGAATGATGGGTAGTACACAAATTTGCCTAGTCTTCGTGCTTGCGGCTTCAAACGTATTGTGGCTTTGTTTATTGCTATGTTTTAGTTTTCTTTCGGATAAAAGAATGGATCGTTGTGAACTTCGTGACCAGATTTGAATTGCTGAGCCTATAGAAGTTAAAGTGGCGAAGTGAAACTGCTGACTTTTGCTGAACTTCGTTTTTCGACAAAGCGGATGCAGCCGACGCGGAGCCAAACGGAGCCGAAAGTACGAAGTTTAGACAAATTTGTGTACTATACTCGCGGACAACTTTTCTTGGCAATGAAGGAAAGGCGACTGGGTCGGACTACTGCACATGTACTGCTCCGCGAAGTAGTCCAGTTCGGCGCGCGTTTCGAATTTAGTTTTGGTTTGTGAACCTTCCGTACCTCCTGTGACGGCCATTTGATTATTTGAGCGGCCGTCACAGGCTTACACAGCCATTTGTTAGTAAAATTCGCCACAAGCTCCCTCGGCGAGTCATCTGAAAAGCTGGAGAGTGACGAGCGCTCACCTGAAAACTACGACGCCATTTTGACTATGAGGTGCACGTAAAAGGTGCGACGTTTTCACAGGTGCAAAAACGCGAAATGACACTGCATAAAGCAAAAACAAATAGAAATTTCTCCTCGGTGTGTGCTGACCCTCTTTTCAAACAGCGCCCCGTAGAAAATAATGTTTTTTTTATTCTGACGCAGAAAACACGGACGCAATTGTAGGACTACAATCTTCAGCGGTAGCACATGCGTAGTTCGGCTCTCTAGCCTTCCCTCCATTGCCAAGAAAAGTTGTCCGCGAGTATACCCATCATTCCCATGCTAGCTGAAGCGTCGTGCGTTGCAGCTCCCATAGACAGCTAGCACCAGAGTTCCCTCTAGTACGTATTGTAGGAAACTCTACCGAGTCGCGCTACGCATCAAACGTTCTTACTTCGTTCTTGGAGTCCGCTGACTCTGTTCGTTGCCCAAGTCAACGCCCAGTCCCGTCGTCGAAGCTCCTGTCGACGTCTCAAGGCCGTCGTCGGTGATCAGATGCCTCGCTGGTCATCTTCGTTGCCGACGCCTCATTCTCCGTCGAGAACACCGGTCCCTCCCAGCTAGGCCTAACTGTCGGCCTCTCCTCAGTGCCACGGGGTCCAACTACCGACGTGGCTCCGTGATTGTCGATGGGTTGCCGTCTCGCGAGCTGGGGTAGTGCCGCAGGTGCCACGAGAACTGCGTGATGAGGCTGCCGCAAGCCCGGGAAGCCTCGCTCGGTAGATGCCAAGGTCGACGGCCACCCTTCCGGGACATACGCAACGCTGCCTCCAGAACTCGGCTCTGCTGTTCCCGTCGCGGGCGCGACACTGGCTTGCACCACCTTGCTCCTCGACAACTCCACCGAACAATGCCTGCTTGTTCCTCTGGGGTTCCACACCTCAGTTCGGGTCGCGTGGCACGCGCCTTTATCCGGCCAATGGCTTGCGTCGACGTGGCGGGGGTGCACACCATCGGGTACTTTTCCATTCCCCGCACACCACCGACGCATTGCGCTGTCCGGCACGCGCCCCGTGCCCCTTTACTCATGACATTGGGCCCCCCTTTTAAGAGTTTTTTCTTAAAAAAAAACTGCTTCTTCTCATTGTCTTAAATTTCTCATAACCTTCTTCTGTAACTTTTCCTTTCGTTCTCTTGTCTTGTGTACATCTTTACTTTCTTTGCACACTTTGCTTCACCCCGCACTTTCACGAACACCTCACACATTACACAGAACCGTTCACAATATCCTCGAGTTCATCGTTCATAAAACACAATACCGCCTTCTCTACACTCGCAGAGATAACTACCCACAATACACAACACTCACTCTTCTAAAATATACACAAATTCAATTACTCTAAAGCTGTACTCAAAAGTCATCCATTAATATTCTCAAAACCTATTCACTGCACAGGATTTATATTTCACAAGATCAGCCACCAGTGTGATACACGATGCTTCAATCTGTGCTTTTTCACATTGCGCATCTTCTTTCAGTTTTCTCCTGTGCCTATTCGCTACCCATCGTCTCGAACGCTTACCCCAGCTGACGCCTCTGTTTCCGCTCACCAGACACCCCTTCCAAACAACTTTTCTATGCTGCGTCCTACATTTATGTCTGACCCTGGTTACTTGCACGACCCTGTCTGCATCCAAACAATTACAGCCTACATGACGCGTTTTCGCAGCGTTCTTTCTCCTTCGTCTTACGCGTCTACTGTTCACAGCTCGGGCAAATTTTCTTGCGTCCTGATACTTGAAACCACTTTTCACTACCCTTGGAGCTGTCTGCGTCCCCTTCACTTTTACGCACTTACCACCCTGCCTATGAGACGCTCCATTCATCCCACTCCTCTCTGGTGTTTTCTCTCGTGCTTGCGACACTCTTTTACTTTGAATGTGCATGCTCATCAACGAAGAGCTATACTCTGCTTCCCTGCTGTATGGAGGCGTCGCGTTCTCTACCTCCGTGCCCTCTTCAACAACACTACTGGCATGCAGCTCACTACTCGTTTTACTCTCTCTATATGCAACATCTGGGCCCTTTGTCTTCTGCTCATTCCTAACCAAACTGTTCTCACTTGCACAACTAGTGTGCTCACTGCCCTTTTGCTCATCGGAGAGAAACCTCTGAAAATCAGGCGCACTGACTTGTCCCAATGAAACCTCTATCGGCCTTCTCTCATCCTGTCCAATGCACCCTTTGGCTTTGGCTTCTGCCAATCGCAGTTTGAACTCGAGTTCCTGTTTTTCTCGAGCATATGCTTCTAACGCTACCACGCGTTCTGCCTCGAACTCTTGTCGACGGCGTTCTCTCTCTTCTTCAATAAACTGTAGCCCTTGCTCCTTATTGAGCTTTCTCTCCCGAATGACTCTTAAAATGTTCTCTCAATCCATCCTTGCAACCCCCGACGATACGTGACTGGGCCCAAACACTGGAAAAATCCTGGCACAGGCTCGCCACTTATTGTGTCACGTATCTCGGGAGCGCTTGCAATGCGGAGTGGAGTGGGAGAGAGAGAGAGTTGGGAGACACCGTGGTGGCACTGCAAACCCACTTTATGTCACACACCACGGCAGACAACGTTAACACACTCGAAATTTACAATCAAAATCAACAAGTGCACAAATGCAAAGTTAATCCGCACTCACTAACATTACACAACATTCGAGCTATGCTTAGCTCCTCCTGACATGAAAGTTGTTGTGTCGTGCGACCCCTGGTGACATGCTGAGACATCAGTGCTGTTGTGCTCTCTATTCATGCTACTGGGGGGAGCTGGGTCTCTGCCATGCCTCGTTGCTACCACCAATCCGGCGTGGTCATGCCGGTCATGTGACCCGTGCCCCGCTGACCAATAGCCTTTCTTCTTCCTCCTTAAAACCGCCTGCAATAAACGCGGGAGAGCAGTCTTCCGTCAGTCTCGCTGAAGCTTGGTCTCTGCGTCGTCACTCCGCGCGCCCTCCCGTCGTTTGGCCTCTCCGTCGGCCCGCCGCGGGTTACGCCGCGCTCCTGCCCTACACAACAAAAGTCTGGCCACTGTGGCCTCTGGGTCAGTCCAACTACAGTGTTCTAGAAGTTTGTAGTGCGCTCACTGAGCGGCGGAGCGTGACGCATTTCATGTCACCGCCGAGAGGCGGCGCAGCTCGCAGCATCACCTGAAACTTTCCGGCGGGTTGCAGGGCGGGGCTAGCGCGCGTTGCTGTTTTGTGCCCAAGAAAAGTCAAAGTTACAGTGCGCAACTCACGGAAGTTCTTTTGATGCAAGTTTTCTGTGTGTTGTGAAATAAGTTACTGTCGTTGTGACTGATTTACGAAGGGCGGGCGATGTTTTAAGTGGCTATTGCATAGATGAATGCTCCTCCACAGCAGCCGCTGCAATAACGGTGTGTAGTTGGGGACGTTAGTTTTTTTTTGTCCTACTGATCGATACTATTTTCAATGCACTTTCGCCTTTCGAGCCCCACTATGCCGAATATAAAAAACGCCTCATTTTTAATTTTTGTTTCGCATATATATGAGCTGGTCTGTGTAACTAACCCACTTAATATTAATGAGCACTAACAGACAATAATGCCAAGGAAAGTATAGGGGATATTATTACTAGTAAATGTAAGGTTACATTTACTAGTAATAATATCCCCTATACTTTCCTTGGCATTATTGTCTCTTAGAGCTCATTAATATTGTGTATAACAAAGAAAAACGAGCCCTTAATGGGGTACTGACACAAAAATTTTGGCCTCGCGTTTTTTTGCTGCAATGTGTTGCTGGGGGCCTGTTAGTCGTAACACGGCACATCGTTTGCTGCAGCGCGCGACAGATAATTAATTACAGGCTCCTCATTACCGACCAGTGTCAGTTTCGGTTTCAAAAACTACAAGCCTCCGGGTGCAACCATCACCACCTAGCGGCCGCAGCGCTCGATCACGTCAGCACACAGAAGTGTGACGCACTTCCGCGCTGTTCGCGTCGTCTCCTCGCATTCGCACGCTTGCCGCACATGCTGCGCGATGTCGTCGCCATCATCGTCCTCGTTGTCGTCGTCCTCCTCCTCATCGTCGTCTGTTGGCGACGATTTCCTTGAGACACCAACAGCGCAGCGGCGAGCGCGTCAAAATAAAAATGGCGGCTACGACGTCATCACAACTTGTTGTACCGGCTACAACGGTTACGTAGGGGAAGTAGGGGGGTCACCTCGGGTCACCTCCGAGGGTGTCAATGCAATAGGTGCGCCCTATAATGCTGGATCGCGCACGCGAACTTCAATACTCATATAAAATACCTTCCAAGCTTTATTCGCTGTCGATAGTTTCGCAGATGGTACACGCACGTACACGGAAATCGATCCAGCAGGCTATCTCGGCCGCGAAATTTTGTGTCAGTACCCCTTTAAGAATTCCACTTCTTTCCTTAACCCACTTAACGTTCTTTTTTTTTTTCGCAGATAAATAATGGGCGGAATCACTCGGCTTCATAATAAATGTATCCGCACTGTACTCTTAAAAAAATTTTTATTTGCAGATGTAGATCGTTACAAGGCTACCAAAACTGCAGTTGGACTCGTATGCCCAGTGAAAAAAAAAAAAAAAACTCATACATAGTTATTATGAGTACATAACAAGTAACATGCATCACGTGCGTACACATATTTTTATTGCTCCAGTTCTTCAGCAGCGTGGATAAAACAGGACACGTAGAAAAACTTGACAGCGTCGCGCTGACAAACTGATTTTATTTACACAAAACCCTGCCTATGTATGCGCAAATGTTTGCCATATCACAATATGGATTAACAATGCAGAAATTGTCACTCGTGGTCGAACAATAAACAGATGCCACAAACGTGTATGAACATCTGCTAATCGACTACGAAAATGAAAAATAAAGGACAGCAAGAAACGCCAATGAAGCTTGCAGTCGACAGCCGACGACAACGTCAATCTACCAGGCACTGGGGCATCCCAAGGAGAGCTTAATCCCTTTGGACCTCCCCCGCTTCCTAATGAGAGAGCTACTTCAGCCCCCCTCTACATCTCCTTTTTCAGTATGTTTCTATCCAGCCCGTTTCATCCATCAGTATAGTTCTGTGCTTAGGACTTTGATAGCGAAACAAGCAGCGACATACCAGCGTTCTATTATTTTTTAGAAGTACCCCTGACCCCCCCGCCTCCCATTTTACCAAAGCACGAGTATAGTTTTGTTGTCACTGCCCTCGCGCGTTTTCTTGCTTTTATTGTTGTCGCACTTCACTCTGCGGTCACTCCTAGCTTCGCTGGGTCCAGCTTTTTTTTTGTTGTCAAACGCTGCCCCAGAAATTTCTCTGCACGTACGCTGCATGCTCTATGTGCACGACCGCCTGAGTCTGTAAAAAAGCGTGCGTCCCTCTCGTCAAGATGCAGCGGCGGGGGCCGTCTTTGAGACAGTTGCGATTTGCGGATAGACACAGATGCCGATCCTTCAGAAAACCAAGCATATATAAGTGCAGTAAAGCGACACGCCTGGTGCCGACAAAGGTCCTTCAAACGAATGAACGGCGTGAACATGCGCTGCCGGGCACACACAAATGGAAACAGTAGCTTCAACTACTTGGGTCAGTTTAAAAAAAAAAAAAAATGCTCGACCCCTCTCCTTCTCTTTTTTGTGATCTCTTCCTGTGTCATTGTGGTGGCCCTCTCCCCGCCTCCAATCCCGTGTTTGCTGATCCCCCCGCAACTACAGTGTAACCAGCCTAACCCCTACCGACCAAGGGGTTAGGCTTCACACCCTGCAAGTTTTCAGGAGAAACTGGCGGCAGCGCCCCTGGCTGGCGCTCAGGCTGTCGACGCGGAGAGGGCCGCGGCGGCGCGGCGCAGGGATACGGCAGTGAGCCCACTGCCCCATTCTAGTACACTGTAGTCCAACGTCTCCTAGAAAAACTATGCCTGGAGCGTGAGCCGCGAACGTGCTGCCCTACCCTCTGATTTTACCCTCCCCCTTCGGTACGGAGGCGAGCACCTCTGCTGGTCGCTCCTTGTAAACATGCCGACGCGCGGCCGCCGGGCGCCGAGCGGCTGGCTTGTTGCGAGCAGACGACACCTTACCGACCGTGCGCTGTTACCGCTGCTATATGCAAACGACAACACTCAAGTGGTTTCTTTATCGCTGTCGTGAGATAGCAAACTGGTAAATGAAATAAAGTCCACTCTCTTGAAAGTCATTTTTTTACTGGAAACAAAGCTTCACACGAATGGCGGTAATTTCGTCTGCTTATCGCAGCAGCTTTGCATTGCTTTGCGTGATGTTTTTCGCCGTTTGTTATTGCGGAGCCAGCGCTACTTCATTTGAGCAGCAATGCGGTGCTGTTGTGTACCCGGCTACTCGACCCGGCTGCTCTTCGAGTAGCCGACGGAAGCAACCGGGGGTGTCCTTTCATGAAGTACCAGCCGAGACCTCCTTGCGTGATAAGTGGCTGCACGCAATATTAGGAGACGCCTTTTCCAGCACTACAATCAAGGAGCACTCTGTTGTATGCAGCCTTCACTTTCATGCCAGTGACTTCGAGAAGGACTTCACCAGGCGCTTACTCAAGCCCGGTGCAGTACCTAGTGTGTTCAGCGAACTGGTGCCGAGCCTTGCGCGAAACGTCGAAAGTACGACAGCGGCCAGTGTGTCCACAAGCACGACAGTGCCAACAGTACACGGCGAACTGTTTCCGTGCCTTACTCAACCGAAGAACACGACACCGACAAATGTATCCGCAAGTCCGCCAGTCGAAATCGGTGAACTGCTGACTCCACAACCTGAAAGCACGACCCAAGGCACAACACAAAAGCGTAAGCGTACTCCTTCAAGCGCTTCGTTGTCGCACGAACAACCAGAAGACTCAAATGAAGGGCCAGCTAAATCTCTAGACAATGACGACAGCAATGAAGGAAGCGAGCTGGCAAAGAATCTCGTCCAAACTAAGCAAGTAGAGGCGGATCTGGCAGCCGAGAGTGCCGGTACGTTCAATGCGACACCAACCGGAATGGTGTACGCTAAACGTTCGCTCAAGACACAAACACCATTTAGGCTCTACCCCTCGATGTACTTCGTCCAGCGCAAGCGATGGCACGAGAAAGAGCGAGCACTGAGAGCGAAAAATGAGGGACTGGGAGCCGAACAGTGGATGCCTACAAAGAAGAACTGCTGAAGCTTAAAGAAGCCGCGCACGTCAGTGCATTTATAGAAGTGACGTCAGACACGGAGAATGGCAATTCAAAGGCACTCCTTATTGTTGACCAGGTCAAAAATTACAAATTGTTGACCAGGTCAAAAATTACAAAAGGAAAAAGCCGCAGTGGTCAGAAACCATGCTGAGGCACAGCATTATACTCAGAAATTTGTCGACGAAGGCGTATGAGTATTTGCGCTCAGAAGACCTGCTGAGATTGCCCTGCAACAAGACCCTCCAAAACTATATAGACGCGGTTTCAGGGGAAATTGGCTTTACTAATCTAGTTCGTTGCCGCCTTGAAACCGAAATATTGGCTCTTGAAACACCACAGTCAAAAGTTTGTTCGTTGATAATTGATGAAATGAGAATACGCCAGAAGTTACAGTACCATAAGCAACGGGACGCATTCGTTGGCAACGTCGACATGGGCGCTGAGCTGCAACGCCTTATCGACAGCTCTCAGAGTGATTGCCTGGCAAACTCTGTCCTGTGCTTCTTGCTATGTGGTCTCCACGGTCGATACAAAATACCTGTAGGGTATTTTTTCACAAAGGGGTGCACAGGGGAGCAGTTAGCAAAAGTCACACGACATGTGATACAGAAAACGTCGGAGATCGGCTTTGATGTCGTCCGTGTGGTGACGGCCAATCACACGATTAACGTGAGAGCCATGGAAGTTCTGTGTGACGGGGCGCTCCACGTACGCGCGCCGCACCCCGCGGATGTCACGAAGAACGGCTTCTTTGCTTTCAATCAGAGCCATATAATCAAAAATGTTAGATCACAGTTTCTGGCATAAGACATTTTTCTCCACCGATGTGGTGGAGAAAAAGAAATATCACCAGTGTACCTAAAGAAGATCTACAAAATGCAGAAGAACTCAACAGTAAAGCCAATTAGGTTCCTCACAAGAAAGCACCTCTACCCTTCAAATATTGAAAAGATGAGCGTTAAAGCAGCCGTGCAGTTGTTATCAGCCGCGGTAGTTGGAGCCTTAAAATATTTTAAAAAGCAGGCAGGACACACTTCAGACATAGAATTCGCATCGGCAGGTCCTACGATCCAATTCCTTGAAATGATGCAAAGATGGTTTACTTTAATGGAACTGTCAACAGTACGTTCATTGCAACAATATTGATTGCCGCCCATTCACTGATGTAGACGACGAAAGGCTCGATTGGCTGGAGCACGCTTTCATCGCTTATGTAGAAGATCTGAGGGATGCAAGCAAAGCTGAAAACTTCTTCAGCAAGGAAACGTGCCACGCCCTACTCTTCACAACACAATCAAATGTTGCCTGCATACGACACCTGCTGACTGATAAGAAATTTAAGTTTGTTCTGACCCGAAAGGTGTCGAGTGACCCTATAGAAGCCATGTTCGGATTCTTGCGGCGGACTGCAGGATGTGACGATGCCTTGGACGTCAGGAGCACAATTTGCGGTCTCGAAAAAATGCTCAAAACAGGAATTATAGCCGCTTCCAGTGGCAGCAATGTACAGAGTTCGGCGACATTCACGTCAACGCAGCTTCTCCCAATTCAGCAGGTCCGCTGTATGAGCACACCCACCGCAGCTCACCTTATTTTGAACACAGCAGCAATGCGTCTAAGGGAACACTTGTTGTCAAATAAGCCGATTCTCTCGAGCCCCGACATCGCCAGCCTGGCAATGATCGGAGGTCTCATTGTTCGCGCTGTAAGCGAGCGCACTGCCTGTGCTGAGTGCATCGCAATACTTCAAGCACCAAATAGCAGTGCTCCAAATCATGGCCTCATAACGCACCAAGATCGCGGCGGCCTTTACTACCCGACGCAAGAACTAGTCAAAGTTCTTGTAGGCCTGCGGAGATTTGCGGACTGCGTACTCTCGCAACGACGGTCAGTCAAGAAGCCTCTTGAAGTATGCGTCCAGAGGTCAGTACAAGAGCTCATGAGCCTGCCCGTGTTGAGCTGCGGCATTACCGATTCGGACCACCGCAAGGCTCTGCTGGAGCTCATCGCACGAAAGCTCATCAAGCCACTTTTTTCAAACTATGCGCAAGGGAAAGCAGATACAAACGCTACTGTGAAGTTTCTTGAGAAAAAGCCCCTGTCAAGAAAAATCTTGAAATTGTAGGTGTAGTAGTCCCAGCAATACTCGAGGTGTCGTGCAGTAGCACCGACTCCTTCTGCACGAAAGTGCGTGGTATAATATCTCGAGGTGGGCCGTGTCTCAACAGCGTATGCGATACATGTGGACAATGCGAAGTTAGCGCTGAACCATTCCAAGAACAATTCTATTAGACTGTGGACTTTGAGTCTCGTGGCCATCATCATGTGTACCTATTAATTTTGTTGTTCTTGTGTTTCGTTTGTTCACTTTATCCCCAATTAAAATTAGCAGTGTATATGTTTTTACATCTGCGCATTTCTTTCTTCTTCTTCTCGAGCTGAGTTGCGCCAGTAACCTAATAATTATATTTTCTTACGCGTTAGTAAGGCGGAGAAACACAAAACACATATGTGCGCTTACACACAAACAGTTAAGTCCCTTTCTACCAGAAATGTAACACTCGTATTTTCCTTACACTCTTTATATTGTCAATAGACATGCAGTGAGCTCACCTTCCTTGCAATAAGCTAATCCTGCATGTTCGTCAAAAATTCCATGGCTTACACCGTTGTGCGGGAAGCTGCATGTATGCCGCATTATTTCCCATTCAGGCTTTAAGAGGCGAAATTGGGGCTGGGGGGGGGGGGGGATGGTTTATTTCGAGAGTGACCTCGCCAGCACATTTCAACATTAGCAAACTTATTGGCACGCTTATATTTAACAGTTAGTAAACATGCGTATGTCCACGGCCGCTGGTATGTCTTATGCCACGCCAATTTTGGTGTGTACCAAACAAGGTAAACGAAACGTCTACGACAGCATCAATACGCGGGGCGAGACCAAGATAGGCCCAGTCAAAGTGTCTTCGGCTCGCCGAGAGTTGACGAATGTTTCACGACTGCTTGTAGAAGGGTCGAAGGGTTCTTGCGCGATCGCACGCACATACGCACAAAGTACCCCAGGAAAAGAAAACCACTACTGTGCTTAGTGCATGGATACCTGCGTCATGTGAGTCACCTGACGGGGCTTTTTTTGCTGCAGGTTTTTGGGTGTAGCGCCGCGTACGAATTGGTAAGAAAGAAGATGACAGGAAAGAGGCGCACTCGCAACTGAACTTTATTTTGCGTCGATTGCAAATATAAAGCTATGAAAAGCACCACGTGTTACCTCTAACACTGCCACATAGTAAAACCAGATAAAACCAGATAAAATGGCCTACCGCACTAATCATCGAGATAGTCTATTTCACATGAAAATAGGTCAAGAGACGGCTTGCTGATGCATCTGCTGCCCAACTTGTTGATGACATATGCTTCAAATAACTCACGCTCTTGTTTTCTTCCATATCTTTTAAGTGCTCGCGTCTTCTCCAGCTCAGGTGCGCAGTGGGCTGACGCGCACTGTTTTATGCAATGAAGTGCCAAGTTGCTTCCCGTACCACTCTTTAACGTGCCCTTATGTTCCCTTAGACGTTCGTTGAGGCACTGCCCCGTTTGACCGACGTACACCAGTCCGCACGTCAGGGGGATCTCGTACACGACGTTCCTTTGGCATTCGACGAAGGACGTGACGTGTTTCTTGGTGCAAGTCGGCGTCCTGTGTTCACGAGAATTCACTTGGCGGCACATGGCTCCGAGCTTGTTTTGGGCGCTGAAGACAACACGAACACCTACGCGTCCCGCGTTCTTTTTGATGCGATGTGAGACGCCGTGAATATAAGGGATTACCGCAGTCTTTGGGCGTGTCTCCTGTACTTTGTCTTTTTCTGCAGCATCGGTGCGTTTCTTGCACAAAAGCATTGTCGCCAATTCACATAGCATGTGAGAGGGAAACCCGGCAGCATTCAACCTCTCCGTTTGGGTAACAAAGCTGTCCTGGATCTTGTGGTGGCAAGATCGCTGCAATGCGTTCCTCAATGCCGATACCGCGATGCCCCGCTTGACTAGCTTGGAGTGGCCAGAGGTAAACGGGAGCAAGGCCTTCTTGGAGCGGGGAGAGTACGCCCAACAGACGTGTTCCCTTGCGAATGTGAGTTCTAAGTCCAGGAACCTCAAACGTTGCTGAGTTGGCAGCTCAGCAACGTTTGAGGTTCCAAACGAAGTAAAAGAAGGCACAGGACAGGCAGCGCCTGTCCTGTGCCTTCTTTTACTTCGTCGTCGTCTAGTGAGCGCTGTTTCAACAAAGATGAACGCATACCAACTCGCTCAAGCTTCCATTCTTATGCATTTTCAGCGCAGCTTAAGAAACTAGGGTCCTTAAAATTACGTATGTATGCATTTTCTATTAAAGGAACACTCCACCTAATACTTACCTAGTGATGTTGCACCTCAGATATGCATGATATTTACTTTTTGATCGACAATGTTCACAAGTATGAACAGCCGTACCAATTCAAGACGGCTGGCCCTTGGGCAAGTGGTTCAACTTTGGCCGAGTGGCTGAATCGAGGGACGTGCCGACAAACAGAAAGACAGACAGACAGAAAGACCAAAATTTCTGCGTTTAAGTTCCCCAAGAAAGACTATCGTCTTTAAAATCTGAACCGAGGTATTGCTTCACTGCTCATGCAACGTGGCGAAGCATTTCCTGGTTTTCGTCAGACACAGATGGACTCGTGCACTTTTTGCATAAAATCTTCATTTTGTTTTTTATTACAATAGCCTGCTTGTGTTCCAATATAGATGGAGGCCCGCAATGTGAACAACACTCATATAAATCAGATGTGCAATGAACTTCACCAGTTCGTCCGTCGTCACCTCTTTGTGTGAGCCACCTCTCTCTGCATAGGTTGGCGTTCCAAAATGTGCATCCAAGCATATTTATTCGTATTTTTGCAGATAGTATAGAAAAAAAAAAAACAGGAACGCAATCACGCGCTGTCCTAAAACGTCTCGCGCTGCTCTGTAGTGTGGTCCCGAGATCTGCTCCGGCGGCCTTCTTGTCGTGAGGAGAAGCTTTGCAGCCGGCGCCAGCACATCGCGCCCCAGCGACGTGTGGACCTCGCACGTAACCAGAGTAGATCTAAGATTGTGCACAAAGGTCAGTAGCTACGTACATGCGGCGGAGGAGACCACTTGGGGCCGCATACGAAACCAACCCCTGAATGACTACGGATGTCCCAGGCTGACGCAAAACTTCGTTGCCATCAGAGTATGAAGCTGAGGTGCTGTCATCTTCGGACTCGGAGCTCGTTGTCACTAATTTCAGGTGCGGTTGCTATATAGTTTAGAGCGGTGTGCGTTTCCTGCGGCGCAGGTGCACACCCATGCGTGCTTGACGACGACACCATAGGAGCAAAATGGCAACTTGGGCAAGTTGGTATTCGTCCATACTTCAGATTAACAGCACACTCACAAAACGAGCACACTAAAGGGAGAGGAAACGACACACGCAACAAGCGCTGACTCGCAACTGAAAGGTTTATTCTGCATCACACACACACATATATGTATACATCACATGCAGAACGCGTGACATGGATTGCCGCCGCTGGCTTGTCTACGTAAGATGAGTAAAATGAACTTGTGGAAACACCTGCCGCAGAAAATCAAATTCTAGTCACACCGATCAACTGACGCCTGGCCTACACAATTATCTTTTTTCTTAACAATGTGATATGACTCTGCCACCTCCCGGTTTATCTGCTGCCAGTGGTCATAAACAATCTTCGTTTCTGTGAAAACGGGGGAGCATCCACACGGAACGACAGTGCAAGGCCAGATTAGAATTCGCCACTGTCTTCAAAGAAGCATCGTGTTCCTTAAGTTTCGTGTTTATACAGCGTCCCGTCTGTCCATAATGCGTTCTACCACAAGAAAACGGAATCCTGTACACGACGCCACCCTCACACGGCACAAGTTTGTGGGCGGGCGTGATTTCACATTTGTTCTTGTGACGAGCTTCCTGGTTGACCATGGGGCACATCCTGCTAAGCTTGTTTTTGGCAGAGAACACAATGTTGACGCCAAACCTGTTCCCGACATTCTGCAGCTCGTGGCCCAACTTGTGCTTGTACGGAATGACCGCATATCTTGTAGGTTTTTCTCGATCGGCTGTACCATGGGATCCTTTCTTCACCTGCCGCAACAGTTTCTCGCACACTGAAGACGCAACGGGAAGAGGGAACATTGCGTCCTGCAATCTTCGCACTTGATTAAAAAAGCTCTCTTGAACTCGGGTGTTCACATGACTTCTTCAGAGCTGATCCTAGCCTCGAAGCAGCAATGCCTCGCTTCACTGTCTTGGAATGTCCCGATTTAAAATTCAAAATGGGTTTTGTAGACCTTGGGTTGTAAAACCAGCAGGTATGATGTCCTTGAAAGTCAAGCTGTAAATCCAGAAACCAAATCTGGTTGTCTGAGGGCATTTCTTTGGTGAAGCATAGTCCCATGCCTTCTTCCTAAAGTGTGCTCATGACTTCAGCGATGCGTTTGAGTCCATCTGCTTTTGGCAGAAAAATTAATAATAATCATCGATGTATCAAGAAACGCCTTTCACCGTATCAGCCAGTCTGACTTGAAGTTCCGTGTCGACTTTCCCGCTTGTTGTGCGTGTCGTTTCCTCTCCTTTTAGTGTGCTCGTTCTGTTGGTGTGCTGTTAATTTGAAGCCATAGGAGCGACTAGTGACGCAGGATGCAGCCCTGTGTCTGATATAACAATAGAAGCGAAACCGAAGCTGCTGGAAACTGGCTGAAAAGGTCACGTCTACACCTTATACATGTGGCGGACTTTCGATCGGAAATAATTTTTGGTAGAATAAATCTTCCTCTACTCCAAACAACAGCTCTCTAGTGAATAGCTGGCATAAATTTCAGGCAATTGTTACCGCTGAACACTGTCAGATTGCGAAGCTGACACCATAATTTGATATTTGACTTGCAAAAGTTCATTTGATTACAGAACTTTGATGTCACTGGAGCATAACGACAAATGGCGTGCATTTTTCTCAAGTTGGCCAGCCAAGTGCATTTTCCCAACAACACACGCACATTGGTTCGCGCAAAGGTCTGTAAAGAATCACTATATTGCCAAAACGGCCAAATGAAAACTTATTCCGAAAGCTCAGTGGCCGGACTAACTAGTAGGACGTGATAGGTGCACGAGAAACAAATTCAACATGCCAAAATCGACGATTCAAAGCATCGATCAGCGGTGATCAATTTGAATAGGCGTGGTAACAAAAGAGTTAAAAAGATGTCTAATATTGAAGCCCATTGTCAATGGGTGTCTCACACATAAAGCTAAGCCCCTGTGTCCAATGAACTCGTTTAAAACAACAGACACTCGCTGTTGCAATGAAACACCAGGTTCTTTTGCTAAGACGATCAAACAATCATCCACATACCTAAAGGTACGTAAAACCTTGGCCCCCTGCATTGCCTTGTCTAAACATTTTTTTTATTTATTATTGACAGGTACTGCGATCACCATTTGGTGATTTTAGCAGGGTGGTACATGAAGTTAGTCATGAACAAATGGCATGTACATGGACGTATAATATATAGAGGTTATGCAATGTGTATAGGGCAAGTACAATCTTCCACGGGCAAGAAGATACAATAAAAAAGTAGGAGATTGCATTTATACAAGCATATACAAGCATGCATGTAATATGATTCAACTGGTAAGTGCACTTTCTAATTCCGACGAAAGATTTTGTTTAACACCAGTGCTACTACACATGACCCTATGCATATTTCTTGCTTCTGCAAAAACAACTCTTCTCAAAGGAGACTACAGTGACACTACTAAGATAGAACTCTAAATAGACCTAAGAGGTTGTCTAGTCCTTTCGGCCCACAACATTTCCTCTCGCAGCTTGGAAATTAAACCAAAACTGCTCATTCTTGGGGGAATAATTCTTCAGTGATCCCCACTGCGATTGACACCAAAGTTTGGGCATGTTTGCGGAGATGGGAGCTACAAAGAAGAAGAAGCAGCTGGGTGCAAGTGCTGGTTGACGCCGAGGCGCGTAAGCGCCATTTTCGGGACGACGTACCGAAGCTGTTTTAAGGAGTATCACACTGACAAATAAGTCGTTGGTTCACTTTTTGTGTACTCTAGCGATTAGCAGGAATAAAGAAGCCATTTTTCTCATTTCACAACCACTGAGCCCTGATGACCTAATCGATAACTACTTGAACCATTGGCTCAATTTTTCATTCGTGGTCTCCTCAGGTCTTAACTATTAGGAAAACACGCATAAAAAAGGTCTCCGACCAAAATAAAAAATCCAGGGCTGAAAGGGCTAGGCTAATGCCGCACCGATTCTGAAAAGCCAAGACCCCATTTTTCACAATGCACGACCACGCTGCCCTGAAAAGCTCTTTGTGGGGAATCGAATAAAACAGATATTCCACATCTATGGAAAATACGCCGCCTCTTGATTGGCCATCCTCGAGAAACGTTATTATTTCAGTTGTTTATGCGAAGCTGGATCATCCAGTTCCAAAGTACCTAGCTGCCTCTGAAGGATTGAACTGCCATGACTCATTCTCACTTACTGTGCATAGACAGTGAGAATGCATAGTCAGTGAGTTCTAATTACTGTTGTGTCTAGCAAAGAAAAACGAGCCCTTAAAAATGGCCCTTCTTTCGTTCATTCATAGCAAGGGTCTTGTTCTGGCAGACTGAATGCCTTCAGGTAGTATACGAGGGTCAGTTGCCAGCTCGTAAAAAGGTCGCCTGCTTCGTGACACCAGCAGGCAGAAAAGAAAGAGTGTTCTGCACTCGTCGTCATGTCTACTAACAGCGGTGCTGACTAAAACCCCCATTCTAAAAAGACAGGGCGTGCAAACAAGGACACAAGAAAGAAGTCAGGACACCACAAACGCCCAACACTCCCAAGTTTAAATATGCACATATAGTATAGTGGACAGGGAGATAACTCAGTTGGTAGAGCATCGGACGTGTTATTCGAACATCGCACCTTGCCGACGGATCTTTTCATCGACTTCACTTTCTTCACATTTACATCCTAATTACTGCAGAATAACATCCCCTGTACTTTCCTTGGCTTTCTTGTCTGTTAGTTATAATTACTGTCGTGTTATAGCTAGAGAGTGTCTGTGCCTGACATGTCAATGTTGTAATGACCTTTGATTAGTTGAAAAAGAATTTTAGACGACATACACGATTTCGGTGAGTTATTGCTGGTAGGCCGCTTTGAGACATGAGGTTAGTGATCCAAGTGCAGCCATACGTATTGTGGACGAATCTAACCACCTTTTTTTTGTAAGCTTTCCAGTTTTCCAATGTCAGTGTTAGTGAATTACAGCATATTCTAAGATGCCAACAGACTGATTGTTGGTGTGGATGATTTCAATAGGCGTCTTAAAAAGAACAACTTACGGCGGCAGTGTGCTCAGTCAAGGCGCTTTGACCATGAAAGATAGCTTGTTATGTAAAGGCCTAAGTACTTGTAATGCTTACCTTCTGACAAAAGAACATCTTCTGTGCCATAGCAATGTATTAGTGGCTTCTTTTTTAATGTTATCCGCTTATGTACTACTGTGTTTTCAAAATTAATGCACATTTCCCATTGCTTACAGCCATCAACTACGGTACCTTATTAAAGTCCCCGTTTAACCTAAGCTGGTCTTCTTCGGTTGTTATTTCTTGATAAAAGACGCAGTCATCAGCGTAAAGCCTGACTTTTACGTATAGGTTAGCGACGATATCATTAATATATGACAAAAAGAAAAGGGGCCCCAAAGGCTGATCCTTGTGGGACGCCGTACTTGACAGGAGCTACATCTGAAACTGTTTTATTTACATCAACAAATTGATGGCGGTCAGTAAGGTAGCCTTTAATCCATGCTATCATTTTGTCATGTTTTAACACGGCACCTAGCTTATGAACCAGTTTACCATGCAAGACCTTATCGAATGCTTTGCTGAAATCCATAAGTATGGCATGCGTTTGTTTCCCTCTGTTTATAGTGCCAGCAAAGTCATGCACGATCTCAACAAGCCGAGTGGTTGTCGAGCGGCCTTTTCTAAAACCATGCTGCATATCTGTTAACATTCATAGAGAACGCTATGTGTTTGTGAACGATATGCTCTAAGAGCTTGCGAGATTTTGAAGGTAATGAAATTGGCCTGTAATTTTTTATGCAAGCTTTGTCCCCTGATTTATGTAAAGGTTATGAAACCGTTAAGCGCACAAAGACGGGAACAAGAAGACGACACACAGAGCGCTTGTGTCGTCTTCTTGCGCGCAGCAGGCTCCACCAGGAAGACACCTTCGAAGGTTTTCCCAGGAGATGCGCACGGTGACACAGGCAACGGAATTTTTTTGGAAATTGACCCTTGCCACTCTTCCCAAGAAGCGAAAAGCCGAATCGAGTGAACCATGTGTCAAGAAGATAGGTGATGTCAAAAAAGCGCTCTGTGTGTCGTCTTCTTGTTCCCGTCTTTGTGCGCTTAACGGTTTCATAATGTCAGTGTACCAACTAGCTCGGACCCAGCCTCTTATTCAGTATATTTATGTAAAGGTTTCATCCGAGCAACTTTGCAGTCTTCCCGTAGTGTTCTTCATTAATAGACGATGTATTTCGCACACCATTCTGCTAGCACTTTAAAAAAACAGTTTGAAATACCATCAGGTTCTGGAGCTTTCTTAATATCAAGCTTCAACAGTAAAGTTAGAATGCCATGCTCTGAAATAACAAGGTCAGGAAGGGAAGGCAGTTTTGCTTGGTAGACAACTGTCATCACTTGTGAACATGCTCTTAAAAAGATCATTACCAGCAGCACACACGAATTTCTCTTACCATTTACAAAAAAGCTGTCAGAAGATGAAGAGATTAAAGTCTGGCAGTAATGTCTTGTGAGCTTACCATATCTTTGACAATTTTTTCTTCAACTGTTGCAGACAGCTTCCTGCAGTTGTTCATCATTGTTAATTTTTAACCGCTCAAGCTTCTGCCTCATCTGTAAGGTCTCCCGTGTAATCCATGGATTACGACGCTCAGACTTCTTCACTCTTTTAGGAACAAAACGTTCCTCACAATAAAAAAACCAGGGCTTTCAAAGAATGCCAGAGGTCATCCACGCCACAAGTAAGGCCCACAACGTGATCGTAATTGAAAGCCAGCATATCTCTTATACACTCATCCTGAGCCCGTGAAAAATTGGGAAAGGATTGAGGCCCATTACTCTGGTTGGTTAAGACATTGTTAAGCGGGGGGTCAGGACAACCGCTTTATGGTCAGAAATACCTGCGGTCACTGAACATGAAATACTGTCTTTTATGCTGCCACTAACAAGAAACAGATAAAGAGTGGACCTTGAATCATTTTGAATTCTTGTAAATTCTTTAACGACTTGTAGGAAATCAAAGTTAAAAGCTAAGTCAGCGATAACATTTTCAGCACTTTTCACCGAATACGAGGAAAAAGTGTGCCCATTGATATTTGGCAGGTTGAAGTCCCCAGTCAGGACTAACTTGTCATCTTGTTTTACGTATGAATTCATATAAGTTTATAAGCGCTCCAGGTAATCAACAGCAGAGTGCGGAGGTCTGTAGGCAGTTCCAAGTATACCTTGTTCACGTATAGTTTACAAAAGATGCTTTCTACATGTGGAACATCAGGCATTCTCTGTAGTATTATTGATGATTTGTGCAGTGCAGCAATACCCACCCCCCCTCTTCTGTCATGATCCCTACGCAACACCTTATAATTAGTTGGTGCAAATTCACTGTCAAATGTATCATCACTTAACCAAGTTTCGGCTGCTATGGCTACTCAAAAAAAGCATGCTCCCCAGTTGCACTGTTTTATTGACGACACTGTGGCAATTCATGTTACGAATAATGTTGAGGGGCCTACTGTTGCTACTGTGAAGTCACTTCTTGTTAGAAATTTTAAAACGCTTCCCTTCAGCTTTGCCCCGTCCAAACATTACGCTGTCTATGCTTAGCTTATCAAAAACCAGCTTAGCCTTAGCATTGTTTTCTTTTTTCTTTTTTGCACTTTGCCAGAATTTTTTCCTGATTTGGCGTACTTTGAATGAAATGTTTTCCGTTACAGAAAGCTTTGTTCTCTTTAACTTTGACCACGCTTTAAGAATGACAAGTTTCTCACGATAATCTAAGAATTTTATTATCACTGGCCAGCTCCTTCCAGTCTTTCTGCCTAGCCTGTGGCATCTCTTCATGCCATTAAAGCTTGAGTCCTTGGCTTGTCTGTGAATAGGTCATTTTGCCGTATTTTTGTTAGGCTGTCCGATGTTTGAGTGTCGTCCTCCTGTATCCCGTAAACAGTCAAGTTATTCCGTCTAACTTATTCTGGAAAAATGACGCTTGTGTTTCCAAAGCAGCACCAGTTGCATCATCATCTTAAGTTCCGGTGCTAAGGACTCTAAACCGCCTAGTCTTTTCTTCATATCTGCTATGTGTGATTCCATTCTATTTTGATTCGATAACGGGTTACTTGTGGTAGTCGTCATGTTATTCTGCCCTTCAAGCAATTTCATCAAAGGTTCCCTCTCAGTAGGGCCTGGGATTGCCTCAGTATTGTCACGTGACATTGAAGTATAGCAGTCGGCAGGTTCAAGATGAAACATATTATTTGGGCAAACCTGTGCCCGGGAAACGAAAAGTCAAGCTACTGCAATACATGCTGTACACTGATAGCGGTGGACAGAGTGTCGGCCGTCGATAAACTGATCTCCAGTAAAACGTGTTGGCATTTAAACACGCGGCATTGAACATTTGAGCCTTATCGCTGGTGGACACATTAGTTCCAGTATAATCTCCACTGTTCATGTTTGCGCGCCTATAAGAAGGTTCTAAAATTATCTGGAAGGTTTCCGGACATTAGGGTGCGGCTTGCACAAGGCAGTGGCTACGTGTGCAGTGCACTAGTTACATAAAAATAACGAAGGCACCGCGCGTGGCAATATCGCTGCATGACAACAGACGTAAAAGGAAGCGCATCAGGCAGTGCACAAGTACTAAAACCGATTGGGCGGGGCAGCAGCACCAAGAAATGGCTGTCACTACGATAGCACTTTGCAGGCAAGAACTAACCTGCACCAAGAAGCAGAGCGGATTTTGAAGCATCATTCCCAAAGCGCTGCTGCCGAGCGCACTGAAGGAAACTTGCGGTGCAACTCATTTTTAAGTCCCACGTGATGCGACGTCACAGTAGAAGGCGTAAGCGCAGACACCAAGCTGAAAGGCACGGTGTTGTTAACCAACCGCTGAAACCCCGATGACTATAGGTCGGCAAACTCACTCATGAGTCGACTCACTCAGATCGAGCCCCGAGTCTGAGTGAGTCCCGGTGAGTAATATTTTGGTGAGCTTGAGTCCGAGTGAGTCCGGTTGAGAAAAATCTTAGTGAGTCTGAGTCCGATGGAGGAAAATTTTGGTGAGTCTGAGTCCGAGTGAGTCCTAAGCGCAAAATATATTTCTTAAGTGAGTCTGAGTGAGCTCCACACTTTTTTGCTGACCTATGGTTCTTTCTACACAACTTCAGCATTACTATCAGCCTTATGTCAGCTCACGTTTGTACTCCCGTCGACTCACACATACTTCAAAGCACTAGCGTTCATACGCCCGTTCAATATTTAATAATAAGTGCGTGAGTTATGGAGAGGGGGGGTGGAGCAGACTGACCTCTTCCCCGCAAACTCTTTCACAGGAAGTTCTTGATGAAAATATCTCGTGTGAGGCACATCTTTCACTAAAAAAAAAAAACGTCCTTACTGGATTGCAGCCACTGATAACCCATATCTGAAGGTGCAAGGTCAAAAGGTGCCAGGTAGAGGACCAGTTATGCAAGATATTGGTATTAAAGAGCATTGACACCATGGTCGAAAAAGCCAATTATACGCTATCGTACTCATGAGTCGACTCACTCAGACTCAGATAGAGCCGTGAGTCTTGAGTCTGAGCGAGTCCAAGTGAATATTATTTTGGTGAATTTGAGTCCGAGCGAGTCCATCTGAGAAAAATTGCAGCGAGTCTGAGCCCGAGTGAGTCCGGTTGAGGAAAATTTTGGTGAGTCTGAGTCCGAGTGAGCTCTAAGGACGAAATATATTTCATGAGCGAGTCTGAGTAAGCTCCACATTTTTTGCCAACCTATGTACGTTTTCACCAAGATTGGGACCACAGAATCCATCATGTTGGCATACAAAGGGCCTCTTGCTTGTCGTGGGCAGAGTCCACTTCTTGGGAGGGGCATCCAGCTTACCTCTGACCAGGCTTCCAGCAGTTCGGACATGCATCAGGGCTGCCCTTGTAGTACTTGGTGCAAAGGTGAACCACACACACGTGCTTGATGGTGTGGGGTACGGGACCAGATACAAAGGTTATCGAAATAGAGGTTGATTTTTCCGTGCATCTGGCAGCCATGATGTTGGCATTTGGATTGCGATAGTGCAATTCGTTTAGAATCTGCTCTGGTGTCTCATTCCAGTAGGCTCTTGAAATCGCACCCCTGACTGCCACAGGAGGGGCTGCGAGGTATTGCTTCCCATCTGTAGCGACATTGAGCCGTAGATAGCGGTATCAAAAGAAGTGGGGAAGAAAGCAAAGGACGAAGTGTTGGCAAAAGAGGAGAACCCGCGCTTTGTATGCAGCTTGGAACGTACCGTATTTACTCGATTCTACCGCGCCCTCGATTGTAACGCGCACCCGTTTTCCGCGACCAAAAAAAAAAAAAAAAGTAATACATCGATTGTAACGCGCACCCATTTTTCGTGAGAGAAAAGAACAAAAAAGTCCGTAGGAGTCAAACTTCACACATTCAGAAGAACAAGTATTTGGGTTTTAAAGAACTAAAGTTTCAAAAAGTAAAACACTAAGTCAAAAAGCGGGCCTCGCCGCTAAAACTGTCACCACTACGGCGGCGATACGAGTCGCGTAATGGATCAGTCCTCGTCGCTGTCAACACTCTTCGATTTCGGGAAACCGGCCCTGCTTTTGTCCACAGAAACTTTTTCGCGAAGCTTTGCTGTAAAAAATCTTCTGCTTCTGTTTGCGCCAGTCTCGCACGCACGTTTCGGGAACTCCGAACGACCGCGATGCGGCCCGATTTACGTCCGTCTCTTTGCACATGTAATAACTATTCTTTTAAATGCGGCATCGTGGTACACTAGTCGAGTATTTGGAGTCGGCACTTCCATGCCGTCGATGCGAACGCAGAACGGGATGACAATCTCCTCAGCACACGTACCAACTGAAAAAATGGCCAGAAATGGCCAAGGCGCGTAGGAGGCGGCCATTTTGAAATGTCGATGGCAATACGATAACAGAGTTTCTTTTTCGATTCTAACGCGCATGCGATTTTTGGACTCGTTTTCCCGGAAAAAAGGTGCGCGTTAGATTCGAGTAAATACTATACCTGAAATGGGCGTGGTGTTGCCTCTTGTAGTTATTAAACCGTTTTCTGCTGGCGAAAACACCCTTGTCCCACATCTTAAGGTGCCAAGAAAACCGGGACTCCGCGATCCAAGCGACCCGACAAAATTCCAGCAACAAAAATGGAGCGGATAACATGCAAGCGAATGACCCAGCGAGCTCTGCACACGCGCCCACAAAATGAGGCAAGACAATCGAACCAATTCACCTCATCGGATCTCGGTGTTGCGTACGACAAGCTAAAGGCATGCTACGATGGTCTGCGGGCGCTCGGTGTAGTGGCTCGAAGGTCACCTCACGGATGATCAAGTTGCAGAAGATTACGTGTCCGTGGCAGCATATAAAGAAATTACTGCTGCTGCACTGTCGTTGCTGTGTCACCACATACATGGAGGCGTCAGTGATTCACGACAGTGCTGCAACTAATGACGTCGCGAATTAAGGTACCGCTACGGCAGGAAGTCGTGCCCTCGGGGATCAGATGAGACACGGGCTCGTAGGCTCTCGTCTTCCGAAACTTGAAGCCCCCTTTGAGCTCTCCTCGACATCAAGGGTGAAAAAAGTGCTCCTGAGGCAAAAACCAGTCAAAAAAAGACGCCGGACAAGGGGAAGAAGTGACACACACAACGACCAGTTGTTGTGTGTGTCACTTCTTCCCCTTGTCCGGCGTCTTTTTTGACTGGTTTTTGCCTCAGCGTCATGTGCCAACTGACCCAGACTTCGACGTAAGTGCTCCTCCCTGGACATTGTGCCATGCTCACTCACCCGTCTCAGAAAGCGGTGGAGGCCCTGCTGCATAACGCGACATGGGAGATTAGCAAAATGCCTGTGCACTAGAAGAGAATAATGCCATTTCTAAAAGCTCGAAAGGAAAAACAGGGACACACACTCGCAACTGAATTTTATTATTCTGTTGCTTCGCTTCGTAAACCCTCAAGCATGCGCACAATACCACAAGAAAAGAGCTTACAAGATACGCCAATCATATTCTACAAGCTAGAAGAGCATACTGATTTTCACGAGGAGACCATGAGGGACGCTAATACATTGTTCTCTTTGGAAGAACAAGTTATGAACGATTGGTTTTATGGACAGACTATGTAATGCCCCTTGACATCAATGGGGTACTTCTTGCGGGTGGAAAAACTGTTCCTGGCCTGGAACAATGTATCATTGTATCAACATTGCCTCATTGTCCCTTTTTGAAAATGAGTATGCTTTTCTAGGTGATAGGATATGATTAGGCATTGATCATATCTTTTAAGCTCTCTTGCTGTTTTACACGAGAATTGTGATTTCACACAAAATTGCTTTGACATCGTAACTTTCAGCTACCTTTTTCATTCTGCATGAAAGCCATAAGGGAATGAGCCCGTCTATTTCTGTGAAGCTTTTGTTTTATATCAGCCTGCCGTATGAAGCCTGCATCAGAGCTAGCGGGTACCCAGGCTCTCGCAAACGAGCCATTTGTTCATGAAACGCACTATTTAGAGTGTTGAAACAGGACAAGTCTGATTGGAAAGAGTTTCGTACTATGCCATTCATTACAAGCTCCCAGCCATCCGGGGCGAGAAGGACTAGAAAGCGCTCGTCCTTGTGTTACTCTTCTTTTCTCTTGTCAAGATGGCACCACAGTGTGTTTGGAACGGTGGAGAGCTTTTCTCTCTGCTGCAGAGCATGTAATGGCGTTAAGCTGCTCTGTGGTTTGTACATTGGGGCTGACGAGTTATTTGCCTTGGCATTTCTCGTCAAGTACAGTTACTGACTATGAAATCGAGGCTTCGACAGACATCCGTTTATAGAGTCCCCGTTGCTTCACACAGTGTTGCTTCCAGTTCGATGCTCTTTCTGCCGTGACCAGCCATCGATGGTGGCCTGTCAACTTGACTGCGTGTGATGCAAACCTGTACTGTCTGCGCAGGTGGTGGCCAAGCGACTCCTTGACTTCTTGGTGAGCCATCCCAACTACAGCCGCCTGGTGGTGCATGGCTTTAGCGTGGGTGGCTACCAGTTTGGCGAGGTGCTGGTCAAGATTCGCAAGGAAGGAGGCGATTACAGTGCGGTTGTGCCTCGCTTCAAGGCACAGGTGAGTCGAACGAGGATGTCAGCCTTTAACATGAATGCATACCAACTAGCTCAGCTCTCCCTTATTATAAGCGCAGATGAATGCAATGTAGTATCGCTAACTAGCCCAATCGACCAGGTTGTGCAATGCACCTGAGAAGGCTAGTTGGTTTATGCCATTGCATTTACTTTCTTGTAAACTCAAAAGTAATGGTGTAGAGACCCACAGTAGTCCTATTCAGCCGCTTAATTGACGAAATTTTATTAAAACCAGGCACGCAGCCACGATATCAACCCCTATTTGTGTTATGCCTGTGTGTTGGTATGTGTACATGTACACCCGTGAGCAAAAGCATACGGACTTTGCATGGCCAACAGCTTCTCCGAGACGTTTCCGCTACGTCAGCGCAACCTCGAAGACTCATCCCTCTGTTAATCGATGGCCTGTCTATTTTCTCACTGCGCACAAATATTTTTTTTATCTTTCTTCTTTGTAACACGACATTCTTTTTTGCAGTCATAGCTTCTGTCTCAGAAGCAGTATATCAGTCATCAGTCACAACCCATTGCCCAAGCTGATACCTACCATACCTACACCACTTGAGGCGTGCCATGATTGCTGTGATGGAGCTACAAAAGTAGGAGTGTTCAACATAGACCTGAGGTGTTATTTACAGATGGCTGAATAGAAAGGCGGCCACGGTAGCGCCACGGTAACACTTTACATTGTCATCTACCACTGTATTCGTCCCGCAAAACAAGAGTTCCAACCGCCGCCTATCTGCATGGACGACTAGAAGTGAATTCACGACTAAACATCCCTGGCTTAGAGGATGATAACTTTTTTTTTTTAAACCCACACTTGCGTTAAAAACAGGGTGTCGGAACGAAATGTTTTTCGTTTCGGTTTTAGGTTCGTTCCACCGCGAAAAGTTCCGTTCCGTTTCTGTTCCGGAACGAAAAAAAAAAAACGTTCCATAACGGTTTGTAACGTTTTTTTTTTCTTTTGTATGAAAATAAAGTGTGAAAAAGGTAAGGCAATCATAAAAAAAAACATTGGATATGTGATGTATTTACTTGCCCTCCTCTTAAGAAAGTGGGACAAGGGTATAACACGTTCATCAGAGGTGCGGAAGTAACTGTACCACGTATTCCTACCAACCAGCACAAACCAGTATTCATTTCAAAGTCATAGTATTTCTTTCTCACAAGACAAATACGAATTTTTTTTGTTGGCTTAATGCTTTGTGTCAAGGGAGTGAGCACGATCTCATAAGCGGCACGTCATTGAGTGTACTCTCTTATGTGCGAGACCGCTGTTCTGATAAAACGATTGCCAAGCCTGCGTGAAACATGCAGCACAGTCACAGCAAAAGCTAGAAGAGCGGACTTTGTAGAGCCCGTTGTAATCTCTTGGGGCAACTAATACAAGTACACATGCAAGGTACCCACCACGTCATAAATCATCGCTATTTTTCTGAAGTAGCGAAGTTCCCACTATGCCATTTTTCGTCATTCTTCGGAGAATCGTGGTACCCGCTAGACACCTGTAAGGCATTATCTGCAATTTTTGCTGTGGCTGATAATGAAGAATTATGGCTGAGCACTTTGCAGTGGGTGGGAAGCAGTGTTGCGGAATGGGCGCCCCCATTCCATTTCAATTCCATTCCAGAGAATTAGAACTTGCCGCAATTCCATTCCTTTCAAGTCCTCGGAAAGAAAAAAACTTAGCCCATTCCAGCTCCGGGAATGGCCTGGCAGTTCGATTCCATTCCTGTATATCCTCAACATAGGAAAGGCATCTTGATAGCTTTATCGAATTAAGAATGAACGCCCCGTAAAGCTGATGTCATCAGATGCATTAAGAACTGCAAAAGTACGCAAAACACGTTACCAAGGTCGAGGGATAGTAGCATGGTGACATATCTCGTGCAGTACAACCACCCTACTAATTTCTATAGGGGCAGTTCTCCCGCTACCTATAGTATTTGCGTGGTCAACATATGTTTGAACGAATCGGTGGTGTTTCAATATTGTTCAAGCTTAAATCTGTTAATGCTAAAATGACGACATAGCGTATTTTTATGCTGACAAAAGCGCCTTTGCACCGGAATACGGAACACTGGGCCGCACTGCCCGTCAGCATTCACGCTTGTCAAGTGCGCCTCGCAAGCATGGATTGGGTGAGGAGAACTTTCTGTGTTCGCCTGTGCGCAGGTATGCAATGTCTTCTTTGTCGCAAAGGTTATTTACGTGTGTCAGGTACTAAACTGCTCGTGAGATAAAGATCAGGCTGTGCATAAAGTATTCGCCACTTTCGGGTGGGGGTATCAATGGGAACCAACATGCAGGGGTAATTTGTTTCTCCCTTCGGTATCTGCTGGGATAATGCATTTGTTTTTACACTAACTTATGCCTCTGTTTGTAGTACGCCCGTTGCTTATAAATGTACTGTGCTTGTAATCAGCCAAGCTATTTTAAAAATACTGCTTTAGTGTTAATTTGCGAGGCTCTGACTCACTAACGTTTGAAGTTTGAAAAGATCACGTAGACGAAAACGTTCTCTATTTTCGGAAAAAGACGTATTTCCTTTCCCATTCCATTCGGTGCAAAAGGCGCTTAATTCCATTCCCATTCCACTTCTCTGAGAGTTGTCCCCATTCCATTCCGGGGTCACGAAAATGTGGAATGATTCCGGAGTCATTCAAATTCAGGAGTGGCAACTCCGCAACACTGGTTGGAAGCATTAAACCACACACTCATTGCGCTATTAGCATTGTGTGATGACTGGTTGTTATTTTACTCTTCTTCCACGCTATCTTACATATGTTAACAAGATTCCTTGCCCGACATGACGGCTGTATAGAGTATTTTTGCGATAGAGTTATAAGCACCAGCGTGACACTGTAGTGGAAGACCGACTGCCACGCAGAGGGCGCGGATCCTGGAAATTTGTTTCTCATTAAATTTTTTCTTATATCACGCGATAGCGGTCACATACACCGGCAGCGGCGGACAACTATGGTGCCAAAATCGGCTGTTGTGATCTCATAACAGCTTTCGCTGTAACAAACTTCAGCGCCGAGAATGCCCTCTCCACTTTGGCCTGATTTACAGGCGCGCAAAAGTCCACTTGCGTTAATATAAGCATCTCGCGTTGCCAGTGTTTTCGTTTTTCTCACAATTTCAACATATCTTTGCTCTGGAATTCCTGTCTGAGGTACGCGCTAATACTATACCCTGAGATATGCTTACATTGCATGCGCTCAGTTGTTCCGGATTGCGAAATTTTCTCGTGAACCGAAAAACGATCGAAAAAATTTCGGTTTCACTCCGGAACGAAATAATAAATAAAGTTTCGGTTACGTTTTCGTTCCGGTCAAAAATATCGTTTTTTTGTTTTTCGTTTTCGGTTTTCGTTCCGTTCCGACACTCTGGTTAAAAATGTTGCGCCTGCCCATCGAACATAACATAAGCGTCTTCAAAGCGGTACACGAAGCAACGTCCTGGAGCCCAACAAGATGTGTAACCGTTAGTGACAACGTACTTTAAAGGAGCCGTGAGCTCATGGAACAAGTTCATAGTAGGATTTGCAGAAGGTTATCCAGTGGCAATGACCAGCTTCATTGCTGTTGCCAGACTGACATGTCTGGAGCACTGCCAAATTTGAAGGAGTGCGCCCAAGAGCTACGGAAGAATTTTCAATGAAGCATGCTTGTCCGGTAGCTGCTACCTTGATGTCTACGTCGAACAGATCAACCACGGCATTTTGAATCGCCACTTGCGCAGGAATCATGACATGATGCTTAACCAACTCACTCAAATGACAGTTGTGAATGTCACTCCTGCTGAGTCATGTTCAAGGCTGATGGGTCACTAATATTCTGATTTCTGCTTAGTCATTCTCTTATTTGCTGAATTGTTCTTGACAAAACACTGAATGAAGTTGATTCATACTGATGTTTCTCTAAGAACACAGTAACATAATATAACCATTGAAAAAGAAAAGTTGAGAATACATATTTTCATGTCAAAGCATTTTGTCATGTAAACCTGTAGTTTGTTCTTATTTTTGTGCGACAATTATGTAGACACTGCAGACTCATTTTTGCCGCCACCGCTGTTATTTTCGGTATCAAGTCCAAAACACCGCCCCACGCCTCGTGTTATGTGTGCGTGTGAACACTGCCGAAGATTGCAGCTCTAGCAGAGAGGAAACGACGAGGGTGGCGAGGCGGGCTTGTTGGTTGGTCATACTTGAATGAGTTGAGCGCATACGAGGACATGCCAGTGTGTGTACGTCTCTTCCTTCTGTCCATGTCCTCGTATGCGCTTAACTCATTCAAGAGAGGAAACGAGCCGGGGGTCTCTCTTGCACACATAGAGGGGTGCCAGAGGGGGGCTCCGAAAGCAAGTGCGTACTTTGAGCATGCGCTGTATCAGCCAACGGTTGATACCTTTTGCGTGTTGTGTTCTCATTGCAAAGTTTCGTGGAAGCCATACACAGCACGAAGGTTGCGCTGCACCGGCTGCATTTACTTAAGCCAGTATTTTGCTGGAGTTTCGTCAGGTCTTGTGCTAAAGCAGTAATCTGGTAGTATTACTTCGTAGTACAGTAGACTCTCGATAATTCAAACTTGAGGGGACCTCAGGATTTTATTTGAATTATCAGAAGTTCTCATAAATATAACTCGGCAACACACCAACTAAGTAAGACTTGTTGCTGGCATACCTGCCAAGTCTCCCGGATTTTGAATGTTTCTCCCAGTTGTACGGGTCATAGGAAAATCTCCCGGAAATCCAGTTTTGCCGCGCGCATCCAGTGCTTTGTCTGGTCACATGAGCAAAGTTGTCTGGCCACGTAGTAGAAAGGATTCTTTTTTTTTTACGATGGTAGAAAGGTTCAACTCAGTTTCATTGCGCATGAAGTAGCTGTGCACTTTGCGCCACAGTCCAGCACTTAAAAGGGTAGCCGTTACCGATGCCTGTCGCGATAGCGCGTTTGCCAGCGCTCGCGACCGTCCCCATCTCAACAGCGCCCCTTATGGTCCCTTGCTCGACGAAATAACTGGTAAGCAAGCGACGACAGGCCTCGCACGCGGAGCGATGTTATCGCATGTGCCCTTCGCGCGACGGTGACGGCCGGGTCGTTTCATCTCTGCTTCAACCGCGTTCGTCCCTAGTGCTAGCGCGCTTTCACTCGCACGTGAAACAGACGATGTGTGAGCGATGTTATCGGTTTGGACTCTGTACAGATCAGCGGCGACTGCAAAATCCCGCTGACAGTGTTCATATATTTGCAATCGCAGTCTCCCCCCCCCTCCCCCCCCGTTGAGTAGATCTCCCGGATTCCGTTTTTCCAAACTTGGCAGGTATGTGCTGGGCAAGTTGGTTGAAATCTATAGGGTACATTTTAGCGCAAACTATGAAAGAAAGCACGGGAAAAGAGTAGGACAGATTGTAGAGTAGGGCATGCTCTTTACACATGAATCCCCTTTCTGTAACACTCTCCAGTTTTTAGATCTGTTATTAACCTTTGACAAAAACCATGTTTGTTGGCAGTACAGCCCACGTGCACAGAAAGAGATGCTCCCGTACGATTCTGCCCACTCAAAGTTAGTAAAGAGAGCTATCGCTACCAACTGCCTTGAGTCCGCCCTTATGAAGTCGTGTCCTCACACCATGCAGGTTAGTTTTGAGAACCAAATGGCAAGGCTATATGCAGCCGGCTTCCCGAGTTTGGTCGTAGTGGCCGTTTCGAAAACCCTTCTTCAGAAGGTGAAGGGCATAAAAAGGAAAACGTCTAGCCCTGTCCAAAAAGGAGGCCAGCCCGCAGTGGTCACGTACATCCACCAACTTTCCCACAACCTCAAGAAGGTTGCCAATAGATACGGTGTGCCCGTAGTCTTCTCGGCTCCACGCAAATTGGCTGGACTGTGTCCGCGAATTAGCCGCGTTGACAGAAAGTTCGGTTGCCAGAAGAAGCACACCAGACCTTATATGAAATGCACGACGGGCGTTGTATATGAGATACCGCTGTTGTGCGGGAAGACGTACGTGGGCCAAACTGGGCGATGTGTCAACGACCGAGCACGGGAGCATGAATTATCCTTACAGAGTAAAGGAAACGTGCACTTACCTGCGCATTGCGTAGCCTGCAGTTGTGAGCCGCTTCTTTGTGAGATCCAGATAATAGGCAGGAGCAGTGACACATTAGCGCGAGAGTTATTGGAGGCGTTCCACATTAAGAAGAGAGGCACGAGTTGTATCAGTGATACGTCTGTTTGTCTGTTCCAAAACGAGATGCAACTATTTGATAACTGGCGCACGCATGCGCACATGATTATTTGTTGTTGGCTTCACCTTTCGAATAAACAGTTGAAGCGCTCGACCTTTCTGCTTTCCTCTTCTCTTTTCCTGTGTTTTCTTTCATAGTTTGCGCTAAAATGTACCCGGGTGTGTCCAGATAAGATCGAACACGAGGTCCCGGTCACCATTCCCGATTTTGATGAAATTTGCTCTAGGTCTAGGCATTACACCCAGAACAATGGTTTCGAAGTTAGTCTTGCGAAAAAAAAGTTTGCTTGCCTGAAAAAAAAAATATACATATTTTGGCCGCAAAAAACACTTTTCCGCCAATTTCGCGATTTCTGAATTTTGAGCGCACATGCGGAAAAAACGGTGCACTTTTTGGTCACAATATTTGTTCCCCTCAAAGAACAAGTGAAATACAATCTTATGAATATATTATTTTCCTTGCCTGTCGAAGCACTTTTGAATAAACAAATCACAAACTTGGCAAATCGCACAAAGTACCTGTATTTGAGGAATTTATTGCTGCAGACAAGTTAAAGTGAGGATAATAAAAATCGGGGCACATTAACTTTCATACTTTCCCTCTCTTTTAAAATAATTTTCGTGGTTTTATCACGCTCCATTTTACTTGATAATTGGGCTGAAACGTAAGTGATTTACCAAAAACGCCGAAATTTGAAAACAGTTTTCCCAAAAAGGCCATTTTTAATTTTTTTTAGATCCCTCTGAGTGAAGTCAAGGATGTCAGCTATCATTCTGCATAAAAAAACGTTGCATTATTTTGGTTGCTAACAAGTTATAATGCGTCAAATGTGACCAAGTCAGCCTAGCGGCCGTGTCGTTCGTTATGTGCTAAAACTCGGATATCAGTTGTTCAAAATACTTGTACGTGACATAATCACAAATCAGTAGCTCCACACCAACAAATGCGCAGCCAGGTGTCGTGGTTCAGCAAGCTTTGTCATGCGATCAGCCGCTTCACAAACCCGCAGCAGCAGCCGCTCGATGCTGTGGGTGCTCACATTACATGAGTGCCACTTCGACTGCGGATGAGCTCCGCTTGCGCGGCAAACTACGCTCAGAGGACGAACGAGAGAATGAATGTATCACTGTGAAAGTTTGTGGCTGTTAAGTGCCAACAAATGTCATAATATGCAACGAAAACTCTGCCGGTAACTTTGCAGTGAGCACCTCCAGTAATTTTCCAGTGACTCTACCCCCCGCACACTCCTAGCGCCGCCGCGCGGCAGCTACAGTGACATAGCAAGCTCTCCCACGGCCGGGCTAGACTGCAGGCGTGCGCGCGCGTGCGTGCTGTCTAGCTCGGCCGTGGCACAACTTTCAGCAACTATAGGGGGCGCCACAAGAAATTCAATATGGCTGTCGATCCGGTGATCACCCGCACGCACGGAGTCATCACCGCATGTGTTTGTCGCTGGTTGCTGCCGCTTGCCGGCTAGGATAATTTTCCACCGCATTCAACTGCGATGCAGGAAGTAGCTCACGCTTGAGCGCATAAACTGTGAGACACACGGCACAATTTTACATCTGATTTGACGTCCTACTTGCTGAATGGTGATGGAATGATGATGTTTCGTCGTACTGGGTCGCCGCATCGGGCGTCCGGCGTGCATCAAACTCCGCAGGTTTTTGTTATCCGCCCGGTCTGGCGATCGCATGGCCGTACAGCCATAGTGGTAAGCAGCACGGGAGATGGGCAACGTCGTGCCGCTGGTCGGTTCCTTACCGCTCCCATCATCATGTCCGAGGATGCTGAGGTATTTGTCAGTATCGCCGCTATCAGTGGCATGAAAAAGATGTGCTACAGTTATTTTATCATTCAAACCAATTCCTAATTCAATAATGCGGCGCTTCCATTGTGGCACTCATCTAAAAAAGCGCCGGCGTCCAAGCCACTCGCGAGATCGGGAACCACGATGGGAAGGCACCTGCGATGGGATCGCAGATAAACAGTGACACTGCAGGCCATCTCACCCAACCGGCTTGCTTCGCTTCCACCTTTGCTCTTCATATTGAGGGTGTCGAGAAAGCTGATTGCCTATGTGGACGCCTGACATAAGAGTACAATCTCAATCATGTTGCCAAAATTGGAGCACTCTACGGCATGCTCGCGCTCGATCGCGGACGGCAGCGGCATCTGCCCAGCTGCCGCTCGCTGGTGTCAGTTGCGGCAGGCTGTTGCGATGTGCTTTTCTCTCGCGAAGGCATAGTTTTATTGACCGTCGTCTTGTAAATGAAGAAAAAAAAGTGCACTCGCCTGCTGGTAGCACAGCACGTAAGGTGTCTCGATGTCTGTTGAGGCGGGTTCGTTTCGGCCGGCCACGGCGGCCGCATTTCAATGGAGTAAAGGTGCAAAAGAACACCTGCGTGCTTAGATTTAGGAGCACACTAAAGCATCCCAGGTGGTCGAAATTAATGAGGAGCTCCTCCCTGCAGCGTGTGCCATAATCATATCGTGGTATTGGCACGTGAAACCCGAGCACTTCAGTTGCGTCCCAGAAGTCAGCCGACGTTGAAATGCGTGATGCACGCCATCATTTTCTGTGGGACAAGCTTCCCGACGCGCACGTGGATATCCCATTCACTTTTCTGCCGCTGGTTCAAGGGAAAACTAACCACGTTTACGACGCCTTTCATGGTATACGGTTTGAGCATTTTGGCGCACAGTGCGCGCGATATCGCTTGTACTATTTACCCGTAACTGAACCGCAAAGGTTCCACGATGTTGCACCAACAAAATCCATCATAATTCACGGGCCACACGCACAACAAGTTGCAGGAAATACCGACGACGAAGCACAGCCCACTACGTTGTCGCCAGGCAAGTTTTCGTTCAGCCACCGGATCCTGACTTTCACCGGTTGCCGCGTGGCGGCGCCACCGTAGCTGAAAGTTGCGAATAGCATTACGGAGGAGTTTTGTGACCAGAAAAGCATTGAAGGAGTCTGATACAACCAATACGATAGCGTCGTAGGCATAGGCCTATCTACCGGGGGGGGCAAGAGGGACGCTAGCCCCCCCCCCCCACTGAGATATGTTGGGGGCGCGGAGCCCCCAACTTTCGACAGTGGTTATTCTCGGCTGCAGACTGGGAAACTAACAAGTAAGGCAAAGTTTTACTTGAACGCAGCAATAACGTAATTTTATAATAAAGTTTGTCCTACGATTCTGCTGTGACGACTGTTCTCAGTGTGTCATGACCACGCACTGTAGGCTACCTGCGGTGCGGGCTGCCTATTTCACGCTTGTGCGTCTTGGGCTCTAGCATTACAGAGGAAGCTATCGCTCAGCAGGGGCTCTAAAACAACACACCAATCTGTCATGATTTTATATTGTTCTGCCTGGCCTGAAATTTAGGTAATCCGCGACGCATATATGGGCGGGAACCAGCAAACGTTTTATAGCCCGATCAAACGCTCTCCTTTTTCAAGAAATTCAGTTTCTTTGAAAACGAATAGCATTGCCACTGCTCCATATTCAAGCTGCTGTGAGTTGATGAGTGTGCAGAAGTGTCCAGTATTTTAGTTGTGCCTAGCCAGGACAGCTAAAATAGATTCCCACTTTAGTCTCCGATTAGCCTGCTTCACTTTGCTTATCATGTGGTAGCCTGCAGCAATCGCGGCGGCTTGTAACAAGGCAGTGGACTCGAGCACATTCAAAAATTTAGCTTTCAAGTTTGCCCCGTTAATTGATCTACCTCACCAGGGAGATGATCAGCGTCCACGGTTTTCTGGAATAAGGCTGCTTACCTGTAAAGGATTGTGTCTGTTCCTAATACAGTCTACTCTCGTTACAACGGACCATCATAATCCGGCAAAATGAGTCCGTTTTATCCGAAGTCCGTAATATCCAAACTTCGCGGGGGGGGATTGCGTTACCGTGTGACGATCGCTCCGATTTCGCTCAGCAGCAGGCTAGTTCTGCTGGTGAACGCTGAGTGCATTCGCCAGCATGTTTACAAAAGACTTAATCACTAGCAACGGTTATTAACAAAATTACAGCGCAGTGCCGTTACAGTAGATGCAGGGACGCCATGTGGCTCCTGCTCAGCAACGAAGCTTAGCCCGATAATAAAACGTTTCTAGTAGGCTTTTTCATACGCTCCTTTTGATCGGCTTCGAATAAATTCTTATTTGTGAGGACGGGAAGGCATATCTGCTGAAGTGGGGACGCCTATTGCCGGGAGCGCAGCCCCCCCCCCCTTCCCCCTCCGTTCCAAGGATCGCCGGACGGCCCCAAGTTCATCTGAGAGTTCTGAACTGAGCAGCACCAAGGCACCTCTCGCATTAAAATTCTAATTTGACAGCAGAACTCACCTGCTCGGAGCACCGGAACGTCTTGCTTTCAAAACATAGGTCGCGATGTCTAACAACGTTACTGCAATGAGTGACGAACATCTAATACAAAACACAGAAACTTTTTATTTACAGTTACTTTGAAAAGAAATTAGTGATCAGCGATTGGCGAGCACCCTTAACGATGCTGTTATCACTTTGCGCCGCATTTCACTCAGCTGCAACACTTCGACACTGCGATGTCCGCCTGCTTCTCACCGTGAGCGACCGCGTTTACTATCTTGAGCTTGTCGGTCATCGATATTTGCTTCCGCTTTCTGGAGGCCATTACCTGCAAAATTTGCGAACAGACAGAACAGTCGAGCACGGGAACACAATGACAAAATAGCGTCAACTAGCTACGTCCGTGCATAACCAAAGCCGCCAACGTGCTCTCAGACTGGCTTGGCTGGAGGCTTGGCTTGGCCGGAAGCCACCAATGTTGCCAGCTGCCATTAAAAATTACCGTTGTTTTAGCTCGCAGAGAGCGGCGTGGTGAAGTCTGTTATCAGCCCGCGTCAACATGGCAAAAGTCCGCTTTATGCGCCCAATTGCGACAAAAAGTGCCGGTAATTTCGTCCACTGTAACCGATAGTCCGTTGTATCGCGGTCCGTTAAAACCGAACTTCGCTCCATTAATTTAATACACAGACCAAACTTAGGCTGAATAATGGTCCGTTGTATCCGAAAGTCCGTTGAATGCGGGTCCGTTATAACGAGCGTAGACTGTAATGTTTATTTCTCTCTCTACCTCTTTGTCAGCAACGATGAGTTCACAGAGAGTTTTAAACGCGCAAAAACTGAAGGATCGGGAGAAGATCATGGAATTACATCGAGAATCGCAGCTGCGGCTCCCCCACGAAAATGCTTGCGGCTGGGCAACTTCCAAATCGTCGACGACGCTGTCCTCACATGGTTGAGGATGCCTGCAGACAACACGGTGTGCCCTTGTCTGGCCCTATTATTCAAGAAAAGGTGGAACAGTTCGCTTTGGGCACCTCCGGCTTTGACGCATGTGCCGGATCTGGCAAAGTCGCATGCAGGGAAGAGATGCCGAAAGTGCCTGGTGGAACAAGCGCTTTCAGGAGATCATTCAGTCCAGATGACGTTTTCAATGCTGACAAAACGATGTGTTTTTATCAGCTGTTACCTGAAAAAACAATCAACTTTAAAGGTGAAAAATGCAAGGGCAGAAAGAAATCGCGTCTTCGCGTGTCAAGGCTCTTCTGCTGCAACGCCATGGGTACGGAAACACTCAAGCCTCTTGTTATTGGCAAGTTTGCCGAGCCTCGCTGTTTGAAGAACATTGTCTGGTTGCCTTGCGACTACCGGGCAAATAAGAAAGCGTGGATGACGCGACAACTGTTCACGCAGTGGCTGCTGCAGCTCCACGACACAATGAACAAGAAACAAAGGAAGGTTCTTCTAATCGTCGATAACTGTTGGGTACATGTGGTGAACGTGCGGTTGAGCAATGTGCAGCGTGAATTTCTGCCTCCAAATTGTACTTCTTTGTTACAACCTTTAGACCAGGGCATCATCAGATGCGTGAAGGCCGAATTTCGGAAGCGACTTGTGCAGCGCCTTCTCATTAACATACGACTGAAGCTGCCCACGGAGGTCAACATCCGTCGAGCCGCAGAAATGCTTACAGGCTCGTGGTGGAACGTCAAGGCAAGCACCATTAGAAACTGCTGGCGAAAGGCAGGTCTTCTCGAGACTTTGCTTACGCCGCAAGACTGCGATGACGAAGCGAAGCTCGACCCAGAGCTTTGGAATCGGCTTACCGAGAAGCTCCCGGTAGACGCTGCGGTAACCTTCGAGGATTACGTAGACAGTGACTGCGCAGCGGCTACGTCCGCAGAGCTCACCTGCAAAGAAATCATGAGTCAAGTACGTGAGCAAGATTGCTGTAGCAGTGACGAAGACGACGCTGGAGATGCAGTGTGGGACAACGGAAGAGACTATTTCCAGCTCGGATGTTGTGGTGTTCCTTGAGAAGACCCGATCGTACCTCGGGTGCTGCAAGGATGTACCCGATGACATGCTTAGGAAGGTTGCGGACATGGAGGCAGACATGCACCAGCGCCTGCTTTCTACTCGCCAGAAGAAGATAACAGACTTTTTTAAGCAGTAAATTGTTTCCACTCGGTGCCCAGTGTTTTAGTTCATTGTTTACGCCCCAACACGTGCACCTCCTGCAAAGGTACGTTATTTTCGCTGTTGTGTTACATTACCGACATCATTTTTCAGTACTACGATATTTCAGAATAAGCGAATTAAATTCGCCGGTTCCGCGAAGTTTGTTGTAGCGAGATTCTGCTGTGCTATCTGTGGTCGATCGTATTGTACTGTACATTTGAAATATTATCCATATGTACTATACTTTTCGATGAAACCATAGGCGGAGAGTTTTCATTTTTCCAGAGGGGGCGGGGCCCCGACTTGCTCTTCCACATTTCTCTTTAACTCTCCTCACACACACACACACACAAAATATATGTGTGTGTGTGTGTGTGTGTGTGTGTGTGTGTGTGTGTGTATATATATATATATATATATATATATATATATATATATATATAGTGAAGAAGATCCTCCGTGAGAACAGTAACAACGCAAGTTTTTATTTCGACACTTTCGGCCAGAGGCTGGCCTTCATCAGGAATAGGGGACATGTTGCTTGCACTCTTATTTATATTACAGTCTTATACGAAATACGAGAGAGGAAGGAAGCGAAAGAGGGGAAAAAAGGAGAAAAAGAAGACCATGAGGTGGAGAAATTTCCAGGGGTCACTGCGCTATGCAAATGGCGTCGTCAATGCTTATATCTTTGGAAGCATTGCGTTCGGTGTGTGTGCGGGTGGCGGTATCTTTAATGTAGAGGGCGTGTACGAGTGGCCGGCAACGGGAAGGGCTGGTGTGTGCGGAAGTGCACGTCCAACGACCTACTCGCTTACCAAGTGTTCGTCTCGACCCCCTCCTTTTTTACCGACAGTCACCATTCATGTGTCGGCGGCCTTGACTGGGCGACTGTGGTGGGCAATCGGTCGGGGTCTTTCCTCTATCCTTCCCTCTCTCCGCATATTGTTCCTCAACAGGACGGCGCCCCACGGCAACGGCGGGACGGCGCGGGCAGAAAAGGAGTTGAGATATTAACTCATTACTACGGCGACGTCTCGCTTCGAGGGGGACACCGCGCATTGCCGCAAGGAGAAGCAAACGGGCGTTTAATGTTGATACTAGTTTGTTCTGGAATTCTGCGTTCGGGGGCTCTTGGTTGTGTATGCGGTGGCTGTTAGACATGTCCCTGTTATCCTGAATGAACATGTTATCCTGAATAGACATGTCAAGCTTAAAACCATTGGTCGGTTAATAAGATAGAGGTGGAAAAAGACAACAGTAGTACTTCAGAGAGAATAGTGACAATAAAAGATATTTCGAACTGTCCAGTCACCGTCACAGTTACAGTGCCACGAAAACTTCAGTTATGTTTATTATTATTTTGTGTTATGTTTATTATTATTTTATAGTGCTTTAATTGCTGCAAGTGTACCCGGGTTCTCATTTATGCCTCTTTCAAGGGTGTTAAACCGATGTATGAGGTATGACTCGCATTGTTGACGTTCCCGGTTTGATTTAAATCCTGTTTCTAAGACTGCAACTGATAATTTGTCGAAGGAATGGCCGGGAAGGTTAAGATGTTTCGATAGAGGTAGATTTGGGGCTGATTTAGCGTGGGCTCTGATTATTAAAAGGGATCCTAAATGGTGTTTCTGTTTGTCCCATGTATTGCATGCTGCACACGTTGCATTCGAGTAGATATACCCCACTAGAGGAATCGCATGTTAGATTTCCTCGTATGTTAATTGAAAACTTGGATTGTGTGCTGGTTACCTTGTTTGTCTCTCGCATCGCCTTACATACAAGACATCGAGGCTTTAGACAGGGTCGGCATGAATTATTGGGAGTTCACAAGTGTGTCTTTGAGGTTGCGTGATCGTCGATAAACGATGCCAGGGGCAGATATAAATGCGCGTTTCAGACGTGCGCTTTGTTCCAGCATGTTGTAATGTCGTTTAAGGATCCTGTTTACATTGGGGAAGTTCGTGCTGTAAGTTAAACACAGGTTTGTCTGTTGCAGGTTGTGTTGTGGTGGCCTCTTCGTAAGAAGGTCATCACGCTTCAGTTTTCTAGCTTTTTGAACAGCGTCATCGATTACATGTGGAGGGTATTTCTGTTTATCGAGCATAACTTTTAGCCCTTGTGAGCTCGTGTCAAAATCAGCGTCTCTTGAGAAAATTTGCTTAAAACGGTGGGCCTGGCTGTATGGAATGCTGTTTTTACAGTGGCGCGGGTGGTCACTTTGGTAAGGGAGGTGCTGTTGTCGATCTGTTGGTTTGTGGTAGAGGGTTGTGGTAGAGGGTTGTGGAGAGTTTGTCATCTTGTATCGTTATGGTAACGTCAAGAAAATTTCCGGTTACTTGCGAGTAGGTGTGTGTGAAGTGTATGTTTGGATTCACAGCATTGTATGTGTTGATAAAGCTTAGCAGGTCGTCCTCGCCGTGGGTCCAAATGAAAAAAATGTCGTCAATGTATCTTCTGTATAACAATGGTTTCAAGGAGGTTTGGGACAGAAATTCGGATTCTAGCTTTCCCACAAAATGTTAGCATAATTTGGTGCCAGTTTAGTACCCATAGCGGTTCCGCTAACTTGTCGAAAGTACTCCTGGTTGAATTCAAATGAGTTCAATTCCAAGACCATCCTCGTCAAACTTGCGATGGCAGGGAAATCTGGGGTGTCAGGTTGTCTATGGTGTGTGTACAAGTTTTTTAATGCCGCTATGCCATCATCGTGAGGGATATTTGTATACAATGAGGATACATCAAGGGTAACTAAGAACGACCCTTTCGGCACGCACAGATCTGCAATATCTCGAAGGAGATACTTCCCCTCAAGGTCGACCTTGCCGCAGTTTTCCCACATTGCCAGATTTTGGAGGGAGGACAGTGAAGAACTCAGGGCGGACTGTGGCCGTCATGTGTCCTTGCTGCCTTGTTCTTTACGCTACTCGTCCAAGTTCCCATGGTGTGCACTATGACTACGATCTTAAGCGTCGGGCCGCTACCGCGTGCCTCTCTCGCAGCTCATATATTCAGGATGTGTTGATGCGGCGTGTGATAGCTCCGTTAAATCAAAAAGGCAAGGCGCATTTTCATTTCTAAATCAATAAATTAGGTATAACTAGAGCAGGTCGCACTCGTTATGACTGTTTGCGGAACCCCGAAAATGCCCTTCGGAGAAGTCAGTTTGGGAAATGAAAGAGCGTTAGTGGTACACGTTCGGCAAGAAAAATAAAAATTGACGCAATATTTTGTGTTTTCTTATTCTATCCCACTATTCTCCTTGATAAGTATATGAGCCTAAACACACCCAGTAAGGATATACTCTGTCTGTGCAGGTTTACGACAGCCTGGTGGACTACCAGGGCATCCCCAAGGGCTTCCCAACGGCACTCACCCGCAACCAGGTCCTGCGCAAGGTGCTCGAGTTGATGATTCGGCTGCAGCGGCTCGTGCTGTATCCAGTGTCCACGGTGCATTGGAAGGCGTCGTCACGTGCCTTTCACGATAACCTGCTCACGTGCCCAGCGCTGATGATCAACTCGAAGCGTGACCAGGTGGCCTCTATAGAGGACAACTTGCGTGTGGCCAATGGGTGGCGCCAGAAGGGCACTGACGTCACGTTCTGCACGTTTGACGACTCCAAGCACGTGCAGCACATGGGCCGCTACCCGGACCTCTACTGCAGCGAGGTGCTACGCCTGTTTCGTAAAGCCCAGCTGATAGCCTGAAGTGAAATAAAAACACCGGCTCTTCTCCTCAGCACGCATGTAGCCGAGCTTAAATCGAGGCAGCTTCATGGAGAACAAAATATTGCGCTGCGCAAGGCAACTTTCACCACGGCTCACACTTGAGCCCCGGCAGTTAGAAAAATGTCAACTGTTGAAGTGCTGCACTAACTTTGATGAAAAATTCTGGGATCTTCTTCATATTGGGATATATTACAAATTCCACAAAAAACAACGCATTTCTGTAAAATGCCATTGCTCTAAAAACGAAGATTTTTTTTTTCTTGTGGCTGCATGTCAGTATAGTCATTTTTTTTTTGTTTTACGAGCTACTTAGTGATCTGTAAAGTACCTTATCTTGTTCCTGACAAAATTTCAGTGCAGGAACAACCGTGTAAGCAGCTTTTGGCGAAGCGGTTCGGAAATGACAGTTTTGCTCAGAGGCCCGTTCCCCGCCAAAAATGCGAACTGGAAAAAAAAAACGTTTTGAAAGATTTCACAACATGCTATTTATTTCGATGGATGGATGGATGAATAAACTTTATTTCGGTCCCTCGGAACGCACGTGGGTCGCTCCCATGTCTGAACAGAAAGACCAAGTCTCTCTGCTGTGTCGCGGGCCCGTTGGACTGCCCATAGTTGTGCTTCGAGTCCGGAGCTGGTAATAGCATCTTCCCATTTTGACGGCGTGCTGACTTCGCCGCCGTGTAACGCGGGACACCGCCAGAGCATATTGTTACGCCCACAGTAGGGGTTTGGGGTTTATTGACAGAAGGCTTGGATGTCAAGACCGCACAGGACGAAGCTACCGACAGATCTTCTTCTTTTCAACCTCCACACACTTCTTCCTCTTCTTAGTCCGGCACATACACGGCGTAATGTTTCCCCTTCGCAGACGAAGCGCACCGCGCGTTTTAGGCATCGTCCTGCCGACTAAAAGGTTTCAGGCGAGCCACATGAGTGACCTCAGTCTTTGTAGATCGTCTCCCACTAGCTGTCAGTCGTGTTATTCTATAGTCCACTGCACTGAGGTGCTCAAGGACAACGAATGGGCCGGCGTAGTTGGCGAGAAGTTTAGCCACGGCGCGCATGCGCCTTATATCTTTCACACACTCTCTTTCGCGGCGGGCGGAGCGGGGCGGTGCCGCCGTCTGTGAGAGGTCAAAAGAAGTAATGCTTCACGATCGACACTTACTAGCGCTTACTCCGAGATTGCACGCGATATCGGAGGTCATGGTTAAAGCGTCTCGATACCAGAGAGGTAGACTGGCCGCGCTGGTGTCGCCGAGGCACCGTTGACGCAGTTATATTCTTTGCCTTTGGCTTCGGGTTAGCGTGCGTCGGCTCATCGGAGTAGTGCAGATTCCACGTGCACGAACGGGATTTCTCCGCCGCCGACTGCTTCAATTGCGAGAGCACCGACTAACAAAACTGCTGCAATATGCGTTGTAGAAAGGACGCGATTTCGACGGGCGAATGTCGTGCCTTGGTGGAGCGAGAGCAGCGCCTGCGAGACAGAGGCCAGCGGGAAGCACGCGTTTGCGGCTCAGGCTACGAACCTCTACCTCCCGTGTTATTGCCACAAGCCACGCTTGCGCAAAGGCTTCCATACGAGCACAAGGTCTCTCGGTTCATAAGTGACGTGCCGGTGCTTGCTATCATAGCGGAGTTTTGATCGGTCTTGTGATGCTATGGTACTCAGGCGGGCAAGACGGCGAGCTTCTTCAGTGAGACAGAGAGTTGCGGCTAAAGAACAATCGTCATTATCAGAGAACGAAAAGATAGTATCGAGGGTATAACGAGGAGGTCGAACATAAAGAAGAAAGAAAGGGCGGTAGCTGGTGGTCTCGTGTTGGGCAGTATTGAAGGCATACGTGACGAACGGTAAAACGTCGTCCCAGTTCTTATGGTTGGACGCCACGTACAGTGACAACATATTCACCAGTGTCCGGTTTGTTCGTTCGGTAAGGCCATTCGTCTGTGGATGGTAAGGCGTCGAATGTCGAAGTTCTGTGCCACACATACGGAGGAGTTCCTCGACAACGTCTGCCGTAAACTGACGTCTGCGGTCACTTATGACGCGAGGAGGTCCATGGCGCAGTATAATCGAGTGCAGAAGGAAGGTGGAGACTTGCCCAGCAGTCGCAGATGGCAGGGCGGCCGTCTCGCAGTAGCGGGTAAGATAATCGGCACACACTACAATCCATCTGTTGCCCTTCGATGAGCGTGGAAAAGAGCCCGCGAGGTCAATGCCAACTTGCTCAAATGGAGCACTGGGAGGCGTCACAGGCTGTAGGAGTCCGGCTGGAGCTGTCGTGACTGATTTGTGCGCCTGGCATTGGGTACAACCGGCCACGTACTGCTCAACTGACTGGCGCATGCGTGGCCAGTAAAAGCGCTCCTGTGTACGATGGAGTGTTCGGGTCATTCCCAGGTGACCCGAAGTTGCGTCGTCGTGCATGGCGCACAGAACAGAAGAACGTAGCGTATCCGGAACCACCAGCAGGAGGCGGGAGCCCGTGGCCGAGAAGGTCTTCTTATAAAGCAGTCCTTCACGAACGCAAAAGCGGCCTTCCGAAGTGGATGCTCGAGCGTCAGCAAATAACGGCTCCAAACTTACGTCCTTCCGCTGCTCAACTTCAAAGGTGGCCTTGTCCGGGAACATTGTTGTCACTGACGCAATGAGGTGATCGAAACTGTCGGCATTGCAAACTGTCATATCAAGCGGCATTCGCGAAAGGCAATCAGCGTCAGCGTGTTTTCTGCCGCTCTTGTACGATACTGTAAAGTCGTACTCTTGCAAGCGTAGGGCGCAGCGTGCAAGACGGTCGGATGGATTGCGACGGCTTACAAGCCAGCACAAGGAATGATGATCCGTGACCACTTGGAAGGGACGACCGTACAGGTATGAGCGGAATCGCTGAACAGCGAAGACGAGTGCTAGACATTCTTGCTCAGTCACTGTGTAATTGCGTTCCGGCTTGCTTAAAGTTCTACTGGCATATGCAATGACGTGTTCCTTTTCATTGCAGCGCTATACTAGAACTGCACCTATGCCAATTCCGCTGGCGTCAGTATGAACTTCAGTCGTCGCAGAAGGATCAAAGTCCGGAGAATAGGCTGCGACGTGTGTAGGAACTTCAGTTGGTTGAAGGAAGTCTCGCAATCGTGTGTCCATTCAAAACTAGCACCTTGACGAAGCAGACTGCTCAATGGGAAGGCAACGTCAGCAAAGGCACGAATAAATCTGCAAAAATATGAGCACAGGCCTAAGAAGCTACAAAGCTCCTTTGTTGAGCGAGGTGGTTTAAACGCTTTTACGTCCACTGTCTTGTTTGGATCAGGCCTGATGCCATCTTTGTTGATGAGGTGTCCAAGCACCAAGGTTTGTCGCTTGCCGAAACGACACTTCCTTCGCATTAAGAACCAGGCCAGCATTTCCAATGCATTCCAGAACGTCCACTCGTTCGTTATGTTCGCTAAATGTGCGCCTGAAAATCACAATGTCATCGAGATAACACATATAGATCATGTTCCATTTTAGGCCATGCAGAATAGTATCGCTGAACCATTCGAACGTTATAGAATAGTTATAGTTATAGACCAATGACTATTCTCAGTACAGTGAACACCCTATTCAAAAAACTCATTGCGTTACAACTAAATGCATTTTTTGAAAACAACAACATTATCTGCCCGCAGCAGCATGGTTTCATTGCAGGTAGATCTACTGCAATCACTGTTTCAACACTTTCACAATTCATTAACACCGCTCTAAACAAGCAGGACATTGCAGTGTCAATATTTCTTGATGTAAGAAAGGCGTTCGACACAATCTGTCATGCTAGACTATTTTAAAAGTTAGAGACTTACGGAGTCGTTGGAAACGCGCTTCAATTCATCCAGAGCTATTTCCACGCACGTGGGCAAGTAGTAATCAACAAACATTGCTGAACTTTTGCTGATGTCACATGCAGAGTACCACAGGGATCGGTTTTGGGTCCCATTCTCTTCTCTTTATACGTCAATGATCTACCGCTAGCTCTTAAGATTGCAAAAGTCTTAATGTATGCTGATGACACAGCGTTACTTTACTCAAGTAACTCACTTCCTTCACTGCAAGACGTTATATCGAAAGAAATGGCAATAATAAATAAGTGGTTTACAGAAAACAGGCTAGCCATAAATACTGAGAAAACTCAATGCGTCGTATTACACTCAAGCAGGAAGATAGTGAACTGCAGCAGCCTTAATATTTCTCTGGCCAACCAAACTCTGAATAGGGTCGACTCATTCAACTACTTAGAAATTCTTTTTTGACCATCACTTGCACTGGAGAGACCAGATCAATGCTGTGTGTAGAAAACTAGCTTTTAGCTGTTATGCACTGGTCGGTCCCCGCCAATATTTTCCTCGTTCTCTACTTCGTTGCATATACTTTTCTCTGTTTCATTCACACCTCGGCTACTGCTGTGAGGCCTGGGGCCTAACATACAAAACTTATTTAAGACCTATACTCCAGTTACAGAAACGTGCTTTAAGAATAATAACATTCTCCCCCTTTCATTACCCCAGTGGCATCCTATTCAATGATCTTCATATTCTCTCATTTACGGCGCTAAGAAATTATAAGGTAACTTGCCTAATTCACAAAATACTGTACACAGACTTTCCACTACCCAACACCATATTCAACTTCCTGCGTGCAAACACCAGACAAACAAGTCAGTTAAATTTAAATCTTCCTCCCTGCAACAACGTTTATGGCAAACGATTGTTAGAATTATTCAGAGCTGTAACCTGGAACACTGTGCCTCTGGAAATAAAAACTACGCGTAACTTCAACCTTTCCTGTAAACGCTTTTTCTTGTCTAATGAATTGTAATCACCTTTCCATACGTAGGTTGTACATCACTGAACCTTCCATATGTATAAAAGCAATCATTTTCATGGCCAATCATGTGCGTTGTTAACTTTTATGTATTTTTTCTATTGGACCAGCTACTAGCAATGTATGCATATTTTGTATACACGTCTTCATAAACTCATTTTGATTGATTGATTGAAAAAAAAAAATGTGGCGGGAGCGTTACATAACCCAAACGGCATCACGTTAAATTCATACAGTCCGTCGGGGGTTATGAAAGCAGTTTTTTCCTTGTCCATTGGATGCATAGGAATCTGCCAGTAACCTGAGCGTAAATCTATAGACGAAAAGTAGGACGCCGAATGTAGACAGTCCAAGGCGTCATCAATTCGTGGGAGAGGGTAAACATCTTTCTTGGCGACGGTATTCAAACGGCAATAGTCGACACAATCTCCAGGTACCGTCCTTCTTTTTCACAAGAATCACTGGAGCTGCCCAAGGACTCGATGATTCTTGGATGACGCCCTTCTTTAGCATTCCACGCACTTGATCATCTATTATCTTGCGCTCGGACGGCGATACTCGGTACGGTTTTTGTCGGATTGGCTGTGCTGTTCCTGTATCCTGTGGCGGGTACGAGACGCGGGGATCGAAGGCGCATGGTCACTCTGTGAAAAATCGAAAACCGGCAAGTACTTTAGCAGAACGTCTAGAAGTATGCGGCGCTTGTCGGGAGCCAGTGACGGTGAAATTTTCGAATCTGAGCAAGCGTTCACTTGGTTACAGTGTACTAGAAGGGGGCAGTGGGACGAACGAAGCGGCCGCGCCGCATCTCGGGTGATGCTGCGACTAAAGCCCCTCCATGCGTTTTCGGCAGTAGACGTGATGGAGGGGCTATGGTGGCTAGAGGGGGAAGTGTGACGGGCGCTGCATGCCCGCCGTGGGAGAGGGATGCGCGGAATGCAATGAAAGTTCTGGCCGCCGCAAGGGGCGCTGGTGTAGTAGTAGGTGCTCGCCGCGCTTGCTTAGGCTCGTTCGCGTCGTTCGTTCTCTCTGTGCTGTGCCGTCACCTTGTTCGGATGCCTCGCCTTCGCTGTCGTCGTTTGTTTACCCACGTGTTCTGCGAACCATGCCGTCAAATCACGCAAGTACATGCTTCGTCCCTGGCTGTAAAGGCGGATGTAGATCGTGCTCCGAGAAGCTTTCGGTCTTTAAAGCCCCGTAGGATCTCTCGACGCGAGAGCAACGAGCTCGAAATATTAAGCGGACTGTCAAAGAGCTGACGAGGGACAGTGTTGTTTGCGAGCGGCACTTCAACGTGAGTTTCATCGAAAGGATATACCAGTACATTATAAACGGTGATGTTGTTGAGATACCCCGCGTTTGTCAGAAGACGCTGTGCCTACGGTGTTCCCGGACGCACCGAAGTACTTTACCAACAAAAAAAAAAAAGAAAAGCAGACAGGAGTGTCCAAAGGGAGCGCCAAAACCACTTGAAGTTGAGGAGGGTCAAGTAATTTGACCTCTTGACGTGATGGGGAAGTATGTGATAAAAAATGTCTGACATAAGTATGGGATGACAAATGTGTGATAAATAAACATGTTTTACCATTTCCCTTGCGTGTATTTAGTATGCATCTAAAGCCGTAAGTTAACAGAAATCATTGGCCCTTGTATAGATACAACTATTGCTGAAATAATAAGATAAAATGTTCAGTATCAAAGAGCCTCCAGCTGCAGCATTCCGATCCCCACTTCAAGTTTCTCAAGGAAAGGAGCCGGAAAATATCAATGCTTTGAACATTTCGCGCTCAAGAGAACCCCCTACAATGCAGAGGAAATGAGGGGGGGGGGGGTGCGGACTAAGAGAGAAAAAAAAAACCGCACTACATTGCAGCCAATATACACGCTATGAACGATTGTAAACAGTTTACATTTCACCAAGAGGAAAGAACACTTTAAAGTCAGCTGAGCTATGCAGCCGAACAAGTGGTTTAGTTCAAAAAAGCAGTGAAAAAGGAACACGATAATAGCAACGACACAGGACCAGCGCTGAACAGTTCAGCGCCTGTCCTGTGTCGTTCTTCTTCTCGTGTTGCCGTCTTTCTGCGCTGCTTTTACCATCAAAATCAACCAACTAGCCCAGTTTTTGCACACTGTTGCAGATTAAACATGTCAAAGCAAACCGATATTAAGAAACATTTAAATATGAAAACCTGGAGGCACGCCAGTTCGGTCTGATTTAAAAGCATTCTTGGTTTTCTTTTTTTTTCCCCTCTTGCTTAACACCGCTAAGATCTTGCAACACATGCATCTTAGCGAAACAAACACGTAGTGCCTTTAACAGCACGGGCGCGGGGTATAAGCGATTATTAGAAACAAGTGAAACTAACGTCTAGCGGCCATACGCAAAGCAGGCAAATGCTGCCACAAGCACCTACGGCGCAGGTAGCGCCACCTGGTGTGACCGCCATCTTTCATTGGGAATTCGTACAGCCCTCCGCTCTCGCCCGTCACACTTCCCCCTCTAGCCACCATAGAGGGGCTTTAGCTGCGACGGGCGATCGTAGCGGGCGGCGCTGTCGTCACTTTGTACTGAAACACGGCCGGGCTAGACTGCACGCGCGCGCTCGCTTCTTACGGCCTTCGCATCGGGTGTAGTACATGCCTCTCGCCGCTGCTTTGAGGGGGGCGCTGCGACCCTGGCCCTCAGGTATTTGTATAGAAAAAGCGTTGACACGCAGTGGAGAAAAAGAACTAGGAGGCTCACCAGTAAATATACGGCTGGCAGTGCGGGCGATATGGCAACAAGGAGCATTAAGCGGAAGGTCAGAGAGGCGGAGAGGACTTATTGGATGACAGCGATGGAAAAGAAGCCGGCTCTGAGTAACTACCGAATAGGAAAAAACGAAATAAGGAGGGAAAGGTTTTATGATAATTCAAGGGGAAGCGCTTTACTGTTTGAAGCAAGGTCGGGCTGCCTTAGAACGCGTAGTTATAAAGCGAGATTTAGTAACGAAGAAGAACAATGTACATGCTGCGGGGGAACTAAGAAAACGATGGAACATGTACTGATTGAATGTGGCGATATTCACCCAGGTATACGTGTGGGCACGAGTCTACATGAAGCCTTGGGTTTTAGGGACAACAATGGAAAGCTGAACACGACCGCGATAGAAATAAGTAAGAGACGGTTAGAGTATTGGTGGCAGAAAAGTAGAGATAAAGAACAAAAATAAATAATGGGGGAAAAATAAGGTCATTCTGCCTTAAGAGGCAGAGAGATGGACCGTGAATTTATATTTTTTGGTATAATAACATAGATTTAATCAATGTAGATAAGGTATTAGGCCAACATGAAACAAGGAAGTTTTTTTTTTTTTTTTTCTTCTTCTTCGAGCCTGGTGGCAGACATGTCACCGCCCCGTTTTAAAGGGGACGCTCATAGCATCCATCCATCCATCCATCCTTCGCCGCTCCGTGCAGCGCGCGCAACGCCGGCACATGAGTTCGGGCGCGCTTCTTCACTCACCGCGCGTTTAAAAACAAGTTACCTAATCGTTGAAGACGCACAAATGGTTTATTTTGACTTCTTATATGCGCAACGTGCATCGAGCTTAAGCTTATCGAAAAACGTATAAATGCAAGAGCCGGGAGTACAGCTCTCCGCCATCAAACGTGTAGACATTCTGAGGTTTAGAAATAAATATTTATTGCTCGGTAAGCACTCGCAAATAGTTGAACCCTTTGAAGTGAAAACTTTGCCGGACTTCACAAATGTCTCGTTCACAACCTAAAATGCTTCCTAGTCGGCTTGTGTGCGTAGGGGGAAGGTTTGTCGTTTGCGTCAGTCAGTTGGTTTAAAGGGGTGGTGCCATCAAATTTCGAGGCTATAACAAGCCTGTTATGGGTTTCCTCTGTATGCAAGGACATTCCATACGAAGGGTCGGACACAGAAAACGTTTAGAATATATTTTAATTCGCTGCCAAAGAGTACCTAAATGCCCATTCTCCCGATCGAAACCCATCGCTAGCGCGCCAACATTGACGTAGATCTGTAGGATAGGCAACGAAAGTTGTAGTGACGTCACGCCAAATCTACTGTATTAACGTGAGTGACCTCCGGACCTCCGTCACTTCCGCGTCGTACGTCTGTAGTGAACTAGAATACATTCTAGTTCACTATAGTACCGGCAAAGCATCGGTTGCTACATCACGCGTCGAGTTTCGATCGCTTCCTGGCTATGTGCGTCACAGCCTTGTGTGGTCACGTGACCACGCATCCTACACTTCTACGTCACTGCCCAACCTCGGCGCCCAGAAACCGAAACCGAAAGTTGTCCACATCAAAACGCGATATTAAATTATTTAGCGAGAATACATGAATCTTGGTGCGTGCATCATGCTTCCCGGAGCTATAGGAAACACCTACAGCAAAGAACGCGCAAGCCACAAATTTGGTGGCACCACCCCTTTAAGTGGTTGACGAGGAAAAATCTTAGGAATTTTTCGGCTATGAGATCTGCGGACCGTCGGGAGTGGCTGTCGTCAATGCCTTCAGGGCAGCTTAAGATGGGAGCGCGTTGCAAGTAGGGCTGGACTGCTATTTCCAAAACTTCTAGCACATTCCTGCGTGGCAGGTGTTCAGAGGCCTTATCGAAAAAAGACCACTGTCTTGACCAAAAGAGCTTGAAACTCAGGCCTCGGGTAGTGTAGTTCGTTCCCGTCTTGTGCTCGCAGTAGCTTGTACAGCTGATGCTGCCTGTTGTTGGTCGTCAGCAGCTCAGCGCAAGAGTCACATCCGAGGTCTGTAATAATAATAAGCGACGAGGAGAGTCTGAACAGTGCGAGCGATTTGAGCGGTTGTGCGTTTGAGCGGTGCGATTAGAGCGGTTGTGCGTTGTTAGTAGTGCGATTTGAGCGAATATGCGTATGCGACTTTGTGTTATGAGTTTTGCGTTGTAACCAAGTTGTTGAGAATTAAATGTAAACTTCTTTTTCCCTTTTAACTGTGTGTCGTGCGTTGCGTTTTCTATTGTGTCTTATTTTACGGCCCAGCCATCCTGACGCTAGCAAAAGGAACGCGAAAGAGCTCGGGGTCCTCGGAATTAATGTTTCCAGGTGGTGTTAACACCTCCACAATGCACACCACCACTCTCGGGGCGTGCCGTCCGAAGGGGTTATTCAGCAGCAAGAGTCCTCTCTTGTTTTTTTTTTTTACTTTCTTTCTCCCTATACGCAGTTATTTTCAACAATTAGAGATACAACTCACGTACGTGTTTCAAAGAGCTGTCAAGCTGCAGACCGCAGCTTTTAGCCCTGAAAACCACTCCAAATATATTTGGAAAAGTAAAGAAATAGAAAATAGCTAGCAAGGGGAAGGCGTGCTCGTCATTTATGTAAGCGACCTCTCTTGCGGCCTCGTTGTCCAACGAGACCAAGGGCCAAAGGTATTTGGTGCTCTCTGCTTGCAGAACAGGTGCAGCGTTGTTTATCTCTCTCTCTGATCGTTGCCAGTGCTTCATGCCTCCTCCGTTATGCCTCATGATGGTTAGCGCAAACGCAACACGGACGTAAAGAAGAAAAATCGACGACACAAGCGCTATCTAACAACTGAATGTTTATTGGAAAAATCATATATGTCTAAGAAAGAGAACTGCGTGAGCTGCCCTTCTATCGCTTTGATTGATGAGGAAGTGTCTTTCCTGGAAAGGGCGTAGTTTTGTTAGCATACACGTTTTTATCTGTCAATAATCTTTGGCGCTTGTGCGGGTTTGTTGTTTTTTCTCTTTCTTTTACATATATATTTGTGATTTTTCCAATAAACATTCAGTTGTTAGATAGCGCTTGTGTCGTCGTTTTTTCTTTTCGTCCGTGTTGCGTTTGCGCTAAACATCATGAGCAATTTCCAACTCGCCCAATTCGCTACCCTCCTGCATTATGCCTCGTTAGCCGATTCTTGCACAGTTTTACTGAGTTTAAGCTTGTATTATCCATGGGCACATGCCGTGCCCGTGGATACATTATGCGGCGAGCCGTCTGATAACATTAGCTTTTTTTTTTTTAAAGAGGCGATCCCCCCTCTACCCCCGACTTCCTGAATAATCCCCCTCCCCCCTCTCCGTTGAGAACCCCCATTCCGCGGTTTCACATCGAGCAACGCTTTTGTGCCGTGTGCGCGGCGCAGGAGATGCACGGTTACTCTAGCACGGTCTAGGGAGCCTACATGAACGGATATAGGCTCCCTAGCACGGTCAGGGTCGCAGCGCCCCTACCGCCGACGGGCGGCGAAACATACTGAGAAACTCTCCCATTGCTTTCGCGGCGGGTGAGAAGGCCCTAAGAAAAGAAGCGCGCGTGCGGTCTAGTCCGGCCGTGACTGAAGTTGTGGAGAGCGTCTGCATTTGGCGCGCGCGCGTCGCAGCCTACGAAAGCGTGTAATTGCGTGTTTTGAGCGTGTTTAATGCATTACTCAGCTTTAATCGGTGTCTCAACGCGTGCTACGCGCCATGGTGCACGAGTGAATATGCAGACGTGCCAAAATTGCGCCGAGTTATTCCATGTTTTTGGAGCCTGCCGACCCCCAAAGAAGGCTACAATGAGGTTTTGCGCACATGCACCTAGCTGCTCACTGATTGCTGTGCGGTTTGCAAGCAACACTTCGAGCCGCGCTACACAATAAGTGACTGCGAACACCGACTACGAAGAAATAACAAACCAGGGGCGAAAGCCTACAATTCTTCTGCCGGCAGTCTCTAATATATCCAGAGCCCCAGGTAGCACAAAACGGATAATTGACGTTTTATAAACGTTTATCCGAGACGACAAAAACGTTTAGAAAACGTAACGGAAAAGAAGCTAAAGGTCTAGAAAACGTTTTATATCTCGTCTAATGTCCGGCTAGAATCCGTTTTTAAGACCATCTAGAAAACGTTTTTAAGACAATCTAAAAAATATTTTTAGGACGATCTAGAAAACGTTTTAAAAACGTTTTAGAAACGTCGCAAAAAATCCCATTTTTAAAACAGATAAAAATATCCATTGCACCGTCTTTCAAAAGACGTTTTCTAAACGTTTTTAAGACGATCTAGAAAACGTTCTAAAAACGTCGCAAAAAATCCCATTTTCAAAATAAAAATATCCCATTGCATCGTCTTTGAAAAGACGTTTTCTAAACGTTTTTAAGACGTCATGCAGGATCTCTTTTCTTTTAGCTGTTTTATTTTTGCGCATGCAATTATAATAGTGCACGTTTTTAGGAAGCCCTCTCAGTTATAGTAATTACAGTTACTTTATTCTGTAATTACTATTAGAGAGTGAGAGCTCAGTAGATTCACAGACAAAAGTGGTCATGTCATAATTTATTATGTAAAACAGCAACGATTCCTGTACAGCATAGAAACGTAAAAACCACGAAATGAGATATAGCATGCGACTTATAACATTATTCAGAAGCGGCAAAAGAACGCAAAATATCGCGGTAATTAAAGTGCAGCTATATAGTATCCAACCTTCAAGAACACTTTTTGTTGCACGACTCATCATTCGCAAAATTGTTGTCAAACAACTAACAGTGCAATATCACAAAATTTAGGATCTGGCACAGCCATTCTGCAATATGTAAGCGTCGTCTCATCAGCTTTACTTAATCAAACGCAAGGATGAAGTGAAGAGAAATTGTCGAAAAGGGAATGTCGCTGAAGCCAACGACTCGACAAGGGGACTAGTTTCCGTCAGGCAGGGGCGTAGCCAGAAATTTTTTTCGAGGGGGGGGGGGTTTCAACCACACTTTATGTATGTTCGTGCGTGCGTTTGTAAATTTTCGGGGGGGGGTTGAACCCCCCCAACCTCCCCCCTTGGCTACGCCCCTGCCGTCAGGGCCCTGACGAAGACAAGCATTCATGATGAAACGTTTCCTCAACGCTTCATCTTCAGCTGAACTTTTTTCTTGTAGGAAGGAGAGAGAGAGAAGGAACAGACAGGGGTGAGACGGCTGAAATCGATTTGGGAGCACTTTTGGGAGCAGCAAAATTTCAATTTAGGAGCAGGAGAACCTTGTTTGGGAGCAGTTAGTGGCATTTATTATGTCGTTTTTGGAGCTTGAAAAAAAAACACATTTGTAGCAACTTGGAGGAAGAAACGCACATTTTAATCGGCTTAGAATACACATAACGTTCAAAGAGCCTTTGGAGAAAGCTTTTCTTTAACAGATTATTGCCAGGTATGAACTACACTACCTTTTTACAAACTACGCAATTTATATAACCCGGGTAACAACATATGAAATAGATGAAAAAGAGTTTTTTAACTAGGTTCACTTTACATTTGAAAATAAAAAAAGAAAAACATCACATTTCTCAAATAATAAAAAAAACTGATTGCACAAGAATTGTAGTCACATGGCAGTAGGTCTCTGAACGGTCAATGAACGATTCTTACTAGCGCGCGATTGCGGCGACGCCTTCACGTGTAACATCAGGAAAGAACAAAAGCGGTATGGCGGCCACCGATGAACGCATGGGGGGGGGGGGGGTCACATATAAGTCAACTGCCGATTTTTCGGACGCCCGATTTTCCGGACATGCTCGAAAATTCAGACACTATCGCGGCACCGTCACCAGCCCCATAGACGTCAATGTATAAGAACGTCCGAAATTTCGGACGCTGAAACTCTTCGGTGTCCGATTTTTCGGACTTTCTGCCCGAATTGTGGGTCCGAAAGGCATTAATTGGAGCCCTCACCTCTGCCGCGTCAATCATCTCTTAGGTTTGAACCAGCGCGTACGCGAGTCGATCTGTGTGCGACAGTAGCAGAGTCCGAAAGTCAGCTTTGCCGCAATGCCGAAGCGTTATGGGGTGAAGCAGACCAGAAATTCAAAGGGGCCGCTATCGCGGCGCCGTGCGGCGATGTTACGGATAAGCAACGGAAATGCACGGAGGCGTGATGGCGGCAGCTGGCAAACGCGCCGGTACGACTTAATCGCTGACAACCCTTACGATAAGCATCTTCAGTTAACTGCTCGGTAGTGCACGTGGCCTAGCGCAGTTGCATGCGTACTGCACGCATTTAATAGGCGAGAGCCCAAATGCGCCGCGACGCCATTCCTGCTGCCTCTTTGTGCGAGACCGCTAAGTGCGCCGCATAGACGCGTTGCCTTCGCGGACGAAACCAGCTCGCGATTGCCGCGCCCGTGTGCGGTCAAGAACTAAGTGCGCATCACGAACCCTTTCATGATAAATGCGTGCGTACGATACAGCAACAGTAAAGTGACGGCGTCAGTTTAGTTGGCGATGTACTGCACACAACTAGAAACGATCGGCTTGATACGGCAGCAAATGCTGCGTATCAGCGGCGATGTGTGTGCGCATATGCGCACACGCATCGGGGAATGCCGGACGAGTCGTCCGCTCTTCCGCCACAGTCTTTGTGTTCCGCGTCATCGTTTAGAAACGCTTCATGCGAGATAGCCGTAATCTACTCCGCGCTTTGCTGTTATCAGCGGCGCTCATCACGAGATGTAAAAGTGGCGGTTGGCACGTACGTAGTTAAGCGGGGTTCGCGGCAGGTACCGAATGTATTTGCGAGAGCCTGGGCGCGCACCAAAATGCCTGATAATTGTACTGGGAGGCATTAAAGCTATTTCGGACGTGGCTGTGGCGATTTGACCGCTTAAGCGGAATAAAAAAGCATGAATTTGTTTTTTCGGACTGCCCGATTTTTCGGACGATTTCGCGGTCCCTAGGGAGTCCGAAAAATCGGCAGTTGACTGTATTTACAACCACTCAGAGGCGATTACCACAGCACTATGGAAGCCTCCATTACAAAGGCGCGTAGAAGGACACGCTTGGGCGCGTTAACATGTTCTGCGAACGTATCCCTGGCGCTGCTTCTAAAGTTACGTTTTCCCATGCTGAAACTGATGCAGGCTTGAAAATTCTTGCTTGCGGGGTCGTTTCGGCGCAGTTCGGCGCAGTTCGGCGCAATTTTTGCAATTTTTATGCTTTCGGAGCAGCTTGGCGCAGGAAAACGGAATCGTATCAAAAATGCGCAATATGCGCAGCTGTCTCACCCCTGAACAGAGGATAGGCAGGGAGGTTATAACTAGCGTCCAGTTTGCTACCCTACTTATGGGAGGAGAATGAGGGAGTATAAATAGAGAGAAAGAGACATTTCACGCACACGCACAGAGGAGTGTATCACAGTTGGTCACTCAACATTGTTGCCTTGAAGTGCTGCAGGAGGGCTCGTGTGGTTTTCTGGGCTGATGTGCTATGAAGACAGACTTCCAAGATCTTTCCTTCGGGAAAAGGCCGACCGTCAAGTCTCCTGAAGGCACACTGGCACACTGGAGAGTCCGACGATGTGTTTGAAATAGCATACAGCGGCACAAATGATGATCGATAGTCTCTACACAGTTGCTGTTATCGCACATTGATGAACCTGCTGTGCCAATCCGATAGGTGAATGAGTTAGAAGATGCTACACCGAGCCACAGCCAACACAGCAACACAACAAAAACACGTGGACAGTAGAAGTGGACAGGACAGCGCTTACTCCTGTCCACTTCTACTGTCGACGTTTTTTTTTTTTCAGTGTACTGCAACCTAATTTTCCAAACATGAACGTAAACCAACAGGCCCAACTCGCCATCTTGCTCCAACACAGCATTCTAAACAGGAAAGGAGGCATGAATCAAGCACCTGGTGCAGTGGCGGATCCAGAGGGGGGGCGGTAGGGGCGATCGCCCCCCCCCCCCAAAGACTGTGTGACACGCCCCCCCCCCCCTTCCCTCTAGTGCCTGCGTCCACCTCCTTTGTCAGGTTGCCCCGGCTACCACTGCCCAAACCGCAGAGGAAGCCGAATGGCTAGAGCGTCCGTTTCCAATGCGGAAGCTACCGGGTTCGATTCCCAGTGCCGCCGGACACCCGCCGGTTTTTCTAAAGAGTTGCCCCAGCCTGGCAGTTTGTGTTCTGGGCACCCTAGATGGTGCCCTCGTCTTTACTCGAACTTCTTTCACCCCCTTTTCATGTTTTCCAACGAGGAGGAGCCTCTGTTCTGCTATTTTAATCCGCCTCCCCTGGACAGGAGGGTTGAGATGTTCTTCTCGACTAGAGACGGTTAGTATCCTGTTTCTCTCCTTCTTTATCCAAGAATTTCATCTCCTCAACCCCCTTGCTTCCTCAGCAAAAGGGGGTGGCAGCTTAAAGGAGCATTGACACAAAGTTTGGATCTTGTTTTTTATACGACTCACTTATTACGGATGGAATGCTCGTTTCCTGGAGCGCGCGACGGTTAATTATTTGTAGATGGTTTTATAGCGCCCAGCCGCAGTTTCGGTTTCAGAGAGCGCGGAGTGAACACAGAATAGTTATCATGTAATAGTTATTTTGTATCGAGAGGGCAGCCGCCGTACCGCAAAGAGACAGCGAGAGACACACTATGCGACCACCCTCCCTCCCTGGCCACCCCACCGGCTACAATGGAATCGAAGAAGCCGGCCCAGCGCGTCGTCATTCCATATGTGCTGGGCATCAGTGAACAGCTCTCCAGGGTATTCGGAAAAGCGGGGGTCACAGTAATTCACAAACCGGAATCGACGCTCTACCGCTTGCTACCGAGGCCGAAAGACCGACCATCACCAAGGCGTATTCTACAAGGTGTCGTGTTCTGAGTGTCCAGCCAGCTACATCAAGTGTTGCCCGGAGAGAATACGCCAACACAAGAACGACGTCAGGAAGATGGAAGCGCAGCGCAGCGCTCTTGCAGAGCACTGTGAGAAGCACGACCATAAAATCGACTTTCACGGCGTTTCTGTTCTAGAAACAGAAAGGAATCTGCGAAGGAGGCTCTTGCTCGAGTCTCCGCACATTCAGCACACACCAGCAAATGTGAACCGCTCGCTAGGAACAATGCCCCCAGTATACGTTCACGGCCTCCGAAACGTGAGGGAAAGGGAAAGCCGGAGCCGTGGTGAGAGAACAAGACGCGACCATGCTTCCAAGACCAACGCAGTCACCCCCTGAGAAAGGGACCGAATCGATCCCGAAACGTTGGGCTCTCTTCAAACTGTGGCTGGAGCAATTTCAACTTCCTAAAACATAGTTGACTACGTGAGTACACAAAACCGCGTGCACATGCGCACCGTGTCGTCCACTCTTTTCAACGAAGGCTTTTGTAAGTATGCGTGACCCCCCAAAAATGCACTGCCGAGGCAAGGACATCAGCATTTGCACTCCCGTGCAAGTGTGCCCCCCCTTCCCGTTCAAAAAGTCTGCTAGGAGAGAGAGCTCGCAAGAATCGTGACAGCCAGCACAAACTCGTTGCGCAGGTGGTGGTTGATTGGTTACACGAAAACCAAAGGCGAGCTTCGCGTGCAGTGGCGCTACACGCACTTTAAAATCGATTTTAAATATGTTCTAGGCGATATTATCCATCGATATTTCGTAGGTGATGCGTGTGTGTCCACCCAAATCTATCCCACAAGTTGTCTCGCCTTCAAAATTTTGTGTCAGTACTCCTCTAACAAAGTGTCCTCGCGGCGTAAGGCAAGACGCTGGATTGCACACATCGCTGACATATCTGAACCAGAGATGCTTATCACAACGAAACAAAGCCTGTAGGAACCTTTGGATTGTTCCCGTCGACGGGATGAAACAGTGTTCTTCCCGTCACCGTTTTTTCCGGCATTCCCAGTGCAGCTTGTCGCTTGGCACGAAGTTGTCCCTCTAAGAACTCAAAGGTAAGGGGTTCTTGAAACGATGCACCTGCAGGTATTAGGCTGCCGAAGTTACTAGAACTGCCGCATCTTGCTAAAACGTTATAGTCTCACGCGTGGTCTCACCTTTCACTCCTTTCTCTCTTTGTTCTTTCGGCGAAAAGCATGGGAAAGCTTCCACGGTCAGGCAGGTAGCCAGGATTTTTTTCGGGGGGGAGGCAGGGGGGTGTCAAGGCGTAATTGTTCGAAAGAAAGTCTTTCCATGGCAAAAAGAAACAAAAAGTTGCCCGCGAATATAGGAGGCTGCACGAGTTTCCTACGTGCCTACGTGCCTGTCCAAGGCAGCTGCAGGTTTTTCGGATGGCATTCTTAATGCTGTAGGTTTGACGTTGCACTGCGCTTCTTACAGCGTAGGAGTGAAAGGAAAGTGGCTGCATCGCCTTTGTTTACGACAAGAATTTCCACTCTCAAATTTGGCGGGAAACAGCGGTGCGCATTGACAAGGCACAGGCGGCTGGTGACTGACCCACCGTCCTGCGAGTGTCTAGACGCGCGCGTTGCTGCCCGAGTCGTATGAATCTGGAGACTGGTACTGTGGTGGCCACTTGACCCGTCCCGGCGACACAAGGTAAGCGTAGGTCACGCACAAATATATAGCTTGCATTTAGAACTTTCGGTTTGATATCGTCCCCCGTTGATTCTTTTGTTTCTGAGTTCAAGAAGACTTGAAACGTGCATATCATTGCTAGCTGCAGTATTGGAGATACCAGTCACGCCAGTATTCAGCCAAGTATATCCTGCAATTTGTCGTTATTAACCTGTTCAGAGCAGCCAGGAAATCCGCAAACTGACTACAGTGTATCTTTCTGCAGCCTTTCTAATGCAGTTACGAGGAATGTACGAATATCCTACAGAATCCGCTATAACACTATGATTGAATTAAGTACTTTTTTCTTCAGTATATTTTTTCCACGTGTTAAAAAACTTGAAGGTATGTTTTCCAAGATATGTGAAGGAATATGAACATGAATTGTTTTCTTTTGCATGAAATAAACGCTGCCCACGATTTTGTGTTCGGAAGTTTCAAAGGTACTGAAGCAATGACACACTGACTGAGATAAATTTTCTAAAGTACAAGCGATATGTCGCACGCTCATATATTCAGCATCTCTTGCTCATGCTCAGCCCGATATAATGTTAATACGCACATTGCGATTTATTCTTTCGGTTACAATGTGCGCAGCTATTTTTTTAAGGTATTGTGCAGAAAGTCACTTGCAAGGCTTACGTAAATATGCGTAAGCACTGTGGCACTTGCTAATTTTCGTCGTCTGTGATGCTGCTGCCGTTCTGCTTTGTCGTTGCTGTCTTCGTTTTACTTGTTAAAACGATGCGACGTACGCGTGGAGATGAGCAAGTGGAGCAGTGCTTTATTTATTTTGAAGCACTCTCTAAAATAAATAGTTTCATTTGCAAACGGCACATGCGCAGCTCCGAAACCACCTCCCTACACTCGCGTGCCTCCCCTGGTCCGGCTGTCAGAAACGCTATTTCTTTATCGGTTAAAGCCAGTGACGGTTCACGCACGCATTTCTCTCCTTGTTTCTTTATCAAGAAGGCTTCTAAGAGCCGCCACTCGTGCCTTGAAAGGTTTGACCTCGCTTCTCAGCGACTGAAAACGACCTGGAGTGGATTGAGGGAGAACAACAACGGTATTGCGGTACCGCTCTTCCTTTCTCGCTCGTTGTGCTTTCGCCGCTGCTAATTGTGGTAAAGGCACCCCAACACCACAAAAGCTTTTGTCGAAATTTACTGTGTGGTGTCACGCCTCATTACTGCCTGTCAGCCCATGCATTCTTAGCGATCCACCTATCGTTCGGGAGACGCACTAGTGCTTTACTGGAACTGGGAGCGGACGAGCGAGAAGGAGCGCTACCGTAATCCCGTACCCTATTTGTGTACCGTGTTTCTGCAACTTGATAAAAGTCTCTAATAGCGCACCGTGCACCTGCCGTGTCGTCTCTGCCGTCTGTTCAGCGCCATACGGATGACTTTTGTCCAAACGAATAATCCGAGTACAAGTGCTGACAACGCAAGGTCAACGAGCCTCCTAATCCCCGGAAGGATCATGAGAGATGGCGGTCCTCAACCTCTGAAGTCTTGCGCGGTCAACGGGACATTGAATTTTGAAGTGCAGGTGTGTGCTCATCATATTATGACCCTACGAAGGTTCCAGGATTGGTGGAATCCTGGTGTGGTGACAGCGTGGAGAGAGGGAAAATGGGGTGGACCTCAATCTGCTAATTTAATCCGGTGCTGGAGCACCGTGCCTGTTCCCTGTGATCTGGATAATGTAAATTACTTCTATAGTTTTCCTCCTTCCATCAACTTATCCTGATGACTGCCCGGCAAGACACGGACCCGTGTTCGCACCGGCCACGCAACCCGATTTCTAACAAAGGCTTAGCGCAGCAAAATGGGCATATATCTGACGTGTGGTAGCCCGTAATTTGTAGTAATTCTTCCAATTTATTAAATTAGAAAACTGATTAGGACAAATGAGTGGAACCATTTTAAGTACAAGGTAACAGTATTTATGCTGTGATGGGGTTCTTTTAATAATCGTAACACTAAAAACAAAAGTGAGCCCCCCCTCCTCCTCTCCAGTTTTCTTCAAGCGACCGCCCCCCCTAAAATGAGTGGCTGGATCCGCCCCTGGTGTAGACTAGCATGGACTGCTGCGACACGGAGGGAAAGCGAACGCCTGGGAAGCCTGCGGAATTTGCTCTCGTATGTATGTACACAGGCGCCCACTGTTAAAGGGAACATCGGAGCATGTGGCGGCAGCTCGGCGCCACCGCCGGCCAGCGGATGCAACGAGTTTCGCGCAGGCGCAGTGCGCGCTGTGAGTCGTGCTCTTTCGTCGTCTGATTCCGCGCTGCGAATCGTCGCGAAGCGAACCGCTGACGCGACGAAAGAGCACCGGGCACGGTGCTCACTGCGTCTGCGCGAAACTAGTTGCAGCCGACGGCCGGCGGTGGCGCCGAGCTGCCGCCACACGCTCCGATGTTCCCTTTAACAGTGGGCGCCTGTGTGCTCGTCAAATGAAACCCGAACAGCGGCAAGAGTGGTATAGTGCGCGCCGTCCAGTTATCACCATTGACAAGCGCGCGCATCCGGTTTGACCGCACTGCGCTTATGCGCGCCTGTCCATGGTGATAACTGGACGGCGCGCACTCACCACTGCGAAGGCTTGCCGCTGTTGACGAGCACCGTACGTACATACATGATCCGTTTCTGATGCAAGCAATGTACCTATTTTCTGGCTCCCAGAGCGTTGAATGCAATGCTTGTGAGGAAAGTCGTTTCCGATGCAAAGTCAAACAGTGCACATAGCGAGAAAAAACACGCGTGTCAACCAAAAAGCACGGAAGCAGAGAGCGAGAAAAGTGTGTTACGCGTCAACCGAAGAACGCGGAGCCGCGTACAGAGTGCGCATGCACTAGTAGGACTATTGTTATCTTCTGGCTCTGAGGACGAGTTAATGCCATGCCAACAAGGGAGCCGTTTTTGAAGAACACTCGAACAATGCAGTGAGCGCGGAAAAGCGCGCGCAAATACCAAAAACAGCGGGCCGGCGGGGCCGCGGGCGTGGCCCCGCCGGTGGAAACTGCGCATGCGCCACTGAATCAGCTGATTACCGCAGCTAAAACTAAAAGCTAAAACTAAAAGGACAAGTGGGCGTGGCATTGCCCCTCTCTGAAAAAGCATCGTCCCGATGCTTGTGAAAAAACAAAGAAGTGAGAAAAAAAAACAAGTGCATACATAAATAAATTACAATAACAAATGAAGAGTAGAGTCCCCAGGTTCGCTAACGCGCGGAAAACGGCTTAAGGCGCACTGGCATGGACGACTTCAGGTCGTGCGCGGCGTCGCTGAGAGTTCGTAATGCCGTCCGGGATGACCTCGTAGTCAAGAGCGCCGAGGCGTCGAAGAACCTTGTATGGCCCGAAGTATCGCCGAAGGAGTTTTTCGCTAAGCCCACGTCGGCGTATCGGCGTCCAGACCCAGACACGGTCGCCGAGCTGGTACTCGACGAAGCATCGTCGAAGATTGTAGCGACGGCTGTCGGTGTGCTGCTGGGTCTTGATGCGCAGGCGGGCCAGCTGTCGAGCTTCTTCGGCACGTTGTAAGTAAGCGGCGGCGTCGACATTTTCTTCGTCGGTGACGTTGGGTAACATGGCGTCGAGCGTCGTCGCCGGGCTCCTTCCGTAGACCAACTTGTACGGCGTCATCTGTGTTGTTTCTTGCACGGCAGTGTTGTAGGCGAAGGTCACGTACGGAAGGACGGCGTCCCACGTCTTGTGCTCAACGTCGACGTACATGGCCAGCATGTCGGCGATGGTCTTATTTAGACGTTCGGTGAGGCCATTGGTCTGCGGGTGGTAGGCGGTGGTGCGGCGGTGGCTCGTCTCGCTGTGTTTGAAGATCGCCTGAGTTAAGTCCGCAGTAAAGGCGGTACCTCTGTCTGTGATGAGGACCTCTGGGGCGCCATGACGCAAGACGTTGTTCTCCACGAAGAACTTGGCTACCTCGGCGGCGCTGCCTTTGGGCAAGGCCTTTGTCTCGGCGTAGCGGGTGAGGTAGGTCAGTCGCTACGATGATCCACTTGTTGCCGGAAGTCGACGTCGGGAACGGCCCCAGTAGGTCCATCCCGATTTGCTGGAACGGCCGGTGAGGTGGTTCGATTGTCTGCAGAAGTCCCGCTCGCCTAGTCGGCGGTGTCTTCCGTCGCTGGCAATCTCGGCAAGTCTTAACGTAGTGGGCGACGTCGGCAGCGAGGCGTGGCCAGTAGTATTTTCCCTGTATTCTGGCGAGCGTGCGGGAAACACCGAGGTGTCCAGCCGTCGGGTCGTCGTGTAGGGCCTGGAGGACTTCTGGTCGCAATGATGAGGGCACGACGAGAAGGTAGTCGGTTCGAAGTGGCGAGTTCTTCTTCAGAAGAACGCCGTTCCGTAAGCAAAACGACGGCAGCCCTCGCTTGAATACCTTCGGGACAACGGCGGTCTTGCACTCGAGGTACTCAATAAGGCCCCCCAGTTCCGCGTCGGCCCGTTGCCTTTCGGCGAAGTCGTCGGCACTTCTAGTTCCGAGGAAGCAGTCATCGTCGTCGTCTTGCGGCGGCGCGTCGACGGGGGCACGAGACAGGCAGTCGGCGTCAGAGTGTTTTCGTCCGGACTTGTACACGACGGTAATATCGAATTCTTGAAGCCTGAGACTCCATCGTGCGAGACGACCTGAAGGGTCCTTCAAGTTAGCTAGCCAACATAAGGCGTGATGGTCACTGACAACTTTGAATGGCCTGCCATAGAGATAGGGGCGAAACTTTGACGTAGCCCAGAGAATGGCAAGGCATTCCTTTTCTGCTATGGAATAGTTGGCTTCCGCCTTGGATAGTGACCGGCTAGCATAACTGATAACCCTTTCAAGCCCGTCAGTCTTTTGCACAAGGACGGCACCGAGTCCTACGCTGCTTGCGTCGGTGTGTATTTTCGTATCGGCGCAATCGTCGAAATGCGCAAGTATGGGTGGCGTCTGCAGGCGTCGTTTAAGTTCTTGAAAGGCTTGCACTTGCGCCGTTTCCCACCTGAATTCCACGTTATTCTTCGTGAGAAGCGTCAGTGGTTCGGCGATCCGTGAAAAGTTTTTGACGAAGCGTCGGTAATAGGCACATAAGCCGAGAAATCGGCGCACGGCCTTCTTGTCGGTGTGTGGTGCAAAGTCGGTGATGGCAGCTGTTTTCCGCGGGTCTGGGCGCACTCCAGACTTGCTGATCACATGACCCAGAAACAAGAGCTCGTCATACGCGAATCTGCACTTTTCTGGCTTCAGGGTCAGTCCAGAGGCCTTGATTGCTTGAAGTACTGCCTCAAGCCGCCGGAGATGCTCGTCGAAGGCCGAGGAAAACACGACGACGTCGTCCAAATACACAAGGCACGTCTGCCACTTCAATCCGGCCAGTACGGTGTCCATGACACGCTGTAACGTCGCAGGTGCCGAGCAAAGACCGAAAGGCATGACCTTGAACTCAAAGAGGCCGTCGGGTGTTATAAAGGCAGTGTTTTCTCGGTCTCTCTCGTCGACTTCGATTTGCCAGTAGCCGGTCTTGAGGTCCATCGACGAAAAGTACGTCGCGTTGTGAAGTCGATCCAGGGTGTCGTCTATTCGTGGGAGGAGGTACACGTCCTTCTTCGTGATTTTGTTCAGGCGCCGATAATCAACGCAGAAGCGCAGTGTCCCGTCCTTCTTCTTCACTAACACCACGGGTGACGCCCACGGACTCTTGGAGGGCTGGATGATGTTGTCGCGTAGCATCTCGTCGACTTGTTTCTTTATCGCGTCGCGCTCTCGAGTAGAAACTCTGTAGGGCCTCTGACGGAGTGGTCGAGAATTTTCTTCTGTTATAATGCGGTGCTTCGCAAGGGGCGTTTGACGGACCCGCGATGACGACGAGAAACAGTCCTTGTATTGCAAGAGCAGGGTTTTGAGCTGGTCTTGCTTGGCCTTCGGAAGGCTCGGGTTGACGTCAAAATCCGGTTCGGGACCTCTATTCGTCGAAGCAGGTTCGGCAGCATCGAAGAGGGCGAAAGCATCGCTGGCGGCTACACATTCGTCGATGTAGGCAACCGTCGTACCAAAGTTGAGGTGCCTATATTCGTGGCTGAAGTTTGTCAGCACTACTTTTGCTTTACCGTCACGCAGCTCGGCTATACCTCGTGCGACGCAAATTTGACGGTTCAGGAGTAGGTGCTGATCACCCTCGATGACGCCTTCAAGGATCGCAGGTTTTTCGGTGCCGACGGAAATAATGACGCTGGAGCGCGGCGGAATGGTCACCTGCTCTTCTATCACATTCAATGCATGGTTGCCTGGCATCGCGTGGGGCGGGAGCGCTTTGTCTGAGTTCAGTGTTATCGACTCAGACCTCAGGTCGATGACGGCGCCGTGGTCACTAGGAAGTCCATTCCAAGTATCACATCCCTGGAGCAGTGTTGTAGGATTACAAAGCTCGCAGGATAAGTCCGGTTACTGATGGTGACTCTCGCCGTGAAGACACCAACCGGCGTTATCAGGTGGCCTCCAGCTGTCCGGATTTCGGGTCCACTCCAAGCGGTCTTTACTTTCTTCAGCTTGGTGGCGAACGGTCCACTGAAGACAGAATAGTCGGCTCCGGTGTCGACGAGAGCTGTGACGCTGTGGCCGTCGATAAAAACGTCGAGGTCGCTAGTTCGTCGTCTCGCGTTGCAGTTAGGTCGTGGCGTGGGGTCACGGCTGCGTCGGTGTGTTCCGCTCCTTCCATTTTGCGTCGTCGGGTCTTCGTCAGTCCGCGAGATTTCGTCGTCAGGGGTCTGTCTGGTTCGCGTCGTGTTCTGAAGGTTTCGTCGCGGCGTCGTCGTCTACGGCGGAGGATCTTCGGTAGTTCGTCGTACAGCAACCGCACCTCCATCGGTTGCTGCCCTTAGTTTTCCGGATACGGGCTAGGCGACCGGCCCCGGTTTGGGCCAGTGTACGGCCGGCGGTGCGGTGACATGTAGCGGCAGGGCGACGGCGAGCGGGAAGGTCGTCGTTCTTGCCACTGTGTTCCGGTGAGGTAGTCGTCGATGTCGCGCGGCCGTTCGCCTGGCTACGGGCGCGGCGCGTTGATTGCGAATCCGCGTAGTCCCATCTGTCGGTACTGGCAGCGGCGGTACGTGTGGCCGGCCTCTCCGCAGTGGTAGCAGAGCGGGCGGTTGTCGGGGGCACGCCAGACATCGGTCTTCCTCGGGGTGTTGCGCTGGCCGACAGGTGGTCGGTAGGGTGGCGGCGGCGGCGTCTGGCGACGGTACTGCGGCGGTGTGGCGTCTTGGCGGGGGCGTGGAGGAGGAGCATGGCGGCGGGCTGCAGCAGCATAGCTAATAGCTTGCGGCTGCGGCTCTGCTAGCTGAGGCGCGCCGAGTGAATGCTGGATCTCCTGGCGCACGACGTCGGCGATGGACTCTACTTGAGGTTGCGACGAAGGTAGAATTTTTCGCAACTCCTCTTGCACGATTGCTCGAATCGTCTCACGCAGGTCGGCGGGTCCTAGGGCTTGAACGTCGGCGTAGCTTGTAGCCAAGAACCTGCGGTTGTATTGCCGCGTTCGCATCTCGAGCGTTTTCTCGATCGTGGAAGCCTCCGATGCAAATTCAGCGACCGGCTTCGGCGGGTTCCTTATCAATCCAGCGAAGAGTTCCTGTTTGACACCCCGCATGAGGAACCTCAGCTTTCTTCTCTTCGGGCATACTTGGGTCGGCGTGTCGAAACAGGCGATTCATCTCTTCCGTGTAGATGGCAATATTTTCATTGGGCAGCTGCACACGGGTCTCCAGCACAGCCGCGGCCCGTTCCTTGCGGACCACGCTCGTGAACGTGCTTAGGAACGTCGTCCGAAAGAGATCCCATGTTTGTAGGGCGGATTCTCGGTTCTCGAACCACGTCCTCGCGGCGTCTTCTAGGTAGAAGTATACGTGGCGCAGCTTCTCTTCAGTGTCCCAGTGGTTGAAGGTGGCGACTCGCTCGTACGTCTCCAGCCAGCTCTCCGGGTCTTCAAACGACGATCCACGGAAAGTCGGTGGCTCCCTTGGCTGTTGCATCACTACCGCGGGCGGTGGCGCAGTGTCTGTCATCGTTGCCGCAGTCGTGGTCCTGGCCTTTCTCATGACACAGGTTGAAAGCGCAAAAAGACGAAGACAGAGAAGAGGCTTGACACACACAGCGCTCGTGTGTGCCAAGCCTCTTCTCTGTCTTCGTCTTTTTGCGCTTTCAACCTGTGTCATGCCAAACCAACAAGCCCAAACAGCTACCCTAGTGTACTGGCCTTTCTGTTCCAAGTGTTTTCGGGTAGAGGCCCGTACTCCGGTGCTAGGCCTTGTTGCCTACGGCTAGCTCGCTGGTCGTGGTTGGCGTCGATGTCTTCTCGGCGCTGGGGGCTGGGTTCACGGCTTGACGGGGGCGTCCGGATCATGAAGGAACAGCACCTCCACCAGTTGTCACGTGGTCGTGACGTCGACGAAGGCAGCAGTCAGCACGTCCGAGATGAAACTCTTTATTAGGCCGAACTTGTGGCCGGGAAAATGAAGCTCCAGCTACAGCAATAAACTGATAGCGGCGAACAGAGCGTCGACCGTCGATCAACTGACGAGCGGTCAAGCGCGTCGGCCTTTATACAGGCGCTATCGAATTTTCCAGCAATATCGCTGGTGGCGGAATTATCTCTCGACAAAGCTAGAACATTCACGGGCGGCGCGCAATCTTAACAAAACGATCTACTACAATCGAGAAGCTTCTCGAACACTGCTTTGCGGACAGCGTCGATCGTTGATAAACGTCCTAGCTGGTCAAACCCGAATAACTCAAACGAAAAGGAGAAGTGGGCGTGGCAATATTATGTTTTTATATATATGTGCATATATATTTACACGCAAAAATACGGACAGTAAAGTCTCACCTCCCCACCCAGCGCCAATAATAATATCCGTGCAACGCCCCTGAGGACGACCGATTATTTCTACCGGTCGAGTTACCTTTGACTTCCAATACCTTTGAGCCCTCGCAATGCCGAAAAAGTCAATTTACACAGCGCAGGGCTGGGCAAAGATACTTTGAAATAGTACCGCGATACGATACAAGATACTCAGGCAAGAAGTATTGGAGATACAGATACAAGATACTACCGCAATAATTGTATCCGATACGATACTTTCCAATTGTATCTTAAGATACTTCGATACATTCGCAATTTAGTTATTATAGACTCCCATAACATAGCGACCGCTTATGCACGAAAAGGTTTGCTTTAAAATGTCTTTAATGTGACCAATTCGGTTTCATTTTAATGAAATGTCTGTTAGTATCTCAAAACTTTTGTCCTTCTTGCTCAAAGTGCATCAGTTTACTTCCGACAGAACTTATTGGGGTTTGCTTTGGCTGCTTAACAGGACAGCTCTTCATTGACAGCGGCTCTTGCTTGCCATTTTTGTAATTGATGGGGAGACGCTGCTCAGCTTGCCGACCAGCTAGCGGGTCGCCATCTAATCACAAGAACTTCAATAAGAAGCCTTCACACGATGGCGCAAATACCGGTGTAGAGTTTTACACCGTTTAAGCAATACCGAATCACAGCGGTGTACAGCAGCAACGACGGTGCTAGCGACATTTTTTGTGACGCATTGTGTATACTTGAAGCTTATAAAACTGCAGTGAATTTTTATATTCTACTTATCTGCTGGCGTAAAGCGTTCGTTATCAATATACTCACTAACGTGCAATCTTTTAACAATTTTTCTTCAGCGAGAGAACATGTGCACATCTAATACCTATTGTATTGTCACGTGGTGGTGACGATGTAGGAGGCGGCAGTCACTCTGGTAGAGACGAGGCTGCGCACTGGGCAAGCGTGTGCCCAGAAAACTAAGTAACTCGTGGCAATAAAAGTCGTGGGCCTTCGGTGTTCTAATCATCGGCGGAAAGCGTGGTCTTTTATACATTAGCGATCAAACCTTCCAGCGTTACCGCTGGTGCTTCCGTAAGCTCACCAATGAACTAGAGTGCTCGTGCCCAGCGCATAATTTTAATAATAATTGTTGCGGTTTTGCATAAAAAAACCACGATATGATTATGATGTACGCCGTAGTGGAGGGCTCCGGAAATTTCGACCACCTGGGGTTCTTTAACGTGCACCTAAACCTAAGTACACCGGCATCTAGCATTTCGCCTCCATCGAAATATGGCCGCCGCGGCTGGGATTCGCGCGTAATCTTAACGGAACAATCTCAAACAATCGCGAAGATTTCGAAACATCGCGGCGCGGCTTGAGCCGAGCGCTGCTAATATTTCTTTTGTGGTTTAAACCCGATCATACGAAAATAAAGAAATAAGAGTGCGTGGCAGTGTACTTGCACAAATCGTCGCAGGACACCGCTGCTATTCACGCTATTGCCACCTACAGCTCCGATTACCTGGCGATTAGTAATAGTAAAAAAAATTAGAGAGACCTCAAAAAGAAAAACAAATAGACGTAAGTAAAATAGAAAAGCCGTTCTGTATCAAACATTCATCGTGAATAAGTATTGAAACACGATACAGGCGGCACCCCTAATAGCTATGACAATTAAGCATGAAGTATCGTCAACTTCCTTCTTAATGTAAGACAATAAAAAGACTTAGTGCCTTTGCAAAATTCACTGAAACGGCTCCTTGGGAGGCTCAAACGGATCATTTAGCATAGCAATGTTTCTCAAATACCTTTCCTAACAACTTTAAGATGGTTCCTAATATTTCCATTATTATAGTGCAAACTCAATTTCGCCGTTTTAATAAGCATTAAGCAGGTACTGTATACTCAGTGCGCGCCCACATAATTACATATTTATTTTAAAAATCGCCTTGGCAGACAGTAAACGCAAGTGAAATATAAATGTGTAAACAGTAGCAGAAATAAAGCAGACAGTTCAAAGTAAGAATAAAGCAGAGAGCTTATTTTGGCAGCACGTTACAAGCGACATAATGCTGTGACCAGACCGAAAAAAAAAAAAAAACAGTTCAAAGCCCTAGGTAATGTACGGGATGTAAGAGAAGGACAACTAAGAAAGCATTTGTGCTAACAATCAAATTATTATTTCAAAAAATCTTTCAAGAAAGATAGCAGGAAGATAATAATAATAATTGTTAGTGTTTAACTTCCCAAAACCACGATGCGATTATGAGGGACGCCGTTGTGGAGGGCTCCGGAAATTTCGGCCACCTGGGGCTCTTTAACGTGCACCTAATTCGAAGTACATGGGCCTCAAGTATTTTCGCCTCCATCGAAAATGCGACCGCCGCGGCCGGGACTCGATCGACAGCAGGAAGAAAAAGTTGTGGTGCACGAAGATATCTTCTGTTAGGTAAACGCTTGCTCTATTAGATCTAGCATCGATACTAGTGGTGCTATAGTTAGGATCCTATTTTCACATAAGTCAATCGCATGTAACTCTAAGTTACATCCACAAAATCCTTTAAATCGCTGATGTGTAAACGACACGAGACGCAAAGCCACCCTATGCTTCAGATTTCGTAACGAAGCACCAAGCAGGACAGCGGCATTAGAATATGCGCGATAATCACCGCATGCGTTGTGGTACGCGGCGCTGTACAGTGGATCAGGGTAAGTGTCATGGCATTGGCACAGGTAAAAGGAAAAAATAATCGCGAAAAAATCGAGGGCGTGAGCTAAGCATAGACGTTCGCGCGCTTGTTCTGTCGAGACTGCGCGAGCGTTGTCATGTTACTCTGCTCAACCAAAACGGATGCGCACGCCTCATCGCCTGCCCTCACTGGTGGACTCTGCCAGAAAGATAGATTTATGTCACTGCCCTTAGTTTTATTCAGGCGGTTTAGTGGCACCCAGTACCAACTTGAGAAGCGGAATTGAGCCAGCGATTATTGTTTCGTACGGTGGTGTTCCTATAGGAGTATCTTGTATCTTAAGATACACGATACATTATTGAATGTATCGGAAATACAGATACAGATACTCATCTTGCGAGACGTATCGCGATATAGATACAAGATACCCAAAGTGTATCTAAGATAGTATCTAAGATACATGTATCTTCGATACTGCCCAGCACTGACACAGCGCATTTGTAAAAATACGCACCGTACACACAGCTTCCCCAAAGCGCGGTAAATGTTCGGCGTGCTTTCGGCAGGATATCAGCACAGAGCTTTCTGAGCACAGGTAAATTCCAATAGAGGAGCTCAGTTACGCTGAATAAACTAGACGCCCAATCACCGTAAGAAGAAAGACAGAAGAAATCAGAATAAGGCACGCCCTTTCTGTTTCCTCTGTCTCTTTCTTCCGGCGGTCGTTCGGAGTCTAGTTAATTGAGTGTGATGTACTAACTAGCCCAACAATGAGTTCGGCTCAATTACGCCGAGATCGTGAATCTTGACGGTCGGTATTAGCCCGTTTTCATTTTTATATTTTGCGTACCTTCCAGCAGTCACTTCGGCTACAAGAACTAATTTACAGTATCTCTCAAAGGCATATATGAAGCAAGCATTCATTAGGAGCTTTGAAGTTTCGTCCATCAAGGCTTGCGACGACAAGTCCTATGCTTAATAATGATAGACACGCAACGAAAGCCGCATCAATAATATTGCCGATTAGCCAGGTGCCGCCGACGCGCCCAGCAGTTCTCGCGCGCCGCAGCGCGCCTTCAGTACCGAGCGACTGCGGCGCCGCCGCTACGGTCGACGCGGAAGGCATCAGGCGGCGAGGCGCGTTCACGCCACTCGACACTTCTAGTACACTCTAACTTGGTCATCACGTCGAACGTTACTAAGGACAGCTACTGTCATCGGCGAGTATTTGAATGAAGCGAGCTTAAGTCCTCCTGGTAGTAGCACCGGTTCATTTGAACAATTTATGGTCCAAAGTTCCGTACACCCTTTCCTCGCTGAGACTATGCAATGGGTTACCAACATGTTCTTAATGCAACCTAAATGGAAAGGTTCCACCATTGCGTCGAAGCTGGTATCGTTGTCGTAAATAGGCGAAGGAACAACGGGAACGCATACAGCACAGAATGCCGGGACAACGGTATCTTCGTAGACTCGTAGTGCACCATGTTCCCTGCCCGCGTTCTCCATAAGTCCATCAGGAACAGCGTCACTTATGAACATCTCACCGTTTCTACAATCAACAGTGCCCCACACATTCGCAGGAAATCAATGGCCAGAATTGTGTCGTGCGTGCTCCGTGGAAGAATCGTGAATTCTGTCGCAAACACTTGATGACCCAGCGACACTGCCGCGGTACAAACACCAATCGGACACAGCGAGTTTCCACCCACGCCACAGAATGTTGTCGCTTTCTCCCGCAAAAACATCACTTTGCGTCCCAAACGACCTTTGAATGCAGCACTCATGATCGACACGGTCGCACCAGTGTCCACCAAGGCCATTGTATCTACACCACCACACTTCGGTCGGAGGCAGGAGAACGGTTGCGAAAGGGTCCCTGCCAAAAGCTGCTCTTGGGTCGTGGTTGGGTGGTCCAGCGTTCCTCAGAAGGAGGGACACCAGGCTGCTGCGTCCAGGGTGGCGGCCGTTCATAGCGTGGTATTCGCAAGCGATCGCAGTACCTTGATATGTGACCGGTCACACCACAGTTGTAGCACACGGGAGCTGGGCGCAGTCGTCGCTGCCCTTCGACGTGTTCCGGCACGTTGGCATGATCATTTGCGTAAGTGCGACGCTCAACATAATCGTTCGTTGGTCGGCGGCATGGGCGTTCGGTGCGGAAGCGCTGAGGGTACAGTGATCTCTGGTAGTAAGTCGTGCTTGAGCGATGGATAGGCCGGGTTTCCGCAATCTGCGCTGCGTTGACGGACGGATTCTCGAAATCCTCAAGCTGCGGGAAATAGCATCGAGAGGTGCCGGCCACTTCACGCGTCATGCTTTCATGTTTGCATAGCTCTTCCCGAACGATCTGACGAACGGTTGTAGCGAGGTCAACAGTTGGTGTAGTTTCTACGCTGGCCACCCTGGTGACATTGGCCAGACGACCAAACTTCGGCGTTATCCTGCGCTGCTCCAATGTCTCAAACGTCCGACAGTGGCGAATGACATCTGACGCTGGAGTTAGGCTTTCTTTGCTTATGAGAAAGTTATAAACATCCTCTGCAATGCCTTTCAATAAATGTCCCACCTTGTCTTCTTCGGACATGCTGGCACCTGCTCAAACTCTCCTCTGTATACATTGTACATGTCTCTCCGGGTAACTGAGCCCTTTGTGCAAGAGTCTGCTCAGCAAGATTCTTTTTCCCAGCTGTGTTACTGAAACAGTTCATGATCTCTTCAACAAAGCGTTCCCATGACGTCCATAGGTCTTCATGGTTCTCGTACCAGACGAGTGCAACGTCGGTAAGGTAAAAACCCACGTGAGATAGCTGGGAGGCAGCATACCATTTGTTGTAGTGGCTTACCCGCTTGTAGTGCTTGAGCCATGCGTCCACGTCTTCGTTAGCCTTCCCGGAGAAGGGTCGTGGCTCTTTGTGATGCGGCCAAGAACTGCTGGGGGCTGGTTCCCGAGTGTGTGTCGTCAGGCATGATGGGCAAGGAGGCAGGCCGGCGAGGCGACGACTTCGTTGAAGTCCGAAGGGTAGAGGTTCCGTCGTTGGTTGTCTTACCCAGCACCTCCACCGTTCTGTTACGCCCACAGTAGGGGTTTGGGGTTTATTGACAGAAGGTTTGGACGACAAGACCGCAGAGGACGAAGCTGATGATGATGATGTGCCTCTACACATGACCCACTGCCGCGAGATCTTCTTCTTTTCAACCTCCACACACTTCTTCCTCTTCTTAGCCCGGCACATACACGGCGTAATAATATGTTCGAGATTAGCGATATCTGCGCATAATGAACATTCATTAGTTGGCTGAATCTTGTGCAATAGCGCGGGGTTAGGGTACGCCCCGACCTGAAGCAGCCTGTGGTCTGCTTAATTTTCTGTGTGGTGGACTGTACTGTCTCCGCCTCAGGTAGAAATGCTTGGTGATTTCTTTATACGACGTGGGAGGGTCCCGATTCTCCAAAACCTCAGCGCGCCCTCCGGTAGCCACGCGGTCTACTAGTTCTCGCGCAGCTATGTGGGCTGACTCATTTTGACGGTCAAAAAAGATTATCAAAGTAGCCTCCTGCATAAATACGGCCGTCCTCAACAACATGACACTGTTTTGTGGTAATTTCATACAATCTTCAATTTTTCGCAGCTTTTGAGCTGTGAATGTTGCTTACAGTACGTGTTGGTCACAAAACGGACTACGCGCTGATCGCAATGAACTCCGAGGAAAACGAACATGTAAGCCGAGTGGCGCACAAGCATTGCAGGAATAACTCAGAATAGGCTCGAAAGCAGTGGCGGATGGTCACGTGGTACGTTTCCGCCAATGAGAGGTTCAGTTACAGCTTTCCAGCGACTCTGCTATCGGCGCGCGGCTCAAAATGTGCCTTTTTATTAATTTCCTTGACCTCTAATGTACTCTCGACAGAAGGTCTTCAGTGACAGAAAAGCGCGAAAATCAAAGAATCTAACACGGGCATTCTCTTCGCGTTCGGTTTCGCAGCCGCGTCTTGACAGGGGCGTTTCAGAGACGCTCTCCCCAGCGAATTCGCGCCACCCTCTCGTAAAAAGAATTTATTTTATTCTCTTCTACTGTACAGATGACAACCAAACTTGGTCAGCATGTTCTTTAATGAACCATCCACTCAAAACAACTCAAATTTAAAAATGGATATTTTTTTTTTCGAAAATCGTGTTTTTAGCCCCGCATCCCCCCTTAAATAAATTCAGATTGATTGTCCACAGCCTCTCGATACCAACGACCTCTTCCTAACAAGGCCGCGCAATGGTATTTCCTCAGGGCCATAGTTTGCTACAATGTAAGCACTATATCTGTAACATGCACGCGACGGAAGTGGGTGCGTAGAAAAATTGAGGCCTACCGGTAAGGGTGCCTAGAATGGAGGGCTGTGGACAGGAACCGCGGAAACTAGGGGTGTGCGAATATTCGAATTTCGAATACGAAGCGAATAATACCGTATCGAATAATTCGATTCGACTTTCCAATAGCTAGTATTCGAAATTTCGAATAATTCGACAGGGCGAATATCTAAAACGCGACAAAGGCCATTGGTGCAACTTGGTTAGGGCGAGGTGGCTAAAATTAACGCCGTTACAGTAGGCCTTTCGTTAAAACTTTCACCCATATCCGGGTTCAAAAGCGAGCGCATGTTTATTTTAGAGGAATTATGTCATTTCCGCATGTAAAAAAAAAGACATGAGAAAACTGTCAAGCCTTACACAATTTCGCTTCGAAACGAAGGCACGGACTTGCGTAATTTGCTCTCGTATGCCGCGAGTGCTGCAAAACATGCCGGCTTTGGCCCGCGAAACCCTCGGTTCAGCCGTAATGCGCGACCATAGGGGAAAATAATTCCTTCGGTAACCCCCTCTGTTCGCCGTTAGAAGGTTAGGAGTGCGGCTAGTGCCGCTGCTGACTGGAATGTCGGCCCTTCTATCAACATGCCTGCTCGCCCGTAAAAGCTTAAAAAAAAGAGACCCTCCCAAAAAGCGCGTAATCTGTCACGACGCTGTAGCGTCCCTGCTTTTTCCTTTGTCTTGCCGTAAGTGGCAGTACACGTTTCGCGTAAATAAGATACTTGTGTTTGTGCATGGCAATTTGTAGTCCTTCGGTAGCAGTCCCTCACCGCGTTAAGTGCTCGGCGACATGACCAGATTTCATTTCTTTGTTCTTTGAATTTTCAATCAAACCATTTGTATTCGATATTGTCATGAGTAAGGAGAGGACGTATGGACGACGAAGACGACGAAGTAGGAGGAGAAGCACGCGGAACAGTTGGATGAGCTGGCATTGTTTGCGTGGCTACTGAAGAAGAAGGTCGCATTGGCAGCTACGTTCTGTCAACGGGAAGGCAGCGAGCGTTCGATTCCGGAGGCCGTGACGCTGGCACTCCGTGGCGTGGCCGTTGACCTCGACGACGCTCGGGCGAGGCTCCTCGGAGGTGCTGCAGCACCTTGCGGCAATTCCGGACGCACCAGCAGCAGTCCCCCTTAAAGCTTCAGCCAGCAACAATCCCCGGGACGCCACGTCATCATGTACAGCAGGGGCCGAGCTCGTACTTAGGCCTAAGTGGCAGCGACGCCTGGCCACGTCAGCGACCGGGAAGCGGCTTACGGCAGCGTGGCCAACCGACACGTATCGGAGCGACGATTGAAGAGGATCGTCGGAAACATCGACTGCGGATCCAACCCCACGGAGGCGGGACTCATGGAGTTTGACGGAACCAAGTAAGCGTGTTCCATCCAGATTACGACTCGACGGCGAGGCCTACGTGGCCAGACACTCCAGTAGCGACGCTAGTCGTAGGTCTCAAAGTACTGAGAAGTGTGTTTGTTAACTTTCGCATATTTCTTTTGTGGTTATAAGATTTTCTCTGTTAGTTATTTTGAGTGTTTTCTTATAGTTTTTCTTGTGTGTAATTAAATTATGTTTGCTGTGCCTACCTGCGCCTTCTCAATCCATCTCCAGCGCACACGCCTCCGAGATCAGTGACAAAACAATTGGCGAGCCTGCCAGGATTCAATCCGGCCCAGTCATCGATTCTCAGGGGGAATAAGTTGGTGCGGAGATGGATTGGGAGCGCTTGACGGCGATAGCTAAAGATTTAGGAATGACTAAAGAGGAGACTTTGAAGTTATTTGATAATGCCCAAGTAGAACATGAGCGCGAATTTGAACGCGAAAAGGAACTTCTCGAATTGAAGTTGAGACTAGCGCAACTTAATGGTGTTCCGCAAGACGACCAGAGTGTCACATCAGCATCCTCTGGCTCGCAGTCACCCAAAACTACCCGCATATGTCCGAGATAGTTAATGGCTCCGTTCGATGAAAGACGTGATGACTTGGATGCCTATTTACACAGATTTGAACGGATTGCCAGGGGTCAAGGTTGGGACAGAAGGGAGTGGGCAACAGCACTCAGCCTTTGTCTAGTAGGAGAAGCCTTAAGTGTTTTTGGCCGAATGCCCGCCGATGACTCTATGGATTATGATAAAGTCAAGAAAACATTGTTGCAAAGATTTAGGTTGACGGCGGAAGGCTTGCGTGAGGGGTTTTGTGGGTGCAAGCCAGAGAATGCAGAGACAGCGAAGCAGTTTGTGTGCCGCTTGTCAAATTATTTTGAAAGATGGATGGAGATGGCGAATGTAGAAAAAACATATGAAGGCGTACGTGATTGCATGGTCGTGGAGCAATTCTTGAATTGTTACAGTAACAAGTTAAGTGTTTTCCTGAAAGAACGAAAGGTAGCCTCACTTGATGATGTAGCAGAGCATGCCGATCAGTATTTGGAGGCCCAGGGATTTAGAAACCTAGGGAAGGCAAATGAAGGCTGTGACAAAGCAAGAACAGATGAGACAAAGGGTAGACCTCAGGGGGTACCGAACACGTCACAGCGACCACTCAGGTGTTTCCTGTGTAACCGCATTGGACACCGAGCTATGAATTGTCGAACTGGAGATGGTCGTTCACAAGTAGTGGTGTGTCAGTTGTGCAATAGAAGGGGACACCGAGCGAACGAGTGTAGGTCAGGGACTACAGACAAAGTAGCCTGTATAGTGGACTCCCAGGATGGTAGCACAAGAGAAGTTTGGACTAAAGACAAAGTAGCTTGTATAGTGGACTCACAGAGGGATAGCGTGGAAGAAGGGCAACAGGCACAGAAAGAAGAGTCGGGTAAGAACGAAATTAAGCTGTACTCGCAAGAAGAATGGTTACCGGTCGTAGACGGAGAGGTGCATGGACAAAGGGTGAAAGTTTTGAGAGATACAGGCACAAATATTGTTTTGGTGAAAAGGAGCTTAGTAGACGAGTCGAATCTAACAGGGGAGTACGCAACAGTCATTTTGGTGGATAGTTCGGTGAGAAGGCTTCCAGAAGCTCGGATAAAAGTTGCAAGTCCATATTACACAGGTTGGGTGACAGCAAAGTGCTTGGAGAAGCCCATGTATGACCTGATTTTGGGTAATGTGCCGGGAGTCAGGAAAGTAGATGAGCCTGATACGAACTGGGAAAACAACAGGGACGTGGTAGATGAACAGAATGCAACCAGTGGTAGAGTAGCGGAACCAAAGGAGAGTGGTAAAGAGGAATCATGCCACGACAGAGTAAGAGAAGTGCAGACGCCAATAGCAGAAGTGGCATTGGCAGCAATTACGAGAGCGGCGGCAAAGAGAGAAGCAGAGGCCACAAGATTGAAGGTGGCGACCATGCAGAGTATAGATATAACCCCTATGGAGTTCCGAGAAGAGCAGAAAAGGGATGAATCGTTGAAGGGTTGTTTTCATAAGGTAGGGGAACCATTCAAGAAACAGCGAAGCAGGAATGTGTTTGAGTTCCAAATACACGATGGTCTATTGTATAGGAGATGCGAGTTTAGTTCAGGAAGGGAAGTACAACAGCTGATGGTACCCAAAGCTTACAGGAAAGCGATACTTACCTTGAGGCATGACAGTGCCATGGCAGGGCATCAGGGAGTTAAGAACACGCTGACTAGAATTACAGAAGAATTCTTTTGGCCTGGGATTCAGTCAGAAGTTAAAAGATATGTGAAGTCCTGTGATGTGTGTCAGCGCACAGTAGTAAAAGGGAGAGTAGGCAGTAAGAAATTATTCGACCGTGGGAAAGGAGGGCTTGGAGTTAGTATGGGATATTAAAAGGTTTCACAGCGATTTTTTCGGAAAGAAATTCAAAGTGCAGACGGATCATCAACCGGTAGAGTTCATAAACAAGGCGAAGTTGACAAATGAAAGAGGAATGAGAGGGAGTCTTGCACTGCAAGAATACTCATTTAGTGTAGAATATATTAAAGGGAGAAAAAATGTGGGGGCCGATTTTTTGAGTAGAAGTTGTTGAGCGGCCAAAATAGGTGTAGAGGGTAAAACAGGGAATAGCAAAGCTTGATAGCACTAGGAGGATGAAATTGTGCAACATACATGGTGATGTATTGATGTGTGTGGTGTATATATAGTGCGATAGGGACGATTGACTTATATAGCAGTGTTGTGAAGTGACCAGCGAAGTGTGTGTGTGACAAGTATGTGGTGAAGTGTCAAGTGGAAAGGCCTGTGAGTTGACAAGAAGACGGGCATTACAACAAAAGAAAGAAGAGTAGAGTTTTTTTTTAGAAAAAAAAACTTTCAAAAAAGGGGGCCTATGTCATGAGTAAGGAGAGGACGTATGGACGACGAAGACGACGAAGTAGGAGGAGAAGCACGCGGAACAGGCACGAGCGCGTGCAGGGTAGCACACGGCGCGATGCGCGTGACACGAGCCGTAAACGAAGGCAGCAGTTGGATGAGCTGGCATTGTTTGCGTGGCTACTGAAGAAGAAGGTCGCATTGGCAGCTACGTTCTGTCAACGGGAAGGCAGCGAGCGTTCGATTCCGGAGGCCGTGACGCTGGCACTCCGTGGCGTGGCCGTTGACCTCGACGACGCTCGGGCGAGGCTCCTCGGAGGTGCTGCAGCACCTTGCGGCAATTCCGGACGCACCAGCAGCAGTCCCCCTTCAAGCTTCAGCCAGCAACAATCCCCGGGACGCCACGTCATCATGTACAGCAGGGGCCGAGCTCGTACTTAGGCCTAAGTGGCAGCGACGCCTGGCCACGTCAGCGACCGGGAAGCGGCTTACGGCAGCGTGGCCAACCGACACGTATCGGAGCGACGATTGAAGAGGATCGTCGGAAACATCGACTGCGGATCCAACCCCACGGAGGCGGGACTCATGGAGTTTGACGGAACCAAGTAAGCCTGTTCCATCCAGATTACGACTCGACGGCGAGGCCTACGTGGCCAGACACTCCAGTAGCGACGCTAGTCGTAGGTCTCAAAGTACTGAGAAGTGTGTTTGTTAACTTTCGCATATTTCTTTTGTGGTTATAAGATTTTCTCTGTTAGTTATTTTGAGTGTTTTCTTATAGTTTTTCTTGTGTGTAATTAAATTATGTTTGCTGTGCCTACCTGCGCCTTCTCAATCCATCTCCAGCGCACACGCCTCCGAGATCGGTGACAGATATTCCATATTTTTGGCCACTATTCGGCACTATTCGATTCGATTTGAGATGAAATTTCACTATTCGCATACCCCGAAAAACCCGTCCCCAAGTTGCACTGATCCCGCAAGGCGTGCTGTGCGCAATCCGGCGTGATGATTGAGCAGAAGCTTCCAGGCTAAATTTATGCTGACGATATTGTCTTATTTGCGGACATTAGAGATGATATACTATGGCTGCCAGATATATGCGGATGGCAAGGTGAAGCTCTAGCACTAGGATCTAGTGTAACAAAATGTGAGTTATGGTATTTAGTGATTATGGTATTTAGTGACACCGCCATGATCAGGCGGTGTCAATACAGGGCCAAGAAATACCGAGGGTAAGCGAATACAAGTAACTTGGAGTGTGGGTAAATGACGGCGATAGGTACGTGGAGGTACAGGAAAAAGCCTCGACAGCAAAGGGAAAGAGTAATGCTGCAATAATGAAGCACAGAGCGTTTTTGGGATGCAATAGGTTCAAGGTCTGCGGAAAGGTGTAATGGTTCCGAGGCTTACATTTGGGAACTCAGTGTCGTGCATGAAGTCAGAGGTACAATCAAGACTGGATTTGAATCAAAGGACTGTGGGACGCCTCGCGTTGGGCGCTCACGGGAAGACGACAAGTGAGGCTGTAAAGAACGATATGGGATGGACAAGTTTTGAGCTGAGCAAAATGAGGATCGAAGTGAGTAGATGGGCAGAGAAGGTGTTCCGATGTGTGTATCTCAAGAGCGTTGACTCACAATGGAGAAAAACAATTAGGGGGCTCACCATCAATTATACGGCTGGCGGTGTAGGGGATAACAAAGAGCGTTAAGCAAAACGTCGGAGAGGATTTATTGGATGGCAGCGATGGGAAAAAGCCGGCTCTATGAGTAGCTACCGAAAGGGCAAAAACGCAATAAGGAGGGAGTCATTTTACGATAAATCAAGGGGAAGCGCTTTACTGTTTCAAGTGAGATCGGGTTGCCTTCAAACGCGTAGTTCTAAGCAAGATTCAGTAAAGCAGAAAAATGTACACCCGCCCACAAAAGTTTATGGAACGTGGGCTCCACTGCGAATTTCTGCTCTGTTAGTACACGTCTAACCTAGCAGGTAGCTGCGTAGGTCGCAAGAACTACTACAGGCTAAAACCATTATTTCGAGGCTATGTTATCAGGCGAAAGGGGGAATATAACTTTCTCGGAAATTTTGCGTTCCGAAAACTTTTGGGTGGGAGTGTACATGCTGTGCGGAAGCTAAGGAAACGGCAGAGCATGTTCTGATTGAATCTGGAGATATCCACCCAGGTGTACGTTTGGGCACGAGCCTCCATGAAGCCTTGGGTTTTGGGGACAACAATGGAAGGCTGAACATGTCCGCCATAGAAATAAGAGACGGTTAGAGTATTGATGGCAGGAAATTAGGGAGAAGGGACAAAAATAAATAGTGGGAAAAATAAGGTCATTCTGCTGTAGGGGCAGAGAGCTTTCTGTGGTAAGGTCGATTCGCCTTTGGTTTAAAGCTGACCGCTCGCCCATCCGCGTAGGTCATGTGCCCCTGCTCGCTACCGAGTTTCCGAACGAAGTCGTGCATTCCTTCATGCTGTGTTCAACATGCCGCGGGGCACTGCAAAGGAATGCAATGCCAGCCCTCTCTCGGAGTAACGGTTACGTTTACCCGGCCATTCCCGCTGAGTTGTCTCCACTGAACGTGGTGAGTGAGCGTTTGATCGCTCGCCGCCTACCATTCATGCAAATTCGTTGCCTTATTTACGGTGGAGGACAGCATGGCATCGTGGGCCCCGTCGTTGACGTTCCCGTCGATGTGGACACAATCGTTACCGCGAAACGTCCACGAAGGCCATGCCATCAATGTTCACATTAAGCGAAAGCTTCTAAACGAGACGACATGCCTGTCTGGTGTTCTGAGAAAATCTGAGTTGAAACCCTGGCTCGACGTGTTGTGTCGGAGACTCGGAGTGCATTGTACAAGTACTTTGGTGTCACTCTGAACGCTTCTGCTTTCCCGACGACGATGCATTCGAACTGCTTGAGGATTCCGTCGAAAGCTTGCCTCAGTGTCCCGACTTAGAAAATCCTGTTGATGCATGTGTGGCGCTTAACGCATTCGAACAGTCTGTGGACAAAGAACGCTACCTGGCCATAGCTCCTGGTGAACACAAACAGCCTCTCAGCATATTGTGCGACGAAAGAGCGGAAGAACTGTCCTCCCCTGAAATATACCTCGGGGAGCCCCGGCGAGTTAAACCAGAAGCGCATCCCGCACCCTTTACGTATGCTACCAGTGAGATACGTCGCAAAGAGCGTCGCGGTGTGTCGCCTCACCGCATCCTGTTCATGGCAATGAAGGTGCTCCGATTTAGAGTTAGTCACAGCCTGGCTGTCACTTTTCGTGTCAACGACGACACCGACAAAATCACGCGCCAAATGCTTGACGACTTCAGGATTCTATTGACCAAGACATGGCATTTATGTAGGGCGTTCCCAGCACTGTGCACTATTGGCAGCAATGAAAGAAAGATGTTTGCGCTATGATATGCCAGCTTGGTAAGCCGACTGCGTTTCTCACCCTGTCAGCCTCAGAGATGCATTGGCCGCGATTACTCACTCTGCTTGAGCGGTTGCGCCATCGAGATCCTGGTTTAGAAGCGAACGGGTCGGAAGTGACATCAATCTACTGTGCCCAGCTCGTCAACAGTGTGCGCCATTTACTTTCACAGGCTTGTGTGCGTCATCCTAAATATCCGCGTCGTGGACTACTTTAAGCGAATTGAGTTTCGGCACCGAGGCAGTCCACATGCTCACATCTTGCTTTGGCTGGAGAACGCACCTGACGGAACCGTCTCCCCTGACATGCCAGAAACGATGCGCCTCGCAACGCACCTCGTGTCAGTCGATACCTCTTTGTGGCCGCGCCTTCGTACTTAAGTGCACCAACACACGCACACTTGCTACAAGCGCGGAAACGCTCGTTGCCGTTTTGGCGCTCCTTTTCGGCCCACTGAAAACTCCATGGTGCTGCTTCCCTATCCGCCCACAAAAGACGATGCCGAAGCCGCGTGACACTTAAAGAACGCTTCTTGCAGATGCACGCGCCGCTCTAGAAAGTACAGACAACGCCAATATCAGTCAGTTCTTTCAACACCACGCAGTCACATCCCATGAAGAGTATGTTTCCGTGCTGCGCGCTGGCATTACGCGCCCGACCTTGTTTATCCAACAAACAGTGCAGCAAAAGTGGATCAACGCATTAAACCCGAGGGTCGCCTCCATGCTAGACTCAAACATGGACCTTCAGGTGATCCTGGACGCGTACTCGTGTGCGACTTATGTCGTAGATTACGTGAATAAGTCTAATCGCGGAGTCTCAAATCTACACAAAGCTGTCTCGGACATTTTGGCAAACACTCCAAACATACCTTATGGCCAGGCGCTTCGTGCACTTGGCGTTAAGATGCTCAAGGCTGTTGAGATGAGGGCTCAGGAAGCTGCTTGGACACTGCTCCGACAGGATATGTCAGAGTCAAGTAGACGGATCTTGTATATTGCCACATGCCTCCCGGAAGAGCGCAGAAGGAAGCAGCTGGACTCTACGCGGCGTAACAACGGATGTGTGGAAATTTGGGGTGTTGCGGAGATACGAAGACCGCCCCGACAACTTGGAACACGTGAGCTTGGCAGGCTTTGCAGTGCTTTACAATGTCCACTCCTACCAAAAGCGCCGCGATCCAGCCGTCATTCGTTACCGCTCCCGATGGACCACACTTATCCATTGTATGTCCGATTTAGAGCCGAACGTCCACGTCCGGGAAATAACATCCGTCGTACAAACGGAGGACGTACATTTTCGGATGTAAAGAAACGTCCGCACTCTAAAATACGGTGGAAGTCCAGTGGATGTTCTATTGCGGATTTACCAGGAGCGAGCGTCCCGCGGATGTCCTCCCACGGACAATAATTGGTTTATGCTTTTGTCGGCGCTATAAGCACGTACGTGGAGCTAAATGCTATGATCACGATGATTTCAATAATATGTAAAACATCAGGAAAAGTCGTTTGATTTTACATTGAAAGTGACTGCCACTGCAAGTCATACTGCAAAATCACCTCCTGGCGTAGTGCTCAAGAAAATATAAAATCTTCTAACCACCTATTTTTAATTGTTTTTCGAAAACCGGATGAAAACGGCTAAAGAAAACCTCTACTCGCTGAACCGGTGTTTTGGTCGGTCTTGTCGCCGTACGTTATTGTGGCGTTTCGGTTTCGCGTTGCCCGTTCAGCTCCAATCGTCATGGCCATCAACAGTGAGAACCGACGGAACAATCGTCAAATCGACGGAACAACGTTGCAGCTGGGCTTTTTCGCGCGCCTTTCGAGACGCTACAAGTGTCGCACCACATTAACTGTGCGCAGTGGGAACACGGTGAGCGAATTTTTATTCTGTGCACGTTGTTAGACGGCCATTTTTTGCGTGGGGAGTGCTGACGCCGTTAACAAAACTGCGGTTAGGCCTACCGTCACAACTCGCGTACTCCAAGTCAAACTTTTGTTCTAAAAAGACAGGGCGTACAAACACGGACACAAGAAAGAAGTCAGGATACCACAAACGGACGGCGTTTCTGGTGTCCTGACTTCTTTCTTGTGTCCGTGTTTGCACGCCCTGTCGTTTTAGAATGAATACTTACCAACTAGCTCAGCTCTCTGTTATTCTAAGCGTCAAACTTTTGTTCTGGCTTCCTACGCACGTCGCGACCACCTGACGGGCGTGCTTGCGAGAAAACAAGCAAGGAGACTAAGAAATTGATTGAAGTTTTTGCGAATTGTTGTAAACACAACCGTCTTTGTTCCGAGGATTCCTTGTTAAACGTACCGAAGCATCATGGTCAAGCGGTCGGAACAGCTCAGAAAGCTTAAATCTCATACGTGAGCTCTGAATAAGAGGACTGCCGCGAATACCTAGCACCCGTAGACACCGATGACGGGGAACAAAGTACAGATGTCGCTTGAGATCTGCTCACGTTTGTGCGTACAGTAGTGACAGTGATGAAGAGCGCGAAAGCGAACTACCATAGTAAGTGCAAGCGCATGCAGTCGCCGAGGTGTTCCTTCCATAGACATGGGTGTCACTTCCACGCAACAGCATTGTCATAAACCAGTAGAACAAAGGTAGGCGTATAAAATGAGTAAGGAAGAATAGGCATACCAGTGTGGTGCATTAACAAGGTAGTAACAAGGCACAGATAACGAACAACGATAGGATAAGTAGAGGCAAAGAGCGCTGATTTGCTGGTGCCTATCCCGACCTTTTAACGTCTATGCGCTGTCAACACCTTCGTAATGGATCCTTACCAACTCGCCCAACCTTCATGCGTGGATCCGATTTTACTGCAGAAGTGTCCTTCGACTATTAAAATTAGCTGTCTAGATCACGACTCGTCCCTTGAGGTGGTCATTCAAATAGGCTATATTGTGCGATGTCTTGATGATTATCCACAAAGCAAGCTTGCACTGTTTTGTTCTCCCATACCTCACACGTTTATAATCACTGTGCACCTTTATGTTTCTGCAGAACAAGTGGAGGCCATTGTCATTACCATTGGGTTGCAAATGATTGGAGCCATGATCAAGGGACTGTAGGTGCATCTGAGAAAAGTTCCTGCTTGGTTGTGTGTCCCTGTGCGACTGAACCTTGTGCAACTTTGGGAATCTTCTGTGGACTGTGCAACAACAAGGCATGTTCTGTATACTGAAGGTAGCTACCCCATGGTATTTTTGTTTTTATTTTTGGAGACATTTTCACGTTCCTATTGATAGCTTGCATGTGGTTTCATGGATTCAGGTTCTTAACATGCTGTATTCCAACATGATCGCTTTGATGACATCTAGGTAGCATAATTAGGTCACAGTTAACCAACTTCGATGTGATCACAATGCCGCTGGATTGTTCTGGGCTCTGTGCATGCACAAGAAAGAACCTGATGCGGTGTACTGATAACATAAACGTGACATGGTAATTACGGTGAGGTCACTGCAAGCCATGCATTGCTTCTTTTTATTGCGCCTCTGTACAAAATGTGTGCGAGGAAACCACAACATTAAATACGAGAAATTTTTTGCCTAAATTTCTGTTTGTCCTATATGTGTATCTATTTGTTGACCCACTGTTAGCATTGAAGATGCCAGTGCATGGTTCATACACAGTGTAGAGTGCAAGCGGTTTTTTTTAGCTTTCATTTGTCATCTGCATCGCATCACGTAGCACTATCTTGACGTCACTGCAAAGCCGCACTTTTGTGAGACCAGTATTCAGCCCTCTTGTAAAATAACCTGCAAGAGCCTGTTAATATACATAATTTTACGTCACGAAGGATTCTGTTATCTTCTACATAATATACGTTGCTGTTATTGCATAGCCATACTTTTGTGAGGCCACAGTGTTATGTGTATAATTTAGTGCGAGATACCTTCACGTCTTATTTTTTTGTGTTTGTGTTTTAGTCACATATTCCGGGTGTCCCAGCTATCTTTAGCCAAGGGTTAAAAATACAATATTAGAGGCAGGTGAGTGAAATCAGTTGCAAATTCCTGACAGCCACCTTGCACACAGACAATTATCTGTTACGTAATTGATTAATTTATTAATTAGGATTATTTAATTAAGTTGCTAATATTGGCTTTAGGCAAGAAACGCAACTTGCAAAGTTCGAGAGCGTCTTCAGAAACCCCCATTGCATAATTTGCGATAAAGAAAGTCTCACGTATACAATTTTTTCCAAGCTGTAAAAAGAACCACGTGGTTAAGCCACAGCTGAGAGCAGCATCACGTAGTTCTTTTTGCAGCTTGGAAAAAATCGTATATGTGAGACTTTCTTTATCGCAAATAATGCAATGGGGGTTTCTGAAGACACTCTCGAACTTTGCAAGTCGCATTTCTTGCCTAAAATCAATATTTAACAATTTAATTCATTAATCCTAATTAACAAATTAATCAACTAGGGAACAGAAAATTGTCCGTGGTGCGCAAGGCGGCTGTCAGCAATTCGCAACTGATTTCATTCGCCTGCCTCTAATATTGTATTTTTCAACCCTTGGCTAAAGATATTTGGGACACCCAGTATATTTGCTGCACCAAGAACATTTTCCTGCTACAGGAAAGGTGTGCCTTAGCGAAGTATCCCAATCAGTTTTCTACATTGTGTATACATTGCTGTATGTTGCATGCTGTAGTTCTACTTTATGTAGATTAACTTTTCTGTGCAGTCCATGCTCTGGATATGCCTACAGATAATGTGTCATTGCTAACAGTCTATATTCATCACATCCAATGAAAGAGCCCACCTGTTTTGTGCATCATGTGGATTACTGTTTATTTTTGGAAACATGCCATTTCATGTCTGTACAAAATGTGTGTGTATTCCTTTGCCCGATATTTGTTCACTTCTATTCTGTTCCTTTAGGTTGCAGTATTGTAGTTCAGGTGTAAGCGTTGGCAATTTATTCTAGTAATTTCATTTTTCTTCAGAAAAACATGTTAACATCACTGCTTTAGGTGGACAAGTAAAACAAGTTAAGGGCAGATTACTTAGTAAAGGAACACTAGACTTTGTGCTGTGTTGATTTCAAGGTGCATTTATTATTTCTCTTCTGTGCTACTCTACTGATGTTGAAATTAACATATACACTTTATCTTGCTATTTTCTATTCTTGTGGGTCCTTATCAGCTTTTAGTTAATGTGTTCATATGCTAGGGTCTGCTGTGCCAGGTGTTATTATGCATACAAGTGATGTGCTTGCAGCATGCTTTTTAATAAAAATGCTGTTGATCTGCTTTATGTGCAAGTCTATGCCTCAGTCAGATCATCACGAAAAGCTGCACAAGTCTTATTAAAAGGCTTATATGCATTATTTCTGATGACTGTGTACCAATGCAGTCAACATTAAAGATGTTGAACTTGCTGGGAATGCTATGGGTGTTGTTGAATGGGTTGCTGCTGTGGATCTTGTGCCCTGTGCTAATATGTTGTCACTCATCCAACTGTTACCAGTGAGACTGTCCTGTATTTGCCTTGGGGTACTTATTAGTGAACGCAACAGCACAGTAAAGCAAGTGAAGAATGGTGCATATAATTGGTGCTCTGATTCTTGAATAGAGTACAACCTCTAAAGCATGGAAAAAGCTGAAGTATGACAAGTGATACACCAAAAAAACGAACTCATACTTCTCCATTTTCAATGCTTCAGAAGCTGTACTCCTAACAACCTATGCACCATGCTTCACTTTCTTTACTGTGCTGTTGCATTCACAAATATGTGCCCTCAAAGCAACTAAAAGACCTTCTTACTGATAAAGTTTCCATGGGTGACAACATATTACCTCAAGACACAACATCCTCAGCAAGAGCCCATTCAACATATTTATTGTAAGTTACAGTGGTGTGCAGTCATCATAAATGTATGAAAACCGCTTCCACGTGCACCAAATTAGCCAATATATGCATGATAAAGGCACTGTATATTAACTTGAATAGTCATAACTGTTAATTTAGATATTAGGCTTGTTAATATGTGGAACTGAATGATGCATGTAATTCTTTTATTAACCCGTATGTGCCCAGTGTCCTACATATAGGACGCTTCTTTGATGCACTCCCCAATACATCACTATTTCTTTAGCTGATGAGTAGCGCCACCTACAGCACATCAAGGAGGCCTCAATGAGGCCTGCTTGATGTGCGGTAGGCGGCGCTAGTAATCAGCTAAAGAAATAGCGATGTTAGAGTGCATCAAAGAAGCGTCCTATATGTAGGACACTGGGCATATATGGGTTAATTAAGGCTTCAAAAATTCCGGATTTGTCACGGATGTCCGCATTTAAAATCCGACAAGTGTCCCGTGGACGTTCATGTCCAAATTATTGACTCCGGCGGACGTCTGAATATCCGTGAAAGACGTATCCAGGACGTCCAGTTTAACGCCTTTTGTTTGCGCGGGATGGTCCGTCAGATATCCGCCGTACGTCATTGGGATGTGTACGGATGTCCACTGGACTCACGAGCATCCGGCACTTAACATTCATCGGATGTACTGGGGATTGTTTGTGGTCCATTGGGCTGCTACTCCATCGACGACTAACTCAACTATAAGCGAGAAGCGGTTACACTGTTTCTTCCTCTCCGCAGGGAAGTGGACATTCTTGATGGCAATGCTTTTGAACACATTTACGTCGGAAACGTGGGCGCCTTGCTTCTGGAGCGATCTGAATATGACAGCAAGTTCGACATGCACCAGCTGCGTGACATGTGCCTCCAGATGTGCGCAGACGACGCTCATGATACCGAACTGCACAATGAAATTGACCCACGGCAGGCTCGTTTGGTCGACCAGAACGACGACGAAGATTTGCTTGAAGCCCCTGGCTTAGTAGCGGCAAAAGGTCGTTGCGCCGCCGTCTGCACGCGTCAGGACGTAATGACCGCTGACGACTACAGGGAAATTATGGGGCTCACCAACAAGGAGCAGTTCGAAGTTATTCGGGAAGGCATCCACTGCCCAACGTTCCCGGCCTCCGACCCGCTCAGAATTTTCCTGGCTGGCGTGGCACGTTGTGGCAAGACCTTCGTTCTGCGGCTTATTATGGATGCCTACAACCGCTACACCAACACCGCCTCCACGTGCACGCACAACATCTCGTGCGCCACAACAGGCAAGGCAGCGGTTGCCATCGGCGGACTCACCGTGCACGCCGCGTTCATGCTGAGTATGCGCACCGAAGGGGGCTTGCGCGATGGAGACCTCGACTCCTTCCGTTCAGCGTTCACCAACATCAAGTGCGTCATTGCGGACGAATGCGGCAAGAACTTAATCGCCAGATTTTGTTCTCGGGCAAAGGAGAATGATTTATCGGCAAGGCACGAAAAGCAAGGCTCTGCCCGAATGACATCGGCATAACTGACGGGAACTCCCCTATCTTTGTTAACGACCACTTGACACCTCAGAATAAGGCCCTATTTTCCAGGGCACTGGCATTAAAAAAAGCCAAGAGCTGGAAGCACCTGTGGACTGATAATTGCCACATTAAGGCCAGAAAAACGAATGAGAGCCGTGTTTTTCGCATTGCTGATGAGTGTGATCTTTCTGTTTTCAACTAACAGTTTCTATCATGACACTTAAATTTTGTTTACATCCACCATGGCTTCTTATCTGACAGTATCTGCGCTGAATAAGTTCATATCCCACGACTATCATTCAGTCATTCATTTTAATGCTAGAAGTCTTCGCAAGCATTTCGATGACTTTGTAAACTTTTTTTCTACACTTAAGAACGCCTTTTCAATAATATGTGTCTCCGAAACATGGCTAGGTTATGGTGACAAGGGCCTATACTGCTTTAATTCGTACTTTTCTGAATACTCCCACAGGGTGTTGAGTGGCCACGGTGGTGCGGCTATTTTAGTTTCATCTTCTTTTCCCTACAAACGTCGTCATGATCTCGAACTAAACACTCCCAACTGTGAATCAGTTTTTATCGAATTTGATTCACCTGTCTTCAACATTGACAACAAGAACCTATTGGTCGGCTGTATTTACCGCTCGCCTTCCTCATCAGTTTCTGAGTTCTGTAGTGCTCTTGATCATACCATGGAAAGAATATCACATGCTAAGTGCAATGTAATAATATTGTCACGCACTTATAGGCGTTGTAGGGCAAGAACACCGGAACAGCAAGACGCGAATGACAGACACAGTCCAACGGCTAGCGCTCCTCGCCTTCGTCTTCGCCTTTTCGGCTTGCCACGGCATGCTGGCTCAAAACACCAGGTGGCATTATTCCCCCTCCCAACGGAGCATCGACTCGATGCTGACACACAGGAGATACACTGAAGAGGCCGATAAGGAAAAAAAAATGAACAAGAGAAAAAAATTGGCCGCGTATCTGCGTGCTTTGCTGCAAATGTCGTCTAAAGACGATAGAAGAGGCGCTGCGTGAGATATGGACGCCATCTGGCAATACGTCGGGAAACACGAGTGCTGTGTTGCGGGCTGGTAGTCCCGGCGCAGCGGCAGGCGAAGACCGGCGGTGGCCAACGCGACCGGTGGGGACGCCGGCCAGCCCGAACACGCTGTTTGGTGCGATGCGCCGAAGGAGAAGAAACGTCCGCACTCAAGGAGTACTCTCCACAAACTCTCTTACTTACACGTCGCCTGGATAAAACAGGAATGCCAGAGCGGCGCCCCCTGTCATTCGTACAATGCAATACTGAACCGAAACCGAAACACAACATGAGCTTGTGCAGAGGGCACGGAGGAAGACAAGTTTCAGCGCAGTCGCATTTTCAGCGCACCTTAAGAAACTAGGGTTGTAACATTGTAGGCCGTGTAGGGCCAGAAGGACCGTCACGACGAAAACGTGCCTCCTCAGTCGTATTCGCCTGGAACGTTGGTGTGGCTTCGCGTTCCCTCCTCCGCTCCTGGCCTTTCCACAAAGCTACTGCCTAAGTACGAAGGCCCCTACCGCGTCCTACGTCAAGCATCCCCAGTTAACTATATGACTGAGCCTGTTCAATCATCCACGGACCGCCGTCGTCGCGGCCGCGAGACTGTTCACGTCGATCGACTGAAGCCGCATTATGACCCACCAGTTGTACCTGTTTCTTAGGTCGCCAGGATGGCTCCTTTTCCGCGGGGGAGTGATTTGTAACATGGTAGGGCGCAGACAAGAACGCCTGCGAAAGAAGAAGACGAAGACGGTTGTTGTTAGCGCTCGCGCTTGCTCGGCTTGGACCGCTGATCGCTTCAGCTGTGGTAATCTTTTAATAAACGCGTTACTGTCTCAACGTTAAACGCATACCATCAAGGTCTTTAAAATTGAGTATCTATGTATTTTCTGTTAAAGGAACACACCGCCTAATACTTACCTAGTGATGTTGCGCCTCAGATATGCGTAATGTTTGCTTTTTGATCAACAATGTACACAAGTAGGAACCTAGTCAGCCGTTCACGATGGCTGGCCCTTGGGCAAGTGGTTCAACTTTGGCCGAGTGGCTGAATCGAGGGACGTGCCGACAAACAGAAAGACAGACAGAAGGACAGACAGAAAGACAGACCAAAATTTCTGCGTTTAAGTTCCCCAAGAAAGACTATCGTCTTTAAAAAAGTGAAAGAAATACGTTATAACACATAGCGAAGATGCACGCGAAAGAAAATGAGGTCTGGGGTCCGCAATAAAAGCAAAAAACGCAGTTCACAGTTCTTTGGAGAGCTAACCGACAACGTCAAAGGGAAAAGAAATTTTGCTGCACGACGAAAATAGTCACCAAAAATAATCACCGCGTAAAATATGGTTTTAGGTGTACAACATGTACAACCTCTGTGCGCGGTACACGGCGTTGGGACGATGCTGAGCCTCCGTCTGGGATAACTTCATAGTTAACTTCGCTCACACGCCTTAGTACTTTGTACGGTCCGAAGTACTTGCTCAGGAGTTTCTCGCTGAGACCTCGTCGTCGAATGGGAGTCCAAACCCAAACTTGGTCACCAGGTTCATAGGTAACTTGTCGATGGTGGATGTTGTACCTTCGTGCATCTGCACACTGCTGCGTTCTTATGTGCATGCGGGCCAGTTGACGCGCTTCCTCTGCGCGCTGAATGTAATCTTCAACGTCAGGAGCTAACTGCTCGTGCTGGGAGGTGTCGTCATAAGGAATCATGGCGTCTAGCATGGATTGAACATCTCGACCATAAACGAGGCGGAATGGTGTGAATCGAGTCGCTTCCTGTGTTGCGGTGTTGTACGCAAACGTTACGTACGGTAGGATTTCGTCCCACGTTTTATGCTGCGCATCCACGTACATAGAGATCATGTCCGCCAGCGTTTTGTTGAGCCTTTCTGTCAAACCATTAGTCTGAGGGTGGTACGCAGTGGTCTTCCGGTGGTTCGTGTAACTGAGCTTGAAGATGTCGTCCAAGAGCTTTGCCGTAAACGCTGTCCCTCGGTCAGTGATGATGAATGACGGGGCGCCGTGACGAAGCACAATGTGATGCATGAAAAACTGGGCGACTTCGGATGCTGTCCCGCGGGGTAGTGCCTTCGTCTCAGCGTAATGGGTCAAGTAATCAGTGGCGACAATGATCCACTTGTTTCCGGAGTAGGACAAAGGAAACGGCCCAAGGAGGTCCATTCCAACCTGGTCAAACGGCGTACGTGGTGGATCGATGGGTTGTAGGAGGCCTGCAGGTTTTAAAGGTGGCGACTTGCGACGCTGACATTCACGGCATCCTTTCACGTAGCACTTGACGCAAGCAGCCAGTTTAGGCCAGTAATATTGTTGTCGCACCCGATCAAAAGTCCTCGAGTAGCCCAGATGGCCAGATGTCGGCTCGTCGTGGCAAGCTAACAGGATGTCATCGCGAAGGCCTTGAGGCACGACTAGAAGATGAGATCTGCTGCCGACACTGGTGTTCAGTTTGTATAATATGCCCTCTCGTAAGCAAAATGACGGCAACGTTCGCGAAATAGGACGAGGGATTGACGCGGTGCCACCTTCTAAATGATCAATGATGAGCCTGAACTCAGCGTCCGTTCGTTGTTTAGCGATCAGATCCGCCCCGCTGAGAGTCCCCAGGAAGGCGCTGTCGTCTTCTGCGGCTGCACTTTCAGATTCGAGAGGGGCTCGTGATAGTGTGTCGGCATCTTCATGCTTTCTACCTGACTTGTATACGATGGTGACGTCGAATTCCTGAAGTCGCAGACTCCATCTTGCTAATCGGCCAGAAGGGTCTCGGAGGTTAGCCAACCAGCATAAAGAGTGGTGATCAGTCACAACTTTAAATGGGCGCCCGTAGAGATAAGGCCTAAACTTCGTAATAGCCCATATTACCGCGAGGCACTCCTTCTCTGACGTTGAATAGTTGATCTCGGCTCGTGACAAAGTGCGGCTCGCGTAGGCGATAACTCTTTCGGTCCCATCTTGAGTTTGCACCAGGATAGCTCCGAGACCAATGTTGCTGGCGTCAGTGCGTACCTCTGTATCAGCGTCCTCATCGAAGTGGCCAAGTACAGGAGGAGAAGACAATCTATGTTGCAGTTCCGCAAAGGCAGTCGATTGTTCGTCAGCCCATAGAAATGGTGCGTCGTCACGCGTAAGTCTGATTAGTGGCTCCGCAATCTTAGAGAAATTTTCAATAAAGCGGCGATAATACGCACACAGACCCAGAAATCGTCGAAGACTTTTCTTGTCCATAGGGGCTGGAAAAGCAGCCACGGCAGCAGTCTTCACGGGATCGGGCCGAACACCAGCAGCGCTCACAACGTGGCCGAGGAATTTTAGCTCTTCGTAGCCGAAATGGCATTTCTCAGGCTTGAGGGTGAAGTCAGCCGATCGAATGGCTTCGAGAACACTCCGAAGGCGACGTAGGTGCTCGTCAAATGTTTCCGAAAAGACAACGACATCATCCAGGTAGACAAGGCAACTTTTCCATTTGAGGTCAGCGAGAACGGTATCCATCATTCGTTGGAATGTGGCCGGAGCGGAACAGAGGCCGAAAGGGAGCACTCGAAATTCGTAAAGGCCGTCCGTAGTTACAAAAGCAGTTTTTTCGCGGTCCCGCTCATCGACCTCTATTTGCCAATAGCCACTTTTCAGGTCGATTGAGGAGAAGTACTTTGCGCGCCTGAGCCTGTCTAGAGAATCGTCGACCCGAGGCAACGGGTACACGTCTTTCTTTGTGACGTTATTCAGCTTCCTATAATCGACACAAAACCGAAGGGAGCCATCCTTCTTTTTCACCAGGACGACAGGCGATGACCACGGGCTGCTTGAGGGCTGTATTACGCCGTCTTGAAGCATTTCCTTCACCTGCGTTTGAATTGCGCGTCGTTCGGTTGGTGAAACTCGGTAAGGCTGCTGCCGTATAGGGTGCGCGTCGTCGTAGGTGATGATACGGTGTTTCGTAATCGATGTCTGACGTATCATCGACGAACGTGCAAAGCAAGTGTGGAACTCCAGCAACAGGTCGCGTAGTCTTTGTTTGTCTTCGCCAGGAAGAGTGGGACTTATGTCGACTCCGCGGAGAGGTGCTTCAGCAGTGTCGATCGCCTCGGAAGCAAAACACTCAGTGACATCGGCTACTGGGTCGGCGTAGGCGATGACAGTACCGGGGAAAAGGTGCCGGTGGGCGTAGCTGAAGTTTGTGACAAGAACCTCGCAGTGGCCTTCACGGAGGTCAACCAGGCTTCGTGCTACGCAGACACCTTGGGAAAGGAGTAGGGAATGATTGCTTTCCGCCACCACTTCGCCGTGTGCTAATCCGTCGCACGCCACTTTAACCACGACACTTGCACGCGGTGGTATCGTGACAGCGTCGTCTATTACACGCAGACATACTCGATGGTGGCTAGTGTCGTTCGCTGCTGTGGCACTCTTTGTCGAGAATGTGACGAGGCGTTGTCGAGTGTCGATGATAGCACCGTGCTCTCTGAGAAAGTCCATTCCAATGGTCTCGAGAACACTGACGGAGAACGCTCAAGCTAACAACAAAGGTACAACCGCGAATCTGTATTCGTGCCGTGCAAACGCCGAGCGGTGTGACGATATGACCGCCAGCAGTACGAATTGGCGTTCGGTTCCAAGGCGTCGTCACTTTCTTCAGAAGGGCGGCCAGTTTTTCGCTAATGATAGAATAGTCCGCACCCGTATCCACTAAAGCACTGACTTGGCGACCGTCGAGCAGTACTGGAATGTCCAAGGAAACCTTTCTGGAATCAGTCGGTGATGTCGTCGGTGGATCGTCGGTTCGCGTAAGCGTCGATGGGGGGCCTTGAGCATATCCAGTCTGAGCGGCCTTGCCCCCGAAGGTCGCTGTGGTTAGTTTTCCCGGCGTGGGCTGGGTGACCGACCCTGCACCACGCTCGAATAGCTACGGCGACTAGGGGAAAACAGCCGCGGTGATGGGGAGCGAGGTTGATGCAGGGATGACGAGGATCCACGCTGCTGCGCAACGTAGTCTTCGATTTCAGGGGGCCGCTGGCCGAACCTAGGTCGCGGTGAGTTCGCCGAAAATCCGCGTAGGCCAAGCTCCCGGTAGGTGCACTGTCGGTATACATGCCCAGCTTCGCCACAGTGGAAGCAGAGAGGACGTCGATCTGGTGCACGCCATACGTCTGATTTCCGCGGGGTCAGTCGATGGTCGTTGTAATACGGGGCCGCTTGGACTGTCTGCAGCATTGCTGGGGCCGCGGTGTGAAGCGGCATTGCAGGTGTGACCGGGGCCGCGGTGTGAAGCGGCATTGCAGGTGTGACCGGTTGCCTCAAAGCTTGAGCATACGACATCCGGGGGAAGTCACTCGCTGGCTGAGGTTCTCTCATAAAAGACGGTTCTCTTAGGGCATGCTGGACTTTATCTCGGACAACGCTGGACAAAGAAGAGATAGTGGGCGGTGAGGGTAATGACAGCTTCTGAAGTTCTTCGCGTATAACTGAGCGTATGAGCTCTCGGAAGAAATCCATGTGGCCACCGAAAGCTCCCCAAGCAGTCCGTAGTTGAGGCAGCGTTGACTTGTCGTTCGTATGATCGGGCCCGGTGCCCAAGAGTGTTCTCGATGGTCACGGCTTCAGAAAGAAATTCTGACACAGTCTTGGGCGGACTGCGCACAAGCCCACCGAACAGCTGCTCTTTCACCCCGCGCATGAGGTACCGCACCTTTTTCTCTTCTGCCATGTTGGGGTCGGCTCGTCGGAAAAGACGCGTCATGTCCTCGACATACATTGCAACGCCTTCGTTTGGCATTTGTATGCGGGACTGGAGATCACGCTCAGCTCGCTCCCGACGATCAGGGTTGGCATAAGTCTCAAGAAGCCTGCGTTTGAAGTCTTCCCATGATGTCAAGATGCCTGCACGGTTCTCATACCAAACACGTGCGCCATCCATGAGGCTGAAATAGACGTGTCGCAGCTTGTCTGCGTTGTCCCACTTGTTGTGCACGGCAACAAAGTCGTAGTGCACAAGCCAATCTTCCACATCCTCATGTGGAGCGCCATGGAAGGGATTTGGCGTTCGAGGATTGAGCAAAGTACAATGAAGCGGCGTTGTGCCTTCCCTACCGGTTTGGTTGGTGTCGGTTGGGATGGTCGGAGCCGCCATGTTGTCTGGGAGCAGTCCAAACTCAGGAGCTTGTCCTCGAATCCTTCTTCTGGCGCGGTGCACAGGAGTAACCACCGGCACGATGCTTGAGATCTTGCTACTCGGAGGGGTACGGTGCATAGATTACCCCGCACCACCACCAGTTTGTCACGCACTTATAGGCGTTGTAGGGCAAGAACACCGGAACAGCAAGACGCGAATGACAGACACGGTCCAACGGCTAGCGCTCCTCGCCTTCGTCTTCTTCGCCTTTTCGGCTTGCCACGGCATGCTGGCTCAAAACACCAGGTGGCAATATCAACACTAACCTCTTGGATACTACTTCACCTAATTCTGCTAATTATTCTAGTACGTTTCATGGCTATGGGTACGAATGTTTGATTACTCTCCCTACGCGCTGTCCTACCAATAATGATGGCACCTTGATTGATCATGCATTATCAAACTTATTTGACCAACCGGACGCTGTAATTGTCAATACTGATATTAGTGATCATTACCCTATCGTACTACGCTTCCAAAATAAATCTTCTTTAAGGAATGCTACTTATTACAAATTCACACTTGACAAACAAATAAATGCTCATTGTTACCCTATCTAAAACTGACTGGTCGGAAGTTTTGTCATGCAATGATCCCCAAAAAGCTTTCTCACAGTTTTTAGCTACGCTTTCATCGTATTTCAACTCCCATACTCACAAACAAAAATGCAGAATAAAGGTAGCATCACCGCAAAACCCATGGCTTACAGATGGCCTTTGTATCATATCAGCACGTGTGCACTTTCTTATGCGCACACAGCACCCTTGGTGCTATCAAAGCACACACCCCCTTGTACCCTTTCCCCACCGTAGTATATTAACCCCTGGCAATAAATAACGTCGTTCACTCTTCTCTTGCTGTACCGGTGTGTCACTTCGGCAGCCCAGATGACGATACATGGTGTCAGAAGTGGGATGGATGACCACTAGGCCACAAGCAGCTGCGAAGTCTTAAAGATGGACTACATCAAGCCACCGGAACCACTGCGCTTGTCCGGAGACGGCGGAAGAGAATGGAAGTCTTTCATACAACGGTTTGAGCTGTTACTTAAAGTAACGTGCCCTGACAAGCCGAGATCTGAGGAGGCAAAGACAGCGATCCTGCTGAGCATCGCTGGCGAAAAAGCAATAGAGGTGTATAACAACTTCTCGTTTGCTGAAGAAGCGCACAAGCACGACTACGAGACGGTAGTCGCAAAGTTTGAGTCATACAGCGTCGAAAAGGAAAACGAAATACACGAAAGGTATGTGTTCCTAACACGTCAACAAGCGGAGGAGGAACCTTTCGAACAATTTTTACGAGATATCAAGACGCAGGCGGCTCATTGCAACTTCGGCTTCTTGACAGATGGTATGTTGCGTGATCAGATCGTGTTTGGCACGAATTCACCACGACTGCGGGAGAAAATGCCCAGGGACAAAGGACTGAACCTGGAAAAAGCCATTACTATGTGCAAGGCGGCAGAGACGGCAGCTCGTCAGAACGACGTTTGGAAGAAGGGAAAAGAAAGCCACGAAAGAGACACAGTAGCAGCCCCCACAATGACGCAGATGTTACGGGATAAAGGAAAAACCGAGTCGTACAATGAGAGCAAGGAAGAATCGGAAGTAAACGCGATGACAAGACGCGGTCCTACAATGTCCAAGTGTTACCGATGTGACCGACGTCACGCTCCGGCATATGGCAAGAAGTGTCACCACTGCAAAGGGCCAAATCACTTTGCCTCATGCTGCTACCATAGAGCGGACATCAAGAGGATACACCAAGTGGAAGATGAGTTTGAGGTCCTGGACGTAGTCGTAAGCAGTATCGGTCACGACCGCGACTGGCTGATTAACACCAAGTAAGGGGCCAGGATATAACATTCAAGGTTGATACCGGAGCTCAAGCAAATCTGATACCATTGTCTCTGTATCGAAAGTTAAGCGTTGAAGCTCTTCAACATAGTGGGGCTTTACTGCGTTCCTACGGAGGAAGCATCATCAAGCAATGCGCAACATTTTCAACACCAGTGGTGATAATCAGATTAGTACGACTGTTGTGATAGCAACTGATGCTTCGCAGTGTGAGGAAAAGGCCGGTGTTGGAATTTTTTCCACACACCTAGACTGGTCCTTTTCTGTAAGACTCCCTGATCATACACCAATATTTTTGGCTGAATTTTTAGCTGTCATTTTGGCCCTGCGTAAATTTCCCGTCTCCATAACTTCAGTGGCTATAGTAACCGATTCATTATCATTGTGTTCTGCTTTAACAACCCCAGCTGAATCACATACTCTGAGATTATTGCGCGCACTTGGTCCACAGCATTTGCGAAACCTGCGGTTAGTTTGGGTTCCGGCGCATAAAGGAACAGTACTGAATGAAGTTGCGGACACATTGGCAAAGGCTTCTCTTGCAGGCCCAGTCCTTGATCTACTTCCAGTTACGGCGTTCGTCGCTGCGGCCAGATTTAGAAAGCACGCTTTATCATTGCTTACTCCTAGTCTCGCTTCATCACCAGATTTTCAACACCTTCAGTTCCCTTGGAGCAGAAAATGGTGTAAAACAAGGCAGATAGAAGTAGCAATGACAAGATTGCGCTGTAGGATCCCAACTCTTAATTTATACATGCACAGAGCTCGTCTGGCGATCTCTCCTACATGCTCCTTTTGCAATGAGGCAGAAACAATCGAACATTTCTTGCTGGAATGCCGACGTTTTTCCTCTCTCAGAAAACGAACAATTGAAATTGTAATGCGGCACCTTGATCTGCCAGTAACTTCAACTATACTGTTATCATTTGGGGCTTCTGTGCTGGGGCACTCGGACGGGAATATATGCAGTGCTATCGAGAAATTCATATGCGAATCAAATCGTCTTATTCGACACATCAACCGCTAATAATTTTTAAAATTTTCATAATGACATAAACAATTTGGCCATTTGGGAGGTTATGCAACACGGTCTAATCAAAAACTAAAATTCATTAAAAAAAAAGACGCTTCATTCTAATTGATACAGTAACGTCTATTAGCTCTTAAAATTTTCAGACTTTATGATCCGCCCGACTCTTGGCCGATCCCCCTGAGTGGGTAGGTGCCATCATCCAAGGAGCATCATCATCATCATCAAATAACAAGCAGTGCTCAGTTCGGTTCTTCGTCGTCCGAAAGGACCACCAAGCCATCCTCGGCTTAGAAGCCTGTGAGCGCTTTGGTCTAATCCAACGCACCGTCGAAAGTGTAACTACAAGCCCTGCAAGTGATGTGACCAAAAAGTTCCCCGAGCTGTTTCGCGGAACCGGATGCCTCCAGCGGAACTACAACATCGTGCTTCGCGACGATGCGCTACCCACCGTTCAACCGGCACGAAGAGTGCCCCTCTCCCTCCAACAGCCACTTCGCGCCGAGTTAACCAGGATGGAACAAGAGGGCATAATTAAGAGAGTCAGCTGCCCAACGGACTGGGTGAGTCCCTTAGTTATTGTAAGAAAAAAGGACGGTAGGCTCAGAATTTGTCTCAATCCTCGAAAAATCAATGAGAGCATCAAAAGAGAGCATTATCAAATGCCGCGACGCGAGGACATTGAAGCAGAACTGGCAGGCGCTAAATTTTTTTCTCGCCTTGACGCAACTGCAGGGTTCCATCAAATTCCTCTGAACGAGGAATCGTCAAAGTTGTGCACTTTTTCCACCCCGTTCGGCAGGTACCGGTTCCTTCGGCTACCCTTCGGCATAGCATCAGCCAGCGAAGTATTCCAGAAAGCACTGAACGAAATATTTGATGGCCTGCCTGGTGTACGGGTGTATGTTGATGCATGTGCTTGTGTGGGGAACCACAAAAGGAGAGCATGATCAGCGGCTAGAGGACACGTTGAAAGCGGCTATGACTGCGGGACTAACATTTAATCCTGCAAAGTGTGCTTTTTCAGTGCAAGAAATTAAGTTTCTGGGCGACATCATTGGCAGTAATGGAATCAAGCCAGACCCTTCACTGCTTGCCAGCGTATTCGACTTACCCGCACCGCAAAACAAACAAGCCGTTCAGAGAATGCTCGGTGTGATTAACTATTTTGGCAAATATGTATCCAGTCTAACGCAGCGAACTACACTTTTGCGCTCTCTTTTGAAGCATGGTGTACAGTTTGAACGGACGCCCGAGCACGAACGCGAATGGCGTGATGTCTGCAAATCAATGAGTGCAGCCCCACTTTTGACAATCTTTCACCCAAACAGAGCCACGAATGTAGTTTGCAAGGGTTGACGCTTGGGCAAGTTGGTGTGGATTCATTTCAAAAAGGTTTACAGCGCAAGAACGATTAGGAAGGGACGAGACAACAGAGGTAAAGAGCGCTGACTTCCAACTAGTCTTTATTTCGATAAGAAGTGCATATATACATGGCAAGGGAGAGGGCGCTAGACAAGAAAAGAAAGAAAGGAGGTACAGGTGCTGCCATCGTTGCCTCATCATCTCCAATACAGCGCGCATATCACCACGTGTGCCCTAAAACCCAGCCAGGTAATCAATTTCTTGATTTAGAAGCGCAATAGAGGGAGCACTAACGCACTTATCTCCTAGCTTATGTATGAAATCAGCTTCAATAACTTCGCGAGTTAGCTGATCCCTTGCTGAACTCTTGCACTTTTACATGAAATCAACTTTCGTCACTTGGAATGATCAAAAATTAATACAAAAGAGCGGGATTTGCATTGGGTCATGTTTGGCACCGATCCTGAGCGATATTTACCTTGCGCATCATGACCGCGTCATAGCATCCGAACTAGATGATTCCGTTGTTATCAAAGTGTGCCGATTTGTGGATGATTTCTTAATTCTTGTTGACTGTGCAGAAGAACATTTTCATGAAATAGGGCAAAACACTGTAGCCACTTTCCAGAGCTCTCTGCAACCGTTGCAGTTGACTTCCGAGTTCCCTGTAAACAATTCATTGAGATTTCTTGATTTGGAAATTTCATGGTTTTCTTCTCATATATGCTGGATGTATTGGCCAAGAAATGGTAAACCACTTTTGCCCTACAGCTCAGCGCATTCGAAACTAATCAAGCGCAGCATTGCAAACCTATGCCTTGCCAGTGCTCTGAAAAAGTCTTGCCCTGACGCCTTGCAACGTAGTTTTCAAGCGCAAGTACGCCGGCTCGAAGACGCCGGGTACCCTAAGGCTTTGCTAACTGCTGTCGCTGAAAAGCTACTGAAGCAGGTTCGGCAAGGAGACAAACGCAAAGAGCCTGAAAACACCAACAAAAAGCGCCTCGTTGTGTTGCCGTACGTGCACAATGTGTCACATAGGCTGAAGAAGATTGGAGCGCGTGCCAACTTGCAGGTGGCTTTCTCGGCTCCCGAGAAGCTTCAGAAGTTGTGCAAAATGGTGAACGCTCAGCCCTCACGGGTTCCTGTGTGTTCTGTGAACCACAGGACACGTTTCGTCTCCTGCGCAGTGGGGGTTGTTTATTCAATCCCACTGACGTGTGGGAAAAGCTATATCGGTCAAACGGGCAGATGCCTAAATGACCGCTTGCGCGAACACCACAATAACGTCTTCAACACGGTCCAGGGTAACATCGGCATTCATTGCCGTGACTGCGGGTGTACACCCGGCTTCAATCAGAGCAAAGTGATGGCGAGGCATAGGGATCAGCTAACTCGCGAAGTTATTGAAGCTGATTTCATACATAAGCTAGGAGATAAGTGCGTTGGTGCTCCCTCTATTGCGCTTCTAAATCAAGAAATTGATTACCTGGCTGGGTTTTAGGGCACACGTGGTGATATGCGCGCTGTATTGGAGATGATGAGGCAACGATGGCAGCACCTGTACATCCTTTCTTTTCTTGTCTAGCGCCCTCTCCCTTGCCATGTATATATGCACTTCTTATCGAAATAAAGACTAGTTGGAAGTCAGCGCTCTTTACCTCTGTTGTCTCGTCCCTTCCTAATCGTTCTTGCGCTGTAAACCTTTTTGAAATGAGAGCCACGAAGGTTACATCAGATGCATCGAATGATGGCGTGGGTTCAGCCCTCTTGTAGCTACACGATGATGGTTGGAGGCCAGTAGCCCATGCTTCTGAAGCCTTAACAGCATCTGAGCAGCGATACTCCCGAAGAGAAAAGGAAGAGCTCGCTTTAGTCTTCGGCTGCGAAAGATTTCACCACTTCGTTTATGGCCGGGCAGTGACACTAGAAAGCGATCATCGTCCTCTTATCGACATCGCAAAAAAAGGCAATATCGGAAATGCCTCCGCGCGTGCAGCGTTTTACAGCGAAAGCTGTTATGAGATCATTTCACCGGCCGTTTTTGGCGCCGTAGTTGTCCGCCGCCGCCGCCGGTGTCCGTAACCAGTATCGCTCGAAATAAGAAAAAAAACGAAACAAGAAAAAAATTTCAGGATGGAACGAGGTTCGAACCTGGGCCCTCTGCGTGGGAGACCAGTATTCAACCTCTGAGCCATGCCGGTGCTTGGAACTGCTTTGAAAAAAGGTCCTATACAGGCTTCATGTCGGGAAGGAACCATATTAGCATATGCTATATAGCGTGGTAGAAGAGTAAAATAAGCACCAAGCGTCGCACACCGCGATTTCTGTAACCAGGCGTCACACAATGCGAATTGCGCAACGAGTAGGTAGTTGAATGCTTCCAACCCATTACAAAGGGCTCTGCCATAATTCTTCATCGTCATAAGGCACAGCATCAACAAACTGTGCATAATGCCTTACCTGCGTTTAGCAGGTACCACGGCTCTCCGTAGAATGACGAAAAATGGCACAGTGCCTGCTGCCCTACTTCTAAAAAATTACAATGATTTATAGCGTAGTGGGGTCCTCGCAAGTGCACTTGTATTGCTTGCCAACATAGAGTTTCCTACACTTACCTAGAGGGAAAAGTGGCGCTGCGACCTGTTGGACACATGGGAATGCCGGGATATGTGAGCTTCGAACTTGACTCGGATTCATATCCTTCACCACGTGGAGCCCAGACACCTCGAAGACGCGTCTGGCTTCAACGCGTTCCTTGAAATGAAATGGTTGATTTCTTACTGAAAGCGCATAGTGAGCTATTTGTTTTTTATTATTGCAGAAAAGCGAGTTTTATTTAACATTGGAAACTTCTGCGTCGATGTATAGTTTTGCGAAGCGTAAAAAGTAACCAACGGCCGCTAAACTTGGCAGGCAGACGACAAAGGCAGCATTCCCTCTGCCACTGTTCGTCGTCTGTTTCTTCTTTCGCCGTTTGGTTATGCCGTCAAGGTGAGTGGACGTTTTATTTTAAAATATAATACGGGTAAATGACATCCGCTTATAAAAGTTTTGTTTTAGAGAGGCTGTATTTGCGCAGTCGTATCCGCTTTTGAGCCGAAGCCTCGCTCAACACCAGCCAACACAAGCCTCGCAGACACATATACCGTCACTCCCAGCGCTCCAACGGCGCCCCTTAAGAAATTCGCATAGACGGTGGCGCCAGATTTCCCTCTAGGTGTTGTTGTAAGAAACTCTATGGTAGGCAAGGAAGCCCATAAGCGCATGATCCATTTTCTCGGGGTCTCAGTAAAATTACAATGATTTATAGCGTAGTGGGTTCCTCGCAAGTGCACTTGCATTGGTTACCAAGGACGCCCATAAGCGCATGATCAATTTCCTCGGGGTCCCCCCCCCCCCGTCTCTCTCCCACGTCAAGGTATGTTATACAGCATGACGGGAGAGGGAAAGTAGCGACCGGGCGTCACCCAATGCAAATTACATAACTGGTGGGCCGTTTAAAGCTTCCAACCCATTACAAAGGGCTGAGCCATAATTCTTCATCGTCATCAGTCGTCGCGTCAACAAAGTGCACATAATGCCTTACAGACGTGTAGCTGGTGCCTCGATTCTCCGCAGAATGACGAATAATGGCTTAGTAGGTGCATCCCGACTTCACAGAAAGTGTGATTTATGGCGTAGCGGGTACCTTTCTAGTGTACTTGTATTGTAGCCCCAGAGAGCTTACAGCGGGCTCTAGAAACGCCGCTCTTCCAGCTTTCGCTGTGGCTGTGCTGCAGTTTCAGCGCAGGCCTGGCGTTTTTTTTACAGCGAAAGCTGTTATGAGATCATTTCACCGGCCGTTTTTGGCGCCGTAGTTGTCCGCCGCCGCCGCCGGTGTCCGTAACCACTATCGCTCGAAAGAAGAAAAAAAAACGAAATAAGAAAGAAATTCCAGGATGGAACAAGGTTCGAATCTGGGCCCTCTGCGTGGGAGCCCAGTATTCAACCTCTGAGCCATGCCGGTGCTTGAAACTGCTTTGCAAAAAGGTCCTATACAGGCTCCATGTCGGGAAGGAACCACATTAACATATGCAATATAGCGTGGTAGAAGAGTAAAATAAACACCAAGCGTCGCACAACGCGAATTCTGTAATCAGGCGTCACACAATGCGACTTGCGCAACGAGAAGGTTGTTGAATGCTTCCAACCCATTACAAAGGGCTCCGCCGTAATTCTTCATCGTCATCAGGCGCATCATCAACAAAGTGCGCATAATGCCTTACATGCGTTTAGCAGGTACCACGGCTCTCCGTAGAATGACGAAAAATGGCATAATGCCTGCTTTCCTACTTCTCAAAAATTACAATGATTTATAGCATAGTGGGTTCCTCGCAAGTGCACTTGAATTAGTTGCCAAGGAAGCCCATAAGCGCACGATCCATTGCCTCGGCGTCTCAGTAAAGTTCTTCGCCCCCCGCCACCTCTCTCTCCCACGTCAACGTATGTTATACGGCATGGCGGGAGAGGGACATAGCGACCGGGCGTCACCTAATGCAAATTACATAACTGGTGGGCGGTTTAAAGCTTCCAACCTATTACAAAGGGTTCAGCCATAATTCTTCATCGTCATCAGTCGTCACGTCAACAAAGTGCACATAATGCTTACAGACGTGTAGCTGGTGCCTCGCTTCTCCGCAGAATGACGGATAATGGCTTAGTAGGTGCATCTGAAATTCACAAAAATTGTGATTTATGGCGTAGTGGGTACCTTGCTAGTGTACTTGTATTAGTAGCTCCAAGAGAGCTTACAACGGTGCTTTAGAAACGCCGGTCTTCCAGCTTTCGCTGTGACTGTGCTGCGGTTTCAGCGCAGGCCTGGCGTTTTTTTTCTTAGGCTGTTACGCTATGATTACATGCTTGTTTTTGCTCCTGGCAAGCAGTTGACCCTGGCAGATATGCTGTCGAGATCCCCTGGTCCTGGAGACGGCAACCCCGTGGACACTACCGACGTTCACCTTCAAGCTGTCAGCGTCGTCTCATTACTCGTCTCCGAAAAGACGTCGAACGCCTTGCACGTGAGACTGCTTCTTATCCATACCTCAAACTAGTGTTACAAAAGATAATAAAAGGAGGCCCTGTGGAAGGACCACTAGCTCCAATGGCGTGCGAGTTATCTGTGGTTAATGGCATAATCCTAAGGGAGCGAAGGTTGTGATACCAACCAGAATGAGAGCGGAATGCTCCAAACAATTCATGAAGGGCATCTTGGCATGGGAAAATGTAAAGCAAGAGCGAGACAGCTGGTCTACTGGCCGAGCATCAACTCGGATATAGAATCGCTTGTACAAAAGTGTGCGGTCTGTAGGCGGCACGCCTACAGTCAACCAGCCGATCCACTCATGCTTAGAACAACACCTGCACAAGTATGGCATCGCGTGGGAGCTGATATATTTCATTATGGTGGCAAGCACTATCTGTGTTTATGATGCTACGTCCAATTTTCCAGACATGGATGAGCTGCGTGACCTGTCCACCACGGCCGTCATCAACACGCTCAGTGCTATGTTTGTGAGATACGGCATCCCGTCGCAGGTATGCACTGACAACGGCCCGCAGTTTGCCAGCAAAGAGTTCGCCCAGTTTGCCACACGGTACGACTTCGTGCACGTGACGTCAAGTCCACGTTATCCATGCTCAAACGGATTAGCTGAAAAAGGCGTCCAAGTTGTAAAAAGGATCCTCAAGAAGACCACAGAAGCAAAGGAAGATTTTTGGCTAGGCCTACTAAATTACTGCGCAAGCCCGTTGGAAGACGGACGGTCGCCTGGCGAGCTGCTACAAGGGAGACGATTGCGCACCCTGCTTCCCGACTTCAATCATCATCCAGAGGTTCGAGTGAAAAAACACCGTCAGTACATCCGAAGCCATCGACCACTGCCGACCCTCGAACGAGACGATGTCGTGCGGGTGAGCGGAAAAACATGGTCGCAGAAAGCCACCGTGACAGCACCAGCGGGTCCACGGTCCTTCTTCGTTAGAACGAAGAACAAAACGACGTTGCGGCGAAACAGACGCCATCTCTTGGCAACAAAGGAGAACCAAGTCCAGAGGTATCATCCAGCGACACCGACGACGAGCTCGATGATGAGCGAGTCTTATCAACGACGTCATCAGAGACCACTCCCACACAAGGAGCCGCCGGAAGAAGCCCGCCGCCCCCTGAACTTAGGGGGTCCCAAAGATAGTCGAGACCACCCGAGCGGCTAGCGTATGACGCTAAGTTTCAACAAATAAACACTCGGTGATTTAGCATCAGCAACCTCCGTTGAGGAAGGGATATGTATCATATCAGCACGTGTGCACTTTCTTATGCGCACACAGCACCCTTGGTGCTATAAAGCACACAACCCCTTGTACCCTTTCCCCACCGTAGTATATTAACCCCTGGCAATAAATAACGTCGTTCACTCTTCTGTGGCTGTACCGGTGTGTCACTTCGGCAGCCCAGATGACGATACAGCCTTCTGACAGCTATGCGGTCTCGAGAAAACTTGTATAAAAAAACAAAAAACAACCTTTCAATACTAAATTACTTGCCCGTTGTAAGAAATTTTCTAATTCGCTTTCCGCTTTGCTGAGGAGTGCGAAGAGAAATTATTACGAAATAAAGATTGCTCAATGTGGTAATAATGCTAAGAAGAAATGGGAAATTGTCAATTCGTATCTTAACCGCAGCAACCAGTATGCTATATCAAGAATTGTTCATCACAACATGAGCAATCCGCTAGATATTGCTAATGCCTTCTTTAATAATGCCTCTGTTGTAAAATGTCTTTACACCGCCTACCTCACTCATGTTTCCTTTTTCCGGCTACTCCTGATGAAGTAATTTCCATAAGTAAGGCCCTTAAAGCTACGAGTGCTGGCCTTGATAATATTAAAGCTCACCATATTAAAATGATTGCAGAACATATTGCTCACGTTCTTTCATCTATCATCAACCTCGTTCTTAAATCTGGTGTTTTCCCTCGTGAACTCAAACGAGGTCGCGTCATACCTGTTTTCAAAAAAGGTGATCGTACACTGTTACAGAATCATAGACCCATTTGCGTTCTGCCGTTCTTAAATAAAATTATCGAAAAAATAATCGAGAAGCGGATTACAAAATATTTGAATAAATTCAATATTCTTTCCCCCTATCAGTTCGGTTTTCCCTCCGGATTTGCAACAAATCTAGCTCTTATAACACCGATTACCTTAAAAAGGCGATTGATCAAGGTGAATTTGCAGCATCCATATTCATAGACCTGTCGAAGGCCTTCGACACTATTAATCACCCCATTCTTTTCGCAAAACTCGAAGCTATTGGTATAACGGGTCCGCCTTTGCTCCTTATCTGCGGTTATTTACAGGATAGAAAACAAATCGTTCATATATCTGGATCTTATTCTAAAGAAGCAACTACTAACATAGGCGTACCGCAGGGGTCTATATTAGGTCCTCTTCTCTTCTTAATTTATATTAATGACTTGCCGACTAGCCTCTCCTCATCTAAGTGTATTCTATATGCTGACGAGACGACGATATTTAATTCTAACTACTCCATATCTACGCTAACATGTAAGCTAAATGAAGATCTCTTGAAAATCTGCACTTGGTGTGAACATAACAAGCTGCTAATTGACCATAATAAGACCAATTTCGTCATCTTTACTTCGCATCAACGTTCGTTCGATCCTTCCTAATCCATTTCTATCATCAATCACATCATCTCCCCAGTTGATCATTGCACATTTTTAGGAGTGGAACTTGATGGCCACCTTAAATTTCATCTTCACGTGTCTAATGTGAAAAAACAAATGGCTTATGGTATACTGGTTCTTATTAAAACTCGATTTCATTTCTCCTTTTCTACTCTCATATCACTTTATTATGCTTTCGTTCATTCATATATTAACAACAGCATTGAATCATGGGGTAACAGGTACAACAGTCACCTGACATCATTACAAGCCATTCAAAACCGAGCTATTCGTCTAATAACGTTTTCATCACGTTGAGTTAACGCCAGCCAATTACTGCATTCTCATAATATTTTAAGTGTGTCCGATGTTAATAAATATAACCTTGCTATTCTTGTTTATAAGGCACTACAAAATAATCTTCCTGTTTCCATAATACCAAAGACATCCCTCGTTAATATAATAAGACTAGATTTGCAAGCAACAATAATTTTATTTTACCCATCGTTCGCACCAACTACGGTATGCAGACATTACATTTTTCAGCGCTTGCTTTTTGGAATTCACTACCATCTCCTTTAAAATTACTAAATGCTCATAGGTCTCGATGCGAACTCAAGCACTTTCTGTTAGATTCGCCTAACTCTGGTTCTTCACTGCTCTAGGTGTTTTTTTTGTAGTGTTTTTGTCTGTTTTCTTATCTTCCCGCACTTTTTTATCCTTTTTCGAGACGTTCTGTTATTTGCTTATTGCACTTTTGTATTTTTTGTTATCTTGTATACTGCATTACTGTTTATTCATTTTGAAAATATCACCCACCCTGTCCCCCTAACTCTGTTTGACCAGGTCACATTGACTAGGCCTATATTTTGTTCATTGCATTGGTAACTCTGGTTTTGGGTTAGTTTTTTTCTTGCATCAGATTAGCTTTTGTCTGTATTAAATCTACGTATTGCCATTTTGATTGTATTATTTACCATGTTATTATGCACAGCAGGTCCCATTTCATTTTGTAACTACGGGACCTCCTTCTGTATACACTTATGATGTACTCATCCCTTTGTTTGACTCGAAATAAAATGATTCTGATTCTGATAAGTAGCGACACTCTCGCACGTGTGGACGACCGTCTGCGACAGTGAGCCTTTCGGCGGCTTGGGCTTGATCATGTGCGGTGACTTGCGCCAGTTGTCCCCGTTCGCGCAAGCGAGGTGTACAAACGCAGTAGGAGACGGGACAACATCTTTGACACCCACGTCACTTGTCATCACCTCTCCTACTTTTCTCAAGTCGTCTGCCAGAGCGACGCCAAGTTTTCCACCGCCTTGTGATCGGCGATGGTCGTGCGCTCGAAAAGGAGGAAGTCGACATGCTTCAAGCCCGCTTCGTCTCCAAGGACGACGCGAAGCTCCACTGTCCTCACGGCGTCAGGCTGTTCTATTACAACAAGGAATCCGAGGCGTACAACACGCAGGATGCCGTCCAGGACGTGGACTCTATTTAAGAGGATAATGCAGACGACGCCATTGTCGGCTACCGCAGTGATGCCGACTGCGAGTGTGCGAAGCGTCGGTTACACTCTCTTACCACTTCTGAGGTTGACAACCTGCCGCGAAAACTTCTATGTTCAGGAAAGCCATACATGCTTACCCTCAACATTGACGTGTCCGACGGCTTGATTAATGGAGCGGTGGGTCAACTCAAGCACGTGCAGTTGGATGAACTGGGCCTCCACAAACGCCTTTGGCTCCACTTTCCTTCTAAAGCAACAGGCAACATTGCTCAATGGGGTACATTTTAGCGCAAACTATGAAAGAAAACACAGGAAAAGAGTAGGAGAAAGCAGAAAGGTCGAGCGCTAAAGTTCAACTGTTTATTCGAAAGGTGAAGCCAACAACAAATAACCATGTGCGCATGCGTGCGCCAGTAAGGGAGAAAAAATTACACAATTTGCGTAAATTCTGGAGAAGTAGTGATTTGCCCGATTTGTGAATCAGATTAATCTGGGCATGTTTCCAATCGCAAGGTAATGTGCCCTTGCTCCAGTGTTCGTTGAAGAGATCCGTTATCTCCTGTAGAGATACGTCATCCAAGTTTCGGAGGACCTTGTATGTTATACGATCCGGCCCTGGTGCAGTGTCCCGGGTAATATAAGCAAGATCCTGTTTTACCTCCGCGAGTGTGACATCTGCATCCAAGTTTTCGTCCGAATCGGGGGGTGTTAAAGGGAGTGCGTTCGGATCTACCGGTAGGGGCTGAAGAATGTAAAGGTTTTTTATGTGTGCCATAATGTCCGTATCTTTTTGCTCCTCCAGGTAAATGAGCCCCTGGGTAGTGGTGTTAATGTGGTTTTTTGGTAGACGTCGGATCTAGAGGGGCCCTCAGGATGTTCCACATGCGTTTTGGGCCAAGTGTTCCTTTTAAGCTGCCACAAAAGCTTTCCCAATTTGCTCTAGCTAGCTGGGTTGCATACTGTGCAGCTTCCTCCGTAACTGCAGCGATTCGTAGGCGAAGTTTGCAGTTTAGTCTCTGACGCTTCCATCGTTTAGAAAGGCTTCGTCGAGCCTCCCACAGATGGAGGAGATGGGGGTCAACATAAGGCGCTCTCGTCATGTTCTTAATCTTTTTACCGGCTCTCTCAGTGGCATCTTGTATCTTTTTGAGTCCAGGACTCTATAGATAGCGGAGTGGTATCCTCCTCAGCGATGTATGTGCGGAGTTTATCCCAATCAACGAAGGTCTGAATTTTCGGTCGGAAAATTTTGGAATTTTGCGTTAAGACAGTTCGGATCACATGGTGGTCGCTACCTAAGGTATCCGGCAGAACATTATGTGTTTTCACTATCACATGTGCGCTCACCATCGTGAGGTCTGGCGTGGTATCCCTGGCGGTGCTAGTGCCTACTCGCGTTGGCATAGAAGGGTCAGTAATTAAGGTAAGTGTGTGGTGCCTCATGGCGTTATGTACGAGGTTACCCTTCGGCGAGTTACTTACATAGCCTCATGCGGTATGGCGTGCATTAAAGTCGCCCACTATGATGCGATGTCTGGACCGCGTTTGAGGAAAAATTTCTGGTATTCCTGTGCCCTTATCTTTAGGGGCGCTGTATATATTGGTTGCCAAGAGTCCTTTCCCCGATGTATTAGCTGTGTACGCGGTGCCTTTCTCCGAAGGGCCGGTATATGAAGGGAAGGGGGTTATGAATAAGAATAGCGGTGTGCGATGTCACGGATGCCGCATGACATCCTTGCAGAGAGAAAGGCACAGAACCCGTTTCCCGCAGAACCACGATATGGGGTGGTTCCGTGGAGTGTTGAATGTAGGCGGCCAATTCAGTGTTTCTTTTTGATGCTTCTACAATTCCATTGCCATATGTTGATATCAGATGAATCTTGATTTCTGGATAGAGAGGGCAAACCTGCTCTTCCGGAATTCTGTCGATTACTAGAATTCGCCATGTTGAGGCGCTCCCGATTGTGGGCTGTTGGCCTGCTCCGGGGGCTGAGGAGAGCAAGCGGCGGCGGATTTGCGTTGTTTATGCTTACGGGTTGCTGATGATTGAGCATGCATATCGTGCAGGTCATTAACTGCAGCCTCAATTTTCTTCATGCGGTGACTAAACGTGGTCTCCATCCTCTGGAGGGCCTGTTCTTGTTCCCTACTCACTTGTGTTTTAACAGCCTTGAGGCTATCACTTACAAACTGTAGAACTAGTTGCGTGAGGCCTTGTGTGAATTCTGGGGTTTGGAAATATTGGGCACATGTCTGTTGAACGAGGGCTGCAGAATGGGGTGGTGTTGATTGGGAATGCATTTGGGAGGCCTGCTCCACGGGCGACTTACCAGAATCGGCCAGGAGATCCTGCCGTCGCTGTAGCTGCGACTGTGGGACTTGATTTAGGTGACCTCCGGTAGCCAAGCCAGATGCACTCGGTGCCGCTGCTCTGGCCGCCAAGCCAGGTGCGTGGGTGGGCTGTCGTTGCAGGAGTGCGGGCCACGTGGCGTTGCTTTTCGCGCCGCACTGCGAAGAAGGTGTCGGGTGGTTCCTTGATGGATGCGCTGGTGTCTGGATGGGTGGACGCAGTGGGGTACCAACTCGTTCGCGAGTGGGGGGGGGGGGGGGGGGGGCTGGCGTCACTCACTCTGAATATATATATATATATATATCTTCTGGGACAGCACGCTCCTCGCGCTCAGAGTCGGCACCCCGCCTTGACTGTCGCAGTCGTTTATCGTCGCCGAGTGCCCGCTAATAAACGTCTGTATAATTTGGTGGAGGGTGCTGGGCTTTCACAACAACTTCGGCCCTCATTCGATGCCCCTGGCTCTTCGATCCCGTACCCTGCCGCCTACGATGCCTCAAGACGCCTCCCAGCAAACGGCCCCGCCTACACCGACCTCCTGCCCAGGTGTGCCTCGTATCCGCGACCCTCCGGTCTTCACTGGCGCAGATGGCACGGACGTGGAGGACTGGCTCGCGATTTACGAGCGCGTGAGTGTCCCGAATAAATGGGACGAGGCAGGAAAGCTGACTAACCTCGTTTTCTACGTCGCGGGTGTGGCGGGCTTGTGGTACAACAACCACGCATCAGATTTTACAACGTGGTCCGACTTCAAGACCGCCATTATCAATGTGCTTGGCCGCCCTGCCGTTCGTAAGCTGCAGGCCGAACAGCGCTTACGTGAACGCGCTCAGCAGGCCGGTGAATCATTCACCAGTTACATTGAAGACGTCCTCGATTTCTGTAAGAAAGCCGACGCCACCATGTCCGAATCAGACAAGATCCGGCACATCATGAAAGGCATCGACGACGACGCCTTCACCATGCTGCTCGCCAAGAACCCCAGCACAGTGGCTGAGGTCATAACGCTCTGCCAAAGCTATGAGGAGCTGCGCCGGCAGCGATCGATGACCCGTCGCTCTCCATCACGCGACGCCGAGCTCGCTGGCTTGTCGACCATATCCGACCACTCCGCGTTGCTCGCAGAGATGAAGACATTCGTGCGCGAGGAAATCGCGCGCCAATTCTCTCTGCTGGAATTTGCTCGCCCGCAGTACGTCCAACAGCCGTCGACCACCCTTCTGCCTCCGCTCCGTCGAGCAATTGAGCAAGAAATCGCAGAGGTCATGCCCGAGTACCACCAGCACCATACGGCTCCTGCACCCTTGAGTTACGCCCAAGTGGTCGCAAGAACGCCCCCAGCAATCCCTACGGCTGCCCCACACATTTACGCCGAAGCCTCCGCTCGACCTCATTCTTTCGAAGCGGATGTGCCGGTAACCTGCGCCGACGTCACGCACAGGCCACGACTGCAGCCCACCGTCCAGTCCTATCAGTTGCCGCCCCGTCAATCCCGTCCTGCACCATGGGCGGGCCCTGCCCCAGCGAACCGATGGCGCACACCTGACAACCGCCCCATATGCTTCGCATGCGGTTACGCCGGCCACGTGGCGCGGTATTGCAATCGCGTGCAGCCGCCTAGAGTCGCGTCGCCTGCCTCCAGCCCGGCGAACCGCCCATATTACGACCCACCTACGCCACTGTCGCCGACGTCTCGTCCCGCTCCATCTACCCGCCGTTCCCCGTCACCACGACGCCGCTCGCTGTCACCGATGCGGCCACGTCTGGTCCCACGAGACCAGGAAAACTAGTCGTCGCAGTCCACGAGGCAAGGGCTGCGATGCTGTCGAACTTTGAAAGCCCTCAGCGAAGCCCATCGAACGTGATAGACGTGTTTGTGGACGGTGTTCGTGCATCTGCCCTTATCGACACTGGAGCCGCCGTATCCGTTATGGACGCAAAGCTCAGCCGAATACTGCGAAAAGTGACGACGCCACTTTCCGGGCTCTCCCTCCGTACAGCCAGCGCCCAAAGCATTCACCCTACAGCGGTATGCACAGCCCGAGTCATGATTAAGGACGCTATGTACGCCGTCGAATTGATCATAATTCCTGCATGCTCTCACGACGTCATCCTCGGATGGGATTTTCTCTCCCGCCACGACGCCGTAATTCATTGCGCACCTGCCGAAATAGAGCTCTCGCCATTCTCTAATTTGACGCCGGCAGACAGTCCATCGGCTGCGAGCAAGATACTCGTCAAAGACGACATAAAAGTGCCTGCAAACTCGTCAACGGCGGTGTCAGTTTACTGCGCCAGCCTATCCGACACCGTTGCACTCCTCTCGCCATATGACCGTGTTTGCACGAGGAAAGGCTTGCTGGTGCCTTTCGCGACCGTACAAGTCACCCAGGGCAGCACCTCTATTTATGTAATTAACCCCTCCCCGTACAGTGTTACGTTGGTGCGAGGGGAATGTCTGGGCAGCCTAGAACCCCTCGAAGACGCACAAGTTATGGACGAGCCCGATGATTCGCACGGCCGAAGTTCGAGCACGCTCAGTGCTGTTTCGACGTCTGGTTCATCACACGCTGACGTATTTGGTTCCTCCATAGCTGACAACCTTACGCAGGTCCAGCGTTCCCAGCTTTTGGACCTGTTGGAAGAATTTCACCCTTCTTTCGATGTCGCTCAAACTTCTCTCGGCCGCACGTCAGCCGTTACGCATGGCATCGACACTGGCGACCACCTGCCACTGCGGCAACGTCCATATCGCGTATCTCCCGCCGAACGCCGTGTAATCACCGAGCAAGTCGACGACATGCTTCGACGTGATGTCATTCGACCCTCTAACAGCCCCTGGGCGTCTCCTGTCGTTCTTGTTGCGAAGAAGGACGGTTCTGTGCGGTTCTGTGTGGACTACAGACGACTCAACAAGATCACTCGTAAGGACGTGTATCCACTGCCGCGAATAGACGACGCGATTGACAGCTTGCAAGGCGCCGAATTCTTTTCATCTCTCGATTTGCGCTCAGGGTACTGGCAAGTACCTATGGCTGATGACGCTCGACCGAAGACCGCCTTTGTCACGCCCGACGGCCTGTACGAATTTAACGTCATGCCGTTTGGGCTGTGTAATGCGCCCGCCACCTTTGAGCGCATGATGGATACCGTTCTGCGCAACCTGAAATGGCACACGTGCTTGTGCTACCTCGACGACGTCGTCGTGTTTGCTCCGGACTTCTCCACGCATCTTCAACGCCTACGGCATGTTTTGACGCGTTTGAGCGACGCCGGTCTGCAACTGAATCTAAAGAAGTGCCGGTTTGCAGCACGGCAGCTGACAATCCTCGGCTACGTCGTGTCCAAGGACGGAATTCTTCCTGATCCCGCCAAGCTTCGGGCCGTGACTGAGTTCCCCAAACCTACGTCCGTCAAAGAGCTGCGCAGTTTCGTAGGACTGTGTTCCTACTTTCGGCGCTTCATTCGAAATTTCGCGACTATCATATCGCCACTGACGAAGCTTCTCGGAAGTAACGGGCCCCTCCATTCGTGGTCGTCGGAGTGCGACGACGCTTTCGCAAAGCTCCGTCGTTTGTTGACGTCGCCTCCCATACTACGCCACTACGACCCTGCGGCCCCTACAGAGGTACACACAGACGCTAGCGGTGTTGGCCTTGGCGCTGTCCTTGCGCAGCGCAAACCAGGGTTCCCTGAATATGTCGTGGCATATGCAAGTCGTACGCTTACTAAAGCCGAGACCAATTACACCGTCACCGAAAAGGAATGCCTGGCGATCATCTGGGCCCTTACGAAATTCCGACCTTATTTGTATGGTCGCCCATTTGATGTAATCACCGACCATCATGCACTATGCTGGTTGTCGTCATTGAAGGATCCCTCAGGCCGCCTCGCCCGCTGGGCACTTCGCCTACAGGACTACGATATCCGCGTGCTGTACCGCAACGGACGCCAGCATGCTGACGCCGACGCACTCTCGCGCTCCCCCTTCCCTGACGACAATGCTTCCAGCTCAGTGTCTCACAATGCCGTTTCGTCTATCGACATTCAAACCATCGCCACTGAACAGCGCAAGGATCACTGGATTGCCTCACTGATAGCCTTGCTGAGTGATCCATCGGCGACACCATCCACTCGCGCATTGCGTCGTCAAGCGCACCATTTCGCCGTTCGCGACGACCTCCTCCACCGACGCAATCACGGCGACGGCCGCCAGTGGCTACTCGTAATACCCCGCAGTCTGCGTTCTGACATATGCGAGTCGTTCCACTCTGACCCGCAGTGTGCACACTCGGGGGTATCGAAAACCTACCACCGCATTCGCCAACGGTACTTTTGGCGAGGGATGTACCGCTACGTGCAGAAGTTCGTTCGCTCCTGCATCGATTGTCAGCGCCGCAAAACTTCAACGCACCTGTCGCCGGCAGGTCTGCAACCTCTACCTTGCCCTGACCGGCCGTTTGGGCGCGTTGGCATCGATTTGTATGGACCACTTCCTCTAACGTCGGCTGGTAACCGCTGGGCCATCGTCGCTGTTGACCACCTTACGCGATACGCCGAAACTGCCGCCCTCCCAGCGGCTACAGCGCGCGATGTTGCCTCCTTCCTGCTGCACCGATTCATGCTGCGCCACGGTCCACCCCAGGAGCTGCTCAGCGATCGAGGTCGTGTCTTCTTGTCCGAAGTCGTCGAAGCCATTCTCAAAGAGTGCAACGTTGTTCACCGGAAAACTACTGCTTACCACCCGCAGACGAATGGCCTCACCGAACGCTTTAACCGCACGCTCGGCGACATGCTCTCGATGTACGTCGCCGCCGATCACACAAATTGGGATGCCATTCTGCCTTTTGTCACCTACGCCTATAATACCGCCCCGCAGAGCACTACTGGTTTCTCGCCCTTTTTCTTATTGTACGGCAGGCACCCGTCGCACACGATCGACACAATCCTTCCCTACAAGCCGGACCCGTCTGAGTGTGCGCCTATTTCTGCCACAGCAAGACTCGCTGAGGAGTGTCGGGAGCTTGCCAAGACATTTACTACGAATGACCAAGAGCGGCAGAAGAGCATTCGCGGTGACACCACCACTTCTGCGCCCACGTTCCTCCCTGGAGCACTCGTATGGCTCTCGGTCCCTACCACTGCACCTGGCCTCTCTTCAAAACTACTGCCGAAATACGACGGCCCCTACCGTGTCGTCGAACGCACGTCCCCGGTCAACTACGTGATCGAACCCCTTGAACCATCTTCGGACATGCGCCGTCGAGGGCGCGACATTGTCAACGTTGAGCGTCTGAAACCCTACCATGACCCGCTCATAGTGACTAGCAGTTAGGTCGCCAGGCGGCTCCCTTTTCGTACCCGGGGTAATTGTAGCGAAGCGTTGGAAGCCTGTAATGGGTCGCCCTCTCGAGCGCTTACTAGTGGGTCGTCCTCTTCCGCTCTTCTGGGACAGCACGCTCCTCGCGCTCAGAGTCGGCACCCCGCCTTGACTGTCGCAGTCGTTTATCGTCGCCGAGTGCCCGCTAATAAACGTCTGTATAATATATATATATATATATATATATATATATATATATATATATATATATATATATATATATATTGTCACGTAGTCGTGACGTCGAGGTGAAACTGTTTATTTGGCCGAACTTGTGGCCGAGAACTTGATAGTCAAACTACAGCAATACACTGATAGCGGCGGACAGAACGTCGACCGTCGATCAACTGACAAGCGATCAAGCGCGTCGGCTTTTATACAGGCGCTATCGAACTTTCCAGCAATATCGCTGGTGGCGGCGTTATCTCTAGACAAAGCTGGAACATTCGCGTGCGGGGCGCAATCTTAACAAACCGATCTACTACAATCGCGACGCTTCTAGAACACTACTTCGCGGACAGCGTCGAGCGTTGATAACCGTCCCTGCCGGTCAAAACCGAATACATCAAAACAAGACAAGAAGTGGGCATGGCATTGCCCCCCTCTGAAAAAAGCATCGTCCCGATGCCTGTGAAAGAACATAGAAGAGAAAAAAAAAACAAAACAAGTGCATACACAAATAAAAAACAAAGGAAAAAAATAGAGTCCCCAAGCTCGCTAACGCGCAAAAAACGGCTTAAGGCGCACGACATGGACGACTTCAGGTCGCGCACGGCGCTGCTGAGAGTTCGTAATGCCGTCAGGGACAACCTCATAGTCGAGTGCGCCGAGGCGTCGGAGTACCCTGTACGGTCCGAAGTATCGTCGAAGAAGCTTCTCACTAAGTCCTCGTCGGCGTATTGGCGTCCATACCCATACACGGTCACCGGGTTGGTATTCCATGTGGCGTCGTCGAAGGTTGTAACGGCGGCTGTCAGTCATCTGCTGGTTCTTGATCCGTAGGCGGGCGAGCTGTCGTGCTTCTTCGGCGCGCTGTAGGTAGGTGGTCACGTCGATGTTTTCCTCGTCGGTCACGTTTGGTAGCATGACGTCAAGCGTTGTTGCCGGGCTCCGTCCGTAGACCAACTTGTATGGCGTCATCTGCGTCGTTTCCTGTACGGCCGTGTTGTACGCGAAGGTCACGTACGGAAGGATGGCGTCCCACGTCTTGTGTTCGACGTCGACGTACATCGCCAGCATGTCGGCGATGGTCTTATTTAGACGCTCGGTGAGGCCGTTGGTCTGTGGGTGGTACGCAGTGGTGCGGCGGTGGCTTGTGTGGCTGTATTCCAAGATCGCCTGAGTTAGGTCAGCCGTGAACGCCGTACCTCTGTCGGTGATGAGAACCTCTGGGGCGCCGTGTCGAAGGACGATGCTCTCAACGAAGAACTTGGCTACCTCAGCGGCACTGCCTTTGGGCAGGGCTTTTGTTTCGGCGTAGCGGGTGAGGTAGTCGGTAGCCACGACGATCCATTTATTTCCGCAAGTCGACGTTGGGAACGGCCCCAGGAGGTCCATCCCGATCTGCTCGAATGGTCGCCGAGGAGGCTAGATCGGCTGAAGGAAGCCTGCTGATCTTGTGGGCGGTGTCTTCCGTCGCTGACAGTCTCGGCACGTCCTTACGTAGCGAGTGACGTCGGCGGCAAGGCGCGGCCAGTAGTACTTTTCCTGTACTCGTGCGAGCGTTCGGGAAAGTCCGAGGTGCCCAGCCGTTGGGTCGTCGTGCAGGGCATGCAAAATTTCTGGTCGCAGTCCCGAAGGTACAACGATAAGGTAGCTGGCTCGGGCCGGAGAGAAGTTCTTCTTTACGAGGACGTTGTTTTTCAAGGAAAATGATGCCAATCCTCGCCTGAATACTTTTGGGACAACGATGGTCCTGCCCTCCAGGTATTCCACTAGACCCTTCAGTTCCGGGTCCGCTCGCTGTCGTTCGGCGAAGTCTTTGGTACTTATGGCTCCCAAGAAGCTGTCATCATCCTGGTCGTCGGGCGTTGGTGGGTCGACGGGGGCACGAGACAGGCAGTCGGCGTCGGAGTGTTTCCTTCCGGACTTGTACACGACAGTAATTTCAAATTCTTGAAGTCTTAGGCTCCACCGTGCAAGGCGACCTGAAAGGTCCTTCAAGTTAGCTAGCCAACACAAGGCGTGATGGTCGCTCACAACTTTGAAGGGCCTGCCGTAGAGGTAGGGGCGAAACTTTGACGTAGCCCAGATGATGGCGAGGCACTCCTTTTCTGTTGTGGAATAGTTGACCTCTGCTTTAGACAGCGACCGGCTAGCATAACTGATAACCCTTTCCAGTCCGCCCGTCCGCTGCACAAACAAGGATGGCGCCGAGTCCTATGCTGCTTGCATCGGTGTGAATCTTCGTATCGGCGTGCTCGTCGAAATGCGCGAGCATCGGAGGTGTCTGCAGGCGTCGTTTCAGTTCATGAAATGCTTCGACTTGCGCTGTTTGCCACCTGAATTCGACGTCGGTCTTCGTGAGCTGCGTTAGTGGCTCGGCGATCCGTGAAAAGTCTTTGACAAAGCGTCTGTAATAGGCGCACAAGCCGAGAAATCGGCGCACGGCCTTCTTGTCGGTGGGTAGCGGGAAAGCGGCGATGGCAGCTGTTTTCTGCGGGTCTGGGAGCCCTCCAGTCTTGCTGATCACGTGACCCAAAAACAAGAGCTCCTCGTACGCGAAGCGGCACTTTTCTGGCTTCAGGGTGAGCGCGGAGTTCTTGATTGCTTGAAGTACGGATTGAAGTCGCTGGAGGTGTTCGTCGAAGTTCGAGGAATACACAACGACGTCGTCCAAGTGAACAAGGCAAGTCTGCCACTTCAAGCCAGCTAATACAGTATCCATGACTCGTTGGAAAGTCGCAGGTGCCGAGCAAAGACCGAAGGGCATGACCTTGAACTCGAACAGGCCGTCCGGTGTTATAAAGGCGGTCTTTTCTCGGTCTCTCTCGTCGACTTCAATTTGCCAGTAGCCGGTCTTGAGGTGCATCGACGAAAAGTAATTCGCGTTGTGGAGTCGATCCAAGGTATCGTCTATCCGTGGGAGAGGGTATACGTCCTTCTTTGTGATTTTGTTCAGGCGACGATAATCGACGCAGAAACGTAGGGTCCCATCCTTCTTCTTCACTAACACCACGGGAGACGCCCACGGGCTGTTGGACGGCTGGATAATGTAGTCGCGTAGCATTTCATCGACTTGTTTCTTAACGGCCTCCCGTTCCCGCGTCGAAACCCGGTAGGGACTCTGACGGAGTGGTCGAGCATTTTCTTCTGTTATGATGCGGTGCTTAGCAAGGGGCGTTTGTCGGACCCGCGATGACGACGAGAAACAGTCCCTGTATTCCTGCAGAAGGCGTCGAAGCTGTTGCTGTTGGCGAGCGGGAAGACTTGGGTTTACGTCGAAGGGTGTGTCGTGTGGCGGCCTAGCGAAAGGCCATGCGCATCCTGGCCGGCCGCAGGAGCAGAGAAAGGGACTGAGCCGCTTCCGATGCAGGCGAGATAACTTCAACCTTTATTCCATGCAGCCAGCATACATATATAGCAGACACTCATGTGACCAATGACGTCACGTACAAGCAACACTTTACAATTGTGGGCGACAGCGCCAGATAACGCGGACACTTGACATAATACGCTGACAGTTGCAACCAACTTAGCAGCACTGCCAGCGAAAGAACATTTTGCAGAAACAAACAATGCGCAAGAAACAATACAGTCAATTGCTGTACCCGTAGCGGTCCGGCTGTCGAACAAGACGACCAGATCGCGTTCGGTATTCAGGAAGGTCAGTTCCCGGCAAGGAAGGGCTAGATAGATCGTCAGGTGCCATGCTGTCTGTAACGCGATTAGATTTCTGTTCCGTTTCTACCCGACTATCATTTACCTGAGGAAAATCATAGCTACCTCCGTCATCCTCACCTTCTTTTGGCTGTGAAACAAAGCGAACCAAGGATTTCCTGTTTCTTTCTAGAACTACACCAGTGGAAGTTCTAACCACATACGACCTCGGCCGCTCAGCAAGTCGCAAGACTCGCGCTTTTTCTTTGCAGTCCGTCACCCAGACTTCCGCGCCCGGTTCGAGTGCTCGCAACGAAGTAGCCCTATGACGACGGTTGAAGTTCCTACGCTGCCGCTGTCGGGCGGTCGTATCTTGGCTTCTGAACTTCTTCAGGTTTACCGTCTGAGGCAGAAGGCTGGTGGGACGGACAGGCACCGTTGTGCGTAGCCGCCTGCCCATTAGAAGTTCTGCAGGGCTTTTCCCAAGTAGCCCCGGAGTGTCCCTGTACGCTAGGAGAGAAAGATATGGGTCCTTCGCTTTTGTAATGAGACATTTAATTGTCTGGACCATCCTCTCTACTTCACCATTTGCCTGGGGGTGCCTGGGGCTAGACGTCACAGCGCGAAAACCGTAGTTGCGAGCAAACAACTTGTATTCCTGCGACACAAATTGCGCTCCGTTATCAGACATAACAACTTCTGGTATGCCATGTCTTGCAAAGAAACTTTTAAGGTGCGTAATGACAGTGGCACACGTTGTAGATGATAACAAAGCAATCTCTAGGTACCTAGAAAAATAATCCACGACTACCAAATACCATTTTCCTTGAATATGGCAGAGATCAGCGCCTAGTTTTTGCCAAGGACGCTGTGGAGTGGTTGTCGGGATCATTGGTTCTGACTTTTGGTGTCTGTGCTCGGCGCATACACGGCAATCGGTAACCAAAGCTTTCAGCTGACAACTCAACCCTGGCCACCATACCGACTCTTTGGCTCGAGCTCTGCATTTTTCGATTCCCAGGTGACTCTCGTGCAAGCGTATCAAGACCTCTGAGCGCAGTTTTTGAGGAATGACCAACCTCACACCTTTAAGTAGCACGCCTTCAGCAACTGTAAGCGTGGCTCTTTCCTGCCAATATGGACGCAAGACCATCGGAAGAGATGAGACTTTTGGCCACCCTTTCCGACTGAATTTTACGAGTGCTTGACAAACTTCGTCAGCGGCTTGTTCTGCTTTCACTCTCTCGAAGAGGCTGGCCTCGACCGCGTTTGACAAGCATCCTGAAACGTGCTTGCTGACGTCATTAACAGACAATGCATTATCACTTTCTTTTCCCCGAATCGGGGCCCTCATCAACACATCTGCAGTAACTAGGCTCTTGCCCGGGACATGCACAACTTCATAGCTGAACCGCATGAGCCTCATGCGAAAACGCTGAATGCGAGGTGGTAAAACATCTAAAGGAGATTTTCCTAGCAAGGTTACAAGAGGTTTGTGGTCGGTTTCACACACAATTTCAAGACCTTTGATATACTCTTCGAATGGTTCTGTCGCCCATGTCATCGCTAGTGCTTCTTTTTCAATCTGGGAATATCTGGTTTCGGCAGACGTCAACGAGCGCGATGCAAAGGCAACGGGTCGTTTTTCGTTGTTTGGTTGAACTTGCATCAGTACCGCCCCCAAACCGAATGATGACGCATCGGCGGAAAGAATCGTAGGGTACTTTGCATTATAGTTAGCCATGACGCGCGCCGAACCGATAACGTCTCTAACGTACGACAGCGCTTGCTCTTGGGCTGGTCCCCACGTCCATTCAGAACTCTTCAAAAGCAAGTGACGTAACGGCGCTGTTTTTGAAGCCAAATCTGGTATGAATCTTGCCAGATGATTAGTCATACCGAGCAGCCGTCGAACGTCAGACACGTTATTTGGCGTCGGCAATTCTTTGATGGCTCGGACCTTTTCAGGGTCCGGCCTGATTCCGTCTCGACTTAGAACACAACCAAGAAATTTGATCTCGGTTACTCCAAAACAACACTTTTCTTTGTTTAGCGTAACGCCAGCACTCATGAGACGGTCTAAAGTAAGACGCAGACGCTCATCATGTTGAGCTTGGTCGCAGCCATAAATGAGCACATCATCCATCATGTTTACCACGCCTGAGATTCCTTCCAGAACCTGCGACATTTTCTTTTGAAGAAACTCAGGTGCTGACGTTATTCCAAAGGGTAGCCTCTGAAAACAGTATCGCCCAAATGGCGTAATGAAGGTAGTTGTCAATTGACTTTCTGGCGACAACTTGATCTGATAAAATCAAGAATTAGCGTCCAGCTTCGAAAAAACCGATGCCCCACTTAACAGACCAAGGCTATCTTCAACAGTTGGCATAACGTAGCGCTCGCGAAGTACACTTTTATTTAGTTGCGTCACGCCCACGCAAATACGAACGTCTCCAGAGGGTTTAAGTACTGGTACAATACCCGCACACCATTCTGTTGGTTCATCTACTTTGCGGATTACGTCGTCTCGCTCCATACGCTCGAGCTCCTGCTTAACTCGGTCCCGCAGGGGTAAGGCAATGCGACGAGCAACCTGAATAGCAAAGGGTACAGAGTTCGGCTTCAGTCTGATATTGTATTCCCCTTTCATAGCTCCCAGACTACCGAAAAGCTGAGGGTAGGAAGCTTCGATGGCTGTCGCGCTACTGACCGAGTCAGCAAACTTGATTAGCTCAAGGGCTTCGAGCGCTGGGAGGCCCAAAAGTATCGAGCGCAAAGGCGAGACCACGTACACCATTTATCGGACAATGCGTTGTTTCCACTGGATAGTGGCAAGAAACTTTCCGAGAACATGCAGTGGCTCATTCGCAGGGCCTGTTAAGGTTATGTCGCACTTCTCTAATTTGGTAGGCAATCCCGGAAACGTTGAGGGTACAACAGATCCTTCTGCACCCAAATCAAGTTTAGCGAACACCGGAGTGCCGTTAATGACAACTTGAGCATACCGAGAATTAGAGTGCTCCCCATTTAACGCGCCTACGAAATACGCCCCCTTGTCCATATGGAGAGAAGAAAGCTGTACCTTCTTTCGCTCGCCTGCAGCCTTTTTCCGACACACCACTGCGAAATGTCCGTAACAACCGCAGTAGTTGCATTTTGCAGCTCGTGCCGGGCAGGAGGTCCTCGGGTGACTCTCCTTGACCGCAGTTGAGGCATGAACTGGGGGTGAGAGGTCGGTAGGACTGTGGTCTGGTGCGTTGACCTTGTGTGACAGGTGCACTGGTCCTTGACGAGGTGCCGGAACGCTGTCCTGAAGAATTCTTCCGGGGCTGCCGTTGTTTGTTGACCGCGTCCAGGTTGCTGGCTGGCGCTGCGGAAGCTTCGTCGCTGGTTTCTCGCAGCTGTTGCTGCTGTCGTTGGACGGTCTCCTTCAAGCGAGCTTTTGCCAATGCGCTGGCGAGTGTCAAATTTGCATCCATTTGCAGAGACTCCGAGAGCTTGGCATCACTGAGGCCGACTGCAAACCGGTCGCGGATCATGCGTTCCTTTTCCTTGTAGTCGCACCGGTCCGCCAGTGTGTGCAACGCGGTGATGAATTGGTCGACTGACTCTCCAGGTTTTTGTATGCGTCGGTGATAACATGCACTCTCGTAAACGACGTTCCGTGCGGCCACGAAGTGATCGTCGAACTTCTTTCTGACGACTTCGTGCTTCTTCTGCTGTTCTTCAGATAGTGCGAAGGTCGAAAAGATCTCTCTCGCTTGCCTGCCCATTGTGTAGAGTAGAGTCCGGACTTGCGCTCCTTCACTTCGCTCATTTAAGCCAGAGGCAAAGCGGTAGTCGTCGAATAGTTGGATCCAGGAAGGCCATTCGGACGTCCGGTCGAAGTCAAACGTTGGCGGAGCTGGAACAGCGAACATGCCGTGAACTGGCTTGACTTCTTTGTCTTCTGACATGGCGCCGCTTGACGAAGACTGGTGCAACGCCTCTCGAATATCAGAAGACGGCCACTTCTGACACCATGTCGTGTTGCGGCCTAGCGAAAGGCCATGCGCATCCTGGCCGGCCGCAGGAGCAGAGAAAGGGACTGAGCCTTCCGATGCAGGCGAGATAACGTCAACCTTTATTCCATGCAACCAGCATACATATATAGCAGACACTCATGTGACCAATGACGTCACGTACAAGCAACACTTTACAATTGTGGGCGACAGCGCCAGATAACGCGGACACTTGACGCGCATAGGCGCTATCACCACAGGGTGGCTCATGGATCGTCGTCGTAGCTTCGTTAGAATCTGAAAAGGCAAACGCATCGCTGACGGCCAAGATTTCTTCGATGTATGCAATCGTCGTGCCCCTGCTCAGGTGTCTGTATTCCTGGCTGAAGTTCGTTAGCATCACGCTTCCTTTTCCTTCATGCAACCGAGCAATGCCCCTTGCGACGCAAATGTCACGGTCTAGCAGCAAACGCTGATCGCTCTCGATGACACCTTCGATGTCTTCAGCTTTTTCGGTGCTGACGGAAATTATGACGCTGGAGCGAGGCGGGATGGTAACTTGATCCTCGAGCACGTTCAGGGCATGTTGACATGGACTCGTATCCGGCGGTGTCGTTTTGTCCGACGATAGGTTTATCGATTTGGTTCTTAAGTCGATGACGGCGCCGTGATGGTTTAAGAAGTCCATGCCAAGTATGACGTCCCTGGAGCAGTGTTGCAAGATCACGAAACTCGCAGGATACGTGCGATTATTGATTGTGACTCTTGCTGTGCAGACTCCAGACGGCGTTATTAGATGGCCTCCAGCGGTGCGTATTTCGGGGCCTTCCCAAGCGGTCTTAACTTTCTTCAACTTCGTGGCGAAGGGCCCACTGATGACGCAATAGTCGGCTCCAGTATCAACGAGAGCGGTGACGTTGTGGCCGTCGACGAGAACGTCGAGGTCGCTAGTTCGACGTCTTGCGTTGCGGTTGGGTCGCGGCGTCGGGTCACGGCTGCGTCGGTGTGTTCCGCTGCTTCCATGTTGCGTCGTCGGGTCTTCAGTCCGCGAGATTTCGTCGTCAGGGGTCTGTTTGGTTCGCGTCGTATTCTGAAGGTTTCGTCGCGGCGTCGTCGCCGGCGGCGGAGGATCTTCGGTAGTTCGTCGTACAGCAACCGAACCTCCATCGGTTGCTGCCCTTAGTTTTCCGGATAGGAGCTAGGCGACCGGCCCCGGTTTGGGCCAGTGTACGGCCGGCGGTGCTGTGACATATAGCGGCCGGGCGACGGCGAGCGCGAAGGTCGTCGTTCTTGCCACTGTGTTCCGGTTAGGTAGTCGTCGATGTCGCGAGGCCGTTCGCCTGGCTGCGGGCGCGGCGCGTTGATGGCGAATCCGCGTAGTCCCATCTGTCGGTACTGGCAGCGGCGGTACGTGTGGCCGGCCTCCCCGCAGTGGTAGCAGAGCGGGCGGTTGTCAGGGGCGCGCCAAATGTCGGTCTTCCTCGGCGCGGATCGCTGGCCGGCTGGCGGGCGATATGACGTCGGTGGTGGCGGCGGTGGTGCCTGGCGGCGGAACTGCTGGGGTGGCGCGGCGTCTTGACGTGGGCGAGGAGGGGGGCGTTGCGTCGGGCTGCAGCAGCATAGCTCATGGCTTGCAGCTGCGGCGGTGCCGGCTGAGGAACACCCAGTGACTGTGTGATTTCCTCGCGTACAACGTCAGCAATCGACGTAACTTCGGGCTGTGCAAACGGCGCAAGCTTCCGCAGCTCCTCACGCACGATTGCTCGGATCGTTTCGCGGAAGTCGTCGGAGCCGAGGCCATGAACAGCTGTGCTGTCTTGAAATGCGCGGCGATTGTACTGCCGGGTGCGCATCTCGAGCGTCTTCTCGATGGTCGTTGCTTCCGAGACGAATTCTCGAACTGTCGATGGGGGGTTCCGCATCAGCCCGGCGAAGAGCTCCTGTTTGACTCCTCGCATAAGAAAGCGGACCTTCTTTTCCTCGGGCATGACAGGGTCTGCATGACGGAACAGCCTTGCCATCTCCTCCGTGAAGAGCGCCACGTTTTCGTTCGGCATCTGCACGCGGGTCTCGAGCAGAGCCTCAGCACGCTCTTTCCTGACGACGCTCGTGAATGTCACGAGGAACCTGGTGCGAAAGATGTCCCATGTTGTCAGGCTTCGCTCTTGGTTCTCGAACCAGGTCCGAGCGGCGTCTTCCAAAGCGAAATAGACATGCCGTAGCTTGTCTTCGCTGGTCCAGTCATTGAAAATCGCGACTCGGTCGTAGGCTTCGAGCCAGCTTTCCGGGTCTTCGAACGCGATCCGCGGAAGGTTGGCGGCTCCTTGGGCGTCCGGAGAAGGATCGGTGCGGGCGGCACAGCGTCTGTCATCGTCGCTGTGGTCGAGGTCAGGGTCTTTGTTTGCCGGGTCTTTCAGGTAGAGGCCCGTGCTCTGGCGGTAGACCTTGTTGCCTGCGGCTTGCTCGACGATCCGGGTTTTCTTTGCCGTCGTCCTCCTCGCGGCTTGGGCTTGGGTCAGCGCTTCGCGGGGGCGTCCGGATCATGGAAGAAGCAGCACCTCCACCTGGTTATCAACGCTCGACGCTTCTAGAACACTACTTCGCGGATAGCGTCGAGCGTTGATAACCGTCCCTGCTGGTCAAACCCGAATACATCAGAACAAGACAAGAAGTGGGCGTGGCATTATATATATATATATATATATATATATATATATATATATATATATATATATATATATATATATATATATATATATATATATATATATATATATAATTTGAGGTGACTTTTTATATTCATAGAACTGCTCAGATGACTTTGCTGTTGTTTGCTGTTCAAAACTGTTTGCTTTAAATCAAGGAAGAATCTGCACAAACAGATTGCGCAGGCTGGGCCGCCCTATACCGCAATAACACAGCAGTGTTTAAGAACATTTTGGAAATATTACCGTGAAGTTTAAGAAGTGGGGCCACATTTAACCTGTTCATCTGAGCATTACATCTGCAAACTTCACAGTCTGTTCGGCGTTGTAGGCACGATGAGTAAAAGAACCTGCTATGATTCTAGTACCTTAAATTCTGAGTTATTAAAACATGTGGCTGACAAAGCAAGGTACTTCGTGGAAGTCTTCAGGATAAGCCGAGCGCCAATTTCTTTACTGCTAGAGCCCACTAATATAAGGTCTTTCTAAAGGAGAAGCTCAAGTTCAGTCGAATAATACTTAAGGAAACTACACTGAGCTGGTTGCGTAAGATTATAAATGACTACGAATTTACATACTAGGTGTCGTTCCTTGCCCTCCTACTTTTCGCAATTTAGGGGAGGGGGGGGGACTGAAAAGCAGTGAAATGGCCCTTTATTCCTCCCCTCCGGTTCCTCCAAGTAACCGGCATACGTAATCTGTGTAAGCTGAAATATTCCTTGCAAAAATGTGGGCGATTGTAACGTTGAACTACCCCGCATTGTTTCATTCCGTATAGGTCGTTAGCTGTTATTGATTGGTCGAAATTTTCGGCGTCATGCTCGCAGCACCGGCTCGTAAGACGACCCAACAACATGACGCGTAAGTGATCCACCACGTAATTACCACTTACGCATGTCCGCGTAAAAAATAAATAATAATGAACTGTTTTCAACACGGCGTACTGTTTGTCATTGGTTCTTCGCTATTCGTCAAAAATTTTCAATGTGCCATAAAATCACCCTACTTGTTACGCGACGTCACAAGTCTGCGAAAACTCGCTGCGTTAAAATGAAGCGTGCACAATAAGTGGCACATTACTGTGCTGAACAATAATTCATTTTTTTTTTCGGAATAGCCAGACAGTGTCTATTTCTGAACGTAATTATAAGAAGGCCGCTCGCCAATCACATTTGCAGCGGCTGCTTATAGCAGCGGGCGAGATGGATTCATGTGTGTATAATAGATACTTTCAGTTGTAGTACAACGATGTTGAGCTGTTTTTGCGCGCGTATAACTCTCCGTGAACTCATCGTTACTAACGAAGAGGTGGAAAGAGAAATAAACATTATTAGTGTTGAGGTGTTTATTAGATGGCAGTCGGCGACGATGCTCAATGGCGACAGTCAAGCAAGAACACGAGCTCAGAGCGCGAGCGGGAAGAGCCAAAGAGGACGACCCACTAAAAGGCTATAGAGAGCGCAACCCATTACTCATCTCAAAGGCTTCGCTACAATTACCCCGGGTACGAAAAGGGAGCCGTCCGGCGACCTAACAGCTCGTCACTATGAGTGGGTCATAGTAGGCCTTGAGGCGCTCCACGTTGACTATGTCGCGCCCTCGACGGCGCATGTCCGATGATGGTTCGATGGGTTCGATCACATAGTTGACCGGGGATGTGCGCTCGACGACCCGATAGGGGCCTTCGTATTTCGGCAGTAGCTTTGAAGAGAGGCCACTCTCTTCAAAGCTACAAAGATAAAACGGCTTCGGGAAAACGGTGAAATCGTCATCCTCCCAGCTGACAAGGGAAATGGTCCTGGATACTGCCGTCTACAAACGAAAGATGCTGGATTTACTTGAAGACCAGGATACGGCTCACACGTGACCCTAGGTTGAAGGTACAGAAGGAACTACAGAAGCTCCTTTCGGACGTCTTTCGTTTTGTTCCGCCTGAGCACAAAGGCCTTTATTACTCGCTTCTCTGTCACAACGGCTCGGCCCCTGCTCTGTATGGCCTGCCGAAGATTCACAAACCGGATGTCCCTCTTCGGCCCATAGTTGACTTCACCCGTTCTCCCCTGCACAAGCTATCCGGCTACCTTCATAGAATGCTATCACCCCTAGTTGGACAAGGCAACGCTCACGTGCGCAACTCCGCCCATTTCGTTGAAAAAGTCGGCTCCTTGGTCCTTGATGAAGACGAGGTGATGGTTTCATTTGACGTGGTCTCCTTGTTCACTTCCATTCCCACTGATCTCGCCGTTGAGTCGTGTACTGCTGCTCTTGAAGCTGATCCGCATCTTGCCGAAATGTCTCCCTTCGATGTCCCGGATTTGAGAAAGCTTCTCAGCTTTTGCCTTGCCAACACCTACTTCAGCTTCGACAAGGTCTTCTACAAGCAAGTTTACGGAGCACCTATGGGTGCCTCTGTCTCGGTGACTGCTGCGAACCTAACCATGGAATGGCTGGAAAATCGGGATCTCGCTTCTTTCAGCCCATCACCAAGAATTTTCCTTCGCTATGTTGATGATTGTTTTTGTGTCATCGAGCGCTCTGCTTTAGAAGCATTCACGGCACACCTCAACAATCAATCTACCGCCATTCAGTTCACCGTGGAAATGGAGGCTAACCAGAGGCTACCCTTTTTGGACGTTCTTGTTAAGAGGACCAATGGAGCGCTATCTTTCTCTGTCTACCGAAAAGGCACGCACACTGGCAGGTACCTGAACTTCAAGTCTGTTCACCCTGACACTCATAAGAGGTCAGTGGTTGCCTCCTTGTTAGGCCGTGCAAATCGCCTTTGCACGAATCCCGAAGACCTGAACGCCGATGTAAAGATGGTTCGGGAGGATCTTTCGACGTGCGGTTACCCGCCAGCGTTTGTTAATGCGGTGGAACATCGCATGTCTGCTCCCTCACAGCCTGCCAGTGTCCGACAGAGAAAACGCGCAGCTGTTCCTTATGTGCCCGGAATAAGTGAGACTTTGTCACGCGTTCTGCGTAGCTACGACGTCGAAGTAGCCCACGTGCTTGTGCGCAAGTTACGGCACACACTTGTTGGTGGGAAGGACAAACTTCCGAAGGAAGCCTTTCCTGGTGTTGTGTATAAAATCCCTTGTGCGGATTGCGATAGTGTTTATATCGGGGAGACCGGCAATTTCAGACAGCGCCTTCGCCAGCATCAGAACGATGTGAAAAACAAGAAAGTGGCATCTAATGCACTGGCGCAGCATGCGGACACGACTAATCACACTATAGACTGGTTGAATGCGAGCATTATCGGGAAGGAAAGAAACTGGACGTCACGCCTGCATCTTGAGTCCCTCGAGATACAATCTACTGAACAGACGCTGAATCGTAATGTTGGAAACCTTCCCTCGTGCTATGCGCGGTGCTTACGCCACTTACTGAAACCTGTATAGTTAGATGCTTTTGGTGTTCTTGGCTTCATTGTGAACAAGGCTTCCGTATGGAAGCCGAAACGTCGTTTCTTTCTTTTTAAAACATTTATTTGGTCGGTGGTTGCCTTTTATTTTTCATGTTTCGTCCCGACCAGACGGGCTTCCGTCGAACTCTCGATTTCATTATTCTTCTTGTTCTTCACAAGCCGGCCCGTTGTGCCAGGTATTGTCACCCATACTGGACTTCCTGTGGTCGTTTCACCTGGAATGCTGGCGTTGTGCCTCTGGTTGTCACTTTGGGTATGCTTCCGCTTTTCTTTAAATCTTTTAGGGGCGAAGCTCCTTAAGGCGGCACCCGTTCGTCCCTCGTAGTCGTAGTCCGTAACCAGTCTTACGCTTTGACCTCCAAGGTGGTGCCGGTGGGAGATTTTTCCTGTGCGTTGTTGAACAATAAAAAATTCGCAGCGGTAGCTAAAAGCCGACTTCTTCTGTCTCTCATTCCCATTAGCCGCCATTCTTTACCTCCAAGGTAGTGCCTGGTGAGATTTCTCCTGTGCGTGATTAAACAATAAAAATTTTGTTCAAAACGCCGTTGATTGATGAAATAAACCAACGAAAAACGCCAGATGTTTTCTAAAAGCAAATTGAAAGAACGCCAGATGTTTCTAAAGCAAAACGAAAAGACGCCAGCTGCTTAACGAAAGGCGCCAGCTGTTTTCTAAAGCAATGGTTTTCTAAACAATGAAAATTCACAGCGTACATGTAAAATTAAAGTGAGCTGCAAGTCGTCATAACTCTCATCGAACCTTTAGTATAAACGCGCCCGATCTCACGTCGGTGATGATGTACTGGGCAGAATTCAATGAAGATTCACGGTTTACCGATGAACCTCCGCAGCTTCGCCCACTCATCATCATTCACTCCGTGGATATGCTGTGATTTTTTTTTTGGCGCAATTGCACAGGGTTAGGCAACTTGGGGATTAGCTGGGATGACAGGGTAGGTAAATTCGTCCTGAGCTGTCATCCCATTAGGAGCTGAGCTGGGGTATATCTACTGTGTCTAGGAGTCATGCTGTACATGAGTAGACCCATATTTGGATCTTCAGCTTTTTTGAGGATGTCTTTGGCAAAATTCGCCATCCTTTCTGCTTCACCGTTGCTCTTGGGATAGTGCGGACTGCTCGTGACATGCTTTATTTGGTATTCCTTTGTGAAGTTCACAAACTTCCCCGAGGGTGAACTGAGGTCCGTTGTCTGACCTAAACGTCTCTAGTATTCCATGACGAGCAAACAACTACTTTAACAGAGCTATCACCGTATCCGCAGTTGTGTCCCGCAGATAACCTACTTCTATATAGCAGCGAGCGATGGAAAGGAAAATGATAGGTGTAACCTTAAGAGACAGGAAGGGAGCAGAGTGGGTCAGGGAACAAACGGGGTTTAAGGATATCATAGTTGAAATCAAGAAGAAGAAATGGATATGGGCCGGGCACGTAGCACGTCGGCAGGATAACCGGTGGTCATTAAGGGTAACTGACTGGATTCCAAGATATGGCAAACGCGTGAGGGGGAGACAGAAAATTAGGTGGGTAGATGAGATTAAGAAGTTTGTAGGTATAACGTGGCAGCAGAAAGCACAGGACCAGGTTGGTTGGCGGAACATGGGAGAGGCCTTTGGCCTGCAGTAGGCGTAGACAGGCTGATGATGATGATGATATAGCGGGAATAGTAGTCTACGATGACAAAATACTGCTTGCCTTTCAGTTCCAACAGGTCAGCAGCAACTTTCTGCCATGGATAATCTGGTAGCTCTGACCGTATCATGAGCTCCACTCTCGTATTGCATTCTTGGTTTAAGGTAGTGCAGTTTGCAACGATCTCTTGAATTTGAGCGCTTAGCCCAGGCCACCACGCTGGCCGTTTCGCCCTTTCTGTACACTTGGACACCCCTTGATATCCCGCGTGCAGTTGGCAATGCACTTTCTTCCATAGAGCCTTTGTAATGACCAATCTGTTGTCTTTCACTAGTAAATTGCTTTGCACCGTGCACTCTCTGTATTGAAAGCAAGAGACAATCTCAGGTGGAATTCCGTCCTTGCCTGGCCAGTCTTTAGTGCAATACAATTTTGCTTGTCGGTACACTGGGTCATCAATCTGTGCAATCTCAGTTTCTTTTAGGTAGTCATTCGACGATGGCATCAAACTTGTCACTATCTGAACATATTCTTTGGCTTCTGCTTCCATGCTCTCTGCAGGTTTTACTGGGGCTCTGGAGAGTGCGTCTGCAGTCCATATTTCTTTACCTGGAACATGCTCGATGGAGTAGTCAAAATGCACAACTCTTTGCTTGAATCTCTGAATTCTTGCTGGGATTCAGTCTAGCTCTCGGTCTCCTAGCAGTGGAATCAGATGTCTGTGGTCAGTCTGGACATGAAACTTCATCCCTACAAAACACTTTTCAAAGCATTTGCATGTCCACATAACAGCGTATGGCTCTTTCTCAATTTCAGCATATTTTCTCTCTGTTTCACTCCGTCTTTTATATGCAAACGCAACTGGTTTTTCACGACCGTCCATGTCTCTCTGCAATAACACCAAGACCGTAGGAAGATGCATCTGCAGAGACTATCAGCTGTTGTTTGGTGCCATAAACAGTGAGTGTCACTGCTTTTTGGATGTCTCTCATCACCTGGTCGAATGCCTGCTGCTGTTGATTATCCCACCTCCACTCCATGTCCTTCCCGAGGAGTTACCTGACGTGTCTCAGCTTGTCGGACAGGTTCGGTATAAACTTTCCCACTTGGTTTGCCATGCCAATAAAGTGGCGCACCTTTGTTACTCTGCGTGGTACGGAAAAATCTACCATTGCTCTCACTGTTTCTGGATCAGGTTTAATCCCCTTTTCACTCAGGATGTGACCCAAGAATTTCACTGAAGCTTTTACAAACTCGCATTTTTCATTCGAAGTCACCCCTGCAGCTTTTAGTGTTGATAGAACTTCCTCCAGCTGCCTGTCATGTTCTGAAAGCGTTGCTCCGAAGACCGAAATGTCATTCATGTGACACAGTACTCCTGGCATGCCTTCAAGGATCTGAGTCATCCTCCTCTGGAAAGTTCAGGCGCTGAGGATATTCCAAAAGGCAACCTTTGAAAGTAAAGCCTTCCAAATGGAGTTATGAAAGTTGTGAGCAATTGTGAATCTTTGGAGAGCTTCACCTGCCAAAATCCGGCCTTTGTGTCCAGTTTTGTAAAGAATTTGGCTCCCGACAGTCTTTTTAATGTTTCTTCCACTAAGGAAGTACCAGCGTCTCCCTTTCAATGGCTTCGTTGAGGTTAGTCAGATGTGCACAAATCCAGACTTCAACATTCGACTTGGCCACCACTACCATTGCGGAACACCATGGTGTTGGTCCTTCCACTTTTCTGACGATGCCTTTCCCCTCCGTTTCCTTCAATAGGGCCTTGACCTTTCCAAGCAGGAAAACGAAGCAGAGTGTGGCGACAGCCATTTGTATGTTTATCCACACGTTTGTTCATGTGCGTGTGTTCATCACAACACAACAGTTGCTACAATATCAAGCCATTATCTGTATCATATGTTCCACCAGTTGTAAAAAAAGACGGTGGTGGGAGTGGCAACAATACACGGAAAAGCGTTGCCCTTTCCACCTTATTTTTAACAGCACCCTCAGAGTGTCGATCAAATTGTAATGTGAGGCCATTCGCCACGTGCTCGCATGTTCTCACTCATGCTGCTCATGATATTACACTGGTGCTATTACACTCTGCCCCCATCGAAATGCAGCCACCAAATCAAACCCGTTTCCTCCAGCTTAGCAGAGTGATACTTTGCCTGCTAAGCTACCAAGGCACTCACGTTACAGTAATGATGAGTACATCATGATGGACCAGCAGCAGAACCACACACAGAGAGAGAAAAGAAGGAACACGAAATCACTGCACTGACTCACAACTAAATTTTTTATTTCAGAAACTACAGTTGTAAGAGACAAACCTTGTATGTTTCCCACATGCACAAACTGAAAGAAAGCAAACAATCATTGCATACCAACAACAAATAAAAACAAAACCAAATGAACACAAAAAAACAATCGGGATCAAAGTCACATGTACTTATCTAAAAATTCATATTCGCAATCATGCAACATCACCGATGGTTCACTGATCCATGACCCAGATTGTTTCCTGATGTAGTACGCCTGACAGTACATTTGACAAGACTATAATGTAGCAATCAAACATGCCATGTTTTCATGCATGAGTTTCTGTACATTCAGCACAATCGCTGGTGTTTCTGTTTGTGTCGGAATGTACTATGCTATTTGCAATCGTGTGTGTTATCTGTTTAAAATTATGAAAACCATTAAAGAATGTTTTGATACAAGGCGTTGCTTGCGACAAGTTAAAGCATGTACAACAGTTTTAGTGAGTGAGACCCGGTCACATCGAAAACGAAAAAATTGCCAGCTCTGCGCGGTACATGCAGCGCAGTCACAGCGAAAGCTGGAAGAGGGGCCTTTCTAGAGCCCATTATAGATTCTCATGGGGCAACTAATACAAGTACACATGCAAGGTTCCCAACTACGCCATAAATCGTAGTACTTTTTATGAACAAGATAGATTTACCAGCGCAAAAAAGACAGGACATTTAGGAAGGACACACACACATAGCGCTGCGCTATGTGTGTGTGTCCTTCCTAAATGTCCTGTCTTTTTTGCGCTGGTAAATCTATCTTGATCATGAACCAACTCGCCCAAGCAGCCGTTTTAGCAAACTTTTTATGAAGTAGGGAATCGCACATCATGCCATTATTCGTCATCCTGCGGAGAACCGTGGTACCCGCTACCTATGTTTATGGCATTATGTGCACTTTGTGCTGTGACTGATGACGATCAAGAGTTATGGCTGAGCCCTTTGTAATGGGTTGGAAGCATTGAACGACCGACTCGTTGCGCAATTCACATTGCGGGACTCTCGGTTGCTTTTTACTCTTCTGCCATGCTATATTACATATGTTAGCGCAATTCCTTGCCCGACATGACGGCTGTGTGGGGTCTTTCTGCAAAGAAGTACCATGCACCAGTGTGGCTCTGTGGTAGAATATTCGACTGCCAGGCAGAGGGCCGGGTTTCAAATCCCACAAGATCCTATAAATGTTTTTCTCATTTCATTTTTCCCTTATGTCACGCAATAGCGATTACAGACACCGGCAGCAGTGGCGGACAACTACGGCGCCAAAAATGGCTGTTGTGATCTCATAACAGCTTCCGCTGTAAAACAAGTACACGTGTTAATAACACCTCTGAAAAAGTATGTTCCGAATGCTGGGAACAGAACATGAAAACGAGAATGCATGCAATGAAATAAATTAACAAAGAAAGATAGAAATGACGTCGCCTAGTGCATCAGTGCACATAAGCTTTAAGCCGCAATTAATACATGGAAGACTTCAGGCCATGTGCAGCGTAGCTGTATTGCATCATGCCATTGGGCTAAACCTCATAGTTCAGTGTATCACAATGTTGGGGTATATTGTACGGCCCGAAACATTGTTGGAGAAGCTTCTCAGCTCACAAATGTGTTCCAGCGTCCAGACACAAGCACGGTCACCGAGTTAGTGTTCCACGTTTTCTCTCAATCCCTCTCATAGATTTCTATGTGCCAGTAGACAGTCCAGGTCTAGAACACCTTGCACAGGGAGCCGCATTGTCTATCCAATGTGGAAAATGTGGCATCAATCCATGAGAGCATATGTACGTCCTTTGTAATTTTCTTCAATTACATAATCAATAGAGAGGTGCGGGGTTTTTTCTTCTTTTTTTCTTCATCCTTTTTTCTTCAGTGAGACTTTTGGCGATGTCCACAGACTGTTGTATAGCTGGATGTGTTTGCTGCATTACAAGTTCTGCCTCGTGTTCTCGTGATGAAACTCGGTAGCAGTTGTGATGATGTTAACGGGCACGTTCGTTGGTTATAAGGCGATGCTTTGCAACAGGCGTTTCATGAATGCTTAACGACATTGAGAAGCAGACCTTGTATTGCAGGAGCAGGTGCTTGAATGTTTCTTGTTTGTGCCTGGGAAGACCCTCATAAGCATTGCCAAATCATTCAGGAAATCATTTCGTCAGTGCAGCTGAGAGCACCGAAGCATTGCTGGCTTCCACAGTTTGATCTATGTAGGCGATGGCCATGCCTCTGTTGAGGTATTTTTAAGCATCACCTTCGCTTTCGCAACATACAACTCAGCTACAGCTATTGTGAATTTAGTTTCATTGTCAAGCAGTGTGTGAGGGTCACCCTTGACGGTGCCTTCTGCTTCTGGAGGTGTTTCATAGCAAACAGAAGTGACACTGGATCGAAGTTTGACGTTGGCTCGATCCCATACTCTATTTTTTACATACTGATGGACAGTTCTAACTAGTAGTAGTGCTAGGTCTGCCGAGAGTTTTACCAATTTTGACTGTAGGTTGGTGACCGCTCCAAATTGGTTCAGGAGATTTATGCCCAGGATTACGTCCAGTCATAAACAGCAGCTCTTGCCTTGCAGGGGATTGTGCAAGGGCTTCTAGTGTTCCTTGAATTTCCTCGTGGGTCATGTCAAGAAGTCATGCTACTTCAGGCTGTGATGAACAGAACTTCTCAAGCTCTTCACGTACCAGCACTCTAATTGTTTCGCGCAGGTCGTTGGTTCCTACTGCTTCAGGTTGCGCGTAGTTTGTTATGAGCATACTGGCGTTGTATTGCCTGATATGCATTTCTGGAGCCTTTAAAATTGTGAGAGCCTCCGAAAGCAATTCTGCGACATTCTTGGGCAGGTTATGCACAGATCTGGCAAACAGTTCTTGCTTTATTTCTTCATTGCTTTCACTGAGAAGAAAAAGCACAAGACATTGTGTCAACCTAGACAATTCCTTGCCTGGTCTGTGTTTCGTAAACATCTTGTAACTTTGCATCTCAAAGATCATGCCTTACAGTTGTCTTACAACCAGATTATATCTGATCAATTTTAAAGACAATCGTCTTCACTATTTCTAGAACTTCATGATTGCTGAGAATGTTAACGTCTCTTCAGAATGCATACTGTTGAAACCTACTCAAGGCAAAGATGGTGGCCAGTACTTTCTTTTCTCTTTGTACATAACAGATTTCTGTCGGTGTCTCTGACAAACGAGATTGGCTGTCCAGCTTTGTCCTGAGGAAGTGCTACTGAGAGTCCGGGATCGCCCGCATCACACAGAATTTCTACTTTATTGAGTAGGAGTATACGAGAACTACTGCTCTTGTAATGGTATCTTCTGCCTTTTTAAGTGCTTCTTGTGCCTTTCCTCAACGCCATGGTGTATCCTTTTATACTGATATAGTATGAATCTTTGTTTTGCCATTATTGAAACACATTTCCAATTGTCAGCATCTCTCAATTAGGCATTCTAAGGTCTTGTTCTTGTGTACTACAGTTTCCCTTTTGTTTTCACACGCTCTAAAGACAAGAATATAACCTGAAATGCAAACACCACAAGGAAGTCGTCCATGTGACACTAACAAGTTTCTTTTGTAATATATTAGGGCACACCACAAGCCCAAACAGCATGTGATGACATCAATGAAGACCTTTCGAAATTGGGAGCGAGCGTAGTCGGCAAGCTTGATTCATCATTAAGAGAAAGTTTGCAGTACCCCTCTCACAAGTCCACGTTTCAGAGAGCTTTCATTTTAATAAGATCGGCTACAGCATCCTTAAAAATGGGATACTGTATGTGTCCTTCTCATTCCAGAGCTTTGCCGAGGACTCGGGGATGGGTGCGTACTCGCATCTAACTATCCTTAGTTGCTACAAACATTCCGCTCACAGATTGTGTTTGCTCTACTATGCTAAAAGTGGGCCAGTTCCTCAAATCAGTTTCTTTTATGGCTTTCTTGCAGTTTATTCTTATTCGTCTTATTGTTTCTGCTTTTCATGAAGCATTCTGCTGCACTGTTGTCATTTCACTGGGACTGTAATCGTGATCAGTGGCATAAATAATGGGGGGGATCAGGGGGGTCCTGACCCCCCTTGTGTTCTGGCTAGGGGGGACATCCCTTGCAAATGCCCCCCCCCCGCCCCAAGATTATTTTTCAAACATCATATTTGAATTAAACGTACTTGACAGTTAAAGGGACTCTGAAGCGTTTTTTTGAAATTTTATCTGCATTTAGGCTTCAGCATTATTAGATCATTCGCACCATAAATTAAGCAATGCACCTTGTATCAAGGCAGCCATAGGTTATTATTTGTGAAGCTATCTGAAGCCCTTGCAAAGAGCCGAAACGAAGTACGAAAGTGAGATCTGCTTTTTGTTTCAAAAGGTACTAAGAGCACAAGCTTCCTGAAATGCTATGGATTACTTCTGACGTGCCGCAAGTGTTCATTACGCTGCACTTAAAAATGCAAAATAAAAAGAAATGCCCGATCGTCTACCATTATTTATTGTGTCGACGATTTGTTGGAGTCCATTGACAACTAAGCACGAATCCAATTACTCCAGCTTCCGATTACATATTTGACACAACCTTAATGAAAACTAACAGATAATGAAGCCAAGGGTATAGGGGACGTTAATTGTGCCGTTTTAAGTGTATCATTGTACTAATTGTGATGTAGATGTGAAGAAAGTAAAGTAGACAAAATGACAACTTGCCGCCATCACGGACCAAACCTGCAGTCCTTCGGATAACGTGTCAAAGGCTCTACCGATTGAGCTACGGTAGAGCATCGGACACGTTATCTGCAACCTTCAGATAACGTGTCAAAGGCTCTACCGATTGAGCTACGGTAGAGCATCGGACACGTTATCTGAAGGTTGCAGGTTCGTTCCCTGACGGCGGTGAGTTGTCATTTTGTCTACTTTACTTTCTTCACATCTGTATCATAATTAGTACAATGATACACTTAAAACGGCACAATTAACGTCCCCTATACCATTGGCTTCATTATCTGCCGGTTTTCGTTAAGGTTGTGTCAAACAAAAAAATGAGCCCTCAAAAATCCCTTCTTTCATTGATTACATATTTGGCTCACGTGGAAGCCATTGCCAAAGCAATGGGCAATTCCTCAGCTCCCTAGGCGTTTTCAGCTCACATTGAGCCTCCCACTCTGGGATCGCCATCTGTTACAATGGGCACGTTGCAAAGGGCTATGTACATTTTCACATCATTCCTGTATTTTTCTTTGTGTGATTTGGGGTGAATCTTTCTACTTAGGGGGAGTATTTAAAGATATCTGCCTAGATTATGGGGAATATTTGCCTTCATGCTGTGTAGTTTATTATGTCAAGTTCAATGAGTCAAGTTCAGGAGCTCTGTCAAGCTGTGACGAATCAGATTTTTCTCTTGCCACCTTTTTTCGTGTAAACGAAGGGCGAAAATAAAAAAAAACATGATTGCTTGATTGATTTATTGATTGATTGATCTGTGTGCCCATAGGACTCTGTGTGAGTCGTAATATTGCACTATCTTTAGTGATCACTATCTATAGTAGTCTTCCCTGACATTTGGAGTTTGGTAGGGTGTTGCATACAGCTCATGATAATGAAGGCCTGCACTAGGCGTACCAAGTTGGCCTCTTTCATGGCAGTATGACAACTGGATATCCTTTAGATGATTAAGCCACGTCATTATTTGGCATATGGTTTAGCTTGTGTATGGTGTATTGCACAGTTTTTTTCTATATGACCATTGCTGTCACCTACTCACAGCATGATGCCATTAGCTTAGAGGCCATGCTGTAATGCTTTTATGCTATTCAGTTTTCTCAGTAAGCATATACATTAAGCAGAAAGGGAGACAGAACCAATCTCCGAGGTGTTCGCCAGCTCTTGAATTATATGTCACCTGATCTGATCTCACCTGTTACGATTACCATCACATGGTACACATGGGTGTCCTTGTATACATGTAGGTATGTTTAGCTTTTGCAGCTTCTCTATAACAGCCTTGTGCGTGATGTTGTCAAAGGCCTTCATGGAGACTCATTCTAACGATTGCTTTGGTATGCAATATCTGCAATCACAAGTATATTATGTAGGGTTCAATTTGTAGCATAATGTTGTGTGCGGACAGTTTTGGCCTCAACCTGATCACGGTATGGAGGAAAAGTTCGCGGTCATCAATGCCTCAAGCTACGTACGTAGCTTCTGGCTTGGTATGACCATTTCAGCATGTCAACAAAATAACATTAATGCGATCTGAATGTACTTAGTCATATGAGCATTACATAATAGGCTTGCCTGTGTTCGATGTTATTGAAATAGGCCGGAGGTGATCTTGTTGCACCTCTTTTCTTGGCTTTGGGATAATTACGATCTGTGCAGTTTACCACTTATGTAGGTGGCTGTCTTGCTTGCCAGCATTCGATCAGATACTGGGTGGGAGCCATGATAGAATCATCACAAAGATTTTGCCACATCTTGTTAATGATTCTGGCGGGGCTGGGCATGGATTACATGCAGAACCTAATAAGTTTCACCCTGTCCTCCCCTCAATTATCGGGCTGTCTAGGTCCCAGTTTTTCTTCCCAGCTGTATGGGCAATTGTTCCTTGGTTGTACAACCTGAGTATCGCAACTATTTCTTTTGATGTCTTCCTCAGTATGTGTTAACTGTTAACAAGAAAAAAGACATCGCATGTATCCATGTATTTTATCTGGGCAGAGTAAGAAAAGAACACAGCTACTCAACAGGCTTGCACAGTATTAGAAAGGAGAGGATGCCAGTCTGATGCTGTAACTTCTGATAACAAAAGTTACAACTTCGAATAGAAACTCATATACGTACGCATGCGCAGAAGGGGGGCACCCCCCCAACCCCCCTAGTCACCTAAGAAGAGCGGGGCGCAAAGTCTGCCCCATACATTGACTTAATATGAAGGAGGGGGGCGCCGCGATGAATCGTCGCCCCCCCCCCTCCCCCCTGAAGGGGAACCCTGAGCACGCCTATGCTCATATATCTATCAGTCAGAAGGACGGCCAAGAACAGTGACAATAATTTGAGCAGGCGTGCTTTGCCATGGCCGCGGACTTATGACGCAAGGTTGAACGGCTTTGGGAGAACTAGGATATACGAGTGAACCTTGTGAAAATTCTCCTACTTGCAGCGTTTTTTTTTTAGCATCGTGCCTTTGCGGCTAACTGCGTAGATTCTGCAGTGCTAGCTGGAAAGAAAACAGACAATTTGTGCAAGTGAGCGTTTGTTTTCATTGCATTTCAGAACGGTGCCATCGGTGGCAGGGGTTGCCGTTAGTTTATAGCACTGCATCCGCCCCCCCCCCCCCCCCTCACTGCGCACTTCTATGATATGAAGAGGAAGAAATTTTATTCATGACCTACACGTCTGCACGTGGCGATCGGTGGCCTGGTCGTCGTGAGCGTGCAGCGCTGTTGCCGCGACAGGTTCCCTACCTGAATCATCGCATTAGAGACGTGTGCGGGGACGCCGTGCTCTTGCAAGTTGACGCGCAGACACCTTCAAACGCTGCGATGCCGCGCCGAACGGGACCTAGCGCAGATGGGCTGATTGTTGCTGAGATGCGGCAGCAATAACCGAATTTCAACTATTGTACAGCGTAAAGCCCCTCTATACAGCGTTTCGGGCGTCCATGAGCGCATGCCATGCAACTCGTGCCCATGTAGAACAGAACGTAACCGTGCAAATGCTTTGTTTACGTCAAAATGCGGAAAATTAAACCCACGTGGGCAAAAGTATATGTTTGAGTCGTCTGCTGGTGATGGTCGCCGCCATCGAACACCACTGCAGTGACGAACGGTTGCCAGCACTTCGCGAACATCGCGTCGGCCAATCAGCGCGCGCATGCTGTCCGCTCGTGCGGTCCCACCGAGGACTGTTGCGGAAGCCTCACGCCTGGAAAAGCGGAACGGAGCAGAAAAACTACAAGAAAAACGGAGCGAAAACGGACGTGCGGTGGCAGCGCGGTGAGGCCTTTACAATCCCGACCATCTCCAGCCGGCGACTGCAACGCCGCGGCGCATCACGGCACGAACTATTATGAGCAGCGCAGAGCTAGGGGCATTTTTGACGACCGCGCGTGGCCTAGGCAATAAAATGCGCGAACGTCCCTAGCCATTTTAGTCCCTAGCAGTGGCTGGAGCGGGGAGCGATTGTAAACGCCATGGTTGCGCTGTGTGTGTTGTGCGCCGTGGTTGTGCGCCAGTTTGTATTTTTGTAATATTGGCGCCTCCTGCGAATGTCACAATACGTGAGTGTTGGCTGTTTCGTGCAAGTGGTAGTGTTGAATGCGCACTGACGACGGGTACTTGCTGCTGTGTGGTCGCTTTTAAGTGCGATCAGGACTGATTGCAGTATGTTTGCAATTTGAGTGGCGGTATTTGTTACGGATTACTTTGGACCGTGCAGCAGGGACAGGTGTCACACGAGCACTTTTGAATCGCTGGCGGCGTGAGGAGCGCTCGGGTACAGCAGTGTTGTGTGTGTACGCCGGTGAGCTTTGCACTAGGAGTGGAAGCTTTCGCCGTTCATGAAATAGCAAAACGTGAGTGTATGAAATCTCAGCTAAGGGTTCTTGCGTTGTCGCAGTTAATTACTGCAGTTTTTTTTCTCAAAGGTTGCATTAGTAAAATGACCGAGGCAGTTGCGCGGCCTTGGCAATTCTATCTTCTTGCTCTGGAATATTGCAACTTTGACCAGCAACATTAATGCTTGCCTAAAAGCCCTAAATTATTGCAGCGCAGTACTAGTACTTCGTTTACGGTTCTTCAAAGCAAGTTATTTACAAATAGATAAATTTATTGCAATGTGCTGGTGTTCTTTTTTACCGTGTGCTGGAGCCTTCAGTAGTGGTTATAACTCATTTAAGTGCAATATTTACAATATTTAGCATCGATGTTCTACTTCGTTACACATACACCCAGACTAACCATATCTATCCATTTTTGTGTGTCTGAGCATTCTGTTGGTTTAACCACCGTGGAGGTCTGAATAAGGAGGTGCCATTGCAGCATCTAGTGCAAGATGCAATACAAACACTTAGCAAGACTGTGGCAGTCGTGTTATTTTAGTCTGCCTTTGTGTTGTGTCCTGCGCTAGATTCTGAAGCATTAATAGGTCATGCTGAAGACCGCATGACCCGCACTAGGATTGGTCAGTCCAACAATTTTGCATTTCTTACTTGTTGATAATGGAATACAATGCCAATGGTCACATTTGCACATTTTTCTGTTGTATACTTTAGCTTAATATTGTCACGTGGTCGTGACGTCGACGAAGACAGCAGTCGGCGTTTGCAGGATGAAACTGTTTATTTGGCCGAACTTGTGCCCGGAAAATGAGAACTAGAACTACAGCAATACACGCTGTACAATGATAGTGGCGAACAGGGCGTCGTCCGTCGATCAACTCACAAGCGGTCAAGCGCGTCGGATTTTATACAGGCGCTATGGAACTTTCCAGCAATATCGCTGGTGGCGGCGTTATCTCTCGACAAAGCTGGAACATTCGCGTGCGGCACGCAATCTTAACAAAGCAATCTACTAAAATCGTGAAGCTTCTCGAACACTGCTTCACGGCCAGCGTCGAGCGTTGATAACCGTCCTTGCTGGTCAAACTCGAACACATCAAAATAAAAGAAGAACCGGGCGTGGCATTGCCCCCCTCTGAAAAAGCATCGTCCCGATGCTTGCAACATGGAAAGGAAAAAAAACAAATGCATGCACAAATAAATTACAATAACAAAGGAAAAAGTAGAGTCCCCAGGTTCGCTAACGCGCAAAAAACGGCTTAAGGCGCACGACATGGACGACTTCAGGTCGTGCGCGGCGTCGCTGGGAGTTCGTAATTCCGTCCGGGACGACCTCGTAGTCAAGAGCGCCGTGACGTCGAAGCACCTTGTATGGCCCGAAGTATCGCCGAAGAAGTTTTTCACTGAGCCCACGTCGGCGTATCGGCGTCCAGACCCACACACGGTCACCGGGTTGGTACTCCATGTGGCGTCGTCGAAGATTATAGTGACGGCTGTCGACCCTCTGCTGGTTTTTGATGCGCAGGCGGGCGAGCTGTCGAGCTTCTTCGGCGCGTTGCAAATAGGCGGCAACGTCGAGGTCGTCTTCGTCGGTGGCGGTTGGTAGTATTGCGTCGAGCGTCGTTGCCGGGCTCCTTCCGTAGACCAACGTGTACGGCGTCATTTGCGTCGTTTCTTGCATGGCCGTGTTGTATGCGAAGGTCACATACGGAAGGATGGTATCCCAGGTCTTGTGTTCGACGTCGACATACATGGCCAGCATGTCGGCGATGGTCTTGTTTAGCCGCTCAGTGAGGCCATTGGTCTGCGGGTGGTACGCTGTGGTCTGGCGGTGGCTTGTTTGGCTGTATCTCAGTATTGCCTGAGTTAGGTCGGCAGTAAACGCCGTACCTCTGTCGGTGATGAGGACCTCTGGGGCGCCATGACGCAGGAGGATGTTCTCAACGAAGAACTTCGCTACCTCGGCGGCACTGCCTCGGCGGCACTGCCCTTGTCTCGGCGTAGCGGGTGAGGTAGTCGGTAGCTACGACGATCCATTTGTTTCCGGTATTGGACGTCGGGAACGGCCCCAGTAGGTCCATCCCGATTTGCTGGAACGGCCGTCGAGGTGGCTCGATAGGCTGCAGAAGTCCGGCTGGCCTAGTCGGTGGTGTCTTGCGTCGCTGACAGTCCCGTCAGGTCTTGACGTAGCGAGTTACGTCGGCGACAAGGCGCGGCCAGTAGTACTTTTCCTGTATTCTTGCGAGCGTGCGAGAAACACCCAGGTGTCCAGACGTCGGGTCGTCATGCAGAGCCTGGAGGACCTCTGGTCGCAATGTCGAGGGCACTACGAGAAGGGAATTGGCTCAAAGCGGCGAGAAGTTCTTCTTAAGGAGAACACCGTTGCGCAAGAAAAACGACGTCAGTCCTCGCGTGAATACCTTGGGAACAACGGTGGTCCTGCCCTTGAGGTATTCCACAAGGCCCCTGAGTTCTGGGTCCTCTCGCTGTCGTTCGGCGAAGTCTTCGGCACTTATGGTTCCCAAGAAGCAGTCATCCTCCATGTCGTCCTGCGGCGGTGGGTCGACGGGGGCGCGGGACAGGCAGTCAGCGTCGGAGTGTTTTCTTCCGGACTTGTAAACGACGGTTATGTCAAATTCTTGAAGTCGTAAGCTCCACCGTGCGAGGCGACCTGAAGGGTCCTTCAAGTTAGCTAGCCAACACAAGGCGTGGTGGTCGCTCATAACTTTGAAGGGCCGGCCGTAGAGGTAGGGGAAACTTCGATGTAGCCCAGATGATGGCCAAGCACTCCTTTTCTGTTGTGGAGTAGTTGATTTCTGCCTTTGATAGCGACCGGCTAGCATAACTGATGACCCTTTCGAATCCGTCGGTCTTTTGCACAAGGATGGCGCCGAGTCCTACGCTGCTTGCGTCGGTGTGGATTTCCGTATCGGCGTATTCGTCGAAATGCGCAAGTATGGGAGGCGTCGGCAGGCGTCGTTTCAGTTCTTGAAATGCTTGAACTTGCGACGTTTCCCACCTGAATTCGATGTCGGCCTTCGTGAGTTGCGTCAGTGGCTCGGCGATCCGTGAAAATTCTTTGACGACGACGAAAAGCAGTCCTTGTATTGCAAGAGCAGGCTTTTGAGCTGTTCTTGTTTGTGCTTCTGAAGGCTGGGATTGATGTCGAAAGCTGTTTGCGGCGCTTTATTCGTCGGAGTAGGCTCGGGAGAATCGGTGAGGCCGAAAGCATTGCTGGCTTCGACGATTTCTTCGATGTAGGCGACCGTCGTGCCTTTGCTCACGTGCTTGTACTCATTGCTGGAATTCGTGAGCATAACGGTTGCTTTCCCTGCCCGCAGCTCTGCTACTCCTCTTGCGACGCAAATCTTGCGGTTAATCAAGTGGTGCTGGTCGCCTTCAACAAGGCCTTCCAGGTCTGCTGATTTCTGAGTGCCGACGGAAATGATGACGCTGGAGCGAGGGGGAATGGTGACCTGGTCTTCCAGCACATTCAAGGCGTGCTTTCTTGGCGGAGTGTTTCTGATTAGTCCCGCGAACAGCTCCTGCTTGATTCCTCGCATAAGGAAGCGAACTTTCTTCTCCTCGGGCATCTCAGGGTCTGCGTGGCGGAACAGTCTCGTCATTTCTTCTGTGAAGAGTGCCACGTTTTCGTTTGGCAGCTGCACGCGGGTTTCAAGCAGAGCCTCGGCCCTCTCCTTGCGGACAACGCTGGTGAATGTTGCCAGGAACCTGCTGCGAAAAACGTCCCATGTTGTCAGGGTTCGCTCTTGGTTCTCGAACCATGTTCTAGCTGCGTCCTCCAAGGCGAAGTAGATATGCTGTAGCTTGTCTTCACTGGTCCAGGCATTGAAAAGGACGACTCGGTCGTAGGCTTCGAGCCAGCTTTCCGGGTCTTCGAACGACGATCCGCGGAAGGCTGGCGGCTCCTTGGCCTGGCGAAAAAGGATTGGCGCAGGCTGCACATGGTCGGTCATCGTCGCTGTGGTCGATGTTGAGATCTGCGGCTGCCTGGGTTTTTCGGGAAGGAGCCCGTGCTCTGGCTGCAGTCCCTTCTGCCTGCGGCTTGTTCGACAATCCGGGATTTCCTTGCCGTCGTCCTCGTCGCGGCTTGGGCTTGGGTCAGCGCTCCGCGGTGGCGTCCGGATCATGAAGCAGCACCTTAAAAACTTAATATTTAAAAACTCAATATTTAAAATAATTTTATATAAACCAAAATGCATCAAAGGAATGTGTAGGTGAAATTCGACTTGCCAAGTACGTAATGAGCAGTATATCCAGTAGTACATCTAATCACCACATCGCTCAGCTAAGCTGTGTTATTAAAGACTGATAAAGTTGATACCTAGCAGTTTTATTTTGCACACAATTGCCATTAGTACAAAAAAATTATCGATCACTTCTTGGTGAATCTGTTTGAATGTACAGATTCCTATATGAAGGAATAGCACGGAAAGTTTTATGTGAAAATGCTTGAAAGTAAATTATCACTGCTTGCCTAAACCGTAGGATGCAAAAAAATGATGTTTTGAGAAAAACAGCTTTAAGGATTTTAAGCGACTGTCCGTGTAATAAAGAAACATTCAATAAGTCAAATTCACCAGCCTGTTGAATTTACTCCAGTACGTTCATTAAAAAAGTGGCAAAACACTGCAGGTTGTACGACCAAGTGCCGATTCCCACAAGAGGTGTCAAGGTGCTAGGCATTAGCAAGTCATCTTTCTTATCAATATGCTATGCCACGCTTTGTTGAGGGCATTGCCACACGACAATGCTGTAGTTTATCGCAGATCTCGCGCAACACAACTTGAAAGTTTCACGTACAACGTTCAGCATGTCACAGAACTAGAGCATCTCCTTCACTTTGTCTCTGTGGAACCAGAGGGATTCCGGCTTTGAAAATAATGACTTTGGGTGCAACGGAAACGATGCAACGATGTGGCTCATCCTAGAGACAAGAGTAGTCGCGCCAACAACTCAATCCCAACGTCATCAGTGCTTCATAAGCAAGCTTTAAAAACCCCTCCTATTACAGGCTGCACCTTTAGCAAGTTTCCACGGCATTTGACAGAGTTCATGAAAATTAGCAGCGCGGAAAACGAGACAACGCACACAAGGAGAAAAAACAAGAACAAGCGCTGTACTTTCAACTAAGCTTCTTTAATCGGAAGTAAAACATATATGCATCCCACCACCAAACGGTGCATGCGCAAACAAAATTTGCTCTTCTCTCGCTCAAAACCTAAAGCACACATGACACATGTTATCCCAAGGTATGAAATTTCCTTATGATGTAGTGTCACTGACGCCTGACTGACACATGCTTGTGACAGATTAGAAATGTGTGCGGCCTCAACAAGTTCACGTGCTTTCTGGCTTCTGTGTTTGTACAAGATAGATGTGGTCTGTCTGATGTCTTCTCCCTGTGTGCGTCGTCTCGTTTTCCGCGCTGCTAATTTACATCGATCCATACCAACTGGCCCAGTCTTCTACACTTTGACAGAGTTGTGCTGTAGATACGTACCTCTATCAAAGAGGCTTCTCTCCACCAACATACCGTGCTTTCGATGCATCAGTAAATTTAGGTTTCTGTGTAAGGGATTGCTGGTGTAGAATTTCATGCTTGGGTTGCAGAGGTCATCATGCGTGCGTCCAGTATGTGCGACTCAGATAAGCTAAGCCAAAGAGCATATGAAGATGTCAATGGCAGTAGTACGACTATGTACAGCTACAACCAAGACCAATGCAAGAGGCAACACTTTCACCTGTGTGCCTCTACAGAATTTGCTTGCATGGGCAATGACAGACTATTTGTGCCGTTTAATCAGAGGCGTGTTCAATGGAAGAAGCAAACGTGCATTCGTTACTGAAGCTCTTTCAGGGTGTTTGAAGTTGAAGTGTCTCAGCTCTGTAACTGTAGCAATCATCACTTATGCGAATGTAAGCAGTTGCACTTCAAAAAAGACTACGCATTGTCGCGCTTCACCTCTGACATAAACTTTCTAACGTTGAAGTTGCACTGAGAGCCATAGAAATTCCCCACATTTGCCAAGATTTTTTTGGCCAACATGATGACTTCAGCGTTCATCGCGGCATTAAAAAAACTGGACACAACATTGCTTATGAGCTGCTCCATGCATCGATTGAGAAAGAAAGCTGAATAAGTGTGCTGACTGGCTGGGACCAGATGTGGGAAATGATGAACAAATGAAATTTACGCATATAAAAGGCGAGGAAAAACTCACTGCCATGATCTCTGAAGTTTAGATGGACATTCGAAGGGAACACCATACACTCGTCATCAAAGACTGTTGACTTAGGAGCCATGGTATGCATGTTAATTCAAGTAGAGGTTGATGAAGAGCTAATCGATCATCTTGGCAACAGGAAGGTGGAGCCATATCTGATACTGCTGCTCAACTATGCAACACTTCAAGGAAACAGTAGAACTACTGGAAGGCAGATGCAAAGTGTTATTGCCCTGAAAAACAGGGTCTGAACGTTGTGATAGCAAGGAAACTGCCACTACCAGACAAAAGAAACCTTCGAGCCACTTGTCTAGCAAAAAGTGTCTCCCGCAGACGTACGAAACCGTGATTTACGGCCATCTACAAGTCGGCCCTGCGGAAGTAGTAGATAGGACCCACCTCAAAATTTGCCAAGGGTTTTATTACGCCACATAAAAAAAATTGTTCGGGAACAAGCATCGACGACAAAGCGGCGTATGCTGGCTGGCGCATCCTATTTTACTGCTGCTAGCGGTTGCTTTCCAGAAGTTGGTTGAACTAGAAATCTCTGTTGAATCCCATAGAGTTCCGAAATGTCAATGTGGCCGATATCGTGAATAACAGTCTCAAACTGCCTTCGAAAGTGAAACTTGAGATTAAATCGTGTTCATAAAAGCGCACAATTGGAAAAAAAGGCATTTGTAGGCGCTATAAAAGCACTATAAAAAACTATAAAAGCCCTCCCTAATCTCTAATTCATGGCCAAAGTGGCACGATAGGGCACAAGGAACACAACAGGCGTTTCCTAAAATCCCGTCCCTAATCATTATACACCTATTCGTTCATTTCGGGTACTTGTAAATTTACACTCAGTCTTGACTGCTCTTCCTGAAACCCTCCGCTAAAAACTGAAACGTGGAACAGGATGCGCAACTGCGAAGGATCACCGGAAGACCCTTAGGCCAGAGGTTGTACAATACGTTCATATAGTTTCTCACTATCTTAAGAAGATGGGAAGTAGGCACGGTGTCACAATTTGTTTGTCTACTCCCAATAAGGTGGGAAAGCTGTGGCCATGCATTTGCAACAGCAGTAAATGTGGATGCTGGAAGAACCGCAAAACGCTGTTGGTCAAGTGTTCCACAGGAGTGGCGTATTGCATTCCCATGTCATGTGGGACGTTCTACGTTGGCAGAACTGGGCGCTTTGTCAGTGACCATTTGGGGGAACACGCATAAAAATTGCAAAAGGCAGATTACAAGTACGCACATTTAGTTGCTCACGTCAGCAAAATGTGTGGTTTAAAGGGACGACGGTTTGCGATAGGAGTGAAGGCAGCACTGCACGTATCAGTTTAGAAGCCTATCATATTAAGACATTTGATAAGTGCATTGGCATCATCTCTTACCCTCTTTAATGCTGAGTTTCATCTTCTGGATGCGGCTGTTACATCCTGGATCTCGAAGGAAAATAAAAATCGTGTTTTTGTGTGTTAAACCTTGTTTTGCGTCCCTCTTTTTATTCCCATGTTTCAATCTGGCATATATAAGGTGTGCCATTCTGCCATCAAAGGGGCCCTGCGACACAAATTATGCGTGTAGTTTTCATTGCTTCTTCTCGAACTGTGGAATGCACTGATTTCAGTCATTCGTTTTGCATTCACCACAGTATTCAGCATTACACGCACTACAGCGCTGCAGTTTGCAGATGAAAAGGCGTTCCAGGGCCCCTTTAATCCAGTTGTAGGTTAGCGCTAGTGTGTCCGTGTCGTCTCTAGTGCAGTGGTTCTCAGCCATGGATGATCTGGGAACGCCTTGCAGTGAGAGACAAAGGGTCAGAGTAATAAATTAACACATTTTTTTTATTTTTCTGATTTTGCCCCAACCTTTTTTTCAAGTTTCAAGTTTATTCAATCATCAATCAGTTACAGAGTACAGTGTACTGTACATTGATCATACATGTAAGATATGGAGCAGGGTTAGCAAAAAGGCAATTTAATGCCTGACAAAGTGCCGTAACCCGTCCCAGTCAATAAAGTGCACAAGGATCAGTGATGTATACATGTTAAAAAATTAGAAACGAACAGGCAGCCACAGTTGCACAATTTTTGATAACAGTACATAAAACATCTTTAAAAGAACATTAACATTTCGAGGCCTGTTTGCAAGATTCAGTTGATAACAATAGCGTATTATAACATTTTTTTTGATAGAGAGAGAGCAAGGAATATGTGCAAATATCCAGACTTGTTGAATACAAATCCATGCTATTACTATTCACTAAATGAAAATGTGACAGATGCACGTCAATTTTAACAACTTGAGAGATGCCACCTAGAAAAATAAAACACTTTTGAAGCATTAGTAGATACATGTGTATTTTCTTTTTAAACGCAATTACTGAGCGGCTCTCTTGCACGATAGTGGTAATTGTGAGTGTGCATTCAGTAGTTGAGGGATCATATGCGTCAGCTTTTGTGTACCGTAGTTTGTCCGTATTCTTCCACTGCAGTATGTTATGCGTCTAAAGCTGTATGTATGATGCCTTCGATAATATGCATCGTGAAATGCCACCGCGTTAGATTTCAATTTATCATATATAATTGGCGCTATTTTTCTGTATAAGATGTTCTCAAACGTTAATATGTTGTGCTTGTGAAAGAGCGGACTAGAATGCGTTCTAGGTCGAACATCTTCGATTATCCGTACTATTCTCTTCTGTAATTTATAGATGCTTTCTTTGTTTGTTTTAGTAGTCGTTCCCCATATTAATAAACAGTAATGAATACGCGAGTATACTAAAGGATAATACAGTTGCTTTGTTATCCAAATTGGCAAAAAAACATCTGATTTTCCCGATTACTCCAATTGAGCGTGAAATATCGGTGCGAACTTTGTTTATGTGATATGTCCAGTCGAGTGTTTCATGAAAGATAATACCAAGAAACTTTTGGCATGTGACCCTTTCAATCAAATCTCCCCGAAATTTTACTTGAATGTCACGGGGTACCCTTTTATTTTTTGGCCGAAAAATAACATATTTTGTTTTTTTGGTGTTTAGTTCAAGCTTATTTGCTATTAACCATATTGATAAGTGCTGAAGCCATCTGTTTGATTGCTTTTCTAAGCTATCCATATCTTTACCAGAGAAAAAAAAAACGTTTGTATCATTGGCGCATAAAACCATGTCTGGAGTTAGTCGTATATTTATGATATCGTTTATATATAAGAGGAACAGCAGCGGACCTAATATAGATCCCTGAGGGACGCCGTACTTAATTTTATCCAGTTTTTGATATTTCATGCAGCGTGTCGCAGTACTGAAATCGATTTGTTAGATAACTGCTTATTAACTTGAGGGAAACACCTCTTATGCCATATTGATTTAATTTCACCAGGAGAATTTCATGTTTGATCGAATCGAAAGCCTTTTTGAAATCAAGGAATATTTCAAGCGTGTAAGATCTCTGCTCGAAATTATTTATCATTTTGTCCTTGATAGACAGTAAAGCCTGTTCTGTACTTTTCTTTCTTCTGAAAACCGTATTGCTGTTTTGTTGTTATAGTTTCTTGGCTACAAAAGTTTGAGATTCGAAAGTATAAGACTCGTTCTATAACTTTTGAAAATATGGGCAAGACAGATATAGGTATATAATTATTTAAATCATTTTCATTACCTCCTTTGTGAATGATTGAAACCCTAGCCATCTTTAACTTATCACGAAATACTCCGGTGCTTAAAATCAAATTACATATGTGTAAGAGCGGCAGACTAATATACTGTGAGACTGCTTTTAATGGCTCTGCTTTTATACCATTAACACCTGCCGCAGAATTGTTAGGTAAATTCATGGATGAAAGAATGTATTTCGGACTCATCAGTGGGAGCCAGAAAAATCGATTTTGTTACATTTTTGGTAATGTATGGTTGACAGCCTGTGTCGGTACTAGCGGAAATTTCACAAGCCCCTGACTTCAAAAATGGTTGAACATATCAGCAAGTAGTGTACCAGAGAAAGACTTTCCTTCTATCGTAAGCTCGGTGATGGTCTTTTTATTTGATGAAAATAAGGGATCGTTCATGGTATTCCAAACTGCCTTCTGGTCATTCATAATAGCTGCAAAGCTATGTTCACAGTATTGTATCCGTGCCCGCTTTATGTCAGAGCCTAATTTATTTCTGAATTGCTTAAACTGCCGCAAGTAGTCGATTTGCTTTGTTTTAATAAATGTGCTAAATAGGTTATCCATTTCTTTTATTATCTTTAGAAGTGACGCGTCTATCCATGGCTTTCTAGCTTTTTTGGTCGTTTTGAGCAGTACAAGAGGGAAGGCCTGGTCATAGAGCTGTGTTATTTTCAACATAAATGCTTCGCAAGCATGTACAGGTTCGGTTATTTGTAACATTTCACTCCAATCTGCCGCAATAACTAACTCTTGAAAAGTTTGATTTTTTTTTCAGTAGTAATCTTTCTGTAATAAGAAGGGTTGATTTTCTTCCGCTTTGTTTTATGTGGCCTAATGGATGCGAAAATTGGAAAATGGTCACTAACACCAGGTATAACAACTCCGGCACATATTTCACTTTTACAGTTTGTAAAGCACAAGTCAAGAAGGGTGTCAGACATTTCTGTCACCCGAGTAGGCACATGAATTTGGTTTTCATAGCCGAAACACAGCATAGTGTCAATCGGTTTCAAAACAGGAGAAAGTGCCTCAGATCAGGCTGGCCGACGTTTCGATAGGGGACCTATCTTTGTCAAAGGCGCCTTGTCATCCCTGGCGTGTTAGTTTTAAGGGGTTAGTGATGACGTCATGTCTAGCGGTGGCGCGTCTGTTGCTGTTGGTAATTTCTGCCTGGAAAGAGAGAAACTCGAAAGCAGAGGAGTGTAGCCCATGCCACATTTCAAGAGAGTTTGCAAACACGTTCGGGTCTGCCATGTCAGAGTTAAAGGAAGCTGCAAAGAAGGAAAAAAAAAAAAGAAAAAAAGGAAAGGGCGGGGGGGTACAACCAAGCGAGAGGTCGAGTGCAGCCATCACAAAGAGCTGCAGAAGGTCGTGAGGAAGGAAACTACAGGCGGGGAGAAAAACCGGGCGGCTTACGTTTAAATGTCCGCCAAGGAGCTGCACAAGGTGGTGGGGAAGGCAGCTACAAACGAAAAAAAAGAAAAAAAAAAGAAAAAGAAAAGAGGTACTCGGGCGGCGTACGTTTAATATTCCGCCTGCCTACTTTAAGTGATATCGAAAGGGTTGCCTGAAAAGCTCCTGTTAATGGGTGAAGTAAGTGGCTGGCATATGCATCCAGTGTCGTCGGTGGCTTCCAAAAATTGGGCGCCCGTCAACTAAAAGGGAAAAAAAGGGAAAAGAAGAAAACAAAAGGAAAAAGGAAGGAGGGGCGGCCGCGGGGGAACAATCGGAATAAGACTCGTAGAACTTCCTGAGAAGGCGAGGGCTGTGACAATGCTGGGCAGAAGCGGCCTTTGGAACGCGGAAAGGGGAAATGAAACCGTGGTTCGGAGTCACTAGAAAATGAAAACATCTGAAGAGTATAATATCTACACGGATGTGCACATTTATACATGCAAGGATAATGAGATATTAAAAAAGAACATTGATAGTGAATTATTGGAGCTGGTCGGGATTTTATTTTGCGAATAGCTTAAGGTTTTTGAAAGCTGAGCGTACTTCATGTGGAATCATGCTATGGCTTTTAATGATTCCAAGTTACCACGTGCTAGATCTATTCCTGATGGGTGTAGGGATTGAAATTTGTGTATCGAATACGATTCCATGTATTTCCTCTCACGTGGTGGCCGGAAGTTTGTTTGTAGAATGTAAAGTTTGGCTTGATCGAAATTGTGGTCTTGTTGATTGAAGTGTCTGGCGTCTGCCTTTGGTAAGTTGTGCTTTGTGTCTGCGCGGTGGCCGTTCAGTCTTACATGTTGTCCAGTTTCGCCTATGTACTGTTTTTTACAGGTGGCACACTCAATGCAGTAGATCAGGTTCTTTGAGGTGCACGTGAAGTTCGATGTTACCTTGTGAAGGTAATCGGATGCTGTGCTTTTTACGTTGGTGGCTGGCTGTATATGTTTGCACGTAGAACATCTTGGACGCCCACAGGGTCCAGACGTTGGTGTAGTTCTTGTTGCGAATTTTGCATGCACGAGCATATCTTTTCTGGTTGGTTGTTAGAATAAAGTTTCTGGTTTCAGAAACTTTAAGCATAAAGAAGCATAAAGTTTCTGGTTGGTTGTTAGAATCGGATAGTACTTTGCGAGGATGTTGTTTATGTTCGGAAGTGCGTTGGAAAATTTTGTAGTGAGAAGAGGCGTTGTTGTTGTTGTGGTTTTAGGGCGTGGTTTGAGTGTCTCAGTGCGATCTAGTTTTAGTGCGTCCGTGTAAGCCTTATGAAGGAACGCGTTTGGATGACTTCTGTTTGCTAGTGTTTCTTTTAGGGTAGTAAGTCTGTTTACGTAATCCTGATCCTCTACGCATATGCGACGTAACCTTGTTGCTTGGCTCCTGAAAATGCCCTGTTTACAATGTTTTGGGTGATGGCTAGTATAATCTAGGTATTGTTGCTTGTCAAATGGTTTTTATACAGCGTTGTCTTTAATATACCATTCTCAAGATATATGGTTGTGTCAAGAATGCTGATGCACTCAGCTGAGGTCTCGGACGTGAACTTTATTGTTGGATGAAAGGAGTTTAGGAATGATGTAAATTTAGCTAGATTGTCCCTGGCGTGACCCCATATTATAAGTATGTCATCAATGTACCGAAGGTATGTGTGTGGTTTGTCTGCGCAGCGAGCCAGGAAGTCTGTTTCCAGAATTCCCACGAATATGTTTGCATAAGTGGGTGCGAATGGGGTGCCCATGCTTGTTCGTTGTATTTGAAGGTAGTAATTTTCTTCAAATTCAAAATAGTTGCGTGATAGTACTTGTTCGAGTAATGATAAATATACTTCAGTAGAATGCTGTACCTTATGTTGATTTAAAGCTTGTTTTATTGAGGTTAGGCCCTCTGGGATCGGGATATCCGTGTATAAAGCGGTAACGTCTCGTGTGACGAGGATGGCGTTTTGTGTTAGTGTGCCTTTGCTATTAATCTCTTCTATTGTTCGCAGTAGGTGTGGGGTGTCTTGTACAAATGACGGGAATGTCTTCGGAATCTCCCCGAGAAAGTGGTTAAGGAATTCGGAGAGGCTCTCGGTTCGGGTGTTGTTGTTTCATAATATTGGGCGCCCTGGAATATTGGCAGTGTATAATTCGGTGGATGGTACTTTGTGAATTTTTGGGAGGAGGTAAAACCGCCCTGCTGCTTTGTTGTTTGGTTTCAGAAACTTGAATTCTCATAAATTTATTAATTCATCAGAAAGGAGGGATCTAAGTGTGTCAGTGATTGTGAGTGTGTATTGTTCTGTTGGATCGTTTCTAGTTTGCGGTAGTGTTCTGGGTTATTGAGTTGTCTGTAAGCCTTGTGCTTATACTTCTCTGTTCGCCAAATGACTATGCTTCCTCCCTTATCGGCTTCCTTCATGATAATGTCTTCGCGCGACTTGAGGTTAGAGATGATGTGACTCTCCGAATAAATCATGTTCGTTGGCTTTTTAGATGATTTCGATTGATTAATGATTTCTGTAGTGATAGCTTTGAGATATAAGTCGAGTTCAATTGCCTGTTCTAGTTCGGGAGTCCAAGCACACTGAGCCCTGAGCGTTGTAGTACCTGTTTCTGCTCCATCATTATCTGCAAAAAAGTATCTAATGCGCATTCTTCGTGAAAATTCTGTGAGGTCTCTGTGTAGTTTGAATTCATCTATTGTGTTGTTGGTTGGACAAAAGTTTAGGCCCTTGCTTAAGACCCTTGTTTCCTCTAGACTTAATGGTCTTGAAATGTCTACAACATTGGACTGCTCTATTTATGTGATGTTAGCTGTGCTTGGTATTTCTCTGTTTGTATTGTCAGTTGTTAGCGGGACTAGGGTGGTTGTTCGGGAGGGTGTTCCTTGATTGGAAATCATTTTCTTATTCTGCTTTTGCCTCAATTTTTTATTCTGTTTTTCTTTATATTGTTCGAGGTCCCTCTTTTCTTCGGTTGTTAGAATTATGTTCTGGAGTTTTTGGGAAAATTCTTCAATTTGTTCTATGCAGTGGCTCTTGAGTATATTTAAGAGAGAAAATGAAGCGTTTTCAAGTGCTGTTTGGCAGTTATCTTGATATTGCGTGGAGAGAGTACCTAACGCGGGTGTCGCTTTCAGTTTTAGTCCGTTGGGAATTGTGTTGTTCTTTATGCAGTGCTTGTACGTGTTGAGGTGGCAGGTGTAGTTGGTGAGTTTTTGGGTTAGTTTTCTAGCTTGTAAAAATTCAATGCGGCGTGTCTGGGGAGTAGTGATTTCAAGGGTTTGTCACTTGTTTGTCTTAGTGCGGGTGGACCGGCGTGTGTCCGCGCGTTCCGGTTTGGGAGCTGTTTGAACTTCTGGTTCGTTAGATTCGACGACTGTTGCGGCTTGGGTGTCCGTGTGCGGAGGTATGAGGGTGGGCGTCTGTGTGACAACTTCGGTTGCGGATTTTGTTTCGTCGGTGTCGGTTGTGTCGGGTTCCTGGTGGTAGTGTGGAGGTGGGCATTTAATTTGTGTGGAAGGTTCGGCTGTGGGCCTCATGTTGGATGTTGTTTGTGTGGAGGCTTCGGCTGTGGACCTTGCGTTGGATGTAGTTTGTGTGGAGGCTTCGGCTGTGGTGTATGTTGCCTCCGTTTGGCTCACAGACGAGTGTGTTTTCGGTGGTGAGTTCGTCTTTTGTTCTGTTGTTTGCGTGTGAAATCTTCCTGAGTGGGCTAGTGTGGCTGTAGTGCGTGGCGCTGTAACGGAGACAGGGATGGTGGAAGGGCCTTGTGTGGGCTGGTAAGTCCTTTAATGGACGTGGAAGCTGAGGTCTCGGACGTGAACAATAAAGTTCACGTCCGAGACCTCAGCTGAGTGCATCAAGTTTCTTGACACAACCATATATCTCGAGAATGGTATATTAAAGACAACGCTGTATAAAAAACCATTTGACAAGCAACAATACCTAGATTATACTAGCCATCAGCCAAAACATTGTAAACAGGGCATTTTCAGGAGCCAAGCAACAAGGTTACGTCGCATATGCGTAGAGGATCAGGATTACGTAAACAGACTTACTACCCTAAAAGAAACACTAGCAAACAGAAGCCATCCAAACGCGTTCCTTCATGAGGCTTACACGGACGCACTAAAACTAGATCGCACTGAGACACTCAAACCACGCCCTAAAACCCGAACAACCACAACGCCTCTTCTCACTACAAAATTTTCCAACGCACTTCCGAACATAAACAACATCCTCGCAAATTACTATCCGATTCTAACAACCAACCAGAAACTTTAAAAAATCTTCCCCGAACCGCCTAATGTTGCCTACAGACGCAACGCCAATATTAAAGATATGCTCGTGCATGCAAAACTCGCAACAAGAACTACACCAACGTCTGGACCCTGTGGGCGTCCAAGATGTTCTACGTGCAAACATATACAGCCAGCCACCAACGTAAAAAGCACAGCATCTGATTACCTTCACAAGGTAACATCGAACTTCACGTGCACCTCAAACAACCTGATCTACTGCATTGAGTGTGCCACCTGTAAAAAAATTGGCCGCGTATCTGCGTGCTTCGCTGCAAATGTCGTGTAAAGACGATAGAAGAGGCGCTGCGTGAGATATGAACGCCATCTGGCAATACGTCGGGAAACGTGAATGCTGTGTTGCGGGCTGGTAGTCCCGGCGCAGCAGCAGGCAAGACCGGCGGTGACGAACGCGACCGGCGGGGGACGCCAGCCAGCCCGAACACGCGGTTTGGCGCGAAGCGCCGAAGCAGAAGAAACGTCCGCACTCAACGAGTACTCTCCACACAGTCTTTTATAATCACGTCGCCTGGGTAAAGCAGGAATGCCAGAGCGGCGCCCCATGGCACTCGTACAGTGCAATACTGAACTGAAACCGAAACACAACAATGAGCTCGCGCATAGAGCACGGAGGAAGCCAAGTTTCGGCGCAGTCGCATTTTCAGCGCAGCTTAAGAAACTAGGGTCTCTAGAATTACGTATCTATGTATTTTCTATTAAAGGAACACACCACCTAATACTTACCTAGTGATGTTGCGCCTCAGATATGCGTAATGTTTGCTTTTTGATCAACCATGTAGACAAGTATGAACCTAGTGAGCCGTTCACGATGGCTGGCCCTTGTGCAAGGGGTTCAACTTTGGCCGAGTGGCTGAATCGAGGGACGTGCCGACAAACAGAAAGACAGACAGACAGAAAGACAGACCAAAATTTCTGCGTTTAAGTTCCCCAAGAAAGACTATCGTCTTTAAAAACAGTACATAGGCGAAACTGGACAACCAATTCATGTAAGACTGAACGGCCACCGCGCAGACACAAAGCACAACTTACCAAAAGCAGTAGCCAGCCACTTCAATCAACAAGACCACAATTTCGATCAAGCCAAACTTTACATTCTACAAACAAACTTCTGGTCACCACGTGAGAGGAAATACATGGAATCGTATTTGATACAAAATTTCAATCCCTACACCCATCAGGAATAATTCTAGCACGTGGTAATTTGGAATCATTAAAAGCCATAGCATGATTCCTATAATATTAAGAGACATGAAGTACGCTCAGCTTTCAAAAACTTTAACCTATTCGCAAAATAAAATCCCGACCAGCTCCGATAATACATTATCAATATTCTTTTTTAATATCTCTTAGTCTTGCATGTATAAATGTGCACATACGTGTAGATATTATACTCTTAAGATGTTTTCATTTTCTAGTGACTCCGAACCACGGTTTCCTTTCCCCTTTCCGCGTTCCAAAGGCCGCTTCTGCCCAGCATTGTCACAGCCCTCGCCTTCTCAGGAAGTTCTAGGAGTCTTATTCCGATTGTTCCCCCCCCCCCCCCGGCCGCCCCTCCTTGCTTTTTCCTTTTTTTTTCCCTCTTTTCCCTTGTTTTGCCCTCTTAGTTGACGGGCGCCACATTTTTGGAAGCCACCGACGACACTGGATGCATATACCAGCCAATTACTTCACCCATTAAGCAGGAGCTTTTCAGGCAAGCCTTTCAATATCACTTAAAGTAGGCAGGCGGAATTTTAAACGTACGCCGCCCGAGTGCCTCTTTTTTTTTCTTCTTTTTTTTGTTTGTAGCTGCCTTCCCCACCACCTTCTGCAGCTCCTTGGCGGACATTTAAACGTAAGCCGCCCGGTTTTTCTCCCCGCCGGTAGTTTCCTTCCTCACCACCTTCTGCAGCTCTTTGTGATGGCTGCACTCGCCCTCTCGCTTGGTTGTACCCCCGCCTTTCCTTTTTTTTCTTTTTTTTATTTCTTTGCAGCTTCCTTTAACTCTGACATGGCAGACCGGAACGTGTTTGCAAACTCTCTTGAAATGTGGCAAGGGCTACACTCCTCTGCTTTCGAGTTTCTCTCTTTCCAGGCAGAAATTACCAACAGCAACAGACGCGCCACCGCTGGACATGACGTCATCACTAACCCCTTAAAACTAACACGCCAGGGATGACAAGGCGCCTTTGACAAAGATAGGTCCCCTATCGAAACGTCGCCCAGCCTGATCTGAGGCACTTTCTCCTGTTTTGAAACCTATAACGTGTATCCATCTGTCGGCTCCCTTCTTCATCTTGGACAGCACAGTGTCAAGGAGGTTTTGTTTGTTGGCAGAGGTGGATAACATATCTATGTTGAAATCGCCCGTTACAATCACGCGTGCATCTTGCAGTTCAGAAATTCCAATAATTCGCGAACAAAGTATAAGAAGGATGATGCAGTTCCAGAAGGAGGCCTATATATTACCACTAGGAACAAGTTTTCCGACCTCGCCATGACTGACTCAAAGTCAGAAGATATAACTGTATATTCACTTATAACATCAAATTTCAGACTGTCGTGGATATAAATCGTCACACAGCCACCTCGTTTATTCTCTCTACAGACTGTGACGCGATTGTAGCCTGTAAAGAGCACAGCGTCTTCACAGCTCGTGAACCAAGTCTCGGTAAAAGCTAAGAAATCGAAATTGTGCTTTAAGGTGTCGAGCAGTATGTCAACCGCCTCTTTTTTATTTCGTAAGCTTTGCGAATTTAGATGAAGTAATGATAACTGTTTTTTATCACGGGAAAGGTTTAGTCGCTGAAAGGAATATGCATCGTAGTAACAATATTTACTGTCATGCGCCATAGTGACGTGCTGATCCGGTACGGGCTGTCTTCTTTAAGCTTAGCGAATTTTTTCTAGGTCTTGCTCTGACACGATTCTGATTACTCGATCACGTGGGGTGCGGAGCACAAAAAGCTTTCCATTTCTTTGCCATGTGAACTGATCTTCTTTTTCAGTGGCCCTCGACTTCATTTTCCAGAAAAGTGCTTTGTTGTACGCTGTGAGGTTTTCATTGAAGAAAATGTTTGACTTTGCTTTCCTTAATTCGCTTTTCTTCTCAAATCATGTTTCTTTCGTAAGGCGAGACGAGAACCTGACTATCACAATGTCAGGTTTGTCACTTTTGTTTTCGTTTTTGGATGGTATGCGGTCAGCGGCCTCGACGTCACACTAGGAAAGTGGTGGAAGCTGAAGATCAGATGCTAATTTGTTCAGCTTTTCAAGAAGGTTTTCATTTGTGTGTTGGGATAAGCCGTGCACTTCTAGATTAAGGCGTCGACTGTACTGGTCTAGTTCGTTGACCTCGTGTTTGAGCTTATCCACTTCTTTTTCTTTAGCTACAGCCTGAAGTTTCACGACCCGTTTTTTTAGGTCCGAAATGTCATCTGACTGGTGCTTCAGTTTCGCCATAGCTTCATCATATTTATTTGACATAAGCTTAACCGACTCTTCAATGTTCTCAACAGTTGTCTTAATTTTTTGCAAAGCATCGACCTTCGATTTGATGGTTAGCAGTTCGTTTACCTTCCGGTGGATTTCTGCTAACTCAGAAGCAAAGATTGTTTCTGAACCGGTAACTTGACCCTCTGAACGACCGGCAGCATGAGCCGCCGACTTGCAGGTTGCGCATGCCCACGACTTTTTAGCCGCTGCCGATTTCTTTTTGTAGGCATTTTCTGTCACCCCAGAACATGTACCAGTGTGGTAATAACATCTATATTCAGAGCACAAAAGTCACAAATCACTGTCGTTTATCTTGTCGTTGCAATTGCGACATGTGTCACCCATACTGTCAGTCAAGCGAAAAGCACTTTGGTGGGCACTCAGCAGCAGAAGAAACCAAAACATAAGAGATTCATTAAGTGTGCTAGGAAGAGCAAGAGCAAACCAACCTGCAATGTACAAGGCCCGGTTTTAGAAGCCGCTGCGATGCCTCGATGGTGTCTCTACTGCTGCCGAGTGCACAAATGCTGAAACACATGCACATGCAGCTGAAACAGGCGGCTTTTATTTCTCCCTGGCAAAGCATGGTCAGAGTAATGTGGCACGCCGATTCGATGTCAACAGCTTGTTAACAAGCTGTGCTGTCTGCAGCCACCTTCAACCTCTTTTTTAACAATGTTTGTTCTCCAAATATTGAAAGCTAGAGAAAGTGTGCTCGCGCACATATGCCGAAGACAACTGCAACAGAAGCTTTGAAGCCATCTGATAGAGAAGTGGAATTATAGGTTAGCTTTGCCGCAGTGCAGAAGTTTTACGCGGCGCAGCATACCACAAATGAAAAGGGGCCGCTGTCGCAGGGAATAGTCAGCCTCCAAAAAGTTTTTTTTTTTTTTTTGATGAGTGTCGCGGACCCGTTGGGGTCCGTGGACACCCAGTTCAGAACCACTGCCCTAGTGGGTGTGTTCGCGCGGTTACTCGTCAACAATGAACCAACCTGCCCAAAAGGAAGTATTGACGATGTCTCGTTCTGTCTTGGCAATTTGAACATTGCGCGCGTTCTTGCTGTTAAATGGGAAAGAGAAAACGGTGAAAACAAGAATGTACACGGTGATCAAGGCACAGACCAGTTTGCTTTTAATGACGGGAGTTCAACAAAACAGCGCAAAATGCATTCGCACTGGCTTTCCAGGCGAAATTAACCGACCAAGCACAAATGATTGGAAGCAGCGACGCAATAACCCGTCTGCGGCTACAGCCTGTTGCCACACTACAGCCTGCTGAACGGCAAGGAAACGATTGCGGATCGTGTTTGCCGCAGAACACTCTAACATAATTTACTTACGTAATTGGCATGTATGTACAGTACGTACTCGTCCGTAAACAACTGCAAGCTGCCGATGCAGTCGCTTGCCGTTTGCAGTCGTTTACACGTTGCGAAAAGAAGCCTCAATACAGGACATAACGACACCGGCTGGTTATCTCATAGCAATGAGAGTTCACAAAACAAGAAACACACATCGCGTTGATACCGGCTTTGCCATCGAAATGACCGCATGCTCGTGTGCATGGCAGATGGACGCGTAACAAATGGCAAACACCTCCTCACACGCAACAACATCGAATGATGACGGGCCCGACAGCGACCGAGCTCTTTTCCGACGTTCGTATGTTCCACGGAGAAAGGAATGTTGATATCTGAGGCTTTCTCTTCCACACAACACGGGACAACACCTACCGCGTGCTTTCGATTTTCGCCCTGACTTGTCTCGCCTTCAAACGGGCTTCAGATGGAAAAACAAAAACAGAAAAAAAGCTGCCGTGACGTGTATAGTGACGTCAACACAAAACAACATGCAAGGCCAATCTAAATAGGTCGCGAAAGTCGGAACGAAAAGTGGTCGGAAACCTATTGCGACAAACATCAACACCCGCGTGACGATTAAACGCTACTAGGTGAGGGGGGGCACAAATAATGAAAACAACAAATTAATTAACGTTTATTTTCATTAGTTTTAATTTTAGTTGTCTCGAATTAAATTAGTAGATTACTTTATTCAAACTTTAGTCTTGGGTATGTGGTTGCGTGGCCAATTTTTTTCGTTTATTTTCAGAAACAGCGGGCACATGCAGGCAGTCTGGTAACATGGGCCAACGGTTTAGCGCATTTTCAGATGCAAATGGCGTCGCTCGTTTTTGCGCAGTATGTTTGTGCCTGTCGTCCGTAGGTGATTTCCTCGCATAAGCGTTGTTTTCTAGTCGTGGTACTTGGCAGAAGGTAATATAGCCCATCGCAGCCATCGGGAACCGTTTCAGTGACTGTGTTTTGCCAGCGCACGGCCGGCGTGCTGTCGCCCTTCGGGACGATGAGTCGGCCACGCTACGCGAAGAAGCGCTGCGCTGTCTACGGATGTAAGAGCAACACGTGTGTAAGGTTTGTGTGCACGTTGAATTGTTATGCTACTTCTGATTTCTGTGTTATATATTTTGGGGTAATATCCTGTTCAACTGCAATATTTCGCCAATAAAATACACCTTATTTATCAAATCTGTCTTTTTCGTCTTCCCGTGATCTTGCAGGCTTCCATTATGGAGCCGTCATAGTGATAAGAAAAAGAACGTGCAGGTATAAAAAAAAAGTAAGAAGCGGCGCCCTGCCAAAAAATTTCGTAGTTGCGCCCCCATCGCGTTAAAACGTGATGTCATTTCCGCTTCCGGTTGTGACGTCATTTTTTTTCTTTTTTTTAAATTCTGTTTGTCACCTCCTCACATAGATGGTGACTGTTGCAACAACTAGCCACCGGCTTGACACGTGGGCTTCTACGGAAGTTACGCTACCAGTTTACATATACCTTGCAACATGCTTCAAAATCGGAGTTTACCGAAGCTGTGCATACTAGAGAGTTTTAGCTAGTTACGGGAATACGGTACGCAAATACGCTAACGTGACGGTACCGCTTCTCCTTTCCAGGTCGTCGAACCTTTGGCGGTGAAGGCACCCCAACACCACAAAAGCTTTTTCAAAAAATACTGTGGGGTTGTCAAGCATTATTGTTGCCCGTCAGACCACGCATTGTTCACGAGACACCTGTCATTTGGGGTACGCATTGTCACTGGCACGGGGAGCGGCAAAAGCACAACCAGCGGGAAAGGAGGAACGCTACCGTACTGCCTTACCGTATTTGCGTATCGTATTTCCGTAACTTGCTAAAACTCTCTACTGACACGATAGAAGTGCAGCCGCAGAGTACGAAATATGTGTGCCACAACATCGAACTTCCTCACACATGCTGGAACAAACTATCGTTTTCCACTGTGCCAGGGACCGTCACTTAGGATGCCGAGTTGGATCCCCTAATGGTGCCGAAATTGGTGAAGTTTCAACAGGCTGTTGAGCAAGTAGGAAGTCAGTTCCGTTTTTCTTAGGGGCAAGCTGCACCTAAAACGCAACGTTTCCTCATCAGATGAGGCGCAGTTGGCGCTGAACAGCGCACATTCTCTGGTTTTATGTGCTGGCTGTGGTATGAAACAAAACACAGTCGAAAAATTAGTATTTTGCCAGCTTGTACTTTTCTCCTAAGTACAGCCTTACGTGCGAAAGTAAGGACCTTTGCATGCACTGCAAGTACCTGAGAAACAGGGGCGTAGCCAGAAATATATTTGTCGGGGCGGGGGGGGGGGGGGATTCAACCATACTTTATGTATGTTTGTGCGTGTGTTTGTATGTGTGCGTGTATAATAGGCCAGCAAAATCGAAAAATTTCGGGGGGTTTGAACCCCCCCCCCCACCCCCCTCCTACCCTGGCTACGCCCCTGCTGGTAGCTGCGCAAGGAAAGGTGCTGAACGTACAGAGGGAACTCGACATGATGAAGTCTGCCAATGAGCAAATTGGAGATGACGCATTTGTAGTGGAGCAGATGCACGCACGAGTATGCGCCTGTGAAAGAGGACGAAAAGACGACCCGCGCTCTGATTGCACGAGAGCCTGTACCGCCTCCGTCAGCGTTGCATTGCGTTGCCGTACGGTCCTTTTTTCGTTGCGACCTCGTTGCAACTTCATTACTCCAATAAACCTCATCACATTTGGTGGAGGTTGCTGAGATCCCCAAACAGACCTGGAGCTCCGCTCTCGCAAGTTGGCCGAAAGACCACCGGACAACATGACTGACGCAGTCACTGCCCAGCCAGCACCACCGGCTGCCCCGTCCCCTTGCCCCGGCTCTACCCGTCAACGAGACCCGCCCATCTTCAGCGGAAGTGGTGAGCACGACGTCGAAGACTGGCTCTCCTTATACGAACGCGTAAGTGCCAGCAACAAGTGGGACGACGCCTCTAAGCTTGGCTACGTTATTTTTTACTTGGCTGACGTCGCTAAACTTTGGTTTACCAACCGCGAATCCGCCATCGCCAACTGGTCAGCCTTCAAGACCCTCGTAACTGAAGCATTTGGCCGACCAGAGGTCCGCAAGCTCCGCGCTGACCAGCGTCTACGCCACCGAGCGCAGCAGCCTGGAGAGACATTTCCCAGTTACATTGAGGATGTGCTAGACCTATGCAGGCGGGTTAACCCATCTATGCCGGAAGACGAGAAGATCAGGCACATCCTCAAGGGTATCGAAGATGGCGCATTCCAGATGTTGCTGGCGAAAAGCCCGACCACTGTGGAAGTGCTCGTCAGCCTGTGCCAGAGCTTTGACGAATTGCGTCGTCAGCGTTCCATCGCCCGGCAAAGTCTCCCATCACCAGATTCGATCTCGGCCGTCGCAGTCGCAAACGGCAACGTTTGCCAGGGCACACTTACCAACCAGATCAAGGACTTCATCAGAGAGGAAGTGGCCCGACAGCTCTCCCTGCTACCTCATAGCGACTCGTCCACCGCAACCCTGCCTCCGACACTGCAGCAGGCCATACGCACCGAAATTTGTGGCGCCCTCCCTGCAGTTCCGGCCCCTTACCCGCGCACTTCCATGCCGTCCCGCCTCTCGAGTTCCGACTACGCAACGCCTGCTCCATCTCAACCTCTCAGCTACGCAGCTGTGGTCGCGCGGCCCCCACCGCATCCAAGCTCCTTATCGGCACCACCCAATCCCGCCTCGCCTCCAGTTTACAGGCCCCCACCACACTTCTTCCGTCCATCAGATGCGTGGCGCACTCATGACAACCGCCCTATCTGCTTCGCGTGTGGTATCGCTGGCCATATTGCGCGCGTCTGCCGCCGCCGTCCCACACCTGCGTACGCCTCCTTCGGCACTCCTGCCTACGCGCCGCAACATGCCACCACATCTGCATCCGAGCAGAGGCACTCCGACTCGGATCGCCGCTCAGCAAGTGCTCGTTTCCCTTCTCCTCGTCGCCGGTCGCCATCGCCTATGCGTCGTCGCCCACCTTCTGATGAGGGAAACTAATCAGTGCAGTTCCGGAGGCAAGAACTGCAACTTGTGCGCAATTCTCAAGGCCTCCATTTTCGCCGCAAAACGTTATTGATGTCGAAGTTGAGGGAGTCGCCGCACTAGCACTTGTAGATACCGGGGCCGCCGTTTCTGTGATGAACGCGAACTTTTGTCGGAGGCTCAAGAAAGTGACATCTCTCTCTGGCATGGTGCTGTCCACGGCTAGCGCGCAACGCATTCATCCCTCAGCTGTGTGTACGGCGCGCGTCATCATCCAAGACATTATGTACATCGTCGAATTTTTTGTCCTGCCATCTTGCTCTCATGACGTCATCCTGGGTTGGGATTTCCTTTCACGTCATGACGCTATCATCGATTGTTCACGTGCGGAAGTGTCCCTTGTGTCAACATGTGAATTTTCATCTCCCGACCGTTCTCCCGTTCTCCCGACCGAATGTGATGAGGTTTATTGGAGTAATGAAGTTGCAACGAGGTCGCAACGAAAAAAGGACCGTACGGCAACGCAATGCAACGCTGACGGAGGCGGTACAGGCTCTCGTGCAATCAGAGCGCGGGTCGTCTTTTCGTCCTCTTTCACAGGCGCATACTCGTGCGTGCATCTGCTCCACTACACATTCAATTAAGGCATTAAAAAGTTGCCTCAGGAACAGATGGCAATTATGGCATTCTTCAGTGCAGCTAAAAGAGAATCGACATGTGGCATGCTGTATGAGAAGAATTGGACAGAGTGTGTGGTGCTTCGCATGAGGAGTCCGAAGCTCTATGAGCACCTTCGGAAGCAGAAATTCTCGTCCTGCCAAGCCGAACTTGTCTACAGCGTTATGTGCGCAATTTCAAGAGTGGCTTCGGATTTAATGAGACTGCGTAGTGGTAAGACTGAAACACCCCTCTTCGAAACATTCAAGTTGCGCCCCCGCGCTTTTAGTATAGTTTCCGCGCGAACCGGAGCTTGTTTTTCTTTATTGAGTGCGGGGCGTAACTAGGGAACAACAAGAATAAAATAAGTCGAGGAGCACCTCGTATCCGCGACGAACGTCTAACGCGAATTTACATAACACGGTCGACTGTCAACACCCTTCCGCCTTACGTATCGTATACCTCGCGCACAGACTGGCAACTCAATAAAATTGCTCAAGTTGCATCATATATGGGAAGTTTAGCGTGCAGCAAATGCATGCCCGCATAACAAACAAATGCGCAAAAAATAAAATAAAATTATACACTTAGCCGTCAGCCACGCTGTACCAACACCGCTGCATGTGCTCCCGACGCGTGCAGCGCCGCCTAGACCTGCCGCCATGTTTCATTGCGCGTATGTGCACCTTCTGGCCCCTGCCCGTCACACTGCCCCTTCTAGCCACCATACTATAGAGGCTAGAATCCATACGCGTGCTTTCGGTTTTCGCCCTGACTTGTCTCGCCTTCAAACGGGCTTCAGATGGAAAAACAAAAACAAAAAAAAAAACGCTGCCGTGACGTGTATAGTGACGTCAACGCAGAAGTCACGTGACCAAAAGCGGCACTTTAGGGACTAAAACGGCTAGGGACGTTCGCGCATTTTGGTGCCTAGGCCACGCGCGGTCGTCAGAAAAAGCACCTAGCTTCGCGCGCTCGTAATAGTTCACGCCATGACCGCGCCGCTGCGCTGCAGTCGCCGGCTGGAGTTGGTCGGGATTGTAAAAGCGCCTCCCTGCAAAAAGACTCTCTCGCGCTACACTGTACCCGCGCCATGGAGGCACTGGGAGAGGTTTTTAAAGACGATAGTCTTTCTTGGGACACATAAACGGAGAAATTTTGGTCTGTCTTTCTGTTTGTCGGCACGTCCCTCGATTCAGCCAGTCGGCCAAAGTTGAACCACTTGCCCAAGGGCCAGCCATCTTGAACGGCCGACTAGGTTCATACTTGTGTACATTGTCGATCAAAAAGCAAAGATTACGCATATCTGAGGCGGAACATCACTAGGTAAGTATTAGGTGGTATGTTCCTTTATTAGAAAATGCATACATACGTAATTATAAAGACCCTAGTTTCTTAAGCTGCGCTGAAAATGCGACTGCGCTGAATCTTGCCTTCCTCCGTGCCCTCTGCACGAGCTCATTTCTGTGTTTCGGTTTCGGTTCTGTGCTGCACTGTATGAATGCCATGGGGCGCCGCTCTGGCATTCCTGTTTTACTCGGGAGACGTTTAAATAAAAGAGTGTGTGGAGAGTACTCGTTGAGTAAGGACGTTTCTTCTGCTTCAGCGCTTCGCGCCAAACCGCGTGTTCAGGCTGCCTGGCGCCCCCGCCGGTCGCGTTGGTCACCGCCGGTCTTAAGGCCTCTCCGCGCTACGACCGTTCCGTCTCCCGTGTCCCGTCTCTCGAGTCCCGTTCCGTTTTTCGACCGGTCCGGCGACGGAGGCCGTTCTCGGTGAGACCGTTCGGAGCGGCCGGCGTGAGCACGCTGATTGGACGGTGTGGTGTTTCGAAGTGCTGGCAACAGTTCGGCAGAGCCAATTGGCAGAGCAGACGAGTTCGATGGCGGCGAGTATTACTAGCAGACGACACAAACGTACACTTATGCCCATGTGAGTTCAATTTTTCAGTATTGTGGCGTAAACGAAGCATTCGCCCTGCTACGTTCTGTTCTACAGCAACACGAATGGCATGGTTGCGCTCACTGACGCCCGAAATGCTGCACAGAGAGGCTTAGCAACTTGTGAAACAGTTCAAATTCAGTTATTGCTGCCGCATCTCGTAGCATATCAATCAACCCATCTTCGCTAGATCGCATCCGGCGTGGCACGGCAGCGATTGAAGGTGTGAGCGCGTCGACTAGCAAAAACGCGGCGTCCCCGCACACGCCTGTAACCCGACGATTCAGGCAGGGAGCCTGCCGCGGCAACACCGTTGCTCGCTGTCGACGATCAGGCCGTCGATCGCGACGTGCGGAGGCATAGGTCACCAATAAAATTTCAAGCTCTTCATGTCGTAGAAGTGCGCAGTCACAGGCGTACGCACGGGGAGGGGGGGGGAGGGCAGGGGGACAGCCGCCCCCCTTGTTACATAAGAGGTTAAGAGGGGGGGGGGCAATATGTCGGTCCTGGACACTGACGTAATATGGAGAGGGGGGCGCTACAATAACCCTTCGCCCTCCCCCCCCCTTCCTGAAGGGGAACCTCGCTCTCGCCTATGTGCGCAGTGCCGGATTAGGGTGGGAGAGCGCCATAAACTAACGGCGGACCCCTGCCACCTTACCCCACCCCCCAAAAGATATTCAATTTTGCATGTGTATATATACATGCGCACACAGAGGGGGCACACGATAGGGACAGGGGGGGCGGCCACCCCCCCCCCCCATTCACCTAAGAGGGAGGCGCAAAATCTGCCCCATACATTGACTTAGTATATGGCAGGGGGTGCTACGATGAACCTTTGCCCTCCCTGATGGGGAACCTTGCACATGCCTATGCGTGCACATACAAACGCATGCGCAAACATGCTTACAGTACATGGTTGAACCACCCTCCGCCCAATCCCCCGAAAAAAGTTTCTGGCTACGCCACCGCTTGGCCCCGTCACAAAATGCAATGAAACGAAATGCTTACTTGCACCAGTTGTATGTTCCCTCTGCAGCTAGCATTGCAGAATATATGCTGTAAGCAACAACGTTCAATGCAAAAAAAAGATATATATATATATATTGTAGTGAAGCATTCCTACTCAGTAATGGGTCGTCCTGTCGAGAGCCTTCCAGTGGGTCGTTCTCTTCTCTGAGAGCACGCCCCTCGTGCAGAGAGTCGGCCCCGCTTTGACTGTCGCTGCCGTGCGCCGTCGCTGAGTGCCCGTTAATAAACGTCTTGACAATTTGGTGGAGAGTGCTGTGCCCTTTAAACAACTGCGGTCCGCATTCGATGCCCTTGGAGCTTCGATCCCGTACCGTGCCTGCTACCACGACTCAAGACGCCGCCCAGCAAACGCCTCCTCTTGCACCGACGCCATGTCCGGGTGTCCCCCGCATCCGCGACCCTCCTATCTTCACCGGCGCGGATGGCACCGACGTCGAGGACTGGCTCGCGATCTACGAGCGTGTGAGCGTCCCTAATAAATGGGACGAGGCAGGCAAACTGAGCAACCTCGTTTTCTACCTCGCGGGTGTGGCAAGTCTATGGTATAACAACCACGCATCCGATTTCGCTACGTGGTCCGCTTTCAAGACCGCCATCATCGACGTCTTTGGCCGCCCTGCCGTTCGCAAGCTGCAAGCCGAACAGCGGTTACGTGAACGAGCCCAGCAGTCCGGCGAGTCTTTCACGAGCTACATTGAAGACGTGCTCGACTTGTGCAAGAAAACCAACGCAACCATGTCTGAAGCCGACAAGATCCGGAACATTATGAAAGGCATCGACGACGATGCCTTCACCATGCTACTCGCCAAAAACCCTCGCACTGTGGCAGAGGTCATCACGCTGTGCCAAAGTTACGAGGAGCTACGCCGGCAGCGGCTGATGACGCGTCGACCTCCATCCCGCGACGCCGATCTCGCTGGCTTGTCGGCCGTGTCGGACCACTCCGTCTTACTCGCCGAAATCAAGTCATTCGTCCGGGAGGAAATTGCCCGCCAGTTCTCCTTACTGGCCTTCTCTCACCCGCAGGATGTTGTACAGTCGTCGACCACACTGCTGCCTCCCCTACGCCGGGCTATTGAGCAGGAAATCGCGGAGGTTATGCCGGAATACCACCAGCCCCCTCCTGCGTCTGCACCGCTCAGTTACGCCCAAGTTGCAGCCAGGCCGCCCCCAGCGCTCCCTGTGGTGCCCCCGCTAACATACGCTGGAGCCGTCACCAGGCCTCAGGCCTTCGAAGCGAGTGTGCCGGCTGCGTACGACGACATCATCCCTACGCCCCGACTGCAGCCCACCATGCAGTCGTCATATCAGCAGCCGCCCCGTCCCTCGCGTCCTGCCACGTGGATGGGACCTAGCTCGGCAAACCGATGGCGCACTGCCGACAACCGCCCGATCTGCTTTGCGTGCGGTTGCGCCGGCCACGTAGCCCGCTATTGCAACCGCGTGCAGCCGCCTCGAGTCGGATCAGCCGTCACCAACCAGTCCAGCCGCCCGTATTATGACCCGCTGCCGCCTATGTCACCGACGTCACGCCCAGGTCCATCTACCCGTCGTTCACCGTCCCCACGACGCCGCTCACTGTCACCGATGCGGCCTCGTCCGGTCGCACGAGACCAGGAAAACTAGTCGTCGCAGTCCAAGAGGCAAGGGCTGCGACGCTATCGAACAGCCAAAGCCCTCAGCAAAGCCCATCAAACGTAGTAGACGTGTTTGTAGATGGTGTGAGCACATCGGCCCTTGTAGATACTGGAGCTGCCGTTTCCGTTATGGACGCTAAATTTAGCCTACTACTACGAAAGGTGACGACGCCACTTTCCGGGCTCTCCCTCCGTACAGCCAGCGCTCACAGTATTCACCCGACAGCGGTGTGCACAGCCCGTGTCGTGATTCAGGACGCTCTGTACGCCGTCGAATTCATCATAATTTCCTCATGCTCTCACGACGTCATCCTGGGATGGGATTTTCTCGCCCGTCACGCCGCCGTAATTCGTTGCGCACCAGCCGAAATAGAGCTCTCACCATTCGCAGATTTGGCGCCGGCGGACAGTACACCGGCTGCGACCAAGGTACTCGTCAAAGACGACACCACACTTCCTGCAAACTCGTCAACGGCTGTGTCAGTCTGCTGCACTGGACTCACCGACGCCGTTGCACTCCTCTCTCCATCTGACCGCGTCTTCACTAGAAAAGGCTTGTTGGTGCCATTTGCGACCGTGCAAGTCATTCAGGGCAACACCGACATTTTTGTTACGAACCCATCCCCGTACATTGTTAGGTTGGTGCGAGGGGAATGTCTCGGCGGAGCTGAAGCCCTTGAAGACGCACAAGTTATGGACGCACCGGGTGACACGCACTGCGCCAACTCCCATTCGCTCAGTGCTGTTTCCACATCTGATTCGTCACCCGCTGATTTATTTGGTTCCTCGATTGCTGAACACCTTACGTCGGTAGAGCGTTCCCAGCTTCTATGCCTGTTGGAAGAATTTCGTTCTTCGTTCGATGTAGCGCAAACTTCTCTCGGCCGCACGTCTGCTGTCACGCATCGCATCGACACTGGCGCCCAACCACCACTACGGCAACGTCCATATCGCGTGTCGCCAACAGAGCGTCGTGTAATTACTGAGCAAGTCGAAGACATGCTTCGCCGCGATGTTATTCGACCCTCAAACAGCCCGTGGGCGTCTCCTGTCGTTCTCGTTGCGAAGAAGGACGGCTCTGTGCGGTTCTGTGTGGACTACCGCCGACTCAATAAGATCACCCGTAAGGACGTCTATCCCCTACCTCGAATAGACGATGCCATTGACAGCCTGCAAGGAGCAGAGTTCTTTTCATCGCTCGATTTGCGCTCAGGGTACTGGCAAGTCCCCATGGCTGATGACGCTCGACCGAAGACAGCGTTTGTCACACCCGACGGCTTGTACGAATTCAACGTCATGCCGTTTGGGCTGTGCAATGCGCCTGCGACCTTTGAGCGCATGATGGATACCGTTCTGCGCAACTTGAAATGGCACACCTGCCTATGCTACCTCGACGACGTCGTCGTTTTCGCCCCGGACTTCTCAACACACCTTCAACGCCTCCGGCAGGTTTTGACGCGCTTGAGCGACGCCGGGCTACAACTGAATCTCAAGAAGTGCCGATTTGCAGCACGGCAGCTGACGATACTAGGATACGTGGTGTCCAAGGACGGCATCCTCCCAGATCCAGCCAAGCTTCGGGCCGTGACAGAGTTCCCCAAACCTACGTCCGTCAAAGAACTGCGCAGTTTCGTAGGACTATGCTCCTACTTTCGGCGCTTCATCCGAAACTTCGCGACTATTATATCACCGCTGACGAAGCTCCTTGGAAGTAACGGGCCCCTCAATTCGTGGTCGTCAGAGTGCGACGACGCTTTCGCAAAGCTCCGTCGTTTGTTGACGTCTCCTCCCATTCTACGCCACTACGACCCTACGGCCCCTACAGAGGTACACACGGACGCCAGTGGTGTTGGCCTCGGTGCTGTCCTTGCGCAGCGCAAACCTGGGTTCCCGGAATATGTTGTCGCATATGCAAGTCGTACGCTTACTAAAGCCGAGACCAACTACACCGTCACGGAGAAAGAATGCCTGGCAATCATTTGGGCCCTTACAAAGTTCCGACCTTATTTGTATGGTCGCCCGTTTGATGTCGTGACCGACCATCATGCACTGTGCTGGTTGTCGTCATTGAAGGATCCCTCAGGCCGTCTTGCCCGTTGGGCACTTCGCCTGCAAGACTACGACATCCGCGTGCTGTACCGCAACGGACGTCAGCATGCTGACGCCGACGCCCTGTCGCGCTCTCCCTTGCCTGACGACAATGCCCACAACTCAGCGTCTCACTTTGTCGTTTCTTCCATCGATATTCACACCATCGCTACCGAGCAGCGCAAGGATCAATGGATTGCCTCACTGATAGACTTGCTGACTGATCCATCGGCCACACCATCCACTCGCTTTTTGCGTCGTCACGCCCACCATTTCGCCGTTCGCGACGACCTGCTCCACCGACGCAATTACAACGGCGACGGCCGCCAGTGGCTACTAGTAATACCCCGCAGTCTGCGTTATGACATATGCGAGTCGTTCCACTCTGATCCGCAGTGTGCACACCCTGGGGTATCGAAAACCTACCACCGCATTCGCCAACGTTACTTTTGGCGAGGGATGTACCGCTACGTGGAGAAGTTCGTTCGCTCCTGCATCGATTGTCAGCGCCGCAAAACTTCAACGCACCTGTCGCCAGCAGGTCTGCAACCTCTACCTTGCCCTGACCGACCGTTTGGGCGCGTTGGCATCGATTTATATGGGCCACTTCCTCTGACGTCCGCTGGTAACCGCTGGGCCATCGTCGCTGTAGACCACCTCACGCGATACGCTGAAACTGCTGCCCTCCCTGCGGCTACAGCGAGCGATGTGGCCTCCTTCCTGCTCCACCGATTCATGCTGCGTCACGGTCCACCCCAGGAGCTGCTCAGTGATCGAGGCCGTGTCTTCTTGTCGGAAGTCGTCGAAGCCATTCTCAAAGAGTGCAACGTTGTTCACCGCAAAACTACTGCTTACCACCCGCAGACGAATGGCCTCACCGAACGCTTCAACCGTACGCTAGGCGACATGCTCTCGATGTACGTCGCCGCCGACCACACGAATTGGGATGTCATTCTGCCCTTCGTCACGTACGCCTACAATACCGCTCCTCAGAGCACTACTGGTTTCTCACCATTTTTCTTATTGTATGGCAGGCACCCGTCGCACACCATTGACACAATCCTTCCCTACAAGCCGGATCGATCTGAATGTGCGCCTATTTCTGCCACAGCCAGACTTGCTGAGGAGTGTCGCGAGCTCTCCAAGACCTTTACTACGAATAGCCAAGAGCGGCAGAAAAGTATTCGCGGTGACACCACCAGTTCTGCGTCCACGTTCCTTCCTGGAGCGCTCGTATGGCTCTCGGTCCCTACCACTGCACCTGGCCTCTCTTCCAAACTACTGCCCAAATACGAAGGCCCCTACCGTGTCGTCGAACGCACATCCCCGGTGAACTACCTCATCGAACCCACCGACCCATCTTTGGACATGCGCCGTCGAGGGCGCGACATTGTCAACGTGGCGCGCCTGAAGCCCTACCATGACCCGCTCATAGTGACAAGTTGCTAGGTCGCCAGGCGGCTCCCTTTTCGTAGCCGGGGAAATTGTAGTGAAGCATTCCTACTCAGTAATGGGTCGTCCTGTCGAGAGCCTTCCAGTGGGTCGTTCTCTTCTCTGAGAGCACGCCCCTCGTGCAGAGAGTCGGCCCCGCTTTGACTGTCGCTGCCGTGCGCCGTCGCTGAGTGCCCGTTAATAAACGTCTTGACAATATATATATATATAGATATATATATATATATATATATATATATATATATATATATATATATATATATATATGTATATATATATATATATATATATATATATATATATATATATATATATATATATATAGCAGCAAGTTGCAGAATTTCCACAAGGTACAGTTGTATTATAGTTCAGTTCAGCCTTGCGTCATAAATCCGCGGCCATGGCAAAGCCCAAGTGCCTGCTCAAATTGTTTTCACTGCACTCGGCCGTCCTTTTTTACTGAAAGACCTTCTGAAAAAGCGAAATAATTCGATGTACTAACTTTTATTTCCAGAAGTTACAGCATCAAATTTACATTCTGCCTTTTCTATCACAGTTGTGCAAGCCTGTGAGTAACTGTCAGCTTCTCTTGCCCCGCCCACATAAAATGCACGGACTCGTACAGCTGGGAAGAAAAAGAGGGACCTATAGACAGCTCGATAATTGAAGGTTGACAGTGTATACCTTCTTAGGCTCCGCATGCCATCCCCGCCCAGCCCCTATAGAATCATTAACTAGATGTGGGAAAATCTTCGTGAGGATTCTATCATGGCTTCCACAGGGTATCTGATTGAATGCTGGCAAGACGGACAGCTGCTTACATGATTGCTAAACTGCACAGGTGCTAATAATCCCAAAGCCAAGAAAAGAGGTGCAACTAGATAATATCGGGCCCATTTCATTAACATCGTGAACAGGCACGCGGCTTATTTATCATGTAATACTCACATGACCGAGTACATTCAAATCACATCACTATTATTTTATTCACATTACGAAAAGGACCTAACAAGCTAAAAGCTATACATACGTAGCTTCAAGTGACATTGATTACAGGAGCCTGCACACAAAATTATTATACAAACTGAACACTAAATAATGCACGTGACACTGCAGATATTGAAGCAATCCTTAGAATGGGTCTCATGAAGGCATTTGACAATGTTACACACAAGGCTATTTTAGAGAAGGTGGAAAAGCTTTACATATACCTATATGCGTGTGAGGGAACCCACATGTACCATGTCAAGCAACTCATACGAGGCAAAATCAGATCAGATGACGTAGAACTCAAAAATCGGTGAACACCTTGGGGATTGGTCTTGTCACCCTTTCTGCTTAATGTAGCGTTCTTACATCTATCCACATTAACTGAGTTGCATCAAAGTGTTACAGCATGGCCTGTAAGCTGATGACATCATGCTGTCGCCTGTGGGTAACAGGTGACAGCAGTGAATGCATAGAAAAATGGGCAATTATACTATACATAAGGCTCAGCAATGTACCAAACACGTGATGAGGCTTAATTATTTAAGGATATCCAATTATCACTATGTCATGAAAGTGGTCCACTTGGTATGCCTATTGCAAGCCTTCATTATCATGTGCTGTATGCAAACCCCTACCAAACTCCAAATCTCAGGGGAAGATCACGAAGTTATCGCTAAGAATAATGCAATAATACAACTCACCCAGAGTCCTATGGGCAGACACACTCAATAAACTTGACATAGTAAACTACACAGCATGAGACAGTATAAAGGGAAACATTCCCCACAATGTGCGACGACAGCTTCAGACGCTCCCTCTACCTAGAAAGAATCACCCCAAATTACACAAGATTAAGATAGCACTGATGTGACAATTGCAGATATCTCTTTGCAACGTGCCTGTCTTGATAGATGGTGATTCCAAAGTGGCAGGCTTAATGTGAGCTGAAAACACCTACAGAGCCAATTAATTGCCTATTGCATTGGCAATGGCTTCCACTTGAGCCAAATATGTAATCAATGAAAGAAGGGGACCTTTGGGGTTCCATCATTTCTTTTTTTGACACCACGTTAATGAAAAACCAGCAGTCAATAAAGCCAAGTAAAGTACAAGTGATGTTAGCTGTGCAGTTTTAAGTGTATCATAATTGCGACATAGATACGAAGAAAGTAAAGTGGCCTGAAAGACATTTTGCCATTGTCAGGGACCTTCAACCTGCAACCTTGGGATGACACATCCGACAGCGGCACACCGGGCCCGTGCCCCCCGCCCCCAGATAATTTTTTTTGCCAGGGTATGCAGAGCACGAATTGACATTCGACCCTATCTGCCTGCCCCGCCTGCACTTCAAATCAATGACATTCGACCCTATCTGTACAGCTACTTGAACAGAGGCGGCATAAAGTTCCCTCATGAAGTAAATACATATCCTTTTGCAGTAGCGGGTTTTGAGAGGGCTCTCTGCTGGCAGTAGCAATGTTGCTTCAAGTTTGCTGGCCTGGCTATCCTTAAAGGTAGGTGGACCTTTCTCATGGTCACAGTCATACACTGGATATATTGGTTGCTGCATAGATTTTCTACAAGTTGTTCCTGCTAATATTTGATAAGGCAGAATCTGGCAGTGTCTGGAGCTAAACTGTTACCAACCCTTTTAGGAACACATGGGGATGTAAGCAGTACGTAGGAACTGATAAACATGGGAGGTGGCAGCGGATTGGTTCCCTTGGTTATATCTCGCTTGCACCTTCCCTGTGCATTAATGTCGCCAAGGAGAATTAGTCGGTCCCACTGTACCAGCCAAAGTAACACTATAGTGTCTACGTGTGCTTCATTTAATTAGTAGGAATGCAATATAATACATATGTTATGAAGCCACATTACTCATGCACCATAAACTTTTTATTTCTTCATTTCTTACCTACATTTCACCCAAGGGCAATGCAAAAGAAGGGCTCCAGCAACAACAACAGCATTTACGTTCACTAACTGAAACAGTGGTTTGAATTGCAGTGTTACTAACCCAAAATCATTGCTTCTGGAACATAATACATGGTCTGAATGTTACTAACCATTATGAAAAATAGATATGTTACTTAGAAATGGTGACAAACACAAAATACATACAGATATGTAGCATGTGATAATGGATGCACATGTAATAGAGAAATATTCTGCCTTGACATTAACTGCAGATAATTCAGTGCAAACGAAATCTGAGCGGCATGTAACTTGTACAGCTTCAATGAGTAGTTCATTCTATAAATTTGTTGCATGAAAGCAGAATACATTTGGCCAAACTGTGACAAGGTGGGTTTGAGCAACAAAAGCTGTCCACTTTTTATTTAGTTAATGACCACTGTGTGATGACACATGCTTCAGAGTATGAAGTTATTGGTTTTTTTCAATTGCACTACAATTTCAAAATGTGTCTCATAAAACATAGATACCTAAACAATGCATCATGTTCAGGCCATTAGGCTGTTATCTAACATTGTTACATGAGAGCAGAGCTCGGCATCTTGAGAACGCTCAGTCACACTCATTCAGATGACATAAGTCAGTATGAGCTTGTGACGAGGGTGTGAGCAAACATGAGTATGAGTAAGAGTAATCACGAGCATGAGTAGGCGTAACCATGAATCAAAGCAAATCAAGTTTATTTTCATTCTGTAATATACAGAAAGAACTGTGACGAAAAGCTGTTTTTTCAATGAAGAGCTTGACTAGCTCACAGCCGCATACAGAAAAAAAAGGAAAAAGAAAAGTTGGAGTAGCTACGGAACCACAGTAAACAAAAAAGATAAATTGACATTTCACAGGTAGCATATTGCAACAGTGCATACACAATAAAGAACCAAACTGTGAATCTCTCACTGCATTATGTAAGGTTCAAACTGACTATTAGAATACGTCTAATAGAAAACGTAAACAGAATACGGTTTCCAGTAACATCATAATGCGATTGTTATTCGCTGACTAATGTATACAGCCAATCACACTGAGAAAAAAAACAATATTGATATCACCTCCTTACAAACACCTACATAGAGTCAAAATAAAATAATTAGATACAACAGCTTCGATTCCATACAGAAACAAGCTGTGTAACAGGAAAGAAGTGCCAAGTAGTTGAACTCGAGTTTCACACCCCAGCAAATAACTTGGGAACATCCAGATATGAACAGTTGAACAAGTCAAAATTTTCAAGATCATAGTGACTTCGAAGTGAGGAGAGAGACAAGCTCTCTTTTCTGCAGTTTAGTCATGTGATATCTGCCTCTCTTGATTTCTCCATGACGGGTGGGCAACTTACATACATGAACACGAGTCAGTACTGAGGAGCACGAGCTGGACCTGAGCGAGTACTAATGAATGTGAGAAGGCATGAGTATGAATGCGAGTGATTAGTGCCCTTGAGTGTTAGTAGTCGTGAGTATGAACGTGAGTGAGTACTTGTGAGAGTAAGAAGGCGTGAGTAAGCATGTGAGTGAGCAGCATGGAGTATTCGTATATGCAAGTATAAATGCAAGTGAGTACCTGGGAATGTCAGTATACTGACATATGAGTATGAATGTAAGTGAGTTGGAAGCCTCAAAAATCTCAGGGTGAGTGAGCATTCTCTTGTATTGCCGACATGCTTGGGAGTTGGACGGTATTAGTCGTGCATTCCGCTGCAGTTATGCATCGCTAAAATATTTCATTTTTGAATGTTTCCATCTGCACAGTGTTTAGTAGAGCATAGCATACGCGTAGTGAATGGCTGAGCTTTTTCAGCACGAGAAATGACAAGGACATACGATAGACACAAAGGGCACACGGGTGCTACTCACAGCAACATTTAATTCCTTCACATACCAACCATGTGCACCTTTGGAAGTATGTGACCAATAACGAGGTATCATTTTTGGCAATAGCAGTATAGGATAAGCCTGAGCTCTTCCAAAAGAAATAATACACGAGGGGTAGAGTGCTATTACGCATGAGGAGGAAATTCAAGTTTTTGTCAAACAAGGTAATGCAAGATTGACTAATACACAATGCGTCACAGGGGTCGATGTGCTCGCTCTCGATTATTAGTTCAGTGAGCTCATCCTTACTACATCCCACTATAACGGCTTGATGAACCCGAGTTACACACCCACAGTTTCTTCTGTGAATCACAAGAAAACTGTCCGAAGGCATTTCATTCACCGAATTGTGATGTAATAGTACCATACCGTGACGTAATAGTACCATACCAAATTAAATTAAACGAGGCTGTTAAGGCTGCTAAACTTCGTTACTTTCAGTTTACACTGCCTTTCCACTGTAACCCAATTAACTACTGTAATTCATAGTCTTGCCAGCGTTGTCGACAAATCAGGACAAACTGACATCACATTTCTGGATTTTAGTAAGGCGTTTGATCACGTGTCACACGCAAAACTAATCGTAAATCTTGTAAATCTTAATATTCGTTCATATCTTGTAAAGTGGATTTCTGCTGACCTCACTAACCGTAGGCAATTCGTTGTTGTTGATAATCGCTTTTCTGGTGACCTTTCTGTAACTTCTGGCGTTTCCAAAGGAAGTGTTCTTGGACCTTTGTTATTTAACATATACATATTAATGACATTGTTGACTCTATTTGTGAACCTGTACAGATAAAAGTGTTCGCTGATGAGTGCTTACTCTTCAATGAAATCACCTGCCAGCAAGATCAAATTACCCTAATCTCTAGCCTTCAAATTATTTTAGCATGGTGCGTACGCTGGGATATGCAACTTAATATTGATAAAACAGTATTTATGAAAATCACCAAAAAGATTAATAAACTGTCATTTACAAATAATCTTGCATCTATGCCACTTACTGAGGTTGATGAATACAAGTACCTTGGCCTCACAATAACTATAATCTCAGTTCGAACTCCCACATCTCTCACCTTTGCGAATCAGCTTTCAAAAAACTCTGCTATCTCAGACACAAATTAAAACATGCTCCTGCTGAGACCCGCCTAATTGCTTATACCTCACTTGTCCGTCCTAAGCTCGAATACGTAGCTATCGCATGGGATCCTTACACTAAAACTAACATCGATGCGCTAGAAAGGATCCAACGTAAAGCAATAAGGTTCAACTTCTCTAAATATCGCCCCAGTGATTCTCCAAGTGACCTAATGACCGTACACAACATTCAGCCTTTGCAACTAAGAAGAAAAATTCACAGGCTTAAATTTCTATTCGTACTATATAATAAGAAGTTGTCTCTTTCTCCTGAACCTTATATAAAGCCACTCACTGCTCGCCGAACAAGACATCGCCACTCTGCCTCGTTAATCCCTTATAATGCCAGGACAAACATCTTTATGTATCCCTTTTTCCCTCGAAAACTGAACGACTGGAACATTCAACCTTATAGTTCACTCATCAGCACCGACTCTATCTCATCCATTACATCTTAAAATCTTCGATACAATGTACTTTTTTTTTGGTGACACCTTCGTACATTATTAGGTAGTGTTGTGTTGTATCATCTTTTCATACTGTATATGACTTTTTCTTGTATTACATTTTCAGCGTTTATCTACTTGTCCATAGATTCCCCTTGTATAGACCCTCTTTGCACATTGTTGATACCTTCACCTCTGTACTTTTTGTTTCTACTTTACCCCTCCTGCCTGGGCCTTTGATGGCCTGCAGTATTATTAAATAAAAAAAATCATATATGCACTACCTTGTTTGTGAAACATAACGGGGGTTACAGGACAAGAGAATCCAATAGATGATGCTAGATTTGCACTGAACAAACTTTCTCATACGCTTCTTATTGCATTTGGCAACTATAGTTTTTGATGGATCAGTTTTCCGACAGATACTGCCGTTTTAGACGTTGTCATACATTGAGCTTTCACTCTGACATAAATTATTTGCCTTTAGTGTCCCTTTAACTACAGTGAGCTTGAAAGTAGCTTCACAATCACGCTTATCTGGAATGCCAAGACTTCCTTTCTACATTATTGGGAGCACTTGAGAAGTTTTTGTTGTCCAGTGATTCAACTTGAAGCGGCAGGCAAATCAATTGCGGTGTGTTTTGTACACCGAGTCAGCAGAATGAAGAAAGAACCGAGTCTTTACTAGTGACAGAAGGTGCCTTGGTCGCGTGTCAATATAAACTGCCGGCTGACAATTCCTCGGACACACAGTGAGCGCTCCACTGCTATAGCACAACGATGCTACTTGGTGCACAAATAAAGACATGCCCACCATCGGAAAGTGTTGACCGACACGTCGGTCGAAATAGAGCATGTAGCGAACACCGGCAGCACTCATACATTGGTCTCTCAAGGTGTCCAGGACTGAGTGACTTGAATGCGTCATTTAATTGACAGTACATCAAAACATAGTGATTGAGCCAGCCCTAAAGAAACTAAAGTCTTGCAGGGAGAAACAACTTGTGGTACTGTGGGGTAGCAAGCCTGCTCTGCAACTGTTATGAAGGGATTGGTCTTGGAGAAGTGAACACAAGGATCTCTGCACATTTTGAAAGAACTTCATAGTATGGGACGCACTGAAGTAGGACTCAATAAAATGCAGTAGGGTACGGATTTGGGCTGGTTGGTGCATGACTTCACGTAGAAAACAGCGCTACGAGACGGGACAAAGAAAGGGCACAAACACGGCGCTGACTATCAACCAAATGTGCTTTTATTCCACCAGTCCGCATATTTATACATCACCATGACTAACGAAAGCATAACAAAAAACCAGAAAAAACCGGTCAGCCTGCGCAAAGGCAAGAAAATTTTAACTCGACAGAAATGCTATCTCCTTCGGAAGCAGTGAAATCGAGGGGAGGCTAACACATGCCTCGCCGCCTTTACAAATGTGATACGCTTCAGAAACAAGACGCGCACGTTCGTCATAGTACTTTGATAGGAAATTCGTATCTTTAAAAGATGGCTGGCAGCCGCATTCATTGCTATGAATGGATAGTTGACTGTCTTTTGCTTGTTTAGAGACCTTGTTCGCGTGCTCGCGCAAGCGGTCATTAGCACACCGGCCAGTTTGACCAACATAGTAACGCCCGCAGGAAAGAGGAATCTTGTACACAACAGAATCGCAACATTCAACAAACTTTTGCCGGTGCTTCTTACTACATCTTTCCGTCTTGGTTTCTCTCTTTACCTGCTGACACAGGCTACCAAGTTTATTTTTGGCAGAGAATAACAACGTTACCCCAGCCCTACTGACCACCTTTTTAAGATTATGTGCCACCTGGTGCACATACGGGATGACTGCAACTGGTTGCTGGGGGTGTGTCGGTGATTGCACAGCTGCTGAGACCCTGTTCTTGAAGCTAGAAAGCAGGCTTTCAGCGATGCTGGTCAATACAGTTTCCGGGAAACCTGCCAGCTTCAAACGTGCTAATTGACAAGAAAAACTCTCCTCAACCTGGTGGTCACAGGACCTCTCAACCGCCGCCTTCATGCAGGCCCTGGCAATGCCGCGCTTCACAATCTTCGAGTGCACGGACGAAAAAGGGAGAACGCTCTTCTGCGACCTAGGCGCATAACCCCAACAAACATGGTCGTTTGAGAACAAGAGTTCCGAGTCTAAGAAGCGTAACCTATTGTCTCAGGGATGCTCAATGGTCAACTGAAGTGGGCTTAATTCCGTGAGGAATACGTCAAAAATTCCAGCAGCAGGCTGTACGTCAAGAGGGTTAGTGCAATAAAATACTAAAAAGTCGTCCACGTACCGCATCACCTTTATCACGCTAGCCTGTCTAAGTTTGCTGTCAAGATTACGGTCATAGCGGGCTAGTAAGATGTCGCTGAGGACAGGGGCGATGCATGAGCCAATGCAGACTCCTTTTCGCTGAATGAAAAGCTTGTCGTCAAAACTTATAAAAGTGGATTGCATGTAAAACTTTAAGAACTCTAAAAATTTGTCGACCGTGATTCCACAAGCATACTGAAACTTAACAATACCGTATCCGTCAATGCAATTACTAACTTCGGCACACACATCATTCTGAGGCAACGAGTAGTACAAGTCCTTGATGTCGACTGAAAAGGCACGCACACCCACTGGGCAGTCATCTCGGAGATAGGCAGAAACAGTACCTGGGCCCCTTATGAGGTAGGGGTCGTCGATGTCAAGTAGGCACAAGAACCTTTGCAGGAACGCACCAACTTCTCGCTGCCAGGTACCGCACTCGGAGACGATGGCCCGGAACGGGCAAAGTTCTTTGTGAGTCTTGGCGCTGTTATTCTCTGCCAAAAATAAACTTGGTAGCCTGTGTCAGCAGGTAAACAGAGAAACCAAGACGGAAAGATGTAGTAAGAAGCACCGGCAAAAGTTTGTTGAATGTTGCGATTCTGTTGTGTACAAGATTCCTCTTTCCTGCGGGCGTTACTATGTTGGTCAAACTGGCCGGTGTGCTAATGACCGCTTGCGCGAGCACGCGAACAAGGTCTCTAAACAAGCAAAAGACAGTCAACTATCCATTCATTGCAATGAATGCGGCTGCCAGCCATCTTTTAAAGATACGAATTTCCTATCAAAGTACTATGACGAACGTGCGCGTCTTGTTTCTGAAGCGTATCACATTTGTAAAGGCGGCGAGGCATGTGTTAGCCTCCCCTCGATTTCACTGCTTCCGAAGGAGATAGCATTTCTGTCGAGTTAAAATTTTCTTGCCTTTGCGCAGGCCGACCGGTTTTTTTCTGGTTTTTTGTTATGCTTTCGTTAGTCATGGTGATGTATAAATATGCGGACTGGTGGAATAAAAGCACATTTGGTTGATAGTCAGCGCCGTGTTTGTGCCCTTTCTTTGTCCCGTCTCGTAGCGCTGTTTTCTACGTGAAGTCATGCACCAACCAGCCTAAATCCGTACCCTACTGCAGTTCCTTTCTACTACATCGGGCTCTTTTTCTTCGTTCACGCCTTTCTCGTGCTTACATTCGTCAGTCGTCTGCATAAACCTGCTCGCCACTGCAACTTGTAGAGCTCGCCTCTACACCTACTCGCTCAAGCATTCCTACCTGCTGCCTGAAGTTGCCTGTCTTTTCGGGACTCTGATGCCTTCAGAAGGCCATGTCAAAAGAATGTGCCGCATTTTGCGATCAGAGGCATTCCGACAGGTTCGCTTCTTCACGGACTGCCTGCAGATTGTGAACTACAGTGAAATGTCTTCACCCAGTGCCCAAAGCAGGTTTTTAGGAGACTTGCGTTTGGCGTCTCAGACAGCTGACTTCCTCTGGGGCAACCTGGTCGTTCGACTGCCTAGGAGCAAGCGTCAGAATTCGGAGCAAGGTAAAGATGTCAAGGTACTCGGGGATGCCTCAGTTCCGAAGAACGTGGCTGATCTTCTCAAACTCGGGCCAAAGTTCTGTGAGCACCCTGATTTGGACAAGACGGAACTACTCAGCGTCGTCAGAACAGCTGCTGGAAAAGTAAAGACGGATGAAGATGACCGGTGCATCAGGGAAGGAGTGGACTGCCTGCCTCAGCGGGTTGAGAAAGGCAATACGGTTAAGCTCCGCTCAGCGGTTGCTGTCCTTCGGGATGCCGGCCTGAAGCTGCTCCTGTCTGATAAAGAGGGAGGATTCGTCGTGGTGCCTCGTGGCATGTACAAGGAAAAGGCAGAAGTGGCCATTAACAGCAACTTCCACGAAGCGAAAGGAGTGGTCCTCACGAAAGTGAAAACTAGGGCAGTTCAGCTGTGCGAAAGGGCTGGACTTGCCAAACTGGCATCATCCGTGAAGGCCTGCAAAGGAACCAGCCTTTCAGCTTTTTTCAGCGCCAAGACTCACAAAGAACTTTGCCCGTTCCGGGCCATCGTTTCCGAGCGCGGTTCCTGGCAGCGAGAAGTTGGTGCGTTCCTGCAAAGGTTCTTGTGCCTACTTGACATCGACGACCCCTACCTCATAAGGAGCCAAAGTAGTGTTTCTGCCTATCTCCGAGATGAATGCCCAGTGGGTGTGCGTGCCTTTTCAGTCGACATCAAGGACTTATACTACTCGTTGCCTCAGAATGATGTGTGTGCCGAAGTTAGTAATTGCATTGACGGATACGGTATTAAGTTTCAGAATGCTTGTGGAATCACGGTCGACAAATTTTTAGAGTTCTTAAAGTTTTACATGCAATCCACTTTTATAAGTTTTGACGATAAGCTTTTCATTCAGCGAAAAGGAGTCTGCATTGGCTCATGCATCGCCCCTGTCCTCAGCGACATCTTACTAGCCCGCTATGACCTTAATCTTGACAGCAAACTTAACAGACTAGCGTGGTAAAGGTGATGCGGTACGTGGACGACTTTTTAGTATTTTATTGCACTAACCCTCTTGAAGTACAGCCTGCTGCTGGAATTTTTGACGTATTCCTCACGGAATTAAGCCCACTTGAGTTGACCATTGAGCATCCCTTAGACAATAGGTTAGGCTTCTTAGACTTGGAACTCTTGTTCTCAAACGACCATGTTTGTTGGGGTTATGCGCCTAGGTCGCAGAAGAGCCTTCTCCCTTTTTCGTCCGCGCACTCGAAGATTGTGAAGCGCGGCATTGCCAGGGCCTGCATGAAGGCGGCGCTTGAGAGGTCCTGTGACCACCAGGTTGAGGAGAGTTTTTCTTGTCAATTAGCACGTTTGAAGCTGGCAGGTTTCCCGGAAACTGTATTGACCAGCATCGCTGAAAGCCTCCTTTCTAGCTTTAAGAACAGGGTCTCAGCAGCTGTGCAATCACCGACACACCCCCAGCAACCAGTTGCAGTCATCCCGTATGTGCACCAGGTGGCACATAATCTTAAAAAGGTGGTCAGTAGGGCTGGGGTAAGGTTGTTATTCTCTGTCAAAAATAAACTTGCTAGCCTGTGTCAGCAGGTAAACAGAGAAACCAAGACGGAAAGATGTAGTAAGAAGCACCGGCAAAAGTTTGTTGAATGTTGCGATTCTGTTGTGTACAAGATTCCTCTTTCCTGCGGGCGTTACTATGTTGGTCAAACTGGCCGGTGTGCTAATGACCGCTTGCGCGAGCACGCGAACAAGGTCTCTAAACAAGCAAAAGACAGTCAACTATCCATTCATTGCAATGAATGCGGCTGCCAGCCATCTTTTAAAGATACGAATTTCCTATCAAAGTACTATGACGAACGTGCGCGTCTTGTTTCTGAAGCGTATCACATTTGTAAGGGCGGCGAGGCATGTGTTAGCCTCCCCTCGATTTCACTGCTTCCGAAGGAGATAGCATTTCTGTCGAGTTAAAATTTTCTTGCCTTTGCGCAGGCTGACCGGTTTTTTCTGGTTTTTTTGTTGTGCTTTCGGTAGTCATGGTGATGTATAAATATGCGGACTGGTGGAATAAAAGCACATTTGGTTGATAGTCAGCGCCGTGTTTGTGCCCTTTCTTTGTCCCGTCTCGTAGCGCTGTTTTCTACGTGAACTCAATAAAATGTTTCAATGGATTTCGTTGCATGGGGGCATAGCGCGCAATAAAGTGGCTGACAGGCTTGCTTGGAATGCCTTAGAACTGAAGGCAATAAAGAAAGCTTCCAAAAATCTCCGTCTTCTAAGAGACTGTCATGAAGTGTTTCTATTTTTTGTGGCTGACACATCACCAGCCATGTATGCTGGTGATGAAGGGCTAAGCAGGCCAAAGGCCTTCCTGCTACAACACATCAGATTGGGGTCAGCGTGTGCACCAGCATGGCTGCACGAGATCAGACTTGCCACTACGCCATTGTGTCCAATTTACAAGATCTACGGGGATATGAAGCATTATTTGTTGAAATGCAATAAACTTAAAGATTGAAATGTTTGCTTGATGCAACATAGTGCTTAAGCTTGCCACATGACTGAGCGAATGTAACTTCTCTAGCTGCTACTGCTGTAGGCAAAGCTGCAGTCTCGGTGTAACACATGAGACGGTCTCTGCCAATTATTCATCTGTTCTCAGAATTGTTTAAGGCAGTGGGTCGTATAAATTCACATCGCAGTGGTAAAATGGGCAAGCCAAGCAAAGTAGAGGCTGAAGTGTACCGGCAGAGCGTTGAGGAGAGCCTTCCACCGATGGCAGGCAGTCTAAGCATCAGTATACTTGCACACCAATGTTTAATTTCCACAGCAGTAGTATCGTCCATGAAGGGAGTTTAGGTTCTGAGAATGGCAGTGTCAGTGCTTTCTGGGGTAGTTATAGAAAGCAGCACATATTTACATGCACACGTAGTACAGAGGTGATTGTCTCAAATATAAAAACAAGAAGCTTAATGAGGGAGAGCTGTTGAGGAGGGATAAGCTAGTGGACAAGTCGAAAAGGCGCTATGTTCGCAAACCCAAGAATCCTTGCGACAACATGCCTGCAAGGTTATTTCGCGACAACACACAGGCCAATGAAACTTCAAAGCGTCTTTATGGAATTCGGCTAGGAGTATTCGGCAACAGCACGAAGGACACCCTCCTAGCAGATGACGTCCTCGTATTGTCAGCTTGCCTGCAGCAAAATGCGACGTCTTTATGCTGGCCAGCAGAGGTGAAGCACATGATAACCGCGCGAAGTCGAACATGGTGTGTTCGAAAATGTCAAGAAAACGACTACAATGTCATCAATGTAGCACAACCAAGTATTTGCACTTGTAGCCATGAAGGATTTCACTAATCATCCGTTCAAAAATATAACCGGGGTGTTACGCGACGCAAACAGTGTGACGCCAAACTTATGCAGTCCAATCAGGAGTGACGACAGCAATCTGCGGACAACCAGTGACGGCCATCAAAACTTCCCAATAACCATAACAGAAATCTGAAGATGACAAACACAGGTGATGCGCGTAAGTCTGTTGTCCAGTGTTCACTACGTGTCTTCTCAGAGAAAAAAAAAGAAAAAGAAACCGGGCCTGAAGGCCTTGCAAAGGGACGTGTGCAGTGGTCATGGTGGCTGGCAAGGCATGGGTCAGCATCGCAGCTCAGTTACATGATACAGGCTGTTGAGGGGGCCAAGTAGCAATGGAGTGCACGTAAGTAGGCCAGCGATAAGTGGCTGTTCATGCTTCATCTCATTAAATCCTGATTGACAAACTGCTATTCTAAAAATGGCAAAAAAAAGCATTGCAAGGGAAGACCTTAAAACTGACAAGTCAATATAAAAAAAAAAGTGTGCAGCAGGTATTTTGTTCAAAGCGATTATGTTGAAGGCTACTATATAATACAACTGTTGTGGTACCATGCTGACAGTCTTCGTAGATTATGCTTCTTGCCTGGCGCCTATCTCAACAGAAGCCTCGCGAGGCAGCAACAGCTAGGAACCCACCATTGCGTTCTCAACCTAATAAACGAAAAGCCAAAGGAGGAGAGTCATTGTATGACATTTCAAGCACACAAGACTACACTAATGAGTGCACTAGAAGTGTTTCCACACATGCCACAAGCAGTCAGTGAGTCGGCAATGAGTGAGTTGTTGTTTCATTGTTAGCAAGACTGTATGCTCAAATTTCCTGCTACCTCTCACACTGCACAACATTGTTCAGCAAGTAGCAATGAAAAAAATTTGACCACCTTCAGTGAGGACAATAATTATGGCTTGATGCAGAATATCGTTGGGGGTTCCCACAGAGAAGAAAAGAAGGCAGCTCTCCTTTTGCATTAGATTCTAAGCCATGAAATGAGCGCCAAAGCTACCCTGAAGATATAATAGAATGCATCATTTGGCGCTTAGCATTGCCCATGCTGCTGATTGTCATCAGTTTTGAGCAGCAAGCAAAATATCACTAGAAGCTGATGAGGCTGCAATAATACTCGAGCGGTCATAAGACCAAAAGGCACACACGTTTATTGAATTAAAAGGCAGACGGAACAACAGTGCATCCTGAATCTAGTATTATGTGCTGATATTCAAGATGTAAAAACAGCACAACAGACAAGGACTGATGAAAATAACAGACACAAACAGCGCTCTTTTTACATTCATTATGTCCAACCAACACACCCAAGTTTCCACTCTACTCATCTTTAAGTTGGGACGACCACACATACAATATTTTGCTCGTATTATTTTACACATGTAGAAAAAGATGGAGTAATGAACACGTGCAGGCAAGCACTGCAAAAGAAGGAGAAGTAGTTGGAGCAATGAAAGGCAGTCGGTCCGGTTCCTTCGAGGATCGTTTTTCTTTACATTTTGGTACCGAAAATCCTCGTGCGGACACATTTCTCTGATCGCACGACTCGAAGGGACCTTCTACACGTCTGTGTCGCGCTTCGAGCGCCAAGGACTGACCACGCATGATTTGTGATCGGCATGGACCCCAGACATCTGATAGGTCGGATTGCCTCAAGACCAAGCGCTCAGCTCGACGAGCAAAGAATATGAAGCTTCTACAGGAAGCACAGCCTCTACTGACGGATCCCGCTGTGGACGAGGCCAAGCTGACAGGTATTTATGACCATCTATCGGGTACCAACAGCGAGCTCTCGAAGCTTAATGATGCACTCGAAGATCACCTCGCCGACGATGAGCTCGAAGCAGACTATGTATCTAACTGTGTCAGAGTACGACGACCAAGCCATCAGCATGCTTTCAGAGGTTTGCTGCAATATCACTGTTTTTGGGATGCGCGGAGAGTACAGCGGCGGCTGCTCCCCAGTATGCAAAACCGACAGCTCCTGATGCTCTGACCAGAATTGGCCCAAAGCGGGTGAACCTTGACTTGCCAACATTTAGAGGTGATATTCACGAGTGGTGAGCTTTCTGGGAGCAGTTTGAGCAGACTGTTCATATTAACAGCGCCTTATCGCCGACGAAGTTTTTCTACCTACAACATTACCTTGCGGGTGAAGCGGCAGCAGCGATTTCTGAGTTCCCCACTTCCAAAGCCTGTAACACAGACGCCGTGGATCTACTCAAACAACAGTTCGGAGATTGGAGAAAAATAGTACAACACCAGCGCTTCGCAATCTCTCTCATGTAAAATCAGGAAGCGACGTCCGAGACCTCAGGCAACTTTATGATGCTGTGCAGCTGAACATTCGATGTCTGACTGCACTAAATATACCAACGGTAACTTTCTCCAGAGCAATGTTGATTGACATTCTACGAGAGTCTTTGCCATACGAGGTCGTTCTGTCATATACACATGCAAAGTGAAGCCAGGCTTTAGGACAACATGGGTCTGACATGAATGCCTCAGATCCGGCACTGGCAGCTTCAACGTCAGAATCGCAGTTACAAGAGCTGCTCATGTTCATACGCATCGAATTGGAAAGCTGGGAGCAGTGTAAGCCATTCCCACAATGACCTGGTGATGACCACGTCCTCAGTCATCAGAGAGCTCGAGGCAGCAGCACCGCTTCTGTACTGCACAGTGCATCACACACAGACTCTTTTGTTCAAGTTGTAACAGAAGGCATGCATCAGGCATCTGCGACCCTCACTGCAGGAAGAACATGACAGCGAACACTTCTTGACCAGTGGACGCTTCTGGTAGCCCAGTCGGAATGGTCTCATCACATATGATTATGCTGTCCAACAGCTTCTTCAAACGGCCGCGAGAGAAATTACAGCAAAGCGCACCTGCAGACCTTTTGCGCCTTTGTCATAAAAATGACAGATCACGATACGTCCGAGGGATACTCGATGGAGGCAGTCAGCAATCTTTCGTCACGGAAGATCTTGTGGTGAAACAGAATTTGCGGGTACTGGGAGAGACACGGGTTGCATTCAACACGTTCGGCAGCGCATCACCAACTTCTGCGGAAAAACTAAAAGTTGTTCAAGTTCCCCTGCGCAGCCAGTACTCTACCGACATCCACATCATTCAGGCAATCGTCGTTCCAGTTATATGTCACGACATTCCTGCACTGACAGCTGCCACTTCATGCAAAAGTTGCATCTCGAAGGCAAAATTATTGCTGACGAAAAGAATTTTCTTGATCAGCTTGTTGATTGGAGGTGACCACCTTTGGAAAATTACTACTGGAGATGTAATAAGGAGCACAGAAATTCCAGAATCGGTCGCAATCAACACGCCGTTTGGATGGTCACTGCAAGGACCCAGTCATCAAGGTGACTGCAACACTAACCTCGTGGTCTGTGTTCTGCGAGTCGAAACGATCAGCGACAATCACACAATCTCACAGATTCCCCAGTCGTTTCAGCAACTTGAAGCAGCGGGCATCACAGATTCTGGCGAAACACCCTTACACAAGTTCACTGCACGCTTCCAAGGAACTATTAGCAAGAAAAACAACAGATACACTGGGGCGTTGCCATGGAAGGAAGATGAGAAACCGCTACTTAGAAGCAACTGGGAAACTGTGTTCTCACGTCTACAAAGACTAACACGGAGGTTATCTATGAAGGAAGGATTGTTGCAGCGATATGACAGTCATCCGGCAATATCTGGAGTTAGGTCACGCTGAAGCAGTGCCTAAGGGTATTCCTATGGATCAAGATCGAGTGATTTCCACACCATTGAGAGACTCAACGACAGCGTCGAGATTTCCAGGACATTCAGAACGTCTTGAAGAGCTCTCAATTTGGTGCGCCTTGTTGGGATAGTCGGAAGAGACTCTTGCGATCACTCAAGTGTGCACGCTCTTGTTGTGCGAGACAGATTTTAAAAATCAATCATTACTTCAGTATTCTCAGGCATATGCAATACAGCGCTGTACGAAAGCACAAAGTTGAAAAGTACAGAAAGAACTTCAAACAATCTCTACGCGAACGAAACAGCAAATTCAACTTTGATGAAGCTTCTGTACCGAGATGGCTGATACACAAGAAAGCTGCACTGATACACAAGAAAGCTCCACATGCACGGCACACTCCAGAGCACACACACAGCAAACAACACTTGTGCCTGTAGCACTGCTTATGGCACTGCTGCAGCACATCGCAGGTTCATATTCCGACTTGTATTTCGTGGGCAAACTGGGGACACGTTCGAGCACTTCGGAGGCGATGCGGTCACCACAGTGCACTGAAAGCGCCAAAACAGCGCACACACGGCGGAACATGTTTAACGACGGCGATAATGAGACAATAAACTTATCGCTACTGACTGTATCATCACTCGGAACTTCACACCGGACCTGGCCGTTCACCCAAAGCTCCAGCATACACGTACGCATTTCGCTGGAATGAACCTCGAACACGGACCACATACACATAGCATACGCCGTTTGCGGCGATCGAACGTGATTGACGTTTGCGTACGGTGAGCATCTGTGACACGCAGATACCTGGCGATATTCTAGCACGAGTTCCAAAGCAAAGCGAACGACGGCACAAAACACACGAAATCGGCGGCCTCCGATCCTCGCGTAGCACATTTCGTCGGCGATCGCGGGCTCCGAGGAAGGCAGGATGGTAACGTCGGCTTGCTCCTTTTCGATGAATATCTCTGCGGATGATCGTTAACTCTTGTACCCATCACAATAACACCCATATAAACCCTGTTCTTGCGGCTGCTGCCTAGGCCTTGACTGTCGCTTCGTCGCTTCACGCGGGCGCCATGTTTTCCGCAAACGGGCAGGCGGCCACCGTTTTTTTTTTTTTGTCAGCCAATCAGCGACCGAGAGAGCGAACGGGCCCGTTCTTTCCGACCGAAGCCAAAAAGCAGGTACCGTCTCCGGCCCGGTCGAAAAATGGAACGGGACTCGAGAGACGGGACACGAGAGACGGAACGGTCGGAGCGCGGAGCGCGGAGAGGCCTTTAGCCTGCTGCTGCGCAGGGACTACCAGCCCGCAACCAGCACTCATGTTTCCCGACGTATTGCCAGATGGCGTCCATATCTCATGCAGCGCATCCTCTATCGTCTTTAGACGACATTTGCAGCGAAGCACGCAGATACGCGGCCAAATTTTTGCAGTACGTTCCACATGGGTCTCCTTTGCGCATGCGTGGCCACGCCTGGCAATCATGGGCAGCGCGCGCTGGCACCTAAAGTCCCTAGATTTTCCCCTGTTCTTTCGACTTCACCCGCCTCATGCAAACGCCTGGCCTTGGAAAATATGGGCAGCGCGCGCCAGCAGACGCCGCAAGCCGACGGTTATGAGGACCCAACTAAAAACGTCGCTCTACAACAGCCGAAATCAAGCGTAGAAGAATAGGAAAAAGGGACGAAGGCTTCCACGCGGGCACATTTGAAAGAAGTATTCGGCGTGCAGCTGCTACGATGGGAGGTTATATGCGCTGCACGCAGGCATCCGCAGCGGCCCGCAACCCATGCATCTAGCTTCATGAAAATAGTAAGGGTATGTGCTTGCGCTTCTCCATTCCATCCGATACAGATGTTACTTCAGTACGTTTTGAAGGTGAAAACCTCAGCGCTAATAGGACGGAACACGCGCACTGCGTCAGGGCTCGTCTCATCTCTTTGTAATTCGTCCTCGTTTGTGCTAAAGTTCTTACCTGCGAAGTTATGCAGCAAGGAGGCCTATTAACGTGAGCGTTTGAACGGGTTGGTAATTCATCTAGAACATCATGTTGATGGCTTTCACCTTCCAGTCGTCTCAGGCAAATGCATTTAAGGGACCCTGAGTTTTTATTGTACTTCAGTACAGGCCATTTCATTCGCGCATCTTAGCACCTCCGTACGGTAAACGCCATAAGTACGGCAATATCTACCGCACGCAAATGTCAGTCGCTACTAACAAGTCCCGCAGGTGCCTTACATCTTCTTCATGTGCTGTCGCCACTGCAGGCTCCACAGGGCCCCGCGCCGAAATCTTTGGTCTTTTTCAATAAAGTTCCTCGCTCGCTCTTGCCATCGCAAGCAATTCCCCGTAATGTAAGCGAGTGCTGTCACCATGTACACAAATCTCAGGGGGGAATACACAGCCAGGTGGTGTACGAGTATCACAAGCGCCATCCTCAGAAGCTCGTCTACGTTGCTTTGAGTCGAGCCACGTGCTTAACAACTTTTCTTAACGCAGAACAGGACTTCACATTTTACCATGGTAGAGAAAATCCCGATCCTGCCTTTTGAGATGAATTTCGTCGATCGGAAAGTCATCGACTTAATGCAATGACCGCCGTCCTCCAGTCACCGCACGCATTAGCAATTTGCAACATAAACGTGCGCTCGTTGCCCGCGCACGCCGTCGATCTCTCGCACCATGGCCTCCGAGATCGCGGGCGCGCGGCGGGTTTTTCTCCGGCCGTCCTAATCGCACGGAGAGAGCGTATTCCCCGAGGTGGGCGTGGCGCGCTCTTTTCTCCGCACCGCGGCGCGTGGGATCGGATAAGGTCCCTAGATAAAACAAGTTGTTTTATCTAGGGACCTTAGGATCGGAAAAGCTGCCGCGCTGTTGGCGCAGCTTGCATGTGACAAGGAAAGAAAATGGTTTTGCGCATTTAATTACCTCGCGCTGATTTGCAAATGTCTGGTCACGGTGTACGAGAGGCCAAGTCAATGCCGGGGCCTAGCGATTCTCAAATGGGCTTTTTTTTTTCTGTACAATTGCGCCGCCTTTATTAGAACACTTAGAAAAGCGATGCCTCTGCAAAAGTTAGAAACCATCTTCAGCGCTAGCAGACAAGGACGAAGGAGAGACGACACCACAAATCTCCTTTGTCCTTGTCTGCTAGCGCTGAAGATGTTTCCTAATTCAGTATACCAACAAGCCCAAAAAATGGCAACTCTGAGAGAGATCCGCATGTGCAAGAAACTTACTCTACTTCGAAATTTGCGGGCTGAATAGTGTGGGGGCGCTAGCGAAGGAGAAGAAAAAAAAAAGAACGATGATGAGGCTGGGCGTGATGACGCCCGGGGCTCGCGCTCGCCCTGCCGTGAAAGACCGATCAGTCGTTGCCGGGCCTTCGTAAATTACAGGGGCGTAGCCAGTTTTTTTCGGGGGGGGGGGGGGGGAGGGGTTCAACCATGCTTTTTAATTGTGCGCGCGTTTGTATGTGTGCGTGTATATCTACACAAACGAAATTGAAAAATTGCGGGGAGGGTTTGAACACCCCCCCCCCCCCTGGCTACGCCCCTGGTAAATTAATCGCGTTTTTCTTGTCGCTTACGTGTTCTCTGAGGGTTTCGGGCGACCACTGGCCCCGAGCCCACAATAGCGGCCGTATAACGAACCGCTGTTTACCGCTGTTCCGTGTTCCGTTTTGGCCGCCATTAGCGCCCCGTGATTGGTCGTTTCACCTGTCACTCAAGTGACGTGTCGGAAGCCCAAATTTTGCTGACGTCAAAATGACGAGTACGCGCTCATTATGATAAAATATACGAAATCGGTTCCGTCGAAGCGCGCAACAGCCAGCGAGTGGCCCCGTTTCGACCGAACAGCAAACATGGCGGTGCCAGCGTATTTGTCAGAGGCTTTTTCGTGTTGTTGGCGGCTGTCGCTCGGCGGCTCGGCAGCGCCGTGGGCGCCCGACGACGCGTTCGACATGCCAGTCGATGAAAGAGTTCGCTGTCACTTTCGCCCGAAGAAAGGAAGGTGTGGCGGTTGTGCGACGAAGTGGCCGAGGAAGGCGCGCGACGGCGCGACTGACTGCGCTGTCTGTGCAGCCTGTGGGTGTTGTGCGGCCTTCGGTTTTTCGCGAGTGGCAGCTTTCAAGCCTCTTTTGGAAGCGAGGATACTATTGTCATCATGCAAGCTGCGGTGAGCGGACTGTGTGCGATGTTGTGGCGGAGGTAATGGTGCACGCCGGGATCCGTAACAAGTGGATTCACTTCCCGTGGACGCCGGATGAAAAGGGGGCCTTGAATGTTTCCTACGGCTGCCGGCGTCATCGGATGCGTGGACGGCAGCGTTGCCGTCATCACTGCACCGAAGGGCGACCATCACAAGGCGGCATTTTATCCCCGCAAGGGCCATTATGCCCACATCGTCATGCTAGTAAGTATCGGTCTTCCCATCCTTTCGAGCGCATGTCCGCGTAGCGAAATGTGGCTCACAGTGGTTCACGCTTTCGTCAGATCTGCGACGCAGACATCGGAATCCTGCCGTGAACCACTGCGTCTGGGGTCAGACTACGACGCCCACGTCTGGCGGACAACGCGGCTGCGTGAGCGCATCGAAGGGGCCCGGATTGCCGCGGCCGTACCTTCTAGCCTCTAGGTGAGCAGAACAAAAAGTTGGGATATTCACAGTTTGAGCTAACGGAATATTTGCTCGCGCTATGGTTAATGCCCTGTTTGATATTAGCTCCAGGTACTTGGTAACTGTGACAACTGACAGGATGTCGCTCGCTGCATGTGTGTCATCTTGCAGCTATAGGTTATCCGCTCCATAATATCGACAAATGACGCACATTGTCCTGACAACCCATTTGTAGTAGTCATTCTTCGCATAGTACTACGGGTAAGTTAGACTGGTGAGGTGTATAGCATTAGATCATGTAGATCATTCTATCATTGCTATCTTTGTGTGGCTCAGCCTTGTGGATCCCTTACATTGAAGTAGTATTTACAACACACCACTTGTATTTGCCCAGGTGAAAATGTGTAACTGGAATCCAACTGGTTTCAACTGGTTCCACTTCTGCTGGTTTAAGGAACACATTTCCAGTTGGTAACTGGGACCAGTTGGGAATTCATTCCCAGTTGGCGACTGGGACCAGTTGGGAATACATTCCCAGTTGGAAGCTGGAACCAGTTGGAAATGCTTTCCCAGTTGTGAACTGGTCCCATTCCTCGTCGGTGCCCAAACGTACATGCATGCACTCATGCTAGCTCGAAAAATCCTGAACGTGCAAATAATTTTCATTCTGAGCACATCAAACACTCCAAAGGAACACTTGACACTCTATTTTAAGTGTAGAAGATGATCATGATTTATTGATATTACACAAAAAATATTACACAGCTCTAGGCATTTCCTTCTGTAGCTGGTTTGAACCAGCACTATGGTTGCACATTCAGTGCAAAGATTTCCTCCGCTCGGCTTTTATGCAGTGCTGTATTTTCTCAACCAATATACTGAAGTTTCGGGCTGCGCAGCTGATGAATCTGTGCCATTCATCCGTGACCAATGGAACGGCGTTGCTGCAAAATAAGAGGTAACATGTTTCATGCATGTCTCAGAAGTTATATCAATTTATAGATATACACAGCAGACCTACCTTCTAAAATTTCACACTACAAACACTCTCTGCAGAGATCACGGGTTGATCTATACCAAATTTTTAAAAGTCGAGTTTATATATCAGAGGCAAAAAATAAATAAAAAAACACCTCTATTTTTACTCGAATTCATATGCCTACACATGCAACAGGTCCAGGAATATTCATTTAGAGTGCGAATACGGGTCCTTTGCGCTTTCCTTGAAAGTCGCGGACACAGTTACAAATTCGCACGCGTATACTTCACAGTTATTTAGCACGCCGTTCAAAGCACAAGTATTGCACGGTATTCGTTTTCTGTGATGCTCCAAAACAAATGGCAACAAATTTGCGAGCACTCCACACAAACCCATAAACAAATATATGACAGAGCAGTATCGAAAGCATTTGTTTACAATGAAAAGTATCATCGTCTCAACACTCAAAACACTCTGCCTTGCATTATATCTACATCTTCCCTAGGATACTGAACAACTAGCACTCGAAGAATAAGTGATATAATTACCTTCAAACGGCTGCATCGCGGACAAGGCAGGCATGCAGCGCAGCATTTCGCACACAATGGATCCATATATCCGTCTTGTCACAGGCGTAAACACTTATTCTCCGGCGTTCGCCTGAAGTCAAAGTCTTCCGTCTTCCAGAGATGAAACTGTCGAACACTAATTCGACAAAATCTAATTTACGCACGCCATGACTGCACGTTCCTTTTGAAAAACAGCACAACAATGCAGCGCCGGCGCCGCCTGTGCGTCCACGGACCACCGCTTGGTAGCTAGCCCTCGTCCCATGTGCACCATGTGGTGTACGAAACTAGCATCGCATGTGCTTCTAAATTTTCTGTCTTTGTTATCCAGTTTCTTTCTTTCATTAAATATTGCGGAATAGGTACGCAATAATTGATTTCAGTTTATTTTATGTGTAATCTTTATGTTTGATTACTTTACTGCTTCGTTCAATGTTTGACGAGTGCATGAGATACGGAACTAATGTGACGGCTGTCGATGTAGAGAGGCTGCGTTTGTGCAACGGTTTGTGTCGGGCATGGTGTCGGGAGTATCAGTAGAATGTCGGCGGTCTCATCTGTGGTAGCTCTCAGCACTACTCAATTTTTCGTTCTCGTACGGAAGTAACCGCTGTGCTGCACCAAGACTGTTAAGCATGGCATGCTCACAGCGAGACAACGGAATTATTAACAGCCCGACGTCAATCGGGCCCGCTTCGGTTGCGCGTATTGTCACCGTGATGGATGTAAAAAAAAATTAAAACAGCTTTTTATTATTAGTTGAATGCATTGATGCTAAAACAAGCGTACGTTTGAGTGCACTGTGTTGCGCATTTTCGTGACGGAATAATCCACGATAAGATTTAAAAAAATACATATATCAGGTGAGGTAAGACTTCATATTATTGTAATGGGGTTTAAACAACGCGAAGAGGATGACGTCTAAATAAGAAAAGATAGATCATTCGTAAACCATGAGATGCTATTTTCTTATTCTCTCATTGTCTTCTGTTTTAATACCAGCCCCTAGGAATATAACTAGGCCAGTGATCCGGTACCCTTCTGTGAGTAGGACACAAAAAGCTCTTGGATAAAACCCATTCGCTCAAGTACAGCAAGGCTGCGTATATGTTCGAGTTCGATTTTCTTTCTTCTTTCACTTTGAAGAATCGTATAACCAGGACAACTTGTCGCACTTCCAGTTAGGGCACAACTGGGACCACTTGCTTCCAATTTAACTGGTTATGGTTTCCAACTGGGACCAGCTGCTTCCAGTTCAACTGCTCATGGTTCCCGTTGGTGGCCAGTTGAGTTGTAACTGGGACCAGTTGCAACTGGAACCAACTGGGACCAGTTGACTTGTAACTGGGACCAGCTGCTAATTGAAACCAGTTGCAACTGGAATCAACTGGGACCAGTTGTTTCCAAGCTGGAACCATTTGATCCCAGTTGATACCAGTTGAAACCAGCTGGATTCCAAGTTACACATTTTCACCTGGGTGTGCAGGTGACAGAGAGGCTACAAACCAGGACCATGGCTCCTGACACCTCTCCAAGGCTGTCCTCTCAGAAACAGTGCAAAAAAGGTAAGTGCTACACCGCACATGCTGCAGTGCCGTCTGTAATGAATCTTTGTATTGGGCTAATGAAAAGCTGCTTTCGCTGCGTTCAGCAGTGATGTACCCTCCATTAAGAATCCGAATGTGCATCTCACATTGCTGCAGCATGTGTAGTGTTGCACTTGCCTTTGCATTGCAGAAGGTGACAAAAGTGTTCATGATTTCAGCGATGACTACAACAGTGAGCATGGCAGTGTTGTCAGTGATGACCTCCAACCACTGCTTAGACAAGGAAGGTCATCACGCTCCACAAGTATTCCTGGACAAGCTGTCCGCATCGGTAATCCACTATTTGGCTAACTGCACCACTGACAACAGCACTAGGCCAGTGTCATTTCAGTGAGAAACATGTGCCTAAGAGACGTAACAATAATATATGGAGTATTCCGCGCCAAAACCATGATACAGTTGTGAGCCACGCTGCAGTGGAGGACTGAATTTATCTTGACCACTTGTGGCTCTTTAACGTGAATCTCAATGCAAGTACAGCAGTGATCCTGCATGTTACCCTCATGGAGATGTGTTCGCTGTCAGCAGGAACTGACCCATGTCCTGAATGAAGTTAAGCAGCGCGACTTCTTACTTGCTAAGATGTTACCTAACAAGTAGAAGAAAACGTTTCGAAGTTAAATTTCCTGGTAATAATAAATCGCTGCTGGGTTTCATCATATGCTGGCATTTCAAGTACCTTTTCTTATTCAGAAGTGTGCTCATTTGTGAATGCAGAAGAATGTGAAAGAATATGTAAGCAGTCTCTTCAAGACAGAACCTTGTAAAAAAAGAATTTATACACGTTCACACCAATGCAAAGATGGCATATACTTTCTGTAAATAAACGTACATTGTGAAACTGTAGTGTCATGTTTTTAAAGCATTACTGACATTTATTACATGCACAAGTTACAAGAAACATCATGCTGAAGGAAGCACAGTGTCACATGTACTGCTTGGGTAATTAATCATAATGACTACTACAATGCAAATATAGATGACATCAGCATGCCTTTCTACTATGGACACGTTACGTTGCTAAAAGCGTTATATGCGTTTCAAGGAGCACCTTTGTGGTCGCGTGTGGCAGGGACCTGTCTGCGCGCCTCAAATTTTTGTTTAGGTTTGGCACATGTTGTCTCCGTTTATTGCTGCGTCCCATCCTACCACATGAAAAAATAGAGGGACACATGAAATGTGCACAGTATGCGAATCACAAGGTACGTGGGCAATTGTGTGCACAGCTATGCATTTCAGATATATTACAGAGTAGTATAGTACCCCTAACAAGAGGGTGGTTTGTCAATTTTATAGGAATGGACAGTTGCATAACAATGGTATTACATGAAGCAGCAAGACAAACCAATGTATACAGTGTTCAAAACACGCCTGTGCAAGTGAGAGGATGCTTTCCTGAATAGCAATAGCAAACTTTTTTCTTACGGATATTGCGCCAACATTACGTAAATGTAAAATGCATGTTGCAGTGTAACTGGCCTAATTTGCAAAAAAGAGAATATGCTTGGTTTTCGAGGACATAACTTTGCAAAAAGATTGATAGCTGTGACCCACGCAAAAGTCAACTGCATTATTTAAGAAGCGCACGATGACACGGGGACGAAGTATAGACACACACAGGACAAGCGCTTTCTAACAACTGATTTTATTATCGAAACAACTCAGACTTTTAATCCGTACGGGACTGCGCAAATCACATCTGCTAATGCCTTAGCGCACATCACTAAAACAACATAAAAAGACGTTCACAAAAAGCAGAAAGCAGGTGTATCTCTTTGTCTGATAGGGCTATTGAAGGATGACTAATGCAATTGTCCTTGTGTTGTGAAATGAAAAAAGCTTCAGCAATTTCTCTAGATGTCTGGTTCTGATGAGTGAACAAGGTGACGGTGTTATCTATGTTAGGGTTGCACTCACGTTTGTTGCAGTGCAATGCTAGGTGTGTGTAGGGACGTCCTTTTAGGCTATTCATGTGTTCCCTTAATCTTATGTTCACACATCTGCCAGTTTGGCCCACATAAACATGCCCACACGTCATAGGTAATCTGTATACGACCTTGTTCGCGCAGTCAACAAATTTGTTCTTTATGCGATATGGTGCACACTTTTCCATTTTTTACGCTGTCATATTTTCGATTCACTCTAGAGCACACACTGCCAATTTTGTTTTTTGCCGAAAATATTACTTTAACACCATAATTACCAGCCACCTTTTTTAACCTATGAGAGAGGCCATGAACATAAGGGGTCGTAGACACTTTTGAAAAACTAGCATTTTGCCTGCTAATTTCGCTAGTTGGTTGCTTATCCTGTTTCAGCTTCTTCAGAAGCCTCCCGCACGAGGCCTGCAACACAGAGTGGGGGTATCCAGCCTCCTTTAAGTGTTCAACTTGCGAAGCAAAAGCACTGTTCACAGAGTGAACACAAGATTTCATTAAGGCAGACCGGAGGCAAGACACCGCAATAGCATTCTTCACAATTTTTGAATGACCAGAAGTAAAGTTTAAAGGTGGTTTCTCGGCACGAGGCGAATAAGACCAACAAATGTGGTTTGGCTGGAAATTTAACTTTACATCCAGGAACTGCAGCTTATTTCCAACCGGAATTTCCGAAGTGAACACCAGCCCTTTCCCCTTAGAAGAAAACATGTCGACAATTTTCTTTCTGAAAACATCTTCGTCTACATTCGAAGCCAAAATTAAATAATCATGAGCATAACGGAACACCTTGCTGACTGCACCATCCAAATTTTTTTCTACTTCCCTGTCAACATTGCCCAGAAAAATGTTACTTAAGACGGGAGCAACCTTTGACCCTATGCAGATACCGTTGGATTGAATGTACGTGTCTCCACAAAAACCAACGTGAGTGTTATTAAGATAATATTCTAGAAGTTCTAAAAATGATTCTACCGCCATTCTGCAAGTGTTCCGAAAAGCTACTTCGTCATTATCCTTGGTTATACAATCATAGACGCAGTTCATGAGCGGACCATGTGGCAATGAATAATATAAATCTTGGACGTCAATACTAAAACCCCAGCCTCCATTAACACTTTCTTTCGCCAGAAATTCTAGAAGTCCTTCCGAGTTGACCAACAGGTAAGGATCCTGTATGGTCAACGAGTTTAACATTTTCTGTAAATATCCCGCTACGATGACTTGCCAAGATCCTTTCTCCGAAACTATTGGCCGAAACGGTATACCCTCTTTATGCGTTTTTGCTGTGAAAAACACTTTTAGCTTCATTCCTTTTACGTTCTTAACTTCAGACGCAAGCTTTTCTTGATTGCATTGTTTCAACAGTTCCCCCGCTCTTTTCTTTACCCGTTCCAAGTTAACCTCGGACCGACTGAAGCTCTTCCCTATCGCCAATGAAGCTTTCTTATTATACATGTCATTCGGCAAAACAACCAACATACCTTGTTTGTCAGCTTGTACAACTCGCAGGTTGTGGTCATACAAATATTTGGCCGTCCTACCGACGTTCGGTCTAGTCCTAGCAAGCACTGAAGATTTTGTCACCACGTTAACACAATCTGTCACACATCGGTCCTTTTCTTTTTCTTCTGCATGTCTAGCGATGTCCCTTGCAAGCGTCAGCTTGTCAACAGTGTCCAGTTGAGGTTGCACACAGAATTTTGGTCCTAATTTTAGGACCTCTTGCTGACGTTTATCCACCACGACGTCCCCTAGTATCTGAAGTTGACCTTGAGGAATCCTTTTCTTCTGTTTCTCCGGTAGATTTTGACGCGTGAAGATCCACAGCGATTCAGTCAGAATTGTCAATTGCTTGCACCATTCCCGGAAGGCTTTCACGTTGAATTGTCCGTGTGGCTTGGCCAGGCATGCCAGCTTTAGGCACTCTTTGAATTGCCTAGCCTGGTTCCAGCTCTCGGACCTCAGAATTTTACTTATTCTCTTCCAGTGCCCAGCCGTAGGTGGTAACCATCCTGAGACTGAATTTAAATCCAACCGTTCTTTGTTATTTATACGTTTAAACCAGGGCCCAACCACAAGAAGTCAAATATATTTGAAGAGTTGGTTTCACTTGTTTTTGTTCCATGAAAATGTGACCCCGAATTGACTCCGCCTCTTCCTAACCTCGGTACAAGCATTTTAAAGTAGCATCGGTAAATCCCCACACTTGAGCCTCCTTTACGTGGCAAAAAAAAATCTCGGAACTTGGCAAAAAACTCGTAGCACTTCTAGCCACACACACCCGCCGCTGCTGGAACAGCCTGATAGGTGGCTCCATAAATTTTCCCCTCTTTTTTTTTCAGAGTTCTCGCCGCAACGCCGTAAACCAATACAGCATATATCATACAGTTCTTTGCCGGCTACAACAATTATACTTATCAAATTTATTCGTGATATCATCACAAATGAAACACCGTGGTGTGCAGGTTAACACAAATGTTTTACGCAACAAGTTTCTTCTGTGAAAGTTCGATTCAGCAGAAATGTAGTACGTAAAATGCACAGGGGAAACAAATGAATGTGCACGTCCATGTACGCTGTAACTACGCTCGCTCACGCACTATCGTTCACGAAATCAAAAGGGGCAGCTTACTAGATATCAGACGATAGAAGTGCAGGCTTCCCCAGTTCATAACAATTTTTTTTTTGCTTTTCGCTACCTGTAAGAACCAAAGCAAAGTAAACATAACACGGTAACGGCATGCTCGGCATTGTTTACTCACCGTGCGGCTAGAATTCCATGTTTTCCTTGTTCTTCGCAGCTTCCGATATTCCTCTGCGACGAAAATACTACCCAGTACTCGTGATCACATTCTTTTCGCAGCAGTATAGGTGACAGAACAGGAAACACGGCTCGCAGAGACAATCAGCTGCTTTTCTCGCAACGGCCGTCTTAAGCGACTTGGATTGGATGCAAAAGCGACACTCATGTGGCTGCGACTCTTAAAATACGTTTGTTTTGCGTTTACTTCGCAATACGCTTCATTAACCTTAGCATCAGAAGCTCATAAAACAAATTTATTTTCATTTACGTACGATTGTTCTTTTGTCACACGCTCGCGGACGAAATAAAAGAGTTATACGGCCCCTTTGCGGCCCTCAGCCAAAAAGTCACTAAAGCCCATAAATTTTCCCCCTGAAAATAGCTAAAAAATACTAGGGATTTCTCCAGAATTCCTACGTAAAAAAAATCACAGCATATCCACGGAGTGAATGATGATGAATGGGCGAAGCTGCGGAGGTTCATCGGTAAACCGTGAATCTTCCGTGAATTCTGCCCAGTACATCATCACCGACGTGAGATCGGGCGCGTTTATACTAAAGGTTCGATGAGTTATGACGACTTGCAGCTCACTTTAATTTTACATATACGCTGTGAATTTTCATTGTTTAGAAAACCATTGCTTTGAAAAACATCTGGCGTCTTTCGTTAAGCAGCTGGCGTCTTTTCGTTTTGCTTTAGAAACATCTGACGTTCTTTCGTTTTGCTTTTAGAAAACATCTGGCGTCTTTCGTTGGTTTATTTCATCAATCAACGGCGTTTTGAACAAAATTTTTATTGTTTAATCACGCACAGGAGAAATCTCACCAGGCACTACCTTGGAGGTAAACAATGGCTGTTAATGGGAATGAGAGACAGAAGAAGTCGGCTTTTAACTAACACTTACACTTCTACTTCTACTAACGTTTCCTACTGGAACATGCCAATGGCTGCTAATGGGGAATGAGAGACAGAAGAATTCGGCTTTTAGTTAACGCACACGCTGCGAATTTTTTATTGTTCAACAACGCACAGGAAAAATCTCCCACCGGCACCACCTTGGAGGTCAAGATCTGGTACTAGCGTTACGACTGGTTACGCACTACTACGACTACGAGGGACGAACGGGTGCCGCCTTAAGGAGCTTCGCCCCTAAGAACGCTAACTGCCGCACTTGCCTTGCTCGACAAACTATGAGCGGCTACGAGCGCTTTTCATTGGCCAAATTCGAAAAACGTCGCGGCTTCCGGCATGGGCGACGCCTCAAGCGTGACCTAACAGGGAAAACGGAAATCGGAACACGGAATAAAAGCACCTTATACGGCCGTAGATATGTTGATAATGTTGTAAGCTAGATTTAAGGCCTGCGACGGAAGCAGTCCGTTTGGAAGCAGTATCGCAAAAAGGAGGTATCCGTGTATGCTTCCTTTGTGCAGTTTTTCCTTTGGTGTAACAACATATAGTGAAACGAAAACACACGTACAGCAGCACTCAAATTTTCCATTAGGAACACGTTGTTTATATTTCCTTTATTAACAACTTGCAGGCACTTCCTTCTATACGGAAACTTTAAAGGCATTGTATAACAGGTGCAAAAGGGTACGCAGTAGTATTCCATATTGCTGAAATTAAAGAGAAGATCACAGGACCTCACAGCATTTTCTCTAACAACAACAACAGCAAAAGACAGCACTGACAGTTTCAGTTATATAGCCGTAAGTAGTCTGCCACTTCAATTAATAAATCACTGCTATTGAATCAAACATTCATTTCCACTTCCACGCCAAAATTTTGTCTTTACGCAGAACGCCAGCGTCACAAGCATGCAAGATAAAAAATTGGCCGCGTATCTGCGTGCTTCGCTGCAAATGTCGTGTAAAGACGATAGAAGAGGCGCTGTGTGAGATATGGACGCCATCTGGCAATACGTCGGGAAACATGAGTGCTGTGTTGCGTGCTGGTAGTCCCGGCGCAGCAGCAGGCGAAGACCGGCGGTGACCAACGCGACCGGTGGGGACGCCAGCCAGCCCGAACACGCGGTTTGGCGCAAAGCGCTGAAGCAGAAGAAACGTCCGCACTCAACGAGTACTCTCCACACACTCTTTTATTTACACGTCGCCTGGGTAAAACAGGAATGCCAGAGCGGCGCCCACAACCGGCAGCCTGAAGGCCGCCCACAACGCTGCTTTTTCATTTTTTAAATATTTTTTTTCACCTTCTTGGCCTTCTCAAATCTAAAGTTTTTCAACATCAACCCATGGCATTCGTACAGTGTAATACAGAACCGAAACCGAAACACAACAATGAGCTCGTGTGGAGGGCACGGAGGAAGGCAAATTTCAGCGCAGCTTGAGAAACTTGGGTCCTTAAAATTACGTATGTATGCATTTTCTATTAAAGGAACACGCCATCTGATACTTACCTAATGATGTTGCACCTCAGATATGCATGATATTTACTTTTTGATCGACAACGTTCACAAGTATGAACAGCCGTACCAGTTCAAGAAGGCTGGCCCTTGGGCAAGTGGTTCAACTTTGGCTGAGTGGTTGAATCGAGGGACGTGCCGACAAACAGAAACACAGACCAAAATTTCTCCGTTTAAGCATCCCAAGAAAGACTATCGTCTTTAAAAAATCACAGCATATCCACGGAGTGAGTGATGATGAGTGGGCGAAGCTACGGAGGTTCATCGGTAAACCGTGAATATTCCGTGAATTCTGCCCAGTACATCATCACCGACGTGAGATCGGGCGCGTTTATACTAAAAGGTTCGATGAGAGTTATGACGACTTGCAGCTCACTTTAATTTTACATGTACGCTGTGAATTTTCATTGTTTAATCACGCACAGGAGAAATCGCACACACGCACTACCTTGGAGGTCAAAATCCAGTGCCTATATATACGGGGTGGTCAGTGAACGGTTGTGCAGCGCGAGCGGTCGGTTTTTAACACGAAAGTGTTTTATGCCGGGGTCCACCAAGACTTCAGTGACGTATTTCCGTCACGGAAATGACGTAGAAAAAATGTACACGATCAGATGGCAAAGAAAAAAAGGTCCGTCAACGCGCATCGAACCCACGACCGCTCGGTCCGCAACAACAGATGTCGGGCACGGCAGCCACTGCGCCACGGTCACAGACTCCATAGGCTTTACAAACGCGCCTTTTATATCTACCACTCTCTCCGTCGGCGGAGTAGTGTTGCTCTCTGGGAGTGGTAAAGTAAAGGAGTTCGTCATTACTGCGGCCTTCGCGATTAGCACCTCCAACACGTTACACGTCCGTCCTATTCGGCCCGTTTTCAATAGTTCGATTTTGTCAATGCCTTAACACACCGCGAGGGGGCGACATTAGCGCGAGCGTCGTAAAAGCGTCTGCCTCACTCATTGCATCACGCTAATCCAACCCAAAAATAGCTCTGCGACGCGCGCCTGCCTCACCTGGCTGTAACACCGCGTTCCCCGCTCACGTGCTCACCCCGAGAACAATCGCGGCCGGGCTACCGGGGCGGCACGACGCGCTTTGCGTTTCCCTCTAGTCCGGCCGTGGTGTTCAATCACATTGTAACGTGCCGCGGGATGGCGACCAAGTTCTGCGTCCAATATGCGACGCTCCTCTGGCTATCACACCTCGTTCTCTGATTACGCTTTCACCGTTAACTACTACAGCTACCACAAGGGTTTGTTTAATCATTTAGCATGGACATTAGTCGTCAGGATGGAGACGTACCACCAATCATCAAAGTGGGTACATCCACGTTAAACGGTGCTATAGACGATTTTCCGCAACGGCGCACGGGCGCTGCCATGTTTGATCACGTGATCGTAACTGGCCTTCCCCCAGCCATTTGCCCCAGCCAACGCCTCCTCTAGAAACATGCCTGCGGCGTCGCTGGCTATCCCATTGTAGCCGTCCTGCCTTGAGTTGTAGTCGCTTATCGAGAGATGGCGCCACGTTCTCCCCTATTGTTTTCAATGGGGCTGACGTTGTGTGACGTCGAGGGGTGTAATGTGCGCATGCGCGAATGTGTGTTGCAAGCGGCCACCGCCAGGATAGCCAGCTACTGCCCTCATTAGAAACGGTGAAGGAGGGAAAGGGTAGGCAGGAGGTTTTTGGCTCACGCGGCAGGCATCTTTCTAGAGGAGGCGTTGCCCCAGCCAACGCATTGGGCCAGCGAAGCGGCCGTGGCCGTACCACACAAGCTGGTTGCAGAAGGGTGTAAGCAAGTCACATGCTTGCGCAGCAAAACATAGTTCTACATGCAATCGCCTCAAAGTTGAAAACTTTGAGACATTTGCATTTGTTTGGTACTACCACGTCACAACGATAAGCGATATGCTTAATCTACTTCGCATTTTTGGTGTATGCTTTTTATTGTTGTGTTAGCAACCGCCAGTAGCTGGGGTTACAAACCAACATGGCAGCACCCATGCAGACGCGACAGCCCGCTTCGATTCGAAATCGCGCTTCCTACTCGCCCACTGTCCTCACAGCAATAAATAAATGGCAAAATCGGCCATCGCTCTGTGTCAGCTCACGCTGAAGAAAAAGCGTCAGGTATGCTTTGTCTTTATTATTGCGATCAGCTGTGTTTATTTGGCCATGCCTGCTAAGCCTTGTCTCCGACAATATGAGAATGATTCTTGGAAACACTGGAAAATACCGACGAGTACACTGCTCTCGAAGCTTCAGGACGCGAATATAAAGCAAATAAATGCGTAGGTTCTGAACTTACGGGCCACACAGCGCAGGACGACGACGTGATAAATTCGAGGCGGAAGGAAACTGCATCCACAGGTGCCGCCATGTTTACTTTTCCGGAGCTGCCGTCTGCTCGCTTTAACTCGCGTGCGCGCAGACGCTATGGGAACGCCGAGCAGACGACGCGACGCGGATGGAGACATATTGAGCAGCGCTGCCAAAGGCCGCGGCAGGGGGATGGCCATGGAGACGGCCACGGTGCGGTGGCGCCATCTAATTTTGATTGAACAAACCAGCAGCGGAAAATCGTCTATAGCTGCGAGATATCAATATACATTTTGCAAACTCTCTTATATCAATGTACAGTAAAGATTCAGTTACTTCTGTAAGGGCGCGCTTTACTTTCGTGTTATTCCGATTCCTATGATGGAGGGATCAACCATGTTTTTTCAATCAAGACGCTGCCGCGACACTGCCTCGCGACGCTGCCTGCGTCGGCGCCGCTGCGCCGCGAGGCAAGATAGGGGGGGGGGGGACCGTAGGAGCGGAAAAACAGGGGGAAGCGTAGGAGAGGAGAGGGCGATACATATCACGTACTGTCGCAGCGCATTGTCTTTAGGGAGCCTTCATGTGTGCACGCCCCCTCCGTTTTAGGGGCGAAGCTCCTTAAGGCGGCACCCGTTCGTTCCCTCGTACTCGTCGTCGTCGTCGTAGTAGTAGTAGTCGTAGTCCGTAACAAGTCTTACGCTTTAACCTCCAAGGTGGTGCCGGTGGGAGATTTTTCCTGTGCGTTGTTGAACAATAAAAAATTCGCAGCGTGCGCGTTAACTAAAAGCCGAATTCTTCTGTCTCTCATTCCCCATTAGCAGCCATTGGCATGTTCCAGTAGGAAACGTTAGGAGAAGTAGAAGTGTAAGTGTTAGCTAAAAGCCGACTTCTTCTGTCTCTCATTCCCATTAGCAGCCATTGTTTACCTCCAAGGTAGTGCCTGGTGAGATTTCTCCTGTGCGTGATTAAACAATAAAAATTTTGTTCAAAACGCCGTTGATTGATGAAATAAACCAACGAAAGACGCCAGATAGTTTTGTAAAAGCGAAACGAAAGAACGCCAGATGTTTCTAAAGCAAAACGAAAAGACGCCAGCTGCTTAACGAAAGACGCCAGATTTTTCTAAAGCAATGGTTTTCTAAACAATGAAAATTCACAGCGTACATGTAAAATTAAAGTGAGCTGCAAGTCGTCATAACTCATCGAACCTTTAGTATAAACGCGCCCGATCTCACGTCGGTGATGATGTACTGGGCAGACTTCACGGAAGATTCACGGTTTACCGATGAACTTCCGCAGCTTCGCCCACTCATCATCATTCACTCCGTGGATATGCTGTGATTTTTTTTAAGACTGGTTACACACTACTACGACGGGGACGAACGGGTGCCGCTAAAGGAGCTTCGTCCCTAAAAAAAATTACACCATTTCCCGCTAAAGGGGACCCCGAGGCGATGCGAAGCCGGAGCACTTGCACGATCGCGTTCCGTTGGCGTTCGTTGGGCATGCTACGGACCTCGCGTCGTGGAACGCGAAGAGGAACGCTACGCGCGTCTTGTGTTCCCTCTAGCCTGGCCGTTAATTCTCACAGGGCGAGAGGGGAACGCGTTCGACAGGCGTGCGAGAGGGGGGAGCGTAGGAGAGGAGAGAGAGGGGGAGGGGACGCGCATGCGCGGGTGCTCATCGCGGCGTTGCGCAGGAGAGAATTTCGGCATGTCCAGCCCGCGTTTCAGAGGGGTGAGGGGAGTGGAGAGGGGAAGCGGAGAGGGGGAAGGGAGGGAGGAAGTGGAGAGGGGATGGGAGAGGGTTTGTTGAGAGGGGAGAGGACAGGAGGAACGGTGAGGGGGAGTGGAGAGAAGGTGTGTGGAGAGGAGGTGTGTGGAGAGGGTATGCGCATGCGCCGTAAGGGTGGTCACGCCGCACACCACCACTAGCCACCATACCACCACCACCGCCACCACCACCACCACCGGATTGAACTCCGCCGTAAGATATTTCGCATCTAAAAAACGCGCAAACGTTGCAGCATGGGCGCGTTACGAAGAAATGAGGTCGAGCGCACGCTGGAGGGGAACGCTAACTGAGCCGACCAAACTCGGACTCGGCATCAGCAATCGCCATGCTCTCTCCTCGCGATGTCGCCGGCGCCATCAAGTCTGGCGCGAAAGCCGCGCTCGCATAGCTCACAATGCTTCGCACTCGCCCACGAAGTTTCCCCAGTTTCCCTTTCCAACTACCTCCCGTCGCGCCGCAGGAGACAGGGAGGAGGTTGCAGGCGGTCGCCATACGTCTAGACCGTGGTCTAGACTGAAAGTCGCCGGTTCTGCGACGACCACAGACTGGTTACAGGCGCGTTTTGTTCGTTTATGATGGATTGATTGATTTGGATGCAGTCGAGAGCACAGTAAATGAACACGACACTGATATTGCCATTGTGCTACCAAAATGTAAGCAAAATCCGGATGACCAAAAAGGAGGCGATGACAACTCAGGCACTTTCACTGTGAAGGACGTGTTGAGTAAATGTAGGTCGGCTAATCGAAGCCTTCAACAATATGCCGGCAAAACTACTTATCATCTTACTTCAGTGACATCACCAGGGCACTCAGTTATCTAGAGCGTAACCGTGCTTCGGTTGACTAACGCATAAATATCCGTACGCGATCTAATAGTAAAACGATGTGTCACAATAGGAGGGCAATATGATTCAACGACGAAAATTAGCCCAGTTTTCACCCATACACGTCTCCAGAAAGTAAGAATGCTAGAATGCTTCTGTATATTTCTCAAATCCAGATATTTCGCGCCGAGACAACACGGGCCGTAATGAAAAAAAATCACGCCATCTCCCGCTAAAAGGGGCCACGAGGCGATGCGAAGTAGCGTTTCGGCATGTCGAGCCCGCGTTTCAGAGGGGGAGGGGAGAGGGGTATAGGAGAGGGAGTTGAGAGGGAGGGGGGAGAGGGGGAAATGAAAGAGGTGGGCGGGTGGGTGGGGAGGGAGAGGGGGAAAGGGAGTGGAGGTAAGTGTGGAGAGGGTTTGCGCACGCGCAGTAAGGATGGTCACGCCGCACGCCACCGGTTTCAACTCCGCCATAAGATGCTTCTCATCTAAAACATTTTAAAGAGTTGAAACAAGAGTTTCGCGAAATGCGGACTTCCCTTGAGAGAGAGCTGCGTAAGGAAATACGTGAAATGAAAACAAGTCTAGACTTCTTTAATAAGCAGTTTGAAGAAATGTCGGCTCTCTGCTCGCGGCTTGAAAAAGAAAACAGTGAGCTAAATGCTCAAAATGATGTTCTCAAGACTGATTGCACCCAACTGAAGCAGCTCGTTCTCAACAATGAACGTAGGACTACCGCCCTAGAACAATATTCGCGAAATCGAAATATTGAAGTGAAAAATGTTCCTTTCGCGGAAGGTGAACAGTTGACCAGGGTCGTTCAGAATATTGGTGAAGCTGTCGGCGAATGCGTGAAGGGAGATCACATAGAAATCGGCCATCGGTTGACTGCTAAGGATGCATCTTGCCCTCATATTGTTGTGCAGTTCAACAACTGGTCTAAGCGAGACGCAGTTCTGGAAAAGGCAAGGAAGTTGCGCTTAACGACAGCTGATATTGGTAGCTCAGGAAATACATTTGTCTACGTCAATGAGCACTTATGCCCACAGTTAAAAAGCTGCTGGGACAAACTATTGCGCGCAAGGAGGAAGCCCAGTGGCGATTTGCCTGGACGAAAGGCGGCAAAATGTTTGCGCGAGAAGATCAGAATCGAGAGTACTTCGGATGACAACTGAGAGCGATCAGGAAAAGATCGTTCAAACTTGTTGAGCTTCATCTTTAGCAACAAAAAAAAGCTAGAAGAAAAACAGGGCAAAATCAGAATGACTGCAGATTGCTTAACGCCGTACGAGCTGAGTCTATTGGTATCTGGTAAAAAACCACCACATTTCCTTGCTTCATATAAATGCGAAATCAAATCAGCCTAACAAAACAACCTTCTTGGGTTTGTTGTCGACAACGGCGTACTAAAACCAAACCCAGATGAACAGCAGGCAATTGCAGATTACCCCCCCCCCCCCACCCCCAGCCCAGAATACTGAGAGCTTGCAAAGGTTTCTCGGAATGGTTGCTTTTATCGTGACTTCATTTGGCAGTGCGCAAACATCTCCCGACCACTAACTGAGTTGCTGAAGAAAGGTGCGAAATGGCTCTGGAGCGGTGAGCAACAAGCAGCTTTCGACACGCTTCTGAAAGCGATCACCAGTAACGCCTTCCTTCAGCTGCCAGATCTTTACAAACCTTTTGTGTTACAGACAGACGCCAGCGATTAAGGACTTGGGGCAGTACTTTTGCAGGAATGCGCAGGCACTCTGAGGCCCATTGCCTTCGCAAGCCATACTCTGACCAGGGCGGAACGCAACCACACGGTAACAGCAAGAGTGCCTGACTATCATTTTCGCATTAAAGAAGTCTGACATGTTTTTGGACGGGGCTCACTTTGTCATTCAAACTGATCATCAAGCGCTCTCTTGGCTGAAACGATTGTCTAATCCCTCGGTTCGATTGGCCCGATGGGCGCTTACCTTGCAGGGCTACGAATATGTCATTGAGTATAAGAAGGGTAGCAGTAACACAAGGGCTGACGTAGTTTCACGTGCACCTTTGTCTATTGAACCCCAGGTCGAGCCGGAAACAGTGTGTGCGGTTTACGACACCAGCTGTGACAATGCAGTCACGTTGGGGTACTTTGGTGAGTAAACAGGGGCTCCTTGCAGCACAGCAGGGCGATGGCCTTTGTCGCAAGGTGTCAGAAAAGCTAGCGGCCCGTGATCGAACTGACACCGGAAGCGACGAGGAGACTGACTGCTACCTGCTCGGAGAAGGAGGCCTCTTGTTCCGGTACTTTCCTCAGGTTGACAATGGTAGTATGGAGTTGTCATTCCTCGGAAACTTCGCAAATTGTTCATAAAGTACTACCATGACAGTGCTTTAGCTGGTCACTCTTCAGGGCAGAAGACGTACGAGAAGCTGTGTCGTACGGTAACCTGTCCAGGGTTGAAACAGGATGTATTACGCTACGCGCATTCCTGTTCAGTTTGTCAAAAGGCGAAACCAGGGGTTTACCGTTAGCAACAATGCAGTCAGATGAGAGTACATCGCCATGGCAGATTGTTGCATGTGACGTAATCGGCCCGTTTTCCATGAGTCCGCGGCGAAACCAGTATCTGCTTGTTGTGACTGACCATTTCACGAAATGGGTTGAATTGTTTCCTTTGCGCAAGCTCAATTCGCAGAAAGTATGGGACTGCCTTCTCGAAACCTTCACAGGGTTCGGATTCCCTGCCCAGCTGATCACGGACAATGCGACGTACTTCACCAGCAAGGTGTTCACGGATTCCTGTGACGCCTTGGGAATTCGTCACAAGCGCAAGCCAACATCACGGAACGGGTAAACAGAAATCTGAAATCTATGCTTGTCGCGCATACTGAGCGTCATAAAGACTGAGATAGAAACGGGCAGAAATAGAGTTCGCAACTAGGACGACAGTTAATCGCTCAACAGGTTTCGCTCCTGCTCAACTTAACCTGGGCAAAGAATTGAGCTTTCCGCAGGACAGTGCTTTGACATGTGCAACCGCTTCTTCAAGGCCTTATTCAAAGTTTGCAGGGGACCTGAGACAGAGGCTGACCGACGCGGTGCAACAAGTCAGACAGCACCTAAATGTGTCCCGAATGGAACAGGCAGGACAGTGTGACAAGCGTCGACAAAACGTTAGCTTTGAGGTTGGGGACTTGGTGTTGAAGCGGACACACCCGCTCAGCGACGCCTCGAAAGGTTTTGCCGCTTCCTAAGCAAGCAGGTGGGACAGACCGTATAGAGTCACCCAGAAATCCTGCGCGCTGCCCAGGGGAGAGGTGCCTTGGCTGCCAGGAAGGACGGATGCTGCCACCCGCGCTGGCCGATTGCTGCTGCCGCAGATGATGGTCGCCGCCTCGTCGTCTCTTGTCCCTAGACCGATCCCGCCGTATGCAGCGCAGAGGTAAATAAATTATTGTTGTTTCTTGTGAGTTGAAACTTCCGTTGTCCTTGCTTTAACAACGGGCGGGACGCACCAAGCCCAGTACCCACAACGTCTAACGTGTTTCGACGGTCTTTGCGATCGTCAGGTGCCAACATACGCCGACGTTGTGCCGCTCTCTGCATCTACCACCGTCACTGCGCCTACACGCCGATGCGTCTACAGGGTGATGATACCGCGCAGCGACCTCCTCGACCCATCTGTTACTAATGTGGCTACTGAGGACACGTCTCTCGGTTTTGCAGCAGGCGCCAACAGGACGAGCAACGTGGCTGCGCTCCCGAGGAACGCGCAGGCGTCCGCCCAACCACGAGGTACGAACGTACGACCTACCACTCTTCCTTTCGCCGTTCGCCCTCTCCTGCTTACAAGGTTTACATGCCTGGGAATTCTCGTGAATCTCGTCGCCGTTCAGTGTCGCCTCAGCGCCCCGCCTCCGAATTCTCGAACGCCCACTCAAAAATTCGGGAGATCCTACGCACCGTGGGAGTCGATGTTATGCGAAGCATGGGGCGGGAAGGTGACCGCGTCGTAATTTTTTTCACTGAGCGAAACCCGCGAAATGACGCTATAGATTTGTATAAATTTTATGAGCATACAAATATGTTGAAGAGCCGCATATGTGTTATATAACCAGCTGTTTACAGTTGGGTAACGCTGCCGATGGTAACGTGGGTATTACCAACACCAGAAGCGGTAAGCTGATATGTAGTGCTTATACTTGTCCCTTATGACGGTGAATGCACGCACGTTTCACGAACCCGTGTGCATGTGTGGAAGAGGTTCTTGACAGTTCTTGAACAAGGTCCGTGATCAGTGAGCACCAGCAGCTGGTCATGACTTGTTATCTGATCCGGTCGTGATAGCGGTGACGAGGGGTCCATGTGTAGAGAAGTATGAGGTATACTACAGCTGTCGGAAGTTGTAAATGTCTCGGTCAATTCGTCGACAAATTGTCTGTCGATATAGGCCGTCGAGGCTGGTAGGCCTGGATAGTGCTACGTAGGCCAACATCAGTGAATGGCGCTTGTCGTATTCATGGACTACCTGGGCGTATGTGGCCTACGTATCCTAGTCTACAAAGCGGCTATCAATCAGCCTGGCATCATCCTCGGTCAACATGAGGCCATCGCCCAGCCTCGTAAGAAATGAAGAGGACACTGCGTTGTTCTGCGGACGAAGTGCACTTTACGGTGCGATGATGTTAATATCGTACGTAACTTTCGTAATGTATTCCTCCGGGGTCGAGCAATGGTTCAATATAGCTTGCTGAGCCATAGGGTTACAAATTTCATGTTTATAAAGCTGCTATGAAAGCGGAGCCAACACTGGAACCACCGACGTTAGTCTGATATGACGCCTGTATTGTAGGAGTACACATCGTAGGCGGTATCATGGAATGTTTGTTCCGTTTTTGCAAAGTTAGATAGCCAGCACCACAACCACAAGTGACGTTGCACCGACATTACACCGACATAGGCTGTTTTTCCAAGCCAGTTTATAGACCTGGCGTGGCTCTGTGGTAGAATACCTGATTGTCACGCAGAACGCTTGGGTTCGATTCCTGCTGGGATCCTAATTATCATTGTTTCCATTCGTTGAGTCAACGCTGCCGATGTTGGTTTTGCTTAACGCTCTAGCATTTAAGTTACCAATGTCTGTTCTCGCCGTTCCTGGGTAGATATAAACTGTCAATCACCTGTGGCGCATACCCGTACACCGCGGCTCCTGGTAAACGGGTATGTGCCACACATGTCTGGAGGAGAGGTTTGACGACGCACGCGACAGGATTTTCACGTTATTCATGTCATGGCCCGACAGTCATATTCGTGAAGTCCTTTTACCCTCCCATGCCAATTTTGGTCTACACCAACATAAGGGGGCGATCATGGGAACAGCCAGACGTAGGCGGCTAGATAGATAGATAGATAGATACGTAGATAGAAACGCTCAAAGTGCCAAAGGTTCGCTAAGAAATGCTTCGCATTTAAAAAACACGGTTGATCCCTCCGTCATAGGAATCGGAATAACACGAAAGTAAAGCGTGCCCTTACAGAAGTAACTGAATGCTTACTGTACATTGATATAAGAGAGTTTGCACAATGTATACTGATGTCTGGCAGCTAATGGCGCCGTTTAACGTGTATGCACCCACTTTGATGACTGGTGGTACATCTCCATCTCGACGACTAACGCCCATGTTAAATGATTAAACAAACCCTTGTGGTAGCTGTAGTAGTTAACGTTGAAAGCGTAATCAGAGACCGAGGTGTGATAGCCAGAAGAGCGTCGCATATTGGACGCAAAGCTTCTTCGCCATCCCGCGGCGTGTTAAAATGTGATTTAACACCACGGTGTAAGAAAAATAATTTAGGTGTGGACACTCTCCGCCCGCCGCGAAGGAGAGCGCGTCCAGATAATGTTCGCCTTTAATACAATACACCGGCCGCAGTTTCGTGGGGGGCGCTGCGACATGGGGGCTTAAGAAACCTATTGCGACGAGGCGAACGCGCGTTTTTCTTCATTTTTTTTCACCTCATTGCATTTTTTAAAACCGTGCACGCGGAGGAGGATAGAGCAACTGAACGGCGAGTTTTCATACGGCCACGGTGTAAACGGCGCACCCGACGCACATAACGTCCCTAACAGCGTTGCGTACGTAAAAGCGCGGCGTCTTGCTTAGAGCGCGTGAGCAGTCTTTCTGCTCGCTGACTTCTCACGTGCGCAACGCCGTTACGCACGCTACGCACGCAGCTCGTCTTCTATAGTACATGCGCCGGCCGCGGTTGCGTGGGAGGCGCTGCGACATGGGGGCCGAGAGGAGGAAAGAGGCGAACATTATGTGGACGCGCCGTCGGGCGGAGTGTCCACACCTAAATTATTTTTCTTACACCGTGTTTAACACCCACGGCCGGACTAGAGGGAAACGCAAAGCGCGTCGTGTCGCCCCGGTAGCCCAGCCGCGATTTTTACCGGGCAAGCGCGACAACGGGGAACGCGGTGTTACAGCCAGATGAGGCAGGCGCGCGTCGCATAGCGTGATGCTGAGCGAGGCCGACGCTATTACGACGCTTGGGCAAAGGTCGCCACGTCGCGGTGTGTCAAGGCATTGACAAAATTCAACTTCTATTGAAAACGCGCCGAATGGAACGGACGCGTAACGCGTTGCAGGTACTAGTCGCGGAGGCCACAGCAATGACGAATTACTTTACCTTACCACTCCCAGATGTCAACACCACCCAGCCGACCGGGAGAGTGGTAGATATAAAAGGCGCGTTCGTAAAGCCTCCAGAAACTGTGACCGTGGCGTAGTGAATAGCGTGCCCGGCATCTGTTGCTGGGGATCGTGCGGTCGCGGGTTCGATGCCCGTTGACGGTACCTTTTTAAAGATGATAGTCTTTCTTGGGATACTTCAACGGAGAAATTTTGGTCTGTCTTTCTGTTTGTCGGCACGTCACTCGATTCAGCCATTCGGCCAAAGTTGAACCACTTGCCCACGGGCCAGCCATCTTGAACGGCTGACTAGGTTCATACTTGTGTACATTGTCGATCAAAAAGCAAACATTGCGCATATCTGAAGCGCAACATCACTAGGTAAATATTAGGTGGTGTGTTCCTTGAATAGAAAATTCATTCATACGTAATTTTAAAGACCCTAGTTTCTTAAGCTGAGCTGAAAATGCGACTGCGCTGAAAATTGTCTTCCTCCGTGCCCTCTGCACGAGCTCATTTCTGTGTTTCGGTTTCGGTTCTGTATTGCACTGTATGAATGCCATGGGGCGCCGCTCTGGCATTCCTGTTTTACCCAGGCGACGTGTAAATAAAAGAAAGTGTGGAGAGTACTCGTTGAGTGCGGACGTTTCTTTTGCTTCAGCGCTTCGCGCCAAACCGCGTGTTCAGGCTGGCTGGCGTCCCCGCCGGTCGCGTTGGTCACCGCCGGTCTTCGGGTGCTGCTGCGCCGGGACTACCAGCCCGCAACACAGCACTCATGTTTCCCGACGTATTGCCAGATGGCGTCCATTTCTCACGCAGCGCCTCTTCTATCGTCTTTAGACGACATTTGCAGCGAAGCACGCAGGTTCGCGGCCAGTTTTTTTCTTTGCCATCTGATTGTGTATATTTTTTCGACGTCATTTCTGTGACGGAAATACGTCACTGAAGTCTTGGTGGACCCCGGCATAAAACACTTTCGTGTTAAAAAAAGTAACACTACCAGAGACGAATTCATACCTCCTACAATAATTTATATCAGGAAAATTCAGCAGTTGCCGTGCGTTTCTCCCTATATTGGACCAAAATAAATGCAGTAACAGAAAAAAAAATCACAGCATATCCACGGAGTGAATGATGATGAGTGGGCGAAGCTGCGGAGGTTCATCGGTAAACCGTGAATCTTCCGTGAATTCTGCCCAGTACACCATCACCGACGTGAGATCGGGCGCGTTTATACTAAAGGTTCGATGAGTTATGACGACTTGCAGCTCACTTTAATTTTACATGTACGCTGTGAATTTTCATTGTTTAGAAAACCATTGCTTTAAAAAAATCTGGCGTCTTTCGTTAAGCAGCTGGCGTCTTTTCGTTTTGCTTTAGAAACATCTGGCGTTCTTTCGTTTTGCTTTTACAAAACATCTGGCGTCTTTCGTTGGTTTATTTCACCAATCAACGGCGTTTTGAACAAAATTTTTATTGTTTAATCACGCACAGGAGAAATCTCACCAGGCACTACCTTGGAGGTAAACAATGGCTGCTAATGGGAATGAGAGACAGAAGAAGTCTGCTTTTAGCTAACACTTACACTTCTACTTCTACTAACGTTTCCTACTGGAACATGCCAATGGCTGATAATGGGGAATGAGAGACAGAAGAATTCGGCTTTTAGTTAACGCGCACGCTGCGAATTTTTTGTTGTTCAACAACGCACAGGAAAAATCTCCCACCGGCACCACCTTGGAGGTCAAAGCGTAAGACTTGTTACGGGCTACGACTACTACTACTACTACTACGACGACGACGACTACGAGGGACGAACGGGTGCCGCCTTAAGGAGCTTCGCCCCTAAAATTACTTGCCTTCAGTGCATCCAGAAGATCCTGGCGGCAATGCTTGCTCGTACGCAGAAATAATCACATCATATCCACGGAGTGAATGATGATGAGTGGGCGAAGCTGCGCAGGTTCATCGGTAAACCGTGAGTCTTCCGTGAATTCTGCCCAGTACATCATCACCGACGTGAGATCGGGCGCGTTTATACTAAAGGTTCGATGAGTTATGACGACTTGCAGCTCACTTTAATTTTACATGTACGCTGTGAATTTTCATTGTTTAGAAAACCATTGCTTTAGAAAACATCTCGCGTCTTTCGTTAAGCAGCTGGCGTCTTTTCGTTTTGCTTTGGAAACATCTGGCGTTCTTTCGTTTTGCTTTTAGAAAACATCTGGCGTCTTTCGTTGGTTTATTTCATCAATCAACGGCGTTTTGAACAAAATTTTTATTGTTTAATCACGCACAGGAGAAATCTCACCAGGCACTACCTTGGAGGTAAACAATTGCTGCTAATGGGAATGAGAGACAGAAGAAGTCGGCTTTTAGCTAACACTTACACTTCTACTTCTACTAACGTTTCCTACTGGAACATGCCAATGGCTGCGAATGGGGAATGAGAGACAGAAGAATTCGGCTTTTAGTTAACGCGCACGCTGCGAATTTTTTATTGTTCAACAACGCACAGGAAAAATCTCCCGCCGGCACCACCTTGGAGGTCAAGATCTGGTACTAGCGTTACGACTGGTTACGCACTACGACTACGACAACTACGAGGGACGAACGGGTGCCGCTTTAAAGAGCTTCGCCCCTAAAAAAAAAAGAAAGAAAAACATGCGCACGCTGTAATAACGCGCGCTCTGCTTTCTGCCGCGGTCCCCGCTGCCGCCGGAATCCTACTTTACGGATGAATGGATGGATGGATGCTATGAGCGTCCCCTTTAAAACGGGGCGGTGACATGTCTGCCACCAGGCTCGAAGAAAAAAAAAACTTCCTTGTTTCATGTTGGCCTAATACCTTATCTACATTGATTAAATTATGTTATTATACCAAAAAATATAAATTCACGGTCCATCTCTCTCCCTCTTAAGGCAGAGAGATGGACTCTGCCTCTTAAGGCAGAGAAATAAGGTGCACTCTGCCTCTTAAGGCAGAGTGACCTTATTTTTACCCCATTATTTATTTTTGTTCTTTATCTGTACTTTTCTAACCGTCTCTTACTTATTTCTATCGCGAACGTGTTCAGCTTTCTATTGTTGTCCCTAAAACCCAAGGCTTCATGTAGACTCGTGCCCACACGTGAATATCGCCACATTCAATCAGTACGTGTTCCATCGTTTCCTTAGTTCCCCCGCAGCATGTACATTGTTCTTCTTCGTTACTGAATCTCGCTTTATAACTACGCGTTCTAAGGCAGCCCGACCTTGCTTCAAACTGTAAAGCGCTTCCCCTTGAATTATAATAAAACCTTTCCCTCCTTATTTCGTTTTTTCCCTTTCGGTAGTTACTCAGAGCCGGCTTCTTTTCCATCGCTGCCATCCAATAAGTCCTCTCCGCCTCTCTGACCTTCCGCTTAATGCTCCTTGTTGCCATATCCCCCGCACTGCTAGCCGTATATTTACTGGTGAGCCTCCTACTTCCTTTAGATGCGAAGTATCTTAAAGGGCCCCTCACCAGGTTTGACAATTTTGAGCTAACGAGCGCAATGCATACACTGGGCGTTCATAATCACGTCTGCCAAAAGCTGCAACGCTACGCGCCGCGGAAATGGGTCAAATTTCAAGGTGAACGCTGCTTGCCCTTCCTCTCGCGGGCGCGCGCTTTAGAGAATGAGGGGATGACGTACATAAGAAAATGGCCCTACGTAGATGGTAGTGCTGTGACGTCGCTCCTCTACGTAGACGACTGTGCTCTGACGTCGCCAACAGTACCACGTGACACTGCGATAATTATTTGACACGAAATGTGTAGTTTGTGTAATTTGTTGCTTGAATAGATTAATAAAACTTGAGAGAAGTAATAAGACACACAGAGGGAATGTGTGCGTCTTTTCCATCTTTTTTTCGTGAATTGCAGCAAGATGCGGGGCTAATGTGCCTCCCTTTCTCGTGCGTTCGTGTCCCCGCGGTTAGCGCATCGAGCAGACGCCAGCTCTGGAAACGAAAGTGATGTTCTGGCGCGTTCGAGCACTCATTATTCTCATTTATTCTACCGCGTCCAAGTAAACGTTAATGCGGCACTGGCTCATGATACCGCCACTCTCGTGCCCGTACAAATGTCTCAACTTTCATGCCCGTCCCGCAGAAACAGGCAGTACACCACAGAGAACGCCGACAAAACGCCCACGGCCGCTACATAAAAAAAAAAAAGGTAGCGGCCGTGCAACGCCGTTCGCGTGCTCGGGCTGGCTCGGGCACGTCATGCGCACGTGGCCATGCATGCGCATGACGTGTTCATGCGTATGTGTCAAGTAAAGAGGGCAGGGAAGGAATTTGGCTTGCTAAGGCTACACGGGGCGAGTGGCAAGGGTTTGAAACTCGCCTCCTCGCCTCATGGTTTCGCGCCGCTACAAATTATTATTTTTCTCTGCTCGTAATGAACCGATTTGAAAAATTCTTGCGGCATACTGCTCTTCATTCGGCACACAACAAGTTCCAGCGTCTAACTAAAATTTGCTATGTGGCCTGGTGAGGGGCCCTTTAAGGCGGAGCTCAATCCGGTGGTGGTGGTGGTGGTGGTGTGCGGCGTGACCACCCTTACTGCGCATGCGCATACCCTCTCCACATACCTCCTCTCCACTTACCATCGCCCCTTCTCCTCTCCCATTCTCCTCTCCCATACCCCTCTCCACTTTCCCTCTCCTATACCCCTTTCCCCTCCCCCTTTCCACTCTTCCTCTGAAACGCGGGCTAGACATGCCGAAATTCTCTCCTGCGCAACGCCGCGATGAGCTCGAGCGCATGCGCGTCCCCTCCCCTTCTCCCTCCTCTCCTACGCTGCCCCCCTCTCGCCCGCCTGTCGACCGCGTTCCCCGCTCGCCCTGTGAGAATTAACGGCCAGGCTAGATGGAGGATACGACGCGCGTAGCGTCCCTCTTAGCGTTCCACGACGCGAGGTCGGTAGCATGCCCAACGAACGCCAACGGAACGCGATCGTGCAAGTGCTCCGGCTTCGCATCGCCTCATGGTCTCCTTTAGAGGGAGATGGTGTAATTTTTTTTTCTCCACTGCGTGTCAACGCTTTTTTCTATACAAATACCTGAAAACCTTCTCTGCCCATCTATTCTTCTTCATTTTCCTCAGCCGCTCTTCGAATCTCATTTTGCTTTGAGCTTCCCTCACTTCAAAGCCTGTCTATCCCATATCACCCTTTACAGCCTCATTTGTCGTCTTCCCGTGAGCGCCCAACGCGAGGTGGCCCACCGTCCTTTGATTTACATCCATTCCTGATTGTACCTCTGACTTCATACACACCACTGAGTTCCCAAATGTAAGCCCCGGGACCATCACACCCTTCCACAGCCCTCGAAGCACCTCGTACCTATTGTATCCCCATAAAGCTCTGTGTTTCATAATTGCAGCATTCCTCTTTCCCTTTGCTACCGATGCTTTCTATTGTACCTCCATATATCTGTCCCCCTCATTTACCCATACTCTGAGGTACTTGTACTCGCTTACCCTCGGTATTTTTTGGCCCTGTATAAAACCGCATGGTCTTCGTGATCATTGAATACCATCAATCCACATTTTGTTGCACTAAATCCTAGTCCTAGAGTCTCACATTCCCTTCCGCATATATCTGATCAGCATAAAATAGACCTGGAAGCTTCTGCTCAACCATCGTGCCGACATGTTCGTGTGACAAATTAAATCCAATGTTGCTACCTTCTAGCGCTTTTTCCATCGTCACCATGTACAGCATGAATAACAGCGGGGACAAAGGACATCCCTGTCTCAGTCCCTTGCTAATTTCAACGCTGTCCTTGCTACTTATTCCTTCCCATTCTATACAAACTGTATTTTCTCGGTACATTTCCCTCAAAAGCTGTATGCAGTCGTCACCTATGCCCACTTCTTTCAATATATCGCACAAAATTTCCCGATTAACGTTGTCATACGCCCCGGTAATATCTAGATAAGCTACGTATAATGGCCTGTTTTCTATTTTCGATATTTCTATACACTGGGTAAGAACAGATTATCGTCTAACCGCCTGTCGATTCGAAATCCATTCTGAAGTTCTCCTTTGTTCTACCCACGCTTCTATTTTCAATTTTACTGCCTGCATCGCCAACCTGTATAGCACCGATGTAATGGTTAGCGGTCTATACGAGCGAATGTTATCCTTTTCTCCCCTGCCTTTATATATTAAGCTCATTCTACTTTTTCGCCAACTGTCTGGTATTTCTTTCTCCTGTAAGCACTTTTCAGCAGTCCTTCTTTAGTGTTATGTCCGAGTTCGTTAATGAGGCTGACGGGAACCCCATCTAAGCCCGGAGTAGTGCGCTTAGGAATTTTTCCTTCGGCCTTCTTCCAATTGAAGTTCTCTAGTACTACATCTTCGTCGGTTGCACTCCTTTGCGTACTTTTACTCACCGGGGGAATCCCCTGGGCGACCTTTTTAAACGAATCGGCTGTTATCTTTCGGATGTAACCTAGCGCTTCATACCCTTCCAATTGATTTCCTCCTTCATCTACCATATGTTGTTGCATTGTGACAGACTTCCTACCCAGCGCTTTAGGTGGCTCCAAAATATCCTAGGCGCGGCCTTCTTCTTTTCGCGAATCTCTGTCATCCAGCGTTCACTTTCACCTTTAATTTTTGCCTAGACTAATTTCTGCACAATGGATTTTTGCTCTAAATATATTTCCCATATTTGGTTGACTTCGTCCTGTGGCCGCTTCTCCTTTTTTGCCTGTCTGTGCTCCCATGATGCCTCACGTCGCTTCTCTATCGCCTTCCTTTTCCTTTTGCAAGAACAAGCAGAACAGTAGTAGAGGTGCACAAATGTTTTTAGTTTAATAGAAGGCAGCTGTCAAATTTCAGAAGGGGCCAGCCCTCTTCAAGACACAAATATATGTCTGTTCTTATACATGTGCCAATACATCTTTGACTTATACAGTGTGTAAAATTTATATGTACAATTCATAAATAGCAATTCGTTTACTAATTGGGAGAAATTTTCATAACATAATTTTTATGACAATTATGTGGAAGTAGGTGCACACCCCATTTTGAGAGTGTCTCGATTGTTGGGAGGGAACGCAATAGACTGGAAAGAGAAATATGCGAAGCTTTCCACATCAGGAAGTTGGGCGCTGAATTATGTGTCAGTGAACATTCGGTGCTGATAACTGATAAAGAATTTCATTACCTTGAGAATCTGTAATATCCATGTAGCACACGTGTTAAGGTCCGGTTAAGATAAAGAAAGAGGGGGGTAGGGGTGCGTGCTAGATAGTATGTCGCTATGATGGTGCTTTTTGCGCATGCATGGTGGCGTCCTAGGAAAAACCGTTTTTTAATAAACTTCAGTTGTAAGTCCAGCGTTGTCCTGTGCGTTTCCTTTCTTGTGCTCGTGTTTGAAATTGCTGGAACCCTTCACCACTCATCATGTACCAACTGGCCCAGCAAACCACACTCCTAAACTGCTTTTCTTCTACATTGGGCTGCTTTCTACGTGTTTATTGTTCTACGGATCCCGCCAGCATATGTGTAAGCGCCATCGCATTCTCAACTTATGAGTCTTGATATTTTTCAAAATGTATCAAGGATGGTTTCCCGCCCGAAGACGTAAAAGGCTTGTTTGGTCTCCTGTTTGGTCGACAGGTCACTGGAAGAGAGTGTGCCGAATTCTGAAGTCAGAGCACTGGAGGCAAGTTAGACACTGGCATGACTGGCTCCGGGTTGTTTGTCTTCACGCAGGAATCGAGTTAGCTGGTGCGGCAAAATTGCGGCGATTGAGACGCCTGGCTGACACAGTCACTGAGGTGTACTGGAACGACATTCGCAAGAATTTTCCGAAGAAACGTAAAGAAAAACGCGAGACCGTGAGTGTTACGTACTTGCAAGGGGCTGCCTTACCAGCGGAAATTGATAGGCTTCTTAGCAAAGGCCCAAAATTCAGTCTGGTGCCGCGGGTTACAGGACCTCAACTTCTAGCGACCGTTCACCGGATAGCGGAAAAATCCCCAGTGGATGAAAAGGATCGCACCCGTTCAGAAGGAGTGGATTGTCTGTTGCGGTATCACGGGAACGAGGGTAGACGTGATAATGTCCTCAGACCAGTCGTTCAGCACTTCAACCGCCAGGCAGCTTGGTACAGTCCGACAAAGAAGGTGGGTTTGTCGTGCTTCCAAATGCTTTTTTGTACGAGAAAGCACGACTTGCTATTGAGAAGAACTTTCGACCAGCGGATGTGATGCCTAAAAAGGCTAAAGCTCAAGCTTTAAAACTACTCAAAAACCTGCAACTTGGGGGACTAGAGAAAGCCACCAGACAAAGTAAGGAAGATGTGCTCCGAGTGTTCTTCGCGGCTAAGACCCACAAGCCCGAAGTACCGCTTCGGGCTATTGTCACAGAAGGAAGTTCCTGGCAACTAGTGGTCAGCGGATTCTTGCAGCGTGCGTTGAAAAGCCTTGAATCTTTGGATCCGTTTGGCGTACTTGGCGTACAGAGCTCCCTGGAGGTCGTGGACTGCTTTAAGTCTAGTGGGATCTGTGCCAATGCCGCTCTGTCCATAGATATTGAGGACTTGTTTTATTCAATCCCACATGAGCACTTGTTTACAACTGTACGCGAACTTAGTGAAGAACGAGGGCAAATAGCCTTTATGAATTCATGAGCTCTGTCTCTTGATTTCTTTATGGAACTCCTCAAGTTTTACCTGTCAAATACTGTGGTGTCTTTTAACAATGATGCCTTTATTCAGAGAAGGGGTATCTGCATCCGGTCTAAGGTTGCTCCTATTTTGTGTCAAATTTTCTTATCCAAGTTTGACAGGATTCTAAATCAGAGGCTACATTGCGAACAAATCGTGAGAGTGTTCCGCTATGTCGATGATTTTTTAGTGCTTCTAAGCCTTCAAACAGACGACAGCCTAGAAGTAGCTGCAAAGAGTATTTTAATGTGTTTTGAAGATTCCTCCCGCGACCTTAAGTTCACTTATGAACTATGCCATGAGAATGCCATTAGGTTTCTCGATTTGGACATTCGGTTTCAGTGTGGAGAGCATGTGTGCTGGAGTTACTGTCCCAGGTCAACAAAAGCCCTTCTCCCGTACGAATCGTCCCATGCCAAATTGATAAAAAGAGGCATTGTTTCGTTGTGCTTCACGAATGCTCTTAACAAGAGTTGCACGCACACCATGCAAGAAAGTTTTGATGCCCAAAAGGCCAGGTTAACGTCAGCTGGCTACCCGAATTCATTACTAACAACCGTCGCTGAAACCTTGTTCAGCAAGATGACGAGGAAGAAGTCAGTGAAGCATGACGAGGGCATGGATTCCTCGAAAAGGAAAAAGGTTGAAGTGATGCCATACCTTCATGGCTTATCACACAACATTAAACCGGTGGCCACAAGAAACGGCATTGCTCTGATGTTTTCTGCGCCCAGAAAACTGTCCGGGCTGTGCAATAGTATCACAGGAGGGAACAGCGACTCAAGCAGGGGGTGTGGGAAAAAACACTCTGCCGTTTTCACAAAATGCATGACGTCTGTAGTGTATCAGATACCTCTCTCCTGCGGTCGCTCCTACGTGGGCCAGATGGGCCGTTGCATCAACGACCGCATGCGGGAACATCGCAACTTGCTACCAACCGGCACATGAGGGCACTTGCCCTTGCATTGCAAGAGGTGTGGATGCACACCCTATTTTGAGAGTGCCTCGATTGTGGGGAGGGAACGCAATAGACTGGAAAGAGAAATATGCGAAGCTTTCCACACCGGGAAGTTGGGCGCTGAATTATGTGTCAGTGAACCTTCGGTGCTGATAACTGATAAAGAATTTCATTACCTTGAGAATCTATAATTTCCATGTAGCACACGTGTTAAGTTCCGGTTAAGATAAAGAAAGAGGGGGGTAGGGGTGCGTGCTAGATAGTATGTTGATATGATGTTGCTTTTTTGCGCATGCGTGGTGGCTTCCTAGGGAAAACCGTTTTTTAATAAACTTCAGTTGTAAGTCCAGCGTTGTCCTGTGCGTTTCCTTTCTTGTGCTCGTGTTTGAAATTGCTGGAACCCTTCACCACTCAGCATGAACAGGGGTTATATGATTAAATTTCCCATATAAAAATATACAAAGCAGAAGAGTCAGGGCTTAAGTACAATATTGAGAACAGCAGTGCAAGAGTTGGTCACTGGGTTGGCCTGGAAAATGTGCAAATCCCTTTGAAATGGACCCCAAACTATGGTATTTTTTTACTTCTATGATACTGATGTGAGAACATTTTGTTTACTGATGTCAGAGTGGCACAAGCTATTAACAAAGCAGGCTCACTGGTCTTGAATAACTTCCACTTGAGAAGTTTATTATCGTTCAAGTTCCATGTTGCAGTGGCATACTTGAGGTGAAACAGTGAAGGTGCAAAAATTGCAATGCATTTTCAAAGCATGTACATTAGTTTTAACCCTTTGCGGTCCAAAACCTTTACCCACTTTCCGGCTCTAGCGGTCCGAAACTATTTCGCCAGTTTCTGGCGCCGCGAATAAAAACACAAGCTGTGGAAGAGAAACGCACAGGATATTTATTTTTGCTCCTGCATTCTGCAGGCAACTCTTTTAGTGATATTTGGGCAACGTATGATACCGCTCAAAGCATTCCCCTGTGTGCAGGCCAGGGTTATTACTGCAGGTTTCCACCGCCGCCGTCGTCGTCTTCGTCACTCACTTCTGTCGAATCACTGTCATCACTGTCTGGTGGAGGCACGTAATTCTCTTCCTCACTAAAGTCATCCTCGCTTTCGCTAAAAGCACCGCCGTAAAACGCACGCGGTGAAAACGTGGCCATGCTTCTCAGCGAACCGCGCGCGCGAGTGGGTACGCTCTAGGCCCCGTGCTGATCATAGTGCTGCACCCTAGTGTCAAAAAAGTAAAACCTCAACAAACAAAGCTCACTTATTCCTCAAGAGATGGCCCTTCATGTATACAAAAAATGCGCGCGACTCGCGGTGAGAAAACAGCAAAATTTAAACCATGAACACCCTTGTCGGGCGGGGCCCGACAGCGGACCGCTACGGCCGTGTTGCGTTGTCGGGCGCTGCCCGACAACGGACCGCAAAGGGTTAATGTTGCCGCTTTTACAAATTTATTCTTTGTTAATTCTAAGGAGAATTTTATTTAACATTTATGGTGAGTGACATATTTATTTTCTAGGCAGCAACTCTATCAACAATCATTCAGTTTTCTATGTTGACCTCGTAAAAGCCACAATAATATAGGGCTGAAATAAATTTGCAAAGCAAAATCACTTCATGTTTTTGAAGTAATGTTCTTAACTGCCAGGAGCATAAAAACAAAAATAGATCCATGACAGATACTCAGCATATACAAGAGGTAACAGCATCTCGCAAACAGCCTGGCAACAAAGTAGTCTCTCTCATATCATGCTCTATACACAAACATCCAGATCACTAATGTAAACAGTGTTCAGGGAAGATCACAGGAAATCTAAGAGTCAGAGAATACATCAAGTTGATCACATCAGTGTCAAAAAGTACTGCAGTGCGATGTTGCTGACCTGCATATGGTCTTAAAAGTTGTACTAAGGAATGTTTTCAGAAACTTTCATTAGTAACATTCAAAGATACCAGAGGAAGTAACAATCACTTCTTGTTAATGTTCAACAATTTATACACACGAAGTGAAGAACACGATCATCTTAAGTTGTAAATGTGGACTTGTAGCTAGTTGAAACCCTGCTGAATACTAAGTGCGACAAAATCTACTTCTATAGCTTACATGAGTGGTGGTTGTTAGTGTGCCGAATCCACCCTGACCCTGTTCCTTTGTCACATTTGTCAAGGTTCAACTTTGAAGCATTGCAGTAAGTCACCCAAGAAAGAAGTGAAGTGCACTGCTACGGGCATGGCCACAACTGAGGAAAATATTTTGACATGGTTGCGATGGTGAAGTTTGCAGAACACAAGCTCATAAAAATGAAAACTCTTCAATGGGCGAACTTGTGCCCATCAAAAGTCAAAGTACAAGCAATACGCCCTTTACACAGACAGCGGCGATCAGTCGTCGGCCGTCGATAATCTGATCAACCGTAAAGCGCCCCGGCATTTATACACGTGGCATCCAACAATCCAGCGTTATCGTTGGTCGACACCTTAGTTCCAGAATAAACTCTACTGTTTGAGTTGGCTGCACAGTTTAATCAGAACAATCTAAAATAATCGGCAATGTTCGACATGCCGGCATGGCATGCGCAAGGCAGTAGGTAAATGTGTAATGGGTCAGTTACATGAAACTCGCACTCTAGTGCATTCACACTTGTGGAGAAAAGGTATAGCAAGGCACCTTTAGAATTATTTTATAAAAAGCAAACTGTCAAGAAAAATTCAGTTCAATTCTTTTATGGGAAACGATTAGCAAGATTGCAAAAAAACTGCCTTCCATCACATTCAATCCAAAGGCATGGAGTTGCCTTACAGTCAACCTCTATGACCTTCTCAGCTGCCCACTTCTGAACACATGAAATGTGTGTTGTTCCAAAACAGAGAGAACTAACATAGCGCTTAGATACAAAGTAAGTTCTCTTTCTCTCATGGCAGCTCACTGACACGATATGCTGTATCTTATCATGTGTATTTTCTGCCAGTGGTACAGCTGTGCAGTTAGTTTTCTGAGGCCTTTGATATTGTTCACTGTGGAACACGCGCCCAGAGATGCGAACCCTGTCATATTCCTCAACAGGGCCTACGATTTGCTGGGGGACTTGTGCCTCAATTATTCTACAAAGAGACACACTGACAGCCATTGGTTTTCCCAAAAGGGCCAGCGACTCTTCGGTGGGCAAATCACAACTCAAAAAATGCTTAATTTGTTGACTTGCAGCTGCCTTGAGTGCACAGACTTTGCTGGCCATAAGTACTCTACTCATTACTTGATGAGGCACTCCCTTTGCGGAAGTAATCAGCTTCTCAATTTTGCCTAATCCTGCTTCAAAGACAAAGCAAGAATATGCCCAAAGTGGCCCTTGCATTTTAGCACTTTTTGCAAGGTGCAGCAATAAATGCACATTCGAAGTCATTTCCTTTTTGGAATAAAGGAATTGAACTTGAACGACAAATTGCACAAGACACTCTGTGCTATCACTGATGTCTTTGGCTGAGACAGTATCTCCAAGTAGGAGGTACACTGTTTTTACCAGCAAGCTGAAGTGTTTCTGGTACTAGGGTAGCTGTTTGGGCTTGTTGGTTTGGCATGACACAGCGATTTGTTTTTAGCTGAACTGGACAGAAACCTTAGTGGTCGCCTTCATGACTTTAGCATCACAAGAACGTTCCGGTATGTGGATGATTTTTTTAATTTTTCTTGATTGCAATTCTGGCGGTTTCGAGACGCTAGCAACTAGCGCACTTACCTTTTTTCGTCATGGATTATCACCCCTAGTTTTAACTCATGAGTTACCTTCTAACAGAAGCTTACGCTTTCTTGACATCAATCTTTTATTATGCGACCAACGTGTTTACTGGAAATTTGAGCCGCGCGCGAACAAACCGTTGCTCCCGTATGCCTCGGCACACTCAAAGCTGGTAAAAAGGGGTATTGCGAAGTTATGTCTGTCCAATGCTTTGCGTAGGTCTTCCCCCGAGCTCATGAGTGACAGTTTCTATGAGCAGGTTCTTCGCCTCAGGGATGCGGGGTATCCCTCGCATGTACTCGTTAGCGTTGCCGAAGGCCTTCTGAACCATATGGCACCGAAAAGAACCATTTCTCCGCCTTCCAAAAGTAAAGTAGCAGTTATTCCGTACATTCACGGTTTTTCACACCGTCTAAAACGTATCGGTGAACGTGCAAGCGTTAGAGTTGTTTTTTCTGCGCCAGATAAACTGCGATCTTTGTGCAGATTGACTAGCGTGTGTGCCCCCAAGAATAGCGAGTGTGATAAGAAGCATAAAACTTCTTTCGTTGACTGCGCAAAAGGCACAGTTTATAAACTGCCTTTGACTTGTGGTAGCTACTATGTTGGCCAAAGTGGACGATGCCTTAATGATAGGCTCCGGGAGCATCGTTACAACGTATCCGAGATGAGAGGGGGGTTTTTAGATGCGCACTGTAGATCTTGCACTGTTATGACCACGTGTGACCCGTCTTACGACGAGTGTTCAGTTGTGAGCAGAAATAGAAATCGGCTAACCCGCGAGATCATTGAGGCGGAGTTAATTGATAGATTAGGTGACGCATGTGTATCACAACCGTCTATTGCTCTTTCTAGGAAAGAGTTATGTTTCTTGCGTCGGGAGATGAATTTTGTGCCGACAGCGCACACGTGATGTGTCACGGCTTTGAGCTATATATGTGGTTGCTTGGTTCCGAATAAAATGCTGTTGTAAGTCAGCGCTCGTGTGTGTCAAGCCTCTTCTCTGTCTTCGTCTTTTTTTGCGCTTTCAACCTGTGTTTCTGGTACTTGCCAGGCAACATTCCATCAACACAACCACAACTCCATGAACTGGCGTGTCACGCCGAGCAAAACATCATGCATGTAATCGGGTGTGAAGTGCCACACAATGTCAAACCCGACCAAATTAATTAATGGGGACGGCCCCCTCACTCCCCGAACATTCACTCCAGTTCTCTTCGTTTCATCCATGTCTTGAGTCATCCTTTCTTTAGCCATGTCGGGCGGAGCATCAGCGCTTACGGGGTACTTCACTGTTCCTGCCAAATAAATATGACAGAAACAAATTAAGCACAAAACTGAAGAGGGTTGGCAAAAAACCTTTGCTGCATTGAATAGTAGATATTTTAACTGGTATTAGTATTCCTGCATATGTGAGGAACTCCCAACCGCTGCAATAATGCATGCAGATGTGAAGTAAGTTTTCAAAAAGTTCGTACAAGTAAAACAAGAAGGCTGGCATGTCATGAATGCACATTGGCCGTTACTGTGGAGCAATTACTTTGCAAAAAGAATGCAGTGTCCAAATTGCAGTGGCAAAAGTGTGATGGTGAACTCGGCTCATCTGTGCACAGATTAAAATGTAGTCAGCCAGATATTTTTTTATACAAGTGAGTTTTCTTACCTTCAATGCGCTTGCCAGGGTGCAAACACCAGCCACACCAAAAGTATCCATTATACTGGACTGTGTTCTGCATCAGAGCCCTGGCTGGAGCGTCAGCCACAGCAGTGAAACAATAGACCTGTACAGTAAAAAAAAGAAAATAAAGTCTTTATGTAAAAATGGGTCAGTGTTACATTGGTTGTCAAACGGTGCACCTTCGATCACAATTGAGCCTGGACGGGATAAAATTTCTCGGTCCAGATTGCCTGCTTTGTGCAAGTTGCGGAATGGGGCCAATTGCGCTCCAGAATGTCAATCTGAACCGGACGCAATTGCGAATTCAAGTGGCTGTGTGACAGTGGTATTACACTCGACTCAAAACGCCTATGTGTTGACAATTGATCCTTTAAAAGCAGTACCATTATTTGTTATAGTGCAATTTAAGAATGGAAACACGGGTAAATTAGGCAACTCTCCTTAAAAGTTAGAAATATTTTGCATGTTGGTGAGTTTTCGACGTGTTATATAGCAGTCAAATTAGAATATAAGAATGGCATTTTCAAGAAGAAAAAAAGCAATTGTCACAACGAGTTTCTATTTTGACTTCTTTACACTGTTAAAAAATATTTTTTTTTCAGTTTTCGGTTATGGAATATTCTGAAGGGTGATAACGTGCTTTTACGTTTTCTAGAAGGAGATTACAAAAAGAAGAGTGACTAACTTTTGAGTGAAAGGTCTCTCCATCACATGTCCACTCAATCCCACTATGGACGAGCCAGTCCATTTGCTTGGCAAATGCCTCTAACACCAATGTCATATCTGGATGACTCTGTCCGTACCACAGCGTTGCAAACGTGGCATTTTTTGACCGCAATCCTGGCGGCAACTCATTAATTATAGTCTGGACGGGCCATATCGAGAACTTCGAAGAGTTGAACACAGGACTCCCATCCGAGTTTATCGTCAAGGTTATGTCCATAGGGCCAAGACAGGCATCCTTGCGTTGGTGCCGATACAAGCTTCCGTCTGTAACGTCTGTCATAGAGGCGGCCTCTGAACGATGCGACCTTCGAATAACGCGAACGCGTTATTCGAAGGTCGCAGGTTTCGGTCCCTGCCCGCGGCAAGTTATCTTTTCATCCCCTTTTCTTTCTCCACATTTACCTTCAATTTACTTCTAATAACATCCCCTATATATACTTTCTTGGCATTATTGTCTGTTAGTGCTCATTAATGTTGTGTATAACAAAGAAAAACGAGCCCTTAAAATTAACACTTCTTTGCTTCATTCATAGCGAGGGTCTCGTTCTGGCAGACTTGATGCTTTCAGGTGGTGTGTGAGGGATTATTGGTCAGTTGCCAGCTCGTAATAAGTTCACGTGCTAACAGGCAGAAAAAGTGTTCCACACTTGCCGTCATGGCTACTGGCGGCGCTGACTGACGCTCCCACGTTTAATGTAGATATATACCCTTTAAAGTGGACGGGGATGGCCGCCGCGGTAGCTCAGTTGGTAGAGCATCGAGCGCGTTATTCGAAGGTGGCAGGTTCGTTCCCTGCCCGCGGCAAGTTATCGTTTCGTCCACTTTTCTTTCTTCACATTTACCTTACATTTACTACTAATAACATCCCCTGTATATACTTCCTTGGCATTATTGTCTGTCAGTGCTCATTAATATTGTGTATAACGAAGCGTTTTTAGCGATTCTAGTTTAGTAATTGCGATTACTTTTTGGTTGTTTCTGTTAATTATATCGTAACGATGGAATGGATTTATTTACAAGGTGAGATATGCTTAGTGCAGCGCAAGGGACAGTCGGGGATAGAAGGGCTGCTCTAATTGCTCCAAACTGTTCCAAAAGAGAAATGCTGCCCCATGCTGCTCCAAAGTGTAATGTTTGTGAGTAACTGCTTTTAAATGGCGTTGGGAAACTAAAAACAATGAACTTAGAGCGTGTGACCATCCAGCGAGCCTAAACGAAACCACAAAAAGCCTAGCATGCCAGTACGCAGCCTGCTTCCCTTATGAAAATGAGTCTTGAGTGTCTAGTGTCGACTAGGTGCGCTCCTAATGAGTCACTAGACAGACATTAGACATGCAAAGCCTAATGTCGTTTAACATTAAGTGTACATCGGAGAGTCAAACGACCATGTGCACTTTAATTTCTGGTGACTGAAGTGTTCAGACTTTCAGTTGCCGTTCCTAATGTCAAAACGCGCATCACAACAAAGAAGTTAAAAAGCCTTAATCGCCACCGTAAAATCAGTTTATCACAATAGACAAGTTCGTCTTTCAGAAACTACAAGCAATAAACAATTTGTGTTGCAATGTACACAAATATCGTGTTTCAGTAGAATGCGTAAATATTTTACTTATATCGCCCATGCACCGGCGATCGAAAAATTGCTGACGACCCCAGCAAGGTTCATTATATTACCTGCCGCATATATAGAAGTAAGCATTTCCTTATTTTTAAAAGGCATGAGTCGATCACATATGCAAATATGAACAGATATGATCAAGTGACACTGCGAACACTCGCTCAGGGGCCCGTGTTGCCCATTTTTCCAGTAGAAGTTAACGGAGGAGAGTGGGGATTACCCGCACGGCGTCGCGAAGGATTTTGGGTGGCGGAGAAGAATTGGAACTGTGGACAATGGGTGACGTACAGAAAAAAAAGTTCGTTGTTGTTGTGATAAAAATTAGGGACTGTTCCTATGCATGGTGCACTTACATATATGTCCAAAACAGAATGTTGTTGGTTGCAAAGATACGCGGACAAGCGTTTTTCCCAACCTTAAAATACTGTCTCTATCTCTCCTCGCTGTTGCAACGCTGGTCAGAAGCAGCCGACAAGCAAAGTTCGATTTGGCCCAACGTCGCGTACATCCTTCTCCCGCCCCGCCCCCATCGTAATGTCGTCTCCACGCGACTCTCCCGCTCTCCACGGCGTCAACTCCTCTCTCCCTTCACTCCTTCCTTGTCCCATTCACCTCCTCTGTGTGCAACGTTGGGTGTCGCTTATCACACCCTACCCATTTCCTCCTCCCATCATAATCCCTACCTCTTTCTATCCACGGGAGAGGGCAGTAACTTGAAACAAAAAAGCGTTTCTTTTGAGTAAGGACTCAGAGATGACCACCGTCTGGGATGCGAGTTTGAAAACTGCCCATTTCTAACTTTCATTTCCCCAAAACAAAATGTATAGTTGTATAACAAAATCGAACAGTCATAACACATTCCCAACATGCACACACGGGTGTAAAAAAAGCCATAAATACACTTTTTTGTATGTACAGTGACAAATAAAAACAACAGTGCTTTATTTTCTACGGAGCGCTGTTTGAAGAGAGGGTCAGCACGCACCAAGGAGATATTTATATTTGTTCTGATTTAAGCAGCGTCATTTCGCGTTTTTGCACTTGTGAAAACGTCGCACCTTTTACGTGCACCTCACAGTCAAAATAGCGCCTTCGTCTTCAAGTGAGCGCTCGCAACCCTCCAGCTTTCCCGACGACTCGCCGAGGGAGCTTCTGACGAATTTCGCTAGCAAAAGCCTGAGACGGCCGCTCGAACAATGAAATGGCCGTCACATGAGGTACGGAAGGTTCACAAACCAAAACTAAATTCGAAACGCGCGCTGAACCGGACTATTTCGCGGAGCAGTACATGTGCAGTAGCTCCGCCCCCGTAGCCTTCCCTTCATTGCCAAGAAAAGTTGTCCTTGGGGGCGCTTTAGTTGTTTGACGGGTGCGCGCGGTTTGTGTGTGTGCCATGCTGTGTTCTACAATGCTCCGTTACCACGTTTATCGATTATGCACGTTGGTTACGTGATTCAATATCAAGTGTACCTTCCAAGACGATCTAGGTCCTAGTCTCGTGACTGACGGCGAGTGCGGACGTACAGCAGCCTTTTGACAAGACTGTCGCCGAGTGTACGGTACATTGTGGACTGTAAAGCTGAAGAGTGCGCAGTGGATGCCTGATTTTGGTAAGTTCTAGAATATTTCTGAATTACACAGCTAGGTTACTTCATTACATGACGTCTTTTACGCAGGAACCTAGTGTGATCGTCTGGGCGGTGTGTGCACTCTGCGGGGATGATGGCCAGAGGAAGGATGATAGACAGGTATGTTTTACGCTATGCTCAATGCTTTCTGTGCACTTTATACGGTTGTATGAAGCATTCACCATCTGTGTTCACTACCTACAACTGCAACGGGTGGATGAAGGTGCGTTGCTTTGCGCGATACTCCGCTTCTGTAACGCAAGCGTTTCGTGTAATGGCGCTCTTCGTCCTTGGCTGTTCGATTATTCCAAGAATGCCTGTCGCTCGGCCCGCCCGCTTCCCGCTTGCTGGAGTGCGAGGGTAGAGGGGGCATACAAAAGCGCCGCTGCCGCTTCTCTCCGGGAGCTGGATGACCTTGGGGACGCCTGCGCGATGTGTGTCGCAGGGAGGGTCACACTCGCGTTGTCCTTTTGGGCGCAGGGGACCGGAGTGGGGGAGGTGAGGAAGGAGGGGAGGACTGCAGTGCTTGAGAGCATGGCCAGCATGGCCCTTTCTCGTAGACGGGACGCGGCCGCGACCGAGGAGAGAAAGTGGCCCGTTCTTGGATTCCGCCGCTCAGAAGCGATCGTAAACCGAAATAAGAATCATTTGCAAGATTTTTTGTAGCCCAGTTGTGATTCCGTAAGTAAACTTCTTAGCGTCGTCGAAAGTTATTGATATCGACTACAGCTGTATACTGCACGAGATCATCGCCTGAAGCTACTTGTACGATGGCTTATCACTTCGGAAATAAAACTGCTTTAAACATAACTTTCATCGCCTAGCCTTCTCATGATGCAGGTACAAATGAAGTAACTCTTCAGGAAACTCAGTAATAATTGGCATGTAGTACGCGGGGAGGAAGATATCAAAACACGCTGCGGCTGCACATGCGCGCGCGGTGCTCTGCAGTGGCGTGTGTTTGTGGCTTTCTCCGCGACTACTGCTCCGCGCTTGTTTTTGTTAGAAGTTAGTTGCACTATGGTTAGGATTTTAATCTGACTGTGCAAGGTCGTTGCTACGAGAAACGAACTTGCGTTGGGTGAACCCACTTGAAGATAATACAAGTCAGTGAATTACGTTATATTCTGGTACTAACACCATGTGTACATTAATTTGAAGTAGCACAAGATGTATATAATTATCAATTCTAGACAAATATGCCAGTTAGTTGCGTTTGGCAAGGTGCCTTTTGTTGCAATATTTGTGTTTGAGAAAAATGATGTGAAATATTTTTCCCGTCGTTATATTGTTTCCTGAAGCATACTGGTTTATATTAACAGAAGTTGTTGTAATGGTTAAGCAGCACTGTTCCTAGAGCTTTTTATCCACTGTGCTGAGGTGGCAACAGCACACCTCAATTATGTGCTTATCTAAAGTTCATGTTTCTTTTGTGAGCTTTTCTTAAGGGAGCATGAAACTGAAAAAGCGCTCTAATTTGCAGGTTGTGCGACTAAGACGTAGCATTCATTGTGAGAGTGCTACTTTAATTTTATGAAGTAATTATTAGGGGAACAAATCTAAATTCTCATATGTAACTATGTGTGCAGAAGTTTAGAGAAGGCTGACAAAAGTGGTTAACGGTTTTTTTTATGGCTTGCAGCACTACAAATTCAAACCGATATTCCAGGCATTGATTGGCTTTAACACGACTAGAATTACTTTCCTAAACGGCTCAAATTCATCATATAATACAATATGTAAAGCTCGGCATTATGGAGTGTGCACATAGGCCACACATACTCTTATTTTATCAATTTATGCATTTTATATTGTGTAGCAGAGCTGATGTAATTTTCGTCATTTAAATGACCTATATGGTAATCTGCGTTCTCCAACCACATAGTGTTTACTAAGTACATAACTTTCTGAAAGTTCGGCTTGCAATGGCACCATTACAGTTGTCTGCCATGAGCCGTTGCTCAGGTTATACCTGTTCTTATTGCGCAATCCGAGTCCATCATTCAAGGCCCTTGCTGGTATATAAACATAGACTTGCCTGAATACATTGTATGTATTGTGTGTGAGCTGTAAGGTCTGTGTGGTGCGCCAACTCATGAATGTTTTCTGGTATCCTTTACATATGTACCCGGTGATCTCACCTGTTCGTGGAACTGAAGCAGACGACAGCTTGCAGAAGAAGATGGGAGCGTTCTACCTGTGAGCCTGGTCGAGTTTATATTTTATGGTAGGCATTTGTTTCAATCTTTACAAAAAGCTTGGACATGTTGCGCCTGCTCATGAACCTATTGCACCTTTTTAACACGAAAGTGTTTTATGCCGGGGTCCACCAAGTACATCCGTCACGGATATGACGTTGATAAAATGGACGCCAACGGGTGAGAAAGAAAAAAATACCCCGCTGGGAATCGAACCCACAACGTTGCGGCCGCGACGTCAAGCGCCCGACGCCCTACCGACTAACCTAACTCGGGAGATGCGAGACACGGCGCGAACGCGCCTTATATCTTTCACCCATTCTCTTTCGCGGCGGGCGGAGCTGGCGGAGCGAGGCGGTGCCGCCGTCTGTGAGATGTGAAAAGAAGTAATACTTCACGATCGACACTTACTAGCGCTTACTCCGAGATTGCACGCGATATCGGAGGTCATGGTTAAAGCGTCTCGATACCAGAGAGGTAGACTGGCCGCGCTGACGTCGCCGAAGCACCATTGACGCAGTTACGTTCTTCGCCTTTGGCTTCGAGTTAGCGTGCGTCGGCTCATCGGAGTAATGCAGCTTCCACGTGCACCAACGGGATTTCTCCGCCGCCGACTACTTCAATTGCGAGAGCACCGACTAACAAAACTGCTGCAATACGCGTTGGAGAAAGGACGCGATTTCGACGGCCGAATGTCGTGCCTTGGTGGAGCGAGAGCAGCGCCTGCGAGACAGAAACCAACGGGACGCACGCGTTTGCGGCTCAGGCTACGAACCTCTACCTCCCGTGTTGCTGAAGCGCAGTGTGTGTTATATGCATGAGCACAGGCGTCGGCTACCCATTACTAGAAAGCACACACCCTGCCGTTTTTCTCCTTAATTGACGACGCTTTGAAGAAGTGCATACCGGGTACCAGTGTTGATTACAAGCTTGTTGATATCATCCTTACGCGGGATTCACGATTCTCTGTGTCCAAATATATGTTCACACCGTCAGCTACCACAACGGTTTAATCATGATCATTGGCGTTAGTCGTCGCGATAGAGACATGCTGTCAACATGGGTGCATCCACGTCAAACGGTGCTATCGCTGCCAAACACGAATAGACATTGTACAGCTCTCATATATCACTACACAATAAGCACTACTTCTGTGAAGATACGTTTCACTTTCGTGTTATACCGATTCCTATGACAGAGGGATCAGCCATGTTTTTTTGAGGGAATTCTAAGATCAAAGAAACAAGACCCTAGACGTAACTCCATTAATGTGTACTTGATGCTGGACTTGACCTTCTGTGTTGTTTTCCTGTTTTCTAACAGGATTTGCTGAAAGTTTCGATTGGAAATGCGATATAAGATGCAATTTTGACTAACTCTAATTTCACAAAAGTGTTTTTGTCAACTACCTGCACGGGGCCTTGGCAGTACATCTAAGTGTTCTAAGGTGCACGATGTGCTGGATAAAGTTTTCTTTGCAACTCTTATATATTTACTGCGATCTTTCGTGCAGGATACACATGCATGGATACACATACATGGATTCCCTACAAGGACCCTGCGCATCAAAAGCAATCTGTCATCAATGTTAAGTAGACAGATTAAACGAAACGAAGATATGACAGGTGTACACCATATTTTTCTTTCATTTAACCTCTGCATGTTTCCCAGTCAATAAATGTTTTTATCCATTTTCTTTTGTTGAGAAATGTCTTTGTACAGCACAAGTGTTGTAGAAGGTGCATACATGCACTTTTGTATGATGCTTGGCTGCATGCGTATCAACCATCAAACACATTGTCAGGCACAACTAATATGTGATTCGGTACTATCATCCGGACATATCATAAATCTTATCATGCACTGTAATAGTTCTGTTTCAGGAATGTTATGAATGTCATTGGCCACGAAGCACAAGCTTGGCCGAGGGTCATCGCAAACAGGATGTTTCATACTCACAAGAAAGTCACTCATAAGGACACATTAGAATGACGGTGGCCAGTATGTTTTTGAATGACATTATGAGTACATTAAAACAATTCTGAAGAAATACATTAGAGAATCAAATTAGTGTTGATGTCAAAGGTCGTTTCATGCTCACTAGACTATCACATGTTAATACGCATCGGACTATCACATGTTAATCCGCATCAGACTATCACATGTTAATACGCATCAGAATAATTGGCCGATATGTTTTTGAATGGCATTTCAAATACATTACAAAATTATAAAGGGACACATTAGAGCGTCAAATGACTGAAATGTCAGAAGTCATTAGACTTTCTTTTTGAACTCGTCTCACATTTTCATAAGGGTTGCTAGTTGCATACTAGCTTCTTCGATGGAGCACTGATTACTAACCTTCTCTGTCGACTTTGATGCGTGACTGATTGATTACATTTACCATTTTATCAGCTTAGACCTCATTTATGCCGGGAGAACTCGCTCATTAGGTGTTTCTTTGTTGAAATGTTTCATGCTGACTATTTTGGTGAAATATAAAAATAACGTATTGCTTTAAACTCGTACCGATTAGAAACTGCTGCTTTGGTGATAGTTACATGTGACTTTGACTGCTTTTATAATTTGACCCTATTGCAAAAACCAGCGCCGTTCCAGTACCCCCAGCGTGATACCAGTACGTTTCTTGGCGCTGGACCGCACTGGGAACACTGGTACACGCTCGAATTCACTGGGACTCCGGTGAAAGTACTGTGAAAGCGCCGGGTCGCACTGGTAGAGCCACTCGCTTTGCCGCTGTGACGCTGGCGCTCACTGGGAAGCGCTGGAGACGCTGGAATTCTCACTGGCGTGCGCTGGCACATACTGGAGCCTGCACTGTTCTGCCAGTGCCGCGCGCTGCTTTCCGTATCGTGCGCGGCGGAATGCTTTGGTATCGTTGAATATCGAATGTCTGATTCGATGGTACCGATAGATGCTGTCCTAACGGATCCCAAACTGTGTCACAAATTCTTGCTTGGCAGAAAAAGACCAGGAGATGCGCACTATTTTCATGATATACGTTATGATACATATGTGAAATCACGGTCAATTTTATTGTTTCCCTGTCGAATGTGGAGAAAAATATGTTAATAACCAAAAGCAGCCAACACTGATCGTTCTGCTTTCTACCACGCTTTTTTAATTCATGCAGTGCCAATAACGTCGTTAATTTTTGCGGAGCACGTACGTAGCAGCAATGAATACACATTTTGTGCATGCCGCTCATATGTATATATATCAGTTTTGCATCCGTGATGTGTGGCGGTAATGACTTCATATTGCAATGTTTATAAGTCTGGAAGCGTTGGTCTCAACATACACAGCAAATCGTTGCATCGCCGTGCAGTTGGCAAGAAGTAAATGAGCGCTGGCTTCGCGACCTCTGAGGCCAGAAAAACAGCCGTCGTTCGATATCGCCACACCGGAAACGCATCTCGGGCAATTCTTGCACTTCCACTTACTTCAGCTATACGTTAGGTAACAGTTCAAAAGGTTTCCGAGGCTAAAATGCAGAAACTTCAACTATCGCAACTCATCTGCGCCGAGATCGGTCCTACCCAGTGCGGCTCCCAGCGAGTGTTAGGCCTAGCGTACCGGCCGAGGCCGTCTACATGCCACCGGCGCTTCTTGGTTTAAGTACACGCAATTCCAACGTGTACGTTTTACTGTAAAGTATAGTATGGACATCCGTTAACCTAAATTAACCATTTTTTCTCGTGTACGGCGTCCGCACAAGGAGCGATGACCATCGATGCGACGCGCTTTCAGCAACAAGCGCAGGCTCACCCAAAGCAGCCGGCCGCACTCGCCGGTACTTCTCTGACTCATACGTCAGAACACATACCTGTCAACTGGTACGCATTAGTGAATTAACACGCCGGCATCTTTTTTCAACTAAGTGTATTTGTTTTTACGGAGCGGTTTTATAGTTGTAGGTATCGATAGAACTGCAAGTCAGAAAACAGGCACGCCCGCCCCGCAGTAATATCGTCGCTCGCGCGAGAAACCTACTCAGTATGAATTCATGTAGGCGCGTGTTTATCGAGAGTCATCATAAAGGTTCTGTACATGTTCATCATTAGCAAGGGCGAGAAACGACAGTTAAAAATTGGCAGTAACAGCCGTCAAACTGTACCCTGCTCCACGATCCATCTGATATTTTTCGGAGTTAAAACGGGAATTCTTAAAGAAACCTAGCGCTCTTCCCATTTTGGGCATTTCATTCGTTGCAGGCCACCCTTGGTTTGTGTCTAATGAAGACGCAAGCGTGATTTGGAAAGGAAGATCGCGTCGTCCTTGAATACACATACCGAAATATGAAACGAAACGCCGTCTTACTGTGTTGACTAGCCCTTTTACAGCCACGTTTGTTTCAGCGTGGCGCAGTGGTAGAGTACTCGCTTGGAGATTAAGAGGTGGCGTGTTCGAATCCTCGTGGTGGACAGCTTTTTTTTTTTTTCATACGGTTTTTTTTTTCTTTTTTTATTGCACTAATGCTTTCTATATGACTTTCTTTACTAATATATTTATGCAACGAACGTAGGCACCGCCGTTTTAACGCTGTAGAGCTGTTTTGCGCTTGAGTACCCAGCGCCTCCCAGTAAAACGCCGCTCCAGCGGCCCAGTATCCAGCGCGACGCTGGGCCCATAATCAGGCATGGCACTGGACGCTGGCACCCAGTGGCGCTGGGTTTTGCAATAGGGGATGCTCAGCTTTATCGCTTTTATATCATTTCTGCCACAAGTACTGGTATTTTAAACATATTGCTACGGTATGAACCGGGCTGTGGTATGAGCCTGGCATGAAGAGCAGGAAGACGAAGTGGTCTGGTGCGGCCTGAGGACTCCATCTTTACGTCTGATTGCCGTGTCTCATTCTCATCCTGTAAATAAACACAGTAAACCTTTACTCAACCGTAACAGTTTTGTGGTGGAGGTGCGGGGTTATCAACCGAGCAAGACGACTCTGCAAGCGGCCGATCTACGCCGAAGCAACCGCCTTGCTGGACTGCCCCCGTTACCACTGGCGGTTGAGATGTCTCACGGCAAAGACGGAAACCGGATCCCCGCAGCTGCAGCCCTTGCACCAGTCCCAGGAGCACCGCTAGTGCCAGCTTCGGGCACGCCTGGTCCCTGGTTGCGTCAGGACCTGATAGTGCCTCGCACATTCGGTGGCAAATCTGACGAGGATGTGGATGACTGGCTGACACACTACAAACGGGTGAGCAAGTACTACCAGTGGGACGTGGCGACCTAGCTGACCAATGTAGTATTCTTCTTGACAGACACAGCGCTCGTCTACTATGAGAACAACGAGGATGCCCTCACGTCATCGGATCGCTTCGTGTCCGAAATAAGGGAGTGCTTCGGAGATTCCATAGCAAAGAGAAAACAAGCGGAACAAACGCTGCTGCAGAGAGCCCAGATCCCGGGAGAGACGTGCACGACCTATATCGAGGCTATCTTGAAGCTCTGCAAGATCGTCAACCCTTCCATGCCAGAGGAGGACAAAGTTGGCCACCTACTGAAGGGCATTGCCGAGGATGTATACCAGTTCCTCATCGGCAAAGAGAGCCTTGGCACAGTAACCGACGTCATACGCCACGGTCGCACATTCGAGACCCTCAAGATGCGGCGTATCACTCCCAAGTTCGGTCGCCTACTGAATGTAACCACCGTTGCGAGTGTTGACGAACACGCGCCGTTTGATCTCGCGTCGACAATACGTGAGATCGTTCGAGAAGAGCTCACTCGACATGCTCGCCTGACGCCGCACGAAGCTACACCCGTGCTGCATCCCTCTCAACATCACGTGTCAATTGCCGCAGCAGGCGTCGATGACTACAACTACAGGTCGGGATCACCACTGAGGCCACAGCGCAATAACTACCCGGTGCCGAGCTACGAACACCGCTTCAGGTACCCCCGCCAGCCGGCCAACACCTATGAAGACCCGAACGAAGATACGTTTGTGCCACCACCACGTCAGCGCAATGGCAATGCTTTCCAGGAGTACATTGCGTACCGCCAATCCCCTGTGTGTTACCGTTGCGGTGTCGCCGGGCATATAGCTCGGTTCTGTCGTTGACAGAGAGAGCCGACCTCACGGTATGATTCCCCATCAGGGTTTCCTCCAGCGGCCACTGGTCACAACAGCGGTCATCGGTCCGCCTATTTCAGGAGTACCTCACGCCGACAGAATCACCGTAGCAGTTCTCCCGCTTCCGACCGTAGTTTGACGCCTCCGTCTGGCCGAATGCATCGCTCACCTTCACCGGGACGACTGTGATCACCGCCGCCGCCGGGAAACTAGCCGGCGCGGCCGATGGAGGTCAGGTCGCACAACAGGATTTGCCTCAGATGTCTCCGCCAGTTATGATGTCCAAGAACAAGATACGTGTGTTAATAGATGGCTTTAGGGGCGAAGCTCCTTAAAGCGGCAGCCGTTCGTCCCTCGTAGTTGTCGTAGTCCTAGTGCGTAACCAGTCGTAACGCTAGTACCAGATCTTGACCTCCAAGGTGGTGCCGGTGGGAGATTTTTCCTGTGCGTTGTTGAACAATAAAAAATTCGCAGCGTGCGCGTTAACTAAAAGCCGAATTCTTCTGTCTCTCATTCCCCATTAGCAGCCATTGCCATGTTCCAGTAGGAAACGTTAGTAGAAGTAGAAGTGTAACTGTTAGCTAAAAGCCGACTTCTTCTGTCTCTCATTCCCATTAGCAGCCATTGTTTACCTCCAAGGTAGTGCCTGGTGAGATTTCTCCAGTGCGTGATTAAACAATAAAAATTTTGTTCAAAACGCCGTTGATTGATGAAATAAACCAACGAAAGACGCCAGATGTTTTCTAAAAGCAAAACGAAAGAACGCCAGATGTTTCTAAAGCAAAACGAAAAGACGCCAGCTGCTTAACGAAAGACGCCAGATGTTTTCTAAAGCAATGGTTTTCTAAACAATGAAAATTCACAGCGTACATGTAAAATTAAAGTGAGCTGCAAGTTGTCATAACTCATCGAACCTTTAGTGTAAACGCGCACGATCTCACGTCGGTGATGATGTACTGGGCAGAATTCACGGAAGATTTACGGTTTACCGATGAACCTCCGCAGCTTCGCCCACTCATAATCATTCACTCCGTGGATATGCTGTGATTTTTGTTCAAGTACTTTGGTGGACACTGGTGCTGCAATCTCAGTTATGAGTATTTCTTTCAAAAATCGCATTGGCCGCAAGGTTATGTTTTCTTGGGGCGAATCGACAAGATTCTGTGGTGTTGGTGGGGAAGTACTTCATCCTGTCGGAGTATGTGCTGTTGACGTCTTATTGGCAGGAAAGGTATTCCCAACTGTTTCTGGTGCTGCAGCGTTGCACCCACGATGTTATTCTCGGCATAGACTTCCTCCAAGGGTGTGGCGCTTTCGTCGACTGTGGAACTGGTGAACTTTCTGTCAGCGGTGTAATTGTCCCTGCCCTCGTCGATGAGTCGTAGCTCGCGGAGGCCGCTCTGGTTATTTTCGATGAACAGACAGTGCCACCGTGGTCAATGAGGTACGTTGCGGTGTTCGCTCCAGTATCTGCCACGTCCTCTGACGCCGTCGTTGAACCTGCCATCGTTCAATGTGCCAATAAAGGCATATTATTGTCTCGTTGTCTTGTATCAGTTGATGCCGGAGCAACCTTTCTGTGGGCGCTGAACTGTTCGTCAGTGCCGGTTGTGCTCCCTCGAGGAATGAAGATGGGCGTGTTCGATCCACTCAAGATTCTATTGCTGTCATTAACAACGATGAAAGCGAAAAAAGTACAGTCACTTGCGAGCGCAGTTGTTCTTACGAGTCGCAGATTGTAGGCATGATTAGCACCACTTGACGGTCACACGAACAGCAGACATTACTCCACCTGTTGGGACGACATGCTTCTGTGTTTGACTTTTGCCAAGAGGAGAAGCCGCTACCTCTACCCTGTTCTTGCGCTCAGCACATGATTGATACCAGCAGTGCTCATCCGATCCGGCCGAAACCTTACCGAGTGTCGCCATCAGAGCGCAAAGTTATTGCCGACCAGATTCAGGAAATGCTGCAAAAGGGGGTCATCGAAGAGTCGTGTAGCCCGTGGGCAGCATCCGGTCATATTGGTTAAAAAGAAAGGCGGTTCCTGGCGGTTTTGCGTTGATTACAGACGACTCAACGCCCTCACCAAAAAGGACGTACATCCGCTGCCTCGGATTGACGATGTGATTGACTGCTTGCACTCGGCTTCGTACTTTTCTTCAGTAGACCTACGATCAGGATATTGGCAGATACCTATGCACCCTTCAGACCGCATTCGGTACGCCTGATGGACTATAACAATTTAATGTGATGCCGTTTGGGCTTTGCAACGCCCCCGCTACCTTTGAAAGACTTATGGACTCTATCCTTCGTGGTCTTAAATGGGAGGTGTGTTTATGCTACCTGGACGACGTCGTCATTTTTGGGCGTACCTTCGAAGAGCATAACGCCCGTTTGAGCCTTGTTTTAGACTGTGTCGGTAAGGCCGGCTTGCTTTTGAACTCTTAGTGCCGGTTTGGTGAACTACAAGCATTAGTTCTCGGTCACCTGGTTGACAATGATGATGTCAGGCCAGATCCCCGCAAAATTGAAGCAGTCAGCACATTCAAACCAACCCACACACTAAAATAACTCCGCAACTTCTTGGGATTATGTTGCTGCTTTCGTCGTTTTGTGCCCAAATTTGCGGACGTTGTGCACCCATTGACAAGCTTGTTACGAAAACACAGCCCATTCGAGTGGACACCTGAATGTGACGCCGCTTTTTCTGAACTGAAGCTTTCTACTGAAGTTCACACTGACGCAAGTGGAATTGGCATCGTAGGTGTGCTTGCTCAGCGCCATAATAATGCAGAGTATGTCGTTGCTTACACAAGTCGATCTCTAAGCAAGGCTGAAAGGAATTATACGGTGACAGAACAAGAATGTTTTGCGGCTGTATTCGCCATCCAGAGGTTTCGTTGCTACCTCTACAGCCGCCCGTTCACGATTGTGACGGACCATCATTCGTTGTGTTGGTCTTGCACGATGGGCTTTACGACTTCAAGAATTTGACTTCAGCATTTCGTATAAAAGTGGAGGACGTCATTCGGACGCTGATTGCCTTTCTCGTCTACCTATGACCACGACGGAAGATAGTGCAGATACCTTCGACATCTGTTCTGCTGCGGTCTCTCACACGTTTCCTGACGCCAACATCTTCAAACGCGAACAACTCAACTTATCTTTAGACCCTTTGTTCGCTGATGCCCGCAATCTCAAAGGTAGTAGTCGCTTTCGCCTTCGTGATGGACTGTTGTGGAAGACAAACTACACAAGTGGCGCACGTTATTTACTGGTTGTACCTGAAAGTCTTCGATGCGACGTTCTCCGTGCTATGCATCATGATCCAACTTCCGGATATCTTGGGTTCATTCGCACCTTACATCGAGCATAGGAGCGTTTTTACTGGCCTCGAATGCGACATTCTACGAAGCAATACGTCTCCAGCTGCGAGAAGTGCCAGCGTCACAAACGACCGACAAGCGCCCCGCACGGCTTTCTTCACTCCAATGCGCCGCCTACTACGCCTTTCGAGCAGGTTGGCATCGACGTGTTCGGCCCGTTTCCGCGATCTTCGAACAACAACCGCTGGATAATAGTGTGCGTCGAGCACCTTTACCAGATACGCCGAAACCGCTGCGGTACCATCTTTCACGGCTGACGGCGTCGCTGCCTTTTTGCTCCGCTCTGTATTTCTTCGCCATGGTCCACCTCGCGTAATCATCAGTGACCGTGGTCGCCAATTCGTCGCGGACGCTGTGGAAGAGTTGCTTCGCCTCTGCACTTCTCAGTTCCGACATTCGACACCATACCATCCCCAGACGAACGGCCTTGTAGAACGTACAAACCGCACTCTTACTAACATGCTCGCTATGTACGTCTCGTCCGATCACAAGAACTGGGATGAAATCTTACCGTTTATCACCTATGCGTACAATACAGCGAAGCACGAGACCACATACTTTACACCTTTTTACTTGCTCTACGCTCGATCACCGCGCAGCTCGCTCGATACAATACTCCCATTTACGCTCCATGCCCATGACTCAGTGGCCGACACATCGTGCCAGGCCGAAGAAGCCCGACAAATTGCTCGCGTACGCACCCTGGTATCACAAGATCGCTCGAAGCAGCGGTATGATCGACGCCACGATGCCATTTCATTCGAAAAAGTTGAATTTGTGTGGTTGTGGACCCCCCAACGCAAACGCGGTTTATGCCAAAAGTTTTTGCCGCACTATAGTGGCCCGTTCGTCAGTGTAAATCGCTTGAGCGACTTGACGTACGTCGTGGCACGCTTGACGACACCTCGTCGTCGGTCAAATCGAAAGCAGTTGGTGCATGTGGCTCGCCTCAAGAGGTTTCATTCCTCCAGTGACTTGGACTCGCTCAGCGGGCTTCGTCTGTGAACGGGGGATTGCTACGGTATGAGCCGGGCTGTGGTATGAGCCGGGCATGTAGAGGAGGAAGGCGAAGTGGTCTGGTGCGGCCTGAGGACTCAATCTTTACGTCTGATTGCCGTGTTTAATTCTCATCCTGTAAATAAACACAGTCAACCTTTACTCAACCGTAACAATATGAAGTTCATCTTACTTAGTGTTCATTGACCATCCATGTGCTTAATTATTTCTTTCTCGCAATTTGCATTAATTATCGTATGTGCGAATGTTTAATAATAAATATTAATATCTATGAGATGCTTATATGATGCTTTACACTCTAGGACAGACAGACAGACAGACAGACAGATTAACTTTATTTGCGTCCTGGGAAGACGGTTCCTAAGAATCCACCGAGGGCATCACCCCCGACGGGGTCGGGAACCAAAGGTTCCCGTTCGCTTCACAGGCTTCCTAAACCGCCCGGAGTTGATGTGCAAGATCTGGACTTGCGATGCGCTTTAAGAAGTCCGTCTCGTTGACGTGATGCTTCCTTGTGGAAACGCGCAAGCGGGGGCACCGTCACACGAGGAAAGGTTGCGAGTTGATCGCATGCCGAGCAGTTAGGTGAAATCTCCAGACACGGCCATAGTTGCTGGCGACGGGAAGGATCTGGTCCGGAGTAGTCGGAGGGCTATCTCCTGCCTCCTAGTTAGCTCTGTGCGGATCCGGAAAGGATTTCTTGCCGAGTCTGTAGTGCGAAGTTATCTCGTGAAAGGTGGTCAACGGGTCCCCGCCGGTGCCACCACGACTCCCCTCAACCGCAATGTGCGGAGAGCTGGTTTGCCCGGGGCGGAGAATGAGTCCTCGAGCCCGAGCGTGAGCTATTTCGTTGGGGCTGGCGATACCGTCGACGGAGGCACCCATGTGTGCGCGAAACCACAGCTTTTGAGGGAATACTATGTTGTGAGTAGACATGTGCGCCGGACCCAAAACCACCGGCGGCGGCGCGCCGGTGTTTGCACCTCCGGCGGCGGCGCGTGAACGGCGCGGCGCGGAGGCGGGGGGGGGGGGGGGGGAGGGAGTCAGGGGAGGAGGGCCGGAGAAGTCCATGCGATAAGTACACGCCGTAATGTTACATGAACGAGGGCTAGCAGCTAACTCTTTTTCCTCCGATCTCACTAACTCTACAAAACGGTGGTGTATGGCAATACGGCCGCTCCCGGGAGAGAAGCCGTTTTCGGTGAGTTTGTCGTAGCAGTGGTCCAAGCACGAAGCAATCAGATCACAGCGCTCACAGCGCGTATAAGGTATACGAGCCGTTCGCTGGGGGATGTCTGCCGAAACAGCGCGCGTGCCAGCGCTCTCGACCGCGCACTTTGAGGGGGTCCGCTTTATGTACGGCTGGTGCAGAAGCCTAACTCCGGTCCCAGCCGCAAATAGTAGTACCGTGCACGTGTCAACGTCCCCTTCCCGTAGCGCGAGTCATCGCAGCTACGACGGGTTCGGGCGAATAAGGCAACGGGCTAGAACAACAAACAACACTTTATTGCTACTCTTGCAATAACGCGTAAATGTCGCGTAGAGGGATAGTCCGCTCTAGTAGAAAACAAAGGGTAACGCTTACACCTTCGGTCGATGTGGCGGCTCGCGGGTCTTGGGGCGGTGAGGTGGTACCTGGCAGGTCAGCAGAGCAAGAGAGCCCGTCTGGTCGGTTGCTTTATTCACCTCCCGTCTCCCTCCCCACCGCGAGGATTGTTTGCCTCGCAGGGCGAGTTCACTTTCCCGCGAGCCGGGATGCGAGGATTGGCGCGAAGAGCGGTGGGAAAGAAGGGGTTGTCCGGAAAGGGCGACGGTGCTCCTCTCCTAGTGGTCCCTTGGCTCCCGCCGTCAGTTCGTGATCGCGCCAGCCTTAAGGAAAGGCAATGGGCGCGCGTGCTCTCCCACATCCTCCTCCCCTTAAGAAAGTCCTCGGACGACAGAGACTGTACCATGAGAACAATAAAAAATGTTTTTTTTATTCGTCATCGAGGAAGGCAAGGAGGGCGCGGTCCACGTCCATGTCCTCCTGCCCTGGCGGCTCGGCCGTGGGTCAGCCCCTAGTGCAGCCCCGGTCGTGTACTCCGTCGTTGACGTTGCCGCCGCCGTCCTGGCCTCCGTCGGCGTTGCCGTCCCGGCCTCCGTCGTCCCCGCCGCCGTCCCGACCTCCGCCGGCAGCCCCTAGGGCGGACCCGCTCTCGCCGCATGGCCAGTGGCTATAGTCAGTAGCCACTGAGCAAAGTCCGCCTCCCGGGCCGCCCGCGCCAGCATGGCCCTGGGCGCATCACTGGGGCGTTCCTCGGAGGCGTCGCGGCTCGGTGGCAGGGTGTGTCCCGTGCGGCGCCGGTGCAGCTTGCTCTGCGCATGAGAATCGTGCACCATGACGGCGCCGCACGGACATAGCCGCGTTCCTGCGGGCACCGGGAGGCAGGCCCCGTTCGCCCTCCGGTCCGCGTCCGCCACCGTCCTGTCCTGGAAAAGGCGGTACAGGCGGGCCGGAGGCGTCCCAACGCGGGCCCTTTCCTGCCGGCGCCAGGGCCTCGACGAGACATACGCCACCGGGGGGTCCACCCCATCCAGGCTCGTCCAGGTGGCCACATCCCGGTAGCGGCTCTGAGGCGAGGCGGCCGGCTCTCTCGGCTGGGCTGGTGGTTGAGGCGAAAGGGCAACCGGGTAGCGGCGGTCAAGCGGCGGGGCGTACGGGCGGCGTTGTCGCCTGCCGGGGGTCCTCTGCAAAGGCGTCTGCTGCGATGCCTGGGTGCGTTGGGGCCGCGACGACGATGGAGGGTGTGGGGGCTCGCCATGGGGAGGTGTTCTCCTCTCAGAGACGTCCCGGCGGCTATTGAAGCTTCCATGTCGGTCCATCTGTTCGGTGAAAGTCGACACAGAAAAGGATTAACACTCGCAGTTCATGTTGCGCGTGATTCGTTGCACCCCGCGTAGAACATGTCAAACGTGGCCTACCATGCAGAGTTGTCTCCGCCTGTTTCGCAAGAAGTACCGCGGCTCGGGGCTCTTCACTCGGTTTTGAGCGTTCTCAGCCGCCGCCTGCGGCTCGGAGGGGGACTGATAGTCGTCCCCATGCTCCTCCCGTGACACGTAGCGTTTCAGGTCGCATACGTGCACTTGGTGCGCCGCTCGGTTTGCCTTTCATGTTCGCGAGCCGATAAACAAGAGAGGAAACCTTCTCTCGCACTCGGTACGGCCCGGACCATTTCGGTGCCAGCGAGGCTGCAAACTGTTTGCTAGCGTCACTAAGAACATGATGGCGTCGCAGCACCAGATCGGCCACTTCGTAGTGTACGTTCCGATGGGAGCGCTCGTACTGCGCCTTCTGTTGTGCCCTAGCAGTGCCGAGATTACTGTGCGCTTTACGTAAAACTTCCGCTAGCTTCTCGCGCAGCTGCGCTGCGTATTCAGCTCGTGCTGATGACGCCACTGGCACTCCACTGCGATCCGCGAGTACCGTCTCCATCGGATTCGGCAGTTCTCTCCCCAGGTTTAGGAAAGAAGGCGCATACCCAGTCGAGCGGTTCACAGTTGATAGCAACGCAAACCCGATCTCTGGATGGTAGGTATCCCAGTGCTTGTGCCTTTCAGAGAACGCGACAAGCATGTGCTTGATGTTGTGATTGACTCGTTCCGTGGGGTTCGACTGAGCATGGTAGGTGGTTGTTTTCTTGTGCTTAATGCCAAGCGGAGCGCACGTGTCAGCAAACACCTTCGCAGTAAAATAAGACGCGTTGTATGCTATCAACTGCTCAGGGAAACAAAATCTGGTGAAAACCTCCATCAACTTATCCAAGATCACTCGAGCCGTCAGCTTTCTAAGGGGGAAAAGTTCTACCCACTTAGTGAAGTGATCAGTGACCACCAGCAAGAATTTGTTTCATCTAGGAGTTGTGGGGCACGGTCCCATTACGTCACATGCCGCGATTTGCCAGGGAGTCTGGCTGTTGATCGACTGCATGAGACCGGGCGGTCGTCCGCCTCGGGGCTTGACGCTTTGGCACACGTGGCATGAACGGGCGTAACGAATCACATCCCGCTTCATGCCTGGCCAGGTAGCGAGGCGACACAACTTAGCATAAGTCTTAGGGCCGCTTGCATGCCCAGCAATGCACGAGTCATGAAAGTTGCGAAGCAGTGCTCCTCTCAACTTGCGCGGTATCACGACCTTGAATGACTCACTTGTGTCATCATCGGATGGGATGTACCTCAGCAGGACGCCGTCAGAATCCAGCAGATAAGAATCCAGCGCGCTCACAGCATTACCAGCTGTTGCCGAGCGCTCCGCACCGACAGTAATACCAGCTGCCCCCGTGTGCGCGGTGGCCTCGCCACCCGGCTCCCGGAGCCCGTCATACACCTTTCGACAAAACGGATCTTTCTGCTGAGCTCCTAACAGCTCCCTTCTGCTGAAAACAATCCCCGCGCTAACGACAGACTTTACGTGGTTCACGCTTTTGCCTTGAACTGGCGTTTGTTCTACTGTTTCCGTTAGCGCTATTTCGAGTGTCTCGCTCTCAGTCCGTTCCGGGTCAGTCTCGTGACGGACTGGAGCACGCGACAGTGCGTCGGCCGCGGCATTGTTCTTGCCTTTGCGGTAGCGTAAGGTGAAGTCGTAACGCTGCAGAAGCAATGCCCAACGAGCCAGGCGGCCGCTTGGTTCGTTCAAGCGCCTCAACCACGTGAGCGCCATGTGGTCCGTCTCAATAACAAACGCCACTCCGTCGATGTAATAGTCAAACTTACGGAGAGCGAAAACTATCGCGAGACACTCTTTCTCTCTTACCGAGTAGTTCCTCTCCGCCGGCGTCAACGAACGGCTCGCGAACGCAATCGGTCGGAGGGAACCTCCATGCTCCTGAAGCAAAATTGCTCCTAACCCCAGGTCGCTTGCGTCTGTTTGAATCACCAACTCCCTGTTCAAGTCTGGTAGCTGCAGTTCAGCCGTGTTAGCCAGCAACTTAGTGAGGCGACGCAGTGCGGCCTCCTGCTCTTGACCCCAAGCCCAACGCTCGCCGTTCCGCAAGAGCTTTGTCAAAGGCGCCTGTACTGCCGCGCAGTCTAGAATGAATTGGCGATAGAAGTTCGCCATCCCCAGAAAGCGCCTCAGCTCGCCGATGTCTTTCGGCGACGAATAGCTGACTATCGCTTCAAGCTTACCCTTATTCGGCAAAATGCGACCCTCGTCAAGCGTAACTCCCAACAATGTTATTCGGGTCGCCGCTATCTGAGCTTTGTTCGAGTTCAGAGTGATGCCCGCAGACCTGAGCCTTTCTAGAAAGTCTCTCAAGTGGCGCAAGTGCTCCTCGAACGTTTTCGAGTAAACCACTATTTTGTCTAGATATGTGAGGGCGTGCTGCCACTTTGCATCTCCCAAAACTTGGTCCATCAGCCTCTGATAAGTAGCGGGAGCCCCCACCAAGCCAAAAGACATTCTCCTGAATTGGAAAAGTCCACTGTGGCATGTTAAAGCTGACTTCTCTCTGTCCCGCTCGTCCATTTCGACCTGAAAATATCCACGACTAGCGTCGAGCATCGTAAAGTACTTCGCCCCGCCTAGGTTGGATACTAACGATGAAATGGATGGAAGAGGGTACGCGTCCTTCTTCGTAACCTCATTCAGCCTACGGTAGTCTACACAAAGGCGATAAGTATCATAATTTTTTGGAACTAGAACCACCGGGAAACCCCATGGGCTGTTTTACCTTTCCAGCACGCCTGTGTCGATGAGTTCGTCCAAGGCGGCGTCAAGTGCTTTCCGCTTAGCCAAGCTAATCAGTCGGGGATTGCATTTCCAAGGTCGTGCGTCACCCGTGTCAATTGTGTGCTTGACCAGCGTAGTGCGGCCCGGGCGGCCAGTGAAAATCGCGTCGTACTCGTACAACAGCGACGACAGCTGCACCCTTTCCCTTTCTGGCATGCTTTGTGCCTCTGCCAAAAGCGGGTGCACTGACCTTCCCTGTACCGCGGCACATCGTTCTGGCGGAGTTACTCGCCTACTCCGCGCGCTTTCCTCCTCTATCACTCGCGCTGCTCCCTGCGATTGGCACGCCGTTGTCAATGCGAGTGCTTTCGAGAAAAGCTTTAGCGCGTCTCCGTCGCGCTCTCGGTAACCCCCTCTTGCAATGTTAATGACAATACCTGACTTGGCGAGAAAGTCTCGACCCAGGATTAGAGGCATTGACAAACTGGGAAGATGAACAAAGCGTTGTCGCCTCACGCGTCTTTCCCAGCGGATCACAAGTCTAGCCGCACCGCTCGATTGCGCTGTGCCCGAAGCAAGGCGGAAGGTGGTGTTCCTTTGTCTCAAGCGGATATTGTTCTCGCAGAGATGGTGCAACACCTCGTCCCTAATAAATGAAGCGCTTGCTCCAGTATCCAAAAGTGCTACAAAGTTCTTTCCAGCTATCGTTAACTCGATTAACGGGGCGCGCGAGCCTACGGCATCACCTGCGCGACAGACTGTAGGTGCTAGTGATCCGAACGCATCGGTAGGACTAATGATGGCCGCGCGGTGCCCGACGTGGTTCAGCGGCGGTGTCGTCCGTTTCCCGAACCGCGTGTTCGCTCCTGACCCGGCATGCGGCCGCATTCGCGGGCGATGTCCCGGTGCGCCGCACTGGTAGCAAGGACCGCAGAAACCCCGCCGGCCCGGGCGCTCGTCGCCGCGATCCGGCGGGCCTCGCTCCACATTGCGCCGCTCATCCGGGCTCGTCTCGACCACGTGCTCCTGCCGCTGAACGTCACGTGCAGGCGCAGCACGGGCCGTACGAAGCGCGTAAACGTAGGGGTCCAAAGCGCGGTCTGACAGTTCCCAACCGCGCGGTACGTGCTCATCAGCGAACGATGCTGACGCGTTACCCCAAAACGCCTCTGAACCGACCGCGCCACCGTTCCACGCGCAGCGAGGCTCGAGTTACTGCGCTGCGGGTGGAGGCGGGCGATACGCTCGCACCGCGAGGATGTCCCCTTGTATGCGCTTCGCCTCGGCGGCGAGCTCTTCTAGGTCTGCGAACTTGCATCCCCTGAAGTGAGCCGCAAAAGTCGGGTGCGCTTGCCGTGTAACGCGCTCGACTTTCTCCGCGTTGGTGGCAAGAGGGTTAGCGAGGCGATAAAGTTTGTCCATCGCCCGTACGTACTCCAGCAAGGATTCGTCCGGATGCTGGGTGCGTAGCTCCAACTCCCTCCTCAAACGCCCCTCATAATTCGCCGGAAGGAATTCGTCGCGGAAGCTCTCGCGGAACTCTTCTACCGTGCGGGCGCGATGTCCGGTCAGTCGGAACCATCGGGCCGCTTGCTCTGTCAGCGACACCGGGACCACACGCGCGAGAAGTTCGGCGTCGGGAAGCCCCATTGCCTGCTGATAGTAGAGCAATAGGTCGAGATACTCATTTGCGCTCCTGCAGTCGTGGTAGCCACTGTAGGTAGGCACGTCTACCTTGGCACGTGGTCCCGCACTTTGCGAAGGAGGCTGCGCTGTGTTTTGCAATGCGCTGGCTAAGCTCTGCATAACTGACAGCGCATTCTGGAAGAGTACCTCGCTCGAGGGCACACTATTACCTGAAGACGCGACCACATCTGCGGCTTGTGCCGAAGCAACATGTGGTGGCATCTCGCGGTTCGCGTCGCGAGGTGACGGGGCGCCCGGCGTGGCGCTCTCCGTCGTAGGCCTAATCCCTCCTAGCGCGGTCGCTGCAACACCTTGGTTGTCCCGCGTGGAACAACCAAAATTTACGCTGTCGGGAAGTCCAAACAATGCCCCCGCGTTAGCCATAGGATCGAAATTCTGCGACGCGACATCAGACAACATGAACAAATCCTGGAATTCAGACATGCCCGTTGTCCTACGTTGACTGAGCGTCGATAGTCGCTGGCGTCCACAAAACTAGCCGCGTCGCCAAATTCGTTAACGTTGGGCGCCAGATGAGGGGGTCCGCTCTATGCACGGCTGGCGCAGAAGCCTAGCTCCGGTCCCAGCCGCAAATAGTAGTACCGTGCACGTGTCAACGTCCCCTGCCCGTAGCGCGAGTCATCGCAGCTACGCCGGGTTCGGGCGAATAAGGCAACAGGCTAGAACAACAAACACTTTAGTGCTACTCTAGCAATAACGCGTAAATGTGGCGTAGAGGGATAGTCCGCTCTAGTAGAAAACGAAGGGTAACGCTTACACCTTCGGTCGATGTGGCGGCTCGCGGGTCTTGGGGCGGTGAGGTGGTACCTGGCAGGTCAGCAGAGCAAGAGTCTGCCCGTCTGGTCTGTTGTTTTATTCAACTCCCGTCTCCCTCCCCACCGCGAGGGTTGTTTCCCTTGCAGGGCGAGTTCCCTTTCCCGCGAGCCGGGATGCAAGGATTGGCGCGAGGAGTGGCGGGAAAGAAGGGGTTGTCTGGAAATGGCGACGGTGCTCCTCTCCTAGTGGTCCCTTGGCTCCCGCCGTCAGTTCGCGATCGTGCCAGCCTTAAGGAAAGGAAATGGGCGCGCGTGCTCTCCCACAATTTATAGTCAAAGTTCACAGCTCCTGCTCGAGTTACGCAGTCCCTCTCCCCAGACATCCCCTCTTGCTCCTTCGCCCAGCAAATGACGGGCGGGGCGTTTCCTTCTGCTTGAGGAGCAATCGACAGCAGGCCTCGCACGCGGGTTGATGTTATTCCTTGTGACGGAGACGGCCAGCTTGTTTCATCTCTGCTTTAGCCATGTTCCTTGCCAGCGATAATCCGGCGCCTTTGCATTGGTTTCGTTCTCGCCTTCAATACCCTTCTTACAGGGGACATCTCCTCGCCACTTATTTCTTCATAAATCACGCGTACAATGTTAGCACTAAGCGTTGAACCTATTATGATTTCGCGCTTGTCGGCTACAGTCTGTTATCTCTCTGCGTGCTCGGTCCCAAACGCACAAAATGGAGCGAAATCAGTTAATTGCGCACGATAGTCGTGCGAGAGAAGGAAGAGCGCGTGAGCGGCTGCACAGCAAAGCAGTATGTGAGCCAATTCACAACTATTATTTTTCGTAATTGGACCAGTCGAGAGTATGTACCTTGATGATGTCACGTCAATCACTGTTCTGGCATCACGAAGTGCACCAAAAGAAAAGAAACGCCAAGAGAGAACAACGCGTTCGTTGTTTTTTGTTGTTGTATTCTCAGATGCTGTTAGGGGCCCTTTACAAAGACAGGGCTTGCAAACACGGACACAGGATAGTAGTCAAGACACCAGGAACGCCGCTAACAAGAGAATAATCACACAGCGGCGGAAACGAAGGTAGACACATATATTTATCTGCGCATTCCCACGTAAGAGGTCATACCTATCAATCAAGTGCGAGTAATGGTTTACGTAAGAGATAGCTGTTCACTCTCTCGACTTTTCTCTTATGTCCGTGTTTCCACGTCATGTCTTCCTAACATGAATACCTACCAACTAGCTCAGCTAAATTCTAAGTTTGCCATTCTCTTTACTTCTGTAGTTATTTAGCGATTTACTTGAGTAAGAATTAAAGGGAAAGTGCACTAACGCACCGAGATATATATATTATTTATCTATTTTATATATTTATGCACAGTGTACTAGGTCCAAGACTCCAAGAATATGCTATCCAGCGAGTTGGGTCGTCGCCCTGGAGGACGCGGCAGCGTTAAGGTCAGGCAATACTCGTGATATTTCTGGAGAAGAAAAATATACTACAACTTCTGGGGAGCTATTCTCGATGCGTTCATCCAAAGGAGATGTCCACAGTCCACTTCGGCAGAGCCAATTCAGTGATTCGAAAAAGCGGTGCGTCGTGATGTCACCTCGCTCTTGACCACGTCGCCGCACCGAACCCTCCAGCACATTCCTAGCGTAAGAAAGAGTGGACTAAATGCACAGAAACAGGCAATTTTCAAGTCTGAATTCGCATATAAATGTGTCCCAGATGTTTGAGAACTATGCAGGAAATGCGTAGTGACCTTACAACTGCATTAGACGAGCGGCCGCATTAAAGCTAAATTGATGGCTAACACGATCAAAAGACATGTGCACCGAAAATCAGATCTCTGGGGCTGCGTTCGTTGCATTGAAGCGCATTCCATCCCTATAATTTGTGTCCAGAGTGCTTGAAAGCTTCGTGATGTCATGATGGTGCTGCAGAACAAGAACCGCAAACAGGTGACGTGCTTCTCGCCAAGCTCCCGCTATTCAGCGGCCGCTGAAATGGACTGTTTATTACATGGACACATCAAGAAGAGCTCCTCCGGCGAAGTGCTTTAGTTTATTTCCAGATTCCCCATTTGAATTAAAAGAAAAGACTAACGGCGGCGCGCCGCAATTATTGCGCGGCGGTGGCGGCGGCGGCGGCGGCGGCGGCGTGATCTCTCTTGAGACTTCGGCGGCGGCGCGAGCGGCGTGACCAAAAACAGGCGGCGGCGGGGCGTGGCGCAGCGGCGCACACCTCTAGTTGTAAGTACGCTGTGAGCGGCCAAAGAGATTTGGTTGGCGTCTAACGACCTGACGACCGTCATGGAATCAGAAAAGATGGGGATGGATCTCTAGTCGTTAGCGCCAGAGAGATGGCGACCTGTTCGACCACCCAGACGGGCTCGGTCCTCACCGAGGCGGCCACGAAGCTATTAGGTCCCGTACGATATGCGTCTACGAAGAGCGCGCTTTCTCTTCTGCTGTTTAACTTAGAGAGGAAGGCTTTTAGCCCGCGCTCTCCTTCTACCCTGATATGTACCGGATTCATATTTCGTGGAAGTGGACGAACCACGATCGTCGACCTTACCGTGTCTCGAAGTGGAACTGCTCTCTCCTTAGTCAGGGAAGAGGTGATGCCTACTCTGGCTAGAATCGCCTTGCCCGCTACAGTGCACGAAAGCCTGGAAACCTGAACAGTGCGCTGTGCTTCTATTACTTCATCGAGCTTATTGTGCACGCCTCGAGTTTTGTGGCACTCGTTCTAGAAGGGAGCCCTAAAACAGTTCTGACACTCTGTCTAAAAAGGACTTCAAGTTTGGCCTTTTCGGCAGCTCTCCAGGCGCGCATGGAGGCGACGTAATTAATAAAGTGAATTGATAATTGAAGTTAAAGATAATTGATAAATTGGAAGGCATGGAAGAGTCGGAGGAGGTTATCCTTCTTGATCCCTCTTCTTCTACCTGAGATCCTTCGAACATGCCGAACGGTGATAGCGGTGTGCTGTTGCAGCTTCTGTATCGTAGCTGCATTCATGCCGTGCTCCAAGATGAGCTTGCCTAGCACGCATATGGTGTCCTTGCGTGGGATTTCCGCGCCGTTCTTAGTGAACAAGTGCATGTCCATAGGCGTCTCCACCGGGAGCGGGTGGGGGGGGGGGCAAGGGGGCGCTCACTTTCTACAGTGCTCATTGTTGGCCGCACACTGCGAAACAAACCACTTTGGCGAAGCTTTGCTTCAACACAGCAATCACTTCATTATACAACGAAATTTGCCCTACGCTTCTGCTGTGAAAATAGTCTTCCGCTTCTCACGAGCACGTACTGTAGGCTCTCAGCGGTGCGAGCCACCTGTGCGACGATTTCGCGCCTTGCGCTCCAGCATTCTAGAGGAGGCTGCCGCTGAGCAGGGGCTCTATAACGTTAGAACACTCTGCGATGATTTCATTCTGCTTTACTTGGCCTGAAATTTTCATCATAGACGACGCAAATACGGGTGGGGACCAGTGAACGCATTATGGACCGACGAAACGCTCTTGCTGTTTCAGGATATTCGTTTTCTTTCATCGAAAAGGAATAGCATCATCGCTTCTCTATATCCAAGCTGCTGTGGGTCGATTAGAGTGCAGGAGTGTCAAGTGTTGATTAAGGTGCGCCGAACTGGGAGAGCTACAAAAAGGTTTCAGCTTGAGTCTCCGATCTACCTGCTTCGCTTAGCCTATCATATGGTAGCTGTCAGTGATCGCGGCGGCTTGCAACAATGCGACGAATAAGGTCGTGGAATCGAGCTAATTCGGAAGCCCAGCTTTCAAGCTTTCCTCGTAACTTGTTCTACCGGATAAGGAAGATCGTCAAGGTCCACGGTTTTCTGGACTAGGGAGACTGAATTTACTGCCGGGCTAGTTGGTCTTGATTCATCTTGAATTGGCTTATGCAGCGCAAAATACAACTCGGATGGCAAAGAAGCACACGCGACCGGCGCTGTTTATTTCTCTCTCTTCCCCTCTCTCAGCAAAACTGCGTTCACAGAATTGTATACAAACAGCTCAACATCGTTGCACTACCACGGAAAATATTTATTGTACTCATATTATTTGATCTTGCCAGCTGTTATAATTAGCCTCTGCCTGTGTGAGCGACGGGCAGCCTTCCTAAATTGCGTTCAGAATGAGACACATTCCGGCTATTCCGAAAAAGTTTAGGTATAGTTCGGCGTAGTAATGCTATGTTTAATGTGCATACGTCATTTTAACGCCGCGAAATTTCACAGATTTGTTACGTCCCGTAACAAGCAGGCGATTTTATGGCACACCGAAAAAAATTTCACGAATGGCGAAGAACCAATGGTCAGAAAAATTCAGCAGATCCCACGTACCGTGGGAATCGATGTTATGCGAAGCATGCGCGGGATGCTGACTGCGGCGTAATTTTTCACATTGAGCGAAACGTTACGGAATGACGCTAAAGAAATGTGGAAGTGGTATACGCACACTGATATGTTGAAGAGTCGCACATGTATTATATAACCAGTTCACAGTTGCGTAACGATGCCAACAGCAACGTGGGTGTTATCAACACCAGACGCGGTAAGGTGATATGTAGTGCTTATATTCTTCAATACTGGATAGCGCGAATCAGAACAGGACAAAGAAGAAGCACAGATGCACAGTACAAGCGTTACTCGCAACTAAGCTTCATTCAGGAAAGTTTTCCTAGATATATGGTACGCAGCCGAGTGGCACGCGCAGGCGCACGGCACGTACGTTACGGCCACAGTTGCAGTTGTTACGGTTGCGTTACAGTTGTTATGCTTATACTTGTCCATCATGACGGAGAACGCACGCACGTTTCATGAAGCTGCATGTGTAGAAGGGGTTCTTGACAGTTCTTGAACAAGGTCATCATCACCGTGATCAGTGAGCACCCGCAGCTGGACCGGACTCGTTATTGGATCCGTTCGTGTCGCGTCTACGAGGGGTCTAAGTGTAGTGAAGTGCGAGGTATAGTGCAGACGGTGGAAATCCTGGATGCCTCTTACGATGAAACGATCTATGATTGCTCCGGTCCTGGATGTGGCAGCGAGGTCTTTTGATGCTATGTCCACATCCGAGCCGTCTTTCACCAAGTACCAGGCGTTGTTTGCTCTTGATAAGTCAATGTCAAAGTCACCGGTAACGATGAGAGGCCTGGTTCTCTCGGCAGATTTATTGTAGGGATGCATTGACCCCGGCCAACGGTCAACTACCATCCACGCGTCCACGTGGTCCACAACGTGGACCACGTGGACGAGTGAATGGTAGTTGAGCGTCTTCCAGGGGTGTTCTGTCTTCAGCTCCTTCACTTTCCTTGCGCCCGCCGCGGTGGTGTAGCAGATACGGTGCTCGGCTACTGACGCGAAGGTTGCGGGTTCGATCCCGGCCGCGGCGGTCGCATTTCGATGGAGGCTATAGATGCCCGTGTACTGTGCGATCTCGGTGTACGTTAAAGAATACCAGATGGTCAAAACTTCCGGAGCCCTTCGATATGGCGTCTCTCAACATCATATCGTGGTTCTGGGACATAAATTATTACTATTATCACTTTCTTTGCGTGTCAATATGTGTGTTCGCCGTTATTGTGTTGGTTGAGACTTTGTATCACTGTGGCACATACCCGCGTAGCATGAACTCTGGTATGCAGGTATGTGCCGCACGTGACTGAGAGAAAGGGTTTCATGACGTACGCGACAGGTATTTTGCGTTATTTATGTCATGACCAGTGAATCGTGTTCGTCATACACTGATCCCATGCTATGCCAATTTTGATATATTACAAGTTATGGACACGACCAGGAGAGCGCCCAGACGTAAACGGATAGATAGATAGATAGATAGATAGATAGATAGATAGATAGATAGATAGATAGATAGATAGATAGATAGATAGATAGATAGATAGATAGATAGATAGATAGATACGGCCAAAGTGCCTGAGGTTGGCTAAGAAATGCTTCGCATTTAATATGCTGCTTTGAATATAGTGTGTTCCCTTATTTTTTACGCAGTCGGGCATAAGAGGTCACTACGGGACAGATCATTTTCACGTCATTTGCTGCATCGCGTTGCGAGCAGTTGTTGCGTGCATGAGCCAGAAAATTTCAACCAATCATAAACAGCTGACGACCAATACGGAAGGAAATAATGCGGGTAGTTAGATGTTACGTTCGCCCATATTTTTTCAACGAAAATTTGTGCTTACACTTTTAGCATAGGCGCATTTACTTGGAGGGGCCGGAAGGCCCTCCAAGCAACGTCGCAAATGCAAGTACGTTGAGTACAAAGAATGTACTACGCCTCTAATACCACAAATTCTTACATTTTAAGGTAAACTTGTGGTTTACAAGTTAACAACAATGTTAATATAATAATAATAATAATAATAATAATAATAATAATAATAATAATAATAATAATAGTAATAATAATAATAATAATAATAATAATAATAATAATAATAATAATAATAATAATAATCAATCAATCAATCAATCATTTATTTATTTAACGTGCCCAGGAACAACCTAAGGTCTTTGTGCTGGAGCACGCAAAAAAACTATAAAAATAAACAATACAATACAGACAGTTTTCAGAAATAAAAAGAGCAAAAACACGTAGACAAAGAGAAATGAACACAAAAGGGGAGGAGTAAAATGAGACAACACGAGAAATATTGACGGGGAATAAAAATTAGATTGCATATATACAACTATGCGGAAAGACTGAGAAGGGAAAACTTTGTACATTGTGCCACACTATGTCAAAACAGTGCAAAGCTCGGATAAAAACAATGATTGTGGGCTATGAAAAACGTCAAGATCAAGAAAATTAACATTATAGAGACTTTGTATTCTGTGGACGGCAGAGTGTTGGAAGAAGCAGGCGGGTACATGAAACGGTCTGTTCTCTCTGGTTAACTTACGCGGAATTCGAAAATTTACACAATTGAGAAGTACAGGGCAGGATATGACACCGTGGACTAGCTTGTAAAGAAATAAGAGATCAGAGCGATTTCGTCGGCAGTGAAGTGATGGCAGTGATAATAATTCAGCAGTATTTGAACGAGATCCAGAGTCATTTTTAGCAAAGCGATGGTTATATATGCTGAGGAATTTTTTCTGGACTCGTTCAATGGTGTTACCACTGGATTGAGCAATGCCATTCCATATCACGGACGCATACTCAAGTTGCGGAAGACATATTGCCGTGTACAATTTGTGTAGGGCCATGGGAGACCTGAATTCTCGAGATATTCTACAAACACATCCGAGAGAACGAAGGCCCCGCATAGCAGCACGCTTAACGTGAGAAGAAAAGTTTAACGCGCTGTCAACAACAACACCAAGATCACAGATTTCATAAACCTTGCATAACGGCACAGAATTGACAGAGTATTGAAATGACACGCTAGATGTTTTGCGAGTGATAGACATGAATTTTGTCTTCGAGGTATTCAGAGAAAGGTTATTACCGTTGCACCATTCGGAAAAAGAGCGCAAGTCTGACTGCAGCAAGCGACAGTCGTTAACTGAATGAATTTCCTTAAAAATCTTGATGTCATCGGCATACAAGAGGAAATAAGAATTACGAATGGCAAAAGAAACATCATTAACGTAAATTAAAAATAGGAGTGGGCCTAATACCGACCCTTGAGGGACCCCACTAGTCACTTTATACAAAGAAGAGGTTTGGCCATTTACGGCTACATAACAATATCTATTGAGCAGATAGCTTTGCAGGAGATTCACAACTGACAAGTCAACATCAAAGTGCGCAAGTTTAACCATAATCAGTGTGTGGCTGACTACGTCAAAAGCCTTGCTCAGGTCACAGTAAATTACGTCAACCTGTCCTCTCTGAGAAATAGGTGTGGAGATCTGCGTCATGAAACTAGCAAGATTTGTGGTAGTTGAGCGGCCAGTGAGAAAACCATGTTGATTAGGATTCAATGAGTTTTTCACACTAAGAGACAATATGTTGTGAAGAGCCAGCTCGAAGATCTTTGATGTGGCACATAGTAGAGAAATCGTGCGATAATTAGAAGCATCTGTTTTAGAGCCCGACTTAAATACTGGAAAAACACGAGCAGTTTTCCACATGCTAGGAAATGTGGAAGTGTCCAGGCAGTTATTAAATATCGTAGTCAGTATTGGGACAAATATACTACCATAAGCTTTTAGTATGGCGGAGGGGATGCCATCTGGCCCACATGATAAGGATGGTTTTAAGCGCTTAATGCATTCGCAGATAAGATTTTCATCCAGCGACAAAGCACTGGATGAGCTAACCGCCTTGGGCTGTTGTCTGATATCAGTGCTAGAGTCTGAGGCCTTATAAACGGATGAGAAATGCGTGGCAAAACAGTCAGCGACGGCATGCACTTCTACCCCATTTGAGTCCAGTAGTCTGAAGGACTCTCCGCTTTTGCTGGACCGTTTACGTACATACTCCCAAAACTCAGCCGGCCTGTCAGAGGCGCTTTTTTCTAAGAATTCAATATACGAACTATGATCCTGTTTATATAGGCATTTAGAGAGAGTTCGAAAAAAGCTGAACTCTTCCTTCCACTCGCTGGATGGAGAACATTTAGATTTCCTGTGTGCGTGATCTTTATGCTTCAGTGCACTGATAAGTTCAGATGAGAACCAGTGGGGATATTTACGTTGTTTAGGTGTATATTGGGGTATAAAATTACGCATGCTGCTCAGTACAAGCTCCGTAAACCGATCAACCTGCTCATCAACATTTGGTTTGTCAGTAACCTGTGACCACTCAACGGTAGACAAGTGATGATAGAGGCCCGTGTAATCGCCTCGCTTGAAGGCAAATCTCGGAGATTTGTTTACGTAACTGCTGAAGCTCGTTGTTTCGGCTGATGCGGATAACCTTACGTTAAGTGGTGGGTGGAATTTGTCCGGACGTACAAGAGAGATGTCGGAGCGGGAAACTTCAAGGGGTTGATCGTTTGACACACAGAGGTCTAAGACGTTGCCACTGGAATTGACGACTGAGTTATGTTGCAGTAGGGAATTAAACGCCAGAAAGTCCAATAATAATAATGATATAATAATAATAATAATAATAATAATAATAATAATAATAATAATAATAATAATAATAATAATAATAATAATAATGAACTAGAAATGCTATTTAGACTAAGAGCAAACAAGGCAAACCATAATATACGGAAATCTGAACATATGCGAGAAAGTGCAATAATAATAATGAAAAGAAAACGTGCACTCATTGCTACTCATCGTCACAGTCAAACAGCAAAAGAAAGTCATCGACAAAACGGTCGTATTGCCTCTCACAACAGTCGTATTGCCGAGGCGGCTATGAAGTAGTCGGTCATGATAACCAAGAATAATATCACTTAATACTGGCGCTATGCATGAACCGATACACACGCCTCTTTGTTGAATGAAAGTGCCTTCGTTCCACGAGGCAAAAGTTGCTTTTAAGTAAAAACCAAGCAGCTCGAGAAAACCGCTAGACGACACAGTTGCCGCATTCTGGAAAGCAACCGAGCCAAAGTTGTCAATGGAGTCCTCAATGCACCGAAGTAGCGTGTCGTGCGGTAAAGAGTAGTACAGGTCCTTGATGTCTACTGAGCAGGCGTTAAGACCCTTGCCGTTACTTGATAGAAAGGCTATTATGTCATTAGAGTCTTTCACCAGGAAAGGGTCGTCAATAGTTGGGAAGTTTAGCTTCTCTTGTAAAAAATCCGGCAGATCCCACTCACTGTGGGACTCGATGTAATGCGAAGCAGCCAGCAAAGAGCTGCACACATCGCCTTGTTTGTCTTTGAGCCAAATGAAATCAATCATGCTATGCCATCTAGTTCACCATATTCGCAGGTTTGCCATGCACGCATGCATGCACAATCTGTATATACCATGCTTATGAAACGTATATTCTGGTATATACAATGCATGACCTGTCATGTATGTTCATCACGCACTCGTGGCATGCCATACACTTTTTTGGTATATATCCAGTTAACACAGCGGCCGGAAGCGCACCATGACAGTGTCATGTAAATCATACCGTAAATGACGAGCATGAGAGCCCCGATCGCCGTTGCAAACATTTTTGAAATGATGTGGCAAGAGCTACACTCTGCCGCTTCCGAGTTTTTTCTTTCCAGGCAGAAATTACCAACAGCGCCACCGCTGGATATGACGTCAACACTAACCCTTTAAAACTAACACGCCAGGGATGACAAGGCGCCTTTGACAAAGATAGCTCCACCTATCGAAACGTCGGCCAGCCGGATCTGAGGCACTTTCTCTGTCTCAAATCTATCGCATGTTAGGACCTGTAATTTATGTTCGTCATACAGTCACATCGCGCAATACCAATTTCGGTGCATATCGAATGAGCGAAATGGCCGCGAGTGCACCATGAGTGTGGCATGTAAATCATGCCATACATGACATGCATGTCATGGTTTTCATCTTTCCACCTGGCACTTATGTTCATGATACAGTCATATCGCGCAATACGAATTTTGGTGTACATTAAGCGAGCGAAAAGGCCGCGAGTTCACCAGGAGCGTGGCATGTGAATCACGCCATACATGACATGCATGTCATTGCTTTCATGTTACTACCGGTCACTTATGCTCGTCATACTATCGGGTCGCGCGATACCAATTTTGGCATATATCAAGCTTGCGAAACGGCTGCGAATGCACCATGAGCGTAACATGTAATCATGACATACATGACATGTATGTCATGGTTTTCATGTTACCACCTGTTATTCTTGTTCCTCGTACGGTCACATCGCGCAATACCAATTTTGGTGTATATCAATCTTGCGAAACGGCCCCGAGTGCGCCATGAGCGTAGCATGTAAATCATGTTGTACATGTCATGCATGTCATGACTTTCATGTTACCAACTCTCATTTAGGTTCGTCGTACAGTCGCGTCGCGCAATATCAGTTTTGCTGTATATCAAGCTAGCGAAACGGCCGCGAATGCACCATGAGCGTGGCATGTAAACCATGACATGCATGCCATGGTTTTCATGTTACCGACTGTTATTCATGTTCTTCATACAGTCACATCGCCCAATACCAATTTTGGTGTATATCAAGCGAGCGAAACGGCCGCGAGTGCACCATGAGCGTGGCATGTCAATCATGCCATAAATGATATGCATATCATTATTTTCAAGTTACCACTTGTCATTTATGTTTGTCATGCAGTCACGTCACGCAACACCAATTTTGGTCTATATCAAGAGAGAGAAACGGCCGCGAGCGTACCATGAGCATGGCATGTAAATCATGTCGTACATGACTTGCATGCCATGATTTTCATGTTACCACCTCTCATTTACGTTAGTCATACAGTCGCGTTGCGCACTACCAACTTTGGTGTATATCAAGCTAGCGAAACGGCCGCGAATGCACCATGAGTGTAACATGTAATCATGACATACATGACATGCATGTAATGGTTTTCATGTTACCACCTGTTATTCTTGTTCCTCACACCGTGACATCGCGCAATTCCAATTTTGGTGTATATCAATCTTGCGAAACGGACCCGAGTGTGCCATGAGCGTGGCATGTAAGTCATGTCGTACATGTCATACATGTCATGATTTTCATGTTACCGCCTCTCATTTACGTTCGTCATACACTCGCGTCACGCAATACCAATTTTGGTGTATATAAGTCTAGCAAAACGGCCGCGAGTGCGCCATGAGCGTGGCATGTAAAGCATGTCGTACATGACATGCATGTCAAGATTTTCATGTTATCACGTGTCAGTTATGTTCGTCATACAGAAATGTCTTGTCATACCAGTTTTCTTATATATCCATTCATTTAAACAGCCGCTAGCGCCCCGAGACCATGTCATGTAAATCATGCTGCACATGACATGCGCGTCATGATTTGCACGTTAGGACCTGTCATTATGTTCGTCATGAACTCTTGTCACACCATCCCAGTTTTGGTATGTATGAATTTAATGGAACGACAGCAAGAGCCCCAAGGCCGGTGAATGTAAATCATGCTGTTCATGACGTGCATGTCATGATTTTCATATTATGACATGTCATTTATGTTCGTAACACGGTCATGTTATGCTATACCAATATTGGTATAGATCCGATTAATGAAATGGCCAGGAGAGCACGAAGTCGTAGGCGGCTAGATAGATAGATAGATAGATAGATAGATAGATAGATAGATAGATAGATAGATAGATAGATAGATAGATAGATAGATAGATAGATAGATAGATAGATAGATAGATAGATAGATAGATAGATACGCTCAGAGTCACAGAAGTTCGGTAAGAAATGCTTCGCATTTAAAACAAAGCAACAGCTTTCTGTCACGTCCCATTCTCGGATATACTGACCCGTAGCGGCCAGTCAACTTTGTGAGTCTTGACTGTGAAGAATAAATCCAAGCTAAGCTTCTTACTTTTGTCAATAGAGCTTGCTAACCGACTTAAGCTCAGTGCGTTGCGCAGCTTTTTGGCTTCAGTCCTTACTTTTTTTAGTGAAACCTCGCTTCGGCACTCGAAAACAGAATTTATCGCGTTGCTGGCTTTTGAGCGAAAAACATCATTCGGCAGTACAGCGAAACCTCCATCCTTGTCAGCGGTCAACAAAGCGACGGAATGCTTTTAAAAAAACGCCGCAACACTGCGGACAGGCAGGCTATTGCGGTTTGATTTTGCCTGCGACAAAACATTGATGCTTTCAGCTACACATGTATCAGTTTCAGCCTCGGGAGCCCGCTTGGCTACTTGCCTTACAAGGGTCAGCAGTTCCGGCGGAGCCAGCTGAGGCTGTACGGCGAACTTGGGACCCAAGCTCAACACATCCTGCACACTGTCCGGGATAGGCACGGCACACGCTGTGTGGATTGGGTTTCTCGGCATGGGCATCTTCCTGGGAGTGATGGCCCGAAGCTGTGCCAGAACGTGCTGCTAGATGAACTCAGTCGTTCGGCTCGTGGAGGCGCAAACCTCGAGCCACTTCTTCTTGGCCCTGCGAGGTGTCTCGGTGCTGTTCAGTTGGAAGAACAATACATCCCGAAGCAGGCGTGCTCGACGTTTCCATTCCGAGCGAAGAATTTTACAGATTCGTTTGCCGTGTCCAGTGGACGGGGTGAGGCCTCCAAACAACAGCTTGACCGCAGGCGGAAGGAACTTGAGGCGTATGCAATAAGCGAGCGTGCGCGCCTGGCATTCAGCAATGGCGATGAGATTCTCAAGGTGACACAGATCAGCTGGAAAACACGTAAAAGAGCCCGACGTACTAGAAATGTAACTTGAGAAGAAGGCAGCATGGACTAGTTGGGCAGCATGGACAGCATGGGCTAGTGGGTTTTTACCTAAAAGCAACTTTTGCCTCGTGGAACGAAGACACTTTCATTCAACAAAGAGGCGTGTGTATCGGTTCATGCATATATAGTGCCAGTTTTAAGTGACATTTTTCTTGCTTATCATGACCGGCTACTTCATAGCCGCCTCGACAATACGACTGTTGTGAAAGTTTTCCGTTTTCTCAATGACTTTCTTTTGCTGTTTGATTGTGACGATAGGGGTTTTGAAGCTACTGTTTCAAACGCGTTATGTGATTTTAAAGAGTGCATGTCACCCCTAATCCTGACGCATGAGCTGCCGCAGGATGCCTCGTTAAGGTGTTTAGATTTGCGATTAAGCATTTCTAGCGATCACCTGTGCTTGAAGTACGAGCCCCGAGGAAGCGAGCCACTTCTACCGTATCTGTCAGCTCATTCAAAGCTTGTAAAAAGGAGCATTGCAAATCTTTCCTTCACCAACGCTCTTAGGAAATCTTGCGGCTACTTTTTGAAATGCAGCTTTCTTGAGCAGGCTTCCCGTCTGACAAGTGCCGGCTTTCCTGAGCCTGTGCTGGTTTCGGTAGCAGAAAAAATGCTTAGGACCATTAAACAGGGAGGCGAAGCACCAGCGAGCTGTGCCGCTAGAGATAATAAACGAGTCGGGGTGCTCCCCTACCCGCATAAAATTTCGCACAACCTGAAAAAAATAGGGGACAAGGTAGACGTTGAGATTGTATTCGCAGCTCCGGAAAAACTACCAATGCTTTGTAAGCGCGTGAGTACCCAAGCCACTAGAAGGAGCGTTCGTATAACAAAACACAAGATGTAGTTTGTAGCATGCGCTGTGGGTGTTGGGTACTTGATCCCGTTGCCTTGTGGTAAGTACTTTGGGCAAACTGGCAGATGCTCGAACGAGCGTTTAAAAGAGCATCACTATCATGTCACCACAGCTGTCCAAGGTCATCTCGGCATACATTGTAGAGATTGTGGATGTAAACGAGAATTTTAAAAGTGCGCCGTTGTTGCGAAACACCGCGAGCAGCTTACACGCGAAATCATAGAAGCTAATCAAATCCAACAGCTGGGTGACCTCTGTGTAAGCATGCCATCAGTTGCCCTAACCAAAAAGGAAACAGCGTATCTGGCTTTGACGCAATAGGTTTGTGCGTTTGTGCTGATGTGTGCAGGCGTTATCAGCTGTATATATTTCTAGCGTTTTTGCTAATAAAATTCAGTTGAAGTCAGCGCCTGCGTTGTGTCCTTTCATACGTCCTCGTTCTATTAGCACTCTGCAAATATGTCGATTGCAGTTAGCGGACGTAACCACAGTTACCGTAGACACGTTTGCAGCGCTTCCAATTGCGTTCTTTAGTTGATACATGGCTGCGTTCGTGCAACACCGCTATAACACCGCCCTGTACAGGGCTTCACGCTCGATTACAGACGCGTCAGCAGCGTGTTTTGATGCGCGCCTATCAAATAGCGTGAAGCCCTGTTCAACGAACGAACGCAACCATGTTTCAATCTCGTCAAATGCACACGAGATTTTTGCAGCACGGACAAACTTGTACCTCAAAGCCGGTAATTTATCTTCCCAAATGCGTATCAACGCCGTCTTTGCAACGGTCCAGTTTACACGCTTTTGGCCGATATTTTGCTGGGTACCGAGCTGCTCGCGACCAACATGGGGGCCGCCATGTTGTCAGCTTACGGCGCTAACAGGGGTTGCCTACCTCCGTTTACGAAAACTGTCGTTAGCGGATTAACTGCGGTTAGGGTTGTCGTGTGACAAGGTACAACAGCCGTTAGACTTAACGGCCGTCGTACTTGACTGTGGTTAGACTACCCGTGTGAAAAGGGTATGAGTTGCGTGCCTTGACCTTGGCCGACGCTAACTCTCGGCATCGAAAGTCTACGACAGTGACAGCGTACGCGTTTCTGCGCGGATACTTGGCCGCGTCGTTGTAGCGGGCGTCCGGATCTTGCTTGAACTTGCGTTTAATACATTCAGTTCTAGCCTTTCGTCTACTTTTGTGGAATGTCGGATGCATGTTGCTGGACGTTAGAAAGAGCCACCGGAAGTGACAAATTTAAGCCCATCTTTCGAAGCGGTTCTTCTAGTAGTCTTTTCCTTTGAATTTTAAACCTTCGGCACGTCAAAAAGAAGTGATCTAGAGATTCACAGATTCACTCTCATTACAGTGAAGGCATAAAGGTGACTGAGCCAGACCTGTGCAGGTAAAAGTTCAGTGGGGGGACTCGACATCGTAGCCTTGTAACTGATATTTCTTCCTTTCTAGAGGAACACCATCTGCTCTTCCAAGGAAACTTCAGTTGTGGGAAATCTGATGAAAACAAAGGAGATTTGTAGAAGTTATTGGACGTTGTAAGCTTTTCAAATCTCGCTGCAGTGACATATGCCGACGTCGGCAAAATAGAAATAACAGGGCCATCGTGGGGTGATACTGGAAGCGCATCCGTATATTCATTGAGCATAAAGCCTTTATGGGCAGGTACCCACACTAAATGAATAAGCCGTAACTGTATTGGAATTAGCGAATAGAATGTCTCTAAGGTACCTGATAAGTTAGGGGCGCTTAAGGAAGAACAGACGGAGAGGCAGCCTGTTAGAATAAGCACTACTGACAGACACTGAGGCAATTTCCGTAATGCTAGGACTATAGCCAGCAATTGAGCCTGGAAAAGAGGCGTAAAGTCAGGTAACCGAACTGAGAAATTCCAATCTAGAGAGAATGATGCGATTCCCACACCTGCCTTCTCTTCGCAAACGGAAGCATCAGTCGCTATCACAGTGTTTGTTTCTAGATTGGCCAAATGATCTTCCAAAATGCCATTAAGATATCGATATGGTAACTGTTTAGCATTCGTGGTATATATATCGTTAAATTCAATCCTAATTGTTTCTACAGTACTGAGTATAAGTACTTCATAGAGGTGAACATTTAATGGGTCCAAAAGTCTTTGTGTAAGAATGACTAGGGGGCAACGTAATCTATAACATTGGAGTTAAAAAATGAGGCCGGCTGATTAATGAAAACATACTGCGAACTCCTCTGTGGAGACGCATAAATTTTTAGGAACGTTCATACTGTTGAATATGAAACCTTTTGATAAGAGAAGGCAGGCGTGATCCTTCGTATAGAATATTGTTTGCGACAAATTTAGGAAGCCCAAGACAAAAGCGTAATGATATACGTTCTAAAAGATGGTTGATTCCTCCGTCATAGGAATCGGAATAACACGAAAGTAAAGCGTGCCTTTACAGAAGTAACTGAATGTTTACTGTACATTGATATAAGAGAGTTTGCACAATGTATACTGATGTCTGGCAGCTATAGCACCGTTTAACGTGGATGCACGCATTTTGATGATTGGTGGTACATCTCCATCCCGACGACTAACGTCCATGTTAAATGATGACACAAAACCTTGTGGTAGCTGTAGTAGTTAACGGTGAAAGCGTAATCAGAGAACGAGGTGTGATAGCCAGAAGAGCGTCGTATATTGGACGCAGAACTTGGGGGGCGATCGGAGATCTCTGTTCTGTGCCGTTCGTTCGCGTTCGTTCTGATGATCGCACGCGATTGGCTGAAGCCGGACAACTCACGCCACTCTAAGGGGCGTGGCCATTTATTTTTTTTCCTTGATGTTTTCTTTTTTGGTGACGTCATGCCGCGTCATAACGAGCATGTCGTCTGCTAAAAGTGAACGGAGAGCGAGCCCGCGCGAGCGAACAACGGCGTCGCACGGCATGTATTTCGAGTGATGCGGCGGTTGCGGCTGCCGCAACAGCTGATTTTGAGAAAATGGCGCTTGCAACGGTGCTTCCTTGCTACGTTGGCGTTTCTCGAAGCAGATGCAGAATGGTAGGAGGTGCGAAATGCGTTTGAAGAGATGAGCGAGTGTGAATTCCGGCGTCGCTTTCGTTTCTCGAAACGTACGGTACGTTGGTTGTGCGACGGACTCGACCCCGTCATCGGGTGCCAACGAGCCAGTGGGATTTCAACAGAGCGGAAGGTGTTGTCTGCGCTGAGATTTTTTGCCAGCGGATGCTTCCAGCGAGCTGTCGGCAGCGAGGAATTCATCGGCCTGTCGCAGTCGTCCGTCAGCGAAACCATCCACGAGGTGGCACACGCCATTACTGTCGTTGGCGGGCAGAAACGGTGGGTGGCCTTTCCCGAGACCACGGACGCGAAGGAGCGAGCAAAGGCGGCGTTCGCTCGGCTCGGGCGGATTCCTGGTGTTCTCGGGTGCGTCGATGGCACCCTCATCGCCATCCAAAAGCCCCATGGCCTGAGCCCCGCGGACACGGCGAACTACATGTTGCGGAAGGGGTTCTACGCATTGAACACCATGATCGTGAGTATTATTCATGCATTGTATACGTAGCGAATTGTTTCATTTGTATTGTTTAAATTTTCCGCTTTACTGCGACTGTTGCGACAGAACGTTTGCGGGAGCGATATTCTTTTTTTATCTATCCAGAACGGGAGTGGGTGCCCTTCCGGGCACCTCGGTTAGGATAAGCAATGAAAGCATTCGACGCGGGCTGCACTGTGGTTCAGCGGCCTCCACAGTTCATAAAATCACCGCTACTCGATCGCTATGTGTACACTGAGCCTTGATTCTCGATGTGGATTTGTTGAGAGAAGCCCTCCCAGAATGTGCCGTAGTATATTCGCTGCCCTGTGCTGCGTCCTCATTCTTCATTGTCGTGCTGGTTGTCATGGATAAATTCCTGTGCATTAAATACGTATTGCTTCATTACCCTTTTTCAGATGGGAGCTTTTAATGCTGTATGTAGTTTGTGATACATTGGCTTAAACATGCAACAGTAATTGGGTTAAAAGCCTGCTGTGGCCGGAAGCGGGGTTGTCCCAATCAGTAAGCATGCAGACTACTTTTTTGACACTGCCTTGACGAACCCAAGCCCACGTGTTAAAGCTTATGGTATAAGTCCTACCTTGTCGACGACTCGTTGATAGCTATGTTTGAATAGTCGGTAAGAGTGCAGACAGATGTAGTTACATTAACACGAGTTTTTCCGAAGTCTTTTATGGGTACAAATTTGGCTGAATTGAATTCTGCAGACATGTGATGCCGACCTCTGGATTCTGGATGTAAATCCATGTTTCCCGGGGTCATGCCATGACTCGTGGGTGTGGCGGAGGAGCCCTCTCCGTCGGGACCTGGAAGCCGAACTGCGGCCTGGTGAATGCTTGCTTGGTAAGTGCTGGCAGTGTTTGCAAATTCAAGACGATAATTCCACGCATGCTTATTGCCTTATTTTGATATATTTAAGTTTCAGCCACAGAAACCTTTCTCAACGCTTGGCACAGACCGTGTCACAATGTCTAGAAAGCTTAATTATGTTATGATCACACGCAGGACGCGAATAGTCAAGTTCATTCGAGAGCTTATGCGAGCACCAGCGATAGCACTGGAAGTTTCGATGACTGCTTTATAAAAGACCACGCATTCCAGCAATAGTCAAATTACCTGAGGACTGTTCACGCCGCTATCAGCTTACAGTGCGAATGGCTTGCATGTTGTATTTTCAGTTTTCGGGCACAAGTTCGCCAAAATGAAAAAGTTTAGTCGAACATGCCGACTGCTGCCTTTGTCAACATCACAGCCACGTGACAATATCACTACAGCTGCCATGCTTCTTGTGCAGGAGACTCTGGCTATCCATTAGAACCGTGGCTCCTGACACCAGTGCCCGGAGGACCAGCTAGTGGCACCCCTGAGAGCGACTACAAGGCCCACACCGCCATGCGCAATGTTGTGGAGAGGTGCATCGAGGTCCTAAAGAGCAGGTTCCGCTGCTTGCAGCGTTACCGGGCCCTGCTCTACAACCCCGATGGAGCAGCCACCATCATTGCTGCTTGCGCAGCTCTCCACAATATTGCACTAGCGGCACATGAGCCTGCTCTCGAAGGGGACGACGACGACCCCGACGACGATGACGACAGCGACAACGCTGAGGTGCCCCCATCACTAGCTGAGCTACCACCACAACGGGTGCAAGCCCCACAGCAGGTTCTCCTGAGGGGCCAGCAGCAGCGTAACCGCGTGGTTAACCTGTTCAGAGGACCACGGGGCTCACATGTTGAGCACCTGCGTAGGGTACGCCGCCGCCTGCAACGACCTTGGCAGCCTTGCGCGGTGCGTGTTTCTCTTTGTTCATTGTGTTTGCCACTGGCTTGTTTAAAAAAAGATCAATTTTTTTTACTACACTTCTAACGTTTTTAATGAAACGGGATTCAGCTTACAATGAATGACCCCCCTTGTAACATATGGTGGTTCACACTAAGCACAAATGAGAGCTCAGCTGTGAATGGCACACGGTGCCATTCACAGCCACAGTGGTAACCTGTAAAGGCTGTTTCAACAGGACAGCAACATGGGCTAGCTTTTGTGCAACAAGGATCGTGGTAAACATTAAGTGAACGACATGGGTGGTATCAGAAGTAAAATTTCATTACTTGTATTGCGAGCAATGCACATATAAAGCAAAGTAAATGAACGCCTCTCATATTTAATGAAAAGGAAAATATAAAAGTATCTTCCTTTTATATTATATACATGAAGTTATAACAAAGTGCCCATTACTCTGCATCAAGATACACACTTCGCAACACAAAAGTCATTGCAGTACATGAAAACAAGGTACAGATGAGCCCAGATATATCGAACTCGCTAAAAAACTGCAATTACTTTGACATATCGAACAACTCGACATAAAACTGTTGAAGATTTTACTGCCTCTTAGGTGCATACGTAGGCCTTCTGCAACTGTTTTACAAAAATGTATGAACGACACCGTCATGGCAATGCACGGGAATTTTTTCATTTTGTATTTTTCCATAATTTGCATTTGGCGACGCACAGTTATGTGCACGGGTGAGTGGTACACGCGAACATGTGGTGTGTACGTCAATGACAGCTGTACGTACTCATCCGGCTCCGAAAGCTTCTGTCTGCCTTGTCTTTGAGAATCGTACTGAGCATGCTTCTTGGGATGCTGTACACAGTGGAGATGAAGGCTTCTTTTCCCCATGTTCGGTTGTATTAATACCACCAACTTCGCAGAGATCAGCATAGCTTTTACATTTTATGACACGTATCACGCTAACAAAAGGAGCAAAGAAATGAACTGTGATCCGCCAGGTGGGCACAATGACGAGAAATTTTAGTAGAAAGCACTTGATGGCAAGCGATAATTTCTACTCGCTGCGTGTGGAACCGTCGTAATCGCATCGCTTTCTCTAATGTATTTAGGAAGGCCCCCTTTCCATGAGGAAAAGCGAAATTCTGGCGAGGGAGAGCCAACCTCTTGGGGAGGTTTGTGCTGCCCTGTTCGATGTATCATATGTTCTGGCTGGTTTTTTTTAATGTAGCCACACATTTTTCTATAGAAAAACATTTAGATATAAACGATAATTCAATTTACTCTAGTTCGATATGGTTGATTTTGACTGGTTTGTCAGAAATAAAATGAAACAAAGAAAAAAAGAACACCATGATAATGTACCATGCACTGTCACATAATGAACATATATGGCCCTGGCTTTTGTTGTTTCGAGTGTCGTAAACATCAATGCACATATTGAAGTATTGCATGTAATGTTCACAAGAGCACTTCGTCGTCAAATGTCCACTGCCGGATGATGAATTATTACTGATCTCCAATTTATCCTATGTTATAGTACGAGCTCAGTCCACATCATTACTTATAAGTTGAAATAGTAGATGTAGTCACCTTGTTTACGTTTCCTATTTCGTGGTAACCGTTTCGTTGCTTTAAACATTCATCAATTGTATGTCAGATACCATGAGAAGCTGGCCCAGGTTCATTTGATTCGGCTAGTGTTAACTACACTGTCTGGTGCCTTCTGTTCTTCTATGACTGATTCTGCTGTTTTCACACCTGTAAATGTCACACTGAACAGTTTCCGTTCAGGTATGTAGTGCTCGGTCCTCACTTCTTGGCGAAGTTTTACACTTTTCGCTTTATGGACAACAGCACGTTGCCCATCGTTATTTGAGAATGCCTGCCGAATGTGCTTCAGCCCATCATTATTTGGCAAATTTCCTAACTTAAAGTAGGCTTGCTTGTAAGTGACCTAGATAGATTGTAGTTTTCTTGTGTTTGTGAACTTTTCTTCTTTTCAGGCCATTGAACATGAATCTTTGTCTTCGGAATAATTATATTTAGCCATAATTTGTAGATGTAGGCCCACACTCACTCAATTTTTTTTTGCAATTCATCACCATCATTGCTGAACAACCGTATGGTCTGCAAGTTGGTTGTTGATACATTTCCTCTTATTATTTAATCCTGTTGGTACCCACTCCTGTTGTCTAAACGCTTCTAAGCAAGATAATGAATGTTTGAGTGTTGCTACATTTCAAGAGTGTTGTGCGACCTAGACTATCCACAAGCACTCCTCCTTGCTTTAGCATGTGTCAAAATTACTAGAAAACACACAGTGCACTGTTCTACACTGTAAACATATCAATACACTACACTGCACTATGCACATATACTACAAAATTTTCTGAATGTATTATTGTATGATGAGATTTAAAAATTGACATTGCAAAACATGCTTCATGAATGCAACCATACTGTGCTATGTACATGTACTACAAAACTGCTGAATGCATAACCTCGCATGATGAGATCAAAAAACACGACAATGCAGGGCACGGTTTACCATTGCAACTGCTTCATGTTATGTATAACGAAACAGCACATCAGTGCCTATGATATGCAGGAAAAGAAAATTTACAGGAAAAAAGTTGCAGGGTGCCACTGAAACAAAGCACTATACCACAGCTCGTGATGTGAAAGTGAAAAAAAAAGATTGCAGGGTGCCACTAAAATAAACCAATATACCACAGCTCTTGATATGAACATAAAAAGAAAGATTTCAGGATGCCACTGAAGCGAACCAATAACATACCACAGCCCGTGATATGAAAGCGAAAAAAAAGGAATACATAAGAGAAGAAAAAAATCACAGCTCGTGATATGCAAGGAAAACAAAGAAATATATGACAAAAAAATCACAGGGCAACAGTGTAACATACCTACAAATCACATCTCGTGATATGTAGGGAAAAACGGAATACACAAGACAAAGAAAAAAACACAGGACACCACTACAAAAAACACCACAGCTTGTGATGGTTAACAAAGAAAAAAAAACAAATACTATATACAAATGTACATTATGGCGCAGGTGGCTGCTGCTGAAGCGCCGCAGTGAGGGCCCGGACGAGGGCACCGATGCCCTGCGGCTCGCGCACGACGTCATCAAGACTCCGAGCCTGACGTTCAGCGGCTGCACGATGACACCTGGCCTCGTCGGCGAGCTGCTGCAGTGCCTCGCCCTGCCGCCTGGTGTTTTCGGCGAGCAGCTCCAGCGCCGCGGCCTGCCGATCACCAACATCGCGCAGCTGTGCCAGGAGCTGGAAACCAAGAAATGTGTTGCCATTATCATCCATGCATTTCTCGCGATGGACTCTTCGCTGGAAGCTTCTGTTCGTGAAGAGTTTCAGTGTGCGTAACAGTTTCCTCTCTGTTGAAAATCCACTGGCCCAACGGCATCCATGAACGGTGCCAGTTCACGCACAACCAATGTACATCGTTTGGACCATAAAGTTTCCTAAAATGACCTAGAGGGAACTCTGGCGCTGCGATCGTTCAGGCCACCATGGGAATGATGGGTAGTACATGGATTTGCCTAGTCTTCGTGCTTGTGGGCTTCAAACGCACTTGTGGCTTTGTTTATTGCTATGTTTTGGTTTTCTTTCGGATAAAAGAATGGATCGTTGTGAACTTCGTGACCAGATTTGAATCGGTGAGCCTAAAGAAGTTAAATTGGTGAAGTGAAACTGCTGATTTTTGCTGAACTTCGTTTTGCGACAAAGCGGATGCAGGCGAAGCGGAGCCAAACGGAGCCGAAAGAACGATGTTTAGACAAATCCGTGTACTACCCATGATTCCCATGCTGGCTGAAGCGCGATGCATTGCAGCTCCCATAGACACTAGCACCAGAGTTCCCTCTAGTAAGTATTGTAGGAAACTCTGTGGTTTGGACAGACCAAAACGGTGCCAGAATTCATTCTTGCTCATCTCGTCAAACGCATCTCGCACCTCCAACCACCTCTGCACAAGAAGAAACCAAACAGCCCTTTTCAGGGCTACATAACCGTTTGCCCGGCTTTACGAGATTACCGACACAATCTCCTTCCGAAACTCCAGTTGCTGCAATATGCAAAACATGCAGCAAATAGGTGTGACACAGGTGGAAAATGTGCATGATGGCTATGTAAAGTATTTGCATACAGAGTTTTTTTTACAGTATATATTAAACAATAGCGCATTTCCAATTATGCTTTAGAAGCATGTGACACAACAGGGAACCATCACGAGACGTTACACATTTTTCCAACGCAAATTTACTATGTTTCACAATAACTGTAATGCAGGACACCTTATTCTGTCTGACAGTCATGCAAGCAGTTAGCTCACCTACAACTGTTTTCGACATTTATTTTTCTTGTGTATAACTTTCTCGCCCACATGTTATGCTTTAACTAACATATACCTGCACGCATCAGCATCACCTGTGAGCATGTAAAATCATCTGCTGTTAATGAAGTTGGTATCTACGAACCGTGTTAGTCTGCTGCTGCTGGTCTGCCACGCGAGGCAGTAGACTGCGGGCAGTCGTCGTCTGCTGCTGCTGCCGCCGTCGTTGGCGCTGGGGTACTGAAAACATAATCAATCCTTTTTACTTCACAGCAGAAACCTACAGCACAGTGTTTCAAGGCTCTGACATGGTAACATGAAAATGGGTTATTTTATTAAACTACTGACACTGTTAATAGAAAAAACAACGGTCAAACTTACGAGCTGGGGCCACATCCTCTTCGGGCGAGCCAGCGGCAGCCGCAGCAGGGCTCACGAACGCCTGTTAAAGTAAGAAGTTTATTTATTGACACATTGAGTACAATAAGCAACATGAAGAGCAAGGTGTGAAAGTTCACCTGCAAGCCGCTGGTGCCCGGCATGGCCCCGACTGAAACCCTTGGCGGTGCGGGCAATGGCTGAGGGCGGCGGAAGTCCCCAGACAGCGCACGAGCCTGCAGGCTCTGGTCTGGGGGAACCAACTGTAAGCATACATTAAAAAAAGCTACATCGCAATCTTGCCCCTAGTAACAACAGTGCAGCAACCGAGAGCCATACACAATTTCTGGGGATTATTGTGGCGAAAGTGTACATACGCTAGAATTACCATAGCAATGTTTTTTTTTTGTTTTTTCGACAGGTGTTTCAACAGCGACATGCTATGCCACTCCAACTTTGGGGAGAGGAGGGAAGGGAGGCAAATCCACTTGCTATGCCCCTCAGTCGACTACAGGATATGAGAAATGGTTTAGAACACTTAGGGTTCTCCAATGAGCTTCGAAGTATAGTTCGCGGCTGTTGTCTCGTCATTGCCATAAATGTGACTCCCTCGCACGCTGTTCTCGACGGCGCAACGCGTTAGCATCTGAACCTCAGCGGCAGCCGAGTGATCCAGTCGAAATTATTTGAAAAAGTAAAACAAACCGCGCGTACTCGAACGAAGCTAATGAGCACACTAGTTCGCAGCACAGAACAGGGATATTCCAAGGCAGGGCTTACCGCTTCCGACCGCCGAAATACAGGGCCTCGCGCACCGTCGACCCTCGAGGTGCCAGTCAGCTGTAAGATGCGGCCGCGGTAGACAGACAGCTGGCCGCCTCCGGTGCCCCTGTAAAGCACAAACGGGATGTGTAAGATGACCCACCGAGATACAATAGTGCTCGCACTCACCTCTGTCCTTCCCGGAGTCGTATGAGCTCCTGCTCGGCGTTATAGCGCTCCTTCCGCCAGAACGCCTGCCACTGCGCGAAAGACCTATGCGCATGGCCTGCCTGGTTTAGGAGCGCTATAACCTGGTGCCAGAGCTCCTCCCGGTCCTCCCTCGTGAACGAGGGGTCCAGCGGGTACGCAGGCGTTGCGAGCTGGCGGTGCTCCTCCATGAAAATCAGGAGGAGCTCCCGTTGACGCTCAGACACCCGAGGACCGACACGCTCCTGCCTCGACGACATTTTGAAAATATGCGCCACACGCAACTTCCTTTGTAGAGAAGCATTGGAACGCTCTAATGGATGGATGGATGGATGCTATGAGCGTCCTCTTTAAAACGGGGCGGTGACATGTCTGCCACCAAGATCGAAGAAAAAAAAAAGCTTTCTTGTTTCATGTTGGCCTAATACCTTATCTACATTGATTAAATCTATGTTATTATACCAAAAAAATATAAATTCACGGTCCATGCCTCTTAAGGCAGAATGACCTTATTTTTCCCCCATTATTTATTTTTGTTCTTTATCTCTAGAAGAGCTTGGGTTGGGGCTAGTTGGAACATACTGTAGAAAAATTTTAGCGCTGCAAAGTTGAGGACGAAAAAACATGGACAACACAGACGAAGCGCATCTAACAACTGAATTTATTGAACCAAGAAGGTCAAAAAGGAGAGGAATAAAAGACGTAACATACGAAAGAAGGGGCACTGTAGGCAAACCACGCATGAGCCAAGCATCGGTGCTATCTATGCAGTGAAACACGTGCATAAATCTAATTCAAACTTTACGTCTGTATCAATGATGTCACTTATGATCCGATTACATTTATATTTGTGCCGCTAAACATGACACTTGTCTTTCCGTGAGTGCTATAGATGGGGAGCTAACGCATGCGCCAAACTTCCCCGACATCATACTGTAAGCTTCAATGATAGTTCTTCTGTTTTTGTCCTTGCTGTGCGCCACAATGGAAGTGTCCCTGAAATTTGGGTTACATTTACAATCAGAGCAGTGCTGAGCGAGATTCCCTTCGATTGCAACCCTACTACACAAATTTTTGTGTTCCTGAAGCCTACTTTTCTGCCACCAATACTCTAACCGTCTCTTACTTATTTCTATCGCGGACGTGTGCAGCTTTCCATTGTTGTCCCTAAAACCCAAGGCTTCATGTAGACTCGTGCCCACACGTATACCTGGGTGAATATCGCCACATTCAATCAGTACATGTTCCATCGTTTCCTTTGTTCCCCCGCAGCATGTACATTGTTCTTCTTCGTTACTGAATCTCGCTTTATAACTACGCGTTCTAAGGCAGCCCGACCTTGCTTCAAACAGTAAAGCGCTTCGCCTTGAATTATCATAAAACATTTCCCTCCTTATTTCGTTTTTTCCCTTTCGGTAGTTACTCAGAGCCGGCTTCTTTTCCATCGCTGCCATCCAATAAGTCCTCTCCGCCTCTCTGACCTTCCGCTTAATGCTCCTTGTTGCCATATCGCCCGCACTGCTAGCCGTATATTTACTGGTAAGCCTCCTAGTTCTTTTTCTCCACTGCGTGTCAACGCTTTTTCTATACAAATACCTGAAAACCTTCTCTGCGCATCTACTGTTCTTCATTTTCCTCAGCCTCTCTTCGAATCTCATTTTGCTCTGAGCTTCCCTCACTTCAAAGCCTGTCCATCCCATATCACCCTTTACAGCCTCATTTGTCGTCTTCCCGTGAGCGCCCAACGCGAGGCGGCCCACCGTCCTTTGATTTACATCCATTCCTGATTGTACCTCTGACTTCATGCACACTACCGAGTTCCCAAATGTAAGCCCCGGGACCATCACATCCTTCCATAGCCCTCGAAGCACCTCGTACCTATTGTATCCCCATAAAGCTCTGTGCTTCATAATTGCAGCATTCCTCTTTCCCTTTGCTACCGATGCTTTCTCTGGTACCTCCATATATCTATCCCCCTCATTTACCCATACTCCGAGGTACTTGTACTCGCTTACCCTCGGTATTTTTTGGCCCTGTATAAAGACCACATGGTCTTCGTGATCATTGAATACCATCAATCCACATTTTGTTGCACTAAATCCTAGTCCTAGAGCCTCACATTCCCTTCCGTATATATCTGCCAGTCGCTGCATATCATCTTGACTGTCCGCAAATAAGACAATATCATCAGCATAAAATAGACCTGGAAGCTTCTGCTCAACCATCGTGCCGACCTGCTTGTGTGACAAATTAAATCCAATGTTGCTACCTTCTAGCGCTTTTTCAATCCTCACCATGTACAGCATGAATAACAGCGGGGACAAAGGACATCCCTGTCTCAGCCCCTTGCTAATTTCAACGCTGTCCTTGCTACTTATTCCTTCCCATTCTACACAAACTGTATTTTCTCGGTATATTTCCCTCAAAGGCTGTATACAGTCGTCACCTATGCCCACTTCTTTCAGTATATCCCATAAAATTTCCTGATTAACGTTGTCATACGCCCCGGTGATATCTAGATAAGCTACGTATAAGGGCCTGTTTTCTATTTTCGATATTTCTATACACTGGGTAAGAACAAACAGATTATCGTCTAACCGCCTGTCAATTCGAAATCCATTCTGAAGTTCTCCCAAAATATCATTTTGTTCTACCCATGCTTCTATTTTTAATTTTACTGCCTGCATCGCCAACCTGTATAGCACCGATGTAATGGTTAGCGGTCTATACGAGCGAATGTTATCCTTTTCTCCCTTGCCTTTATAGATTAAGTGCATTCTACTTTTTCGCCAACTGTCTGGTATTTCCCTCTCCTGTAAGCACTTTTCTACGGCTTTCAGCAGTGCTTCTTTAGTTTTATGTCCGAGTTCCTTAATGAGGCTGACGGGAACCCCATCTAAGCCCGGAGTAGTGCGCTTAGGAATTTTTCCTTCGGCCTTCTTCCAATTGAAATTCTCTAGTACTACATCTTCGTCAGTTGCACTCCTTTGCGTACTATTACCTACCGGGGGAATCCCCTGGGTGACCTTTTTAAACGAATCGGCTGTTATCTTTCGGATGTAACCTAGCACTTCATACCCTTCCAATTGATTTCCTCCTTCATCTACCATATGTTGTTGCATTGTGACAGACTTCCTACCCAGCGCTTTTAGGTGGCTCCAAAATATCCTAGGCGCGGCCTTCTTCTTTTCGCGAATCTCTGTCATCCAGCGTTCACTTTCACCTTTAATTTTTGCCTCGACTAATTTCTGCACAATGGATTTTTGCTCTAAATATATTTCCCATATTTGGTTGACTTCGTCCTGTGGCCGCTTCTCCTTTTTTGCTTGTCTGTGCTCCCGTGAAGCCTCACGTCGCTTCTCGATCGTCTCCCGGATTTCTTTGTTCCACCAACTTTTTGGCTTTCTCTTTCCTTTCCAACAAATAGTTTTCTTCTCTTTTTCCATTTTTTTCGTGATTACATGTAGCAGCTCACTATACTTCCAGTCTTTGCCTGGTAGTTCGTCTACTTTTTCCTCGACTCTTGCGGCTATATTTGTTATTTGTTTGTCATTTAGATACAAGCTGCCAAACTTTGATTCTATGTTCTTATTTTCAGTTTTATATCCCATTTGTAATATTATGCGTTTATGATCACTACCCAAGCTGTTAATGCCTTCCTCGTCTATTCTCATCTCTCTAAGTTTGTCATATATTCCTTCTGTCATGAGACAATAATCAATGCTCGATTGCCGGTTTCCGACTTCCAACGTTATCTGCCCCTCACACTTAGGCCCCACGTTAACTATCTGAAGACTACGTTGCTCGCAGAGATCTAGCAATAACTTGCCATTGGTGTCTGAATATCCGTCAAGGTCATGAATGTGAGCGTTCATGTCCCCTAGAAGGATTATTTCGGCATAATGATCAAATTCTTTAATATCGGTGCTTATGCATTTCACTATCTCCAGATTCTTTTCTCTGCAGTTATTGCCTGTCCACAAGTAAGCTACACCTAGCCACGTTTTCTTTCCACCTACTGTGCCCGAAACCCACATGTGCTCTGAACACGTTTGTTTCACTCTATCCAATTTTGTTCTGCTATGAATTAGCATTCCAACACCCCCACCTCTCCTTTCTGAGGTGATCCTGTTACATCCTTCCCATATATAATTGTCAATATGTGGTGGCTCTTCCAAGTCTATAAGGTGTGTTTCTGTAACCGCATAAACACCTATCTGTTCCTTGCTTAACTGCTCCTCAATCTCTAACCATTTTGCCTTTTTTCTGCCACCCTGCATGTTTATGTAACTAATTGCAACACGCGCCTTCTCCCTTCTTTTACCTTTTCTCTGGTTTTTCGCTATACTGCCTGTCAAAGAGTCCCCCTGGTTGTTTTCCTCATTACAAGCTACCGTGGGCACCGAAGGGCCCGCGTGCCCCCCAAAAAAGCTACTGCGCGTCCTGCCAGTCGCCAGCCCACCTCATGACCAAGCCTCTTATCGAAGTGAATTCTGTCTCTTTGGAAACCGCCCCACCTGTGCACCTCCCTGTTTATATCCACTATCTCGAAGCCCTTCTCTCGACTAATTCGCCATATCTCTTTGTTTGCGTCGACAACAGCTCTTTGCAAGTTGATATCTCTCACTGGTACTTCCGGTATTGTGCATACCACTATCTGCACCTGAGAGGAAATGGCGCGCATGTCCTCGACCCCTTTCGCCAATGTGGTCGCTAGTTCGGCTGATTCTTCATTCAAGACGTCGTTTAGACCTCCCGCGATTATCACGAGGTTACGTCCATTAGCCTTAGTTGCGAGTTTTGCGCTAGCTCGTCTCATCACTGATCCCAGCCTATGTCCCGGGAACTTCCCTATTAAAACTCGTTTGTCGCCTCTCACCCTTTCCTTAACTGCTTCTTCGCATCTAACTAAATTCGAGTCCCCGGCGATTATCACGTGCTCCGACTCTTCTGCTGGACCGTCCCGCACCTGGCCACTGCCTCGGTTACTAGCGCGTGCCACTGCTGCTTTGTCCCCTCCCCTTCCCAAAACTACTTCGCGGAAGCTGGGTCCTGTGACCCTTGCACCTGTCTTTTCCAAACCTGTTTCCCCCTTCGAGTCTACCACTGTGGGGGTCGATGCCCCGCTGTTCCCGCTGTCGCTTGCTTCTTTGTTCACCATGACTACCTTTGCTAACCCCTCCTCGGCTGACTTTAGCCTTTCCCCCATAGCCATCGTTTTTTCCCGCTCTGTCGCCAACGCGATCTCCAGCTCGGCGATTCTTACCGTGAGCTTATTCTGGGCAGCCATCATTATTTCCATTTTCGCCTCTAACTCGCATTGCTTACACTTGGCGTCAGCTCCCTCTGTCTTCTCATCCGTACAAACCTCTATTTTCCATCCCATTCCGCACCCTGAGCACTTTACGGTCTTTTTGACCATGGCTAGATCGTTCACACGGCGGATTAGATACACTTAAAGTCAAATGGTATCACAAAACTCCGCAAGTATGCTATACTTCAAAGCACATGTGTGCCTTTCAGACACGTGGTGACCGAACGGAAAAAAAAACAGGCGACTGTCACACAGGAAACAGTACAAAATTGTAAGCCTTATTATGCTTCAAAGCTTCAATCTAGTGGCTTATGTACTCATATAACTAAAAAAACAAGCTCGAATCATGCAAAAAAAAAAAAAACTTATCTGACGCTGTCATTCCGGAGCCCACGAAAAACACGTCCGTCCTCCAGCAGAACCCTCGAAGCCACCCTCGAAGCCAATGGGTCGTCCTCTCAAGCGCCTTCTAGTGGGTCATCCTCTTCGCCTATTCTCGGAGAGCACGCCCCTCGTGCTCGTGCTCGTGAGAGTCTGCGAGTCTGCGCTCTGTCGTTGTGCATCGTCGCCGTCAATCTCGCCGTCAATAAACGTCTTAACAAAGTGGTGGAGAGTGCTGTACCGTCACCACAACTTCGGTCTCCATTCGATGCCCCTGGAGCTTCCATCCCGTACCGTGTCATCTACCATGCCGCAAGACGCCGCTCAGCAAACGCCGCCTCCTACTCCGACCGCTTGTCCCGGTGTCCCCCGCATCCGTGACCCTCCTGTCTTCACCGGCGCGGATGGCACCGACGTGGAGGACTGGCTCGCGATTTACGAACGGGTGAGTGTCCCCAATAAATGGGACGAAGCAGGCAAGCTGAGCAACTTGGTTTTCTACCTCGCGGGTGTGGCAGGCATGTGGTACAACAACCATGCATCCGATTTCCCGACGTGGTCCGATTTCAAGACCGCCATCGTCGACGTATTTGGCCGCCCTGCCGTCCGTAAGCTGCAAGCCGAACAGCTGTTGCGTGAACGGGCACAACAGGCCGGTGAATCGTTCACGAGCTACATTGAAGACATCCTTCACTTGTGCAAAAAAGCCGACGCGAGCATGCCGGAGTCTGACAGAATCAGGAATGTTATGAAAGGCATCGACGACGATGCCTTCACCATGCTGCTAGCCAAAAACCCTCGCACAGTGGCAGAGGTCATCACGCTGTGCCAAAGCTACGAGGAGCTGCGCCGGCAGCGCTTGATGACCCGTCGACCGCCATCACGCGATGCTGATCTCGCGGTCTTGTCGGCCATTTCCGACCACTCCACCTTGCTCGCCGAAATCAAGTCGTTCGTGCGTGAGGAAATTGCCCGCCAGATCTCTCTACTGGCTTTCGCTCCAGCGCAGCGTGTTGACCAGCCGCCCACTACCCTCCTGCCTCCTCTCCGCCGAGCGATTCAGCAGGAAATCGCAGAGGTCATTCCTGAATACCACCAACCGCCTCCAGTGCATGCGCCACTAAGCTACGCGCAAGCTGTAGCCAGGCCGCCCCCAGCGATTCCTGTGGCTGCACCGCGAAGTTACGCCGAAGCCGTCGTCGGACCACAGGCCTTCGACGCGGCTGTGCCGCCAACGTACGTCGACGTCGTCCCCAGGCCCCGACTCCTGCCTACAATGCCCTCATATCAGCAGCCGTCTCGTTCGTCCCGTTCTGCGACATGGATGCGACCCGGGAACCGCTGGCGCACTTCCGACAAACTCCCCATCTGCTTCGCGTGCGGTTGCGCCGGTCACGTCGCACGCTACTGCAATCGCATGGAGCCGCCTCGGGTCGCATCAGCCCTGCCCAGCCAATCAAGCCAACCTTATTATGACCAAGCGCCGCCTATGTCACCGACGTCCCGCGCCGCAACATCTACCCGCCGGTCACCGTCTCCACGACGTCGCTCACTGTCGCCTATGCGGCCACGTCCGGTCTCACCTGACCAGGAAAACTAGTCGTCGCAGTCCACGAGGCAAGGGCTGCGACGCTATCGAACTGCGAAAGCCCTCAGCGAAGCCCATCGAACGTGATAGACGTGTTTGTGGACGGTGTTCGCGCATCTGCCCTTATCGACACTGGAGCCGCCGTATCCGTCATGGACGCCAAACTTAGCCGATTACTGCGAAAAGTGACGACGCCACTTTCTGGTCTCTCCCTCCGTACAGCCAGCGCCCAAACTATTCACCCTACAGCGGTGTGCACCGCCCGCGTCATTGTTCAGGATGCTCTGTACGCCGTCGAATTGATCATAATTCCTGCCTGCTCTCACGACGTCATCCTAGGATGGGATTTTCTCTCCCTCCACGACGCCGTGATTCATTGCGCACCAGCCGAAATAGAGCTCTCACCGTTCCCTGATTGGACGCCGGCAGACAATCCATCGGCTGCGGGCAAGGTACATGTCAAAGACGACACCAAGGTGCCTGCGAACTCGTCAACGGCGGTGTCAGTCTACTGCGCAAGTCTTTCCGACACCGTTGCACTCCTGTCGCCATCAGACCGTGTTTGCACGAGGAAAGGCTTGCTGGTGCCTTTCGCGACCGTGCAACTCACTCAGGGCAGCACCTCTATTTTTGTTATCAATCCATTCCCGTACAGTGTCACGTTGGTGCAAGGGGAATGTCTCGGTAGCGTGGAACCCCTCGAAGACGCACAAGTTATGGACGAACCAGATGAAATGCACTGCCACAGTTCCAGTACGCTCGGTGCTGTTTCCACGTCTGGTTCATCACCCGCTGATGTATTTGGTTCCTCAATTGCTGACAACCTTACGCCAGTCCAGCGTTCCCAGCTTCTGGGCCTGTTGGAAGAATTTCGCTCTTCTTTCGATGTCGCTCAAACTTCTCTCGGCCGCACGTCCGCCGTTACGCATCGCATCGACACTGGCACCCAGCCGCCACTGCGGCAACGTCCATATCGCGTATCTCCCACAGAACGCCGTGTAATCGTCGAGGAAGTCGACGAGATGCTTCGCCGCGATGTTATTCGACCTTCTAACAGCCCCTGGGCGTCTCCTGTCGTTCTTGTGGCGAAGAAGGACGGTTCTGTGCGGTTCTGTGTGGACTACCGACGACTCAATAAGATCACTCGTAAGGACGTGTATCCACTGCCGCGAATAGACGACGCGATTGACAGCCTGCAAGGCGCAGAATTCTTTTCATCTCTTGATTTGCGCTCAGGGTACTGGCAAGTACCTATGGCTGATGACGCTCGACCGAAGACCGCCTTTGTCACGCCCGACGGCTTGTACGAATTCAACGTTATGCCGTTTGGGCTGTGTAATGCGCATGCCACCTTTGAGCGCATGATGGATACCGTTCTGCGCAACCTGAAATGGCACACATGCTTATGCTACCTCGACGACGTCGTTGTTTTCGCTCCGGACTTCTCCACGCATCTTCAACGCCTGCGACATGTTTTGACGCGTTTGAGCGAGGCCGGTCTGCAACTGAATCTAAAGTGCCGATTTGCAGCACGGCAGCTGACAATGCTCGGTTACGTCGTGTCCAAGGACGGTATTCTCCCCGATCCAGCCAAGCTTCGGGCCGTGACCGAGTTCCCCAAACCTACGTCCGTCAAGGAACTGCGCAGTTTCGTAGGACTGTGTTCCTACTTTCGGCGCTTCATTCGAAACTTCGCGACTATCATATCGCCGCTGACGAAGCTGCTCGGAAGTAATGGGCCGCTCAATTCGTGGTCGTCAGAGTGCGACGAAGCTTTCGCGAAGCTCCGTCGTTTGTTGACGTCGCCTCCCATACTACGCCACTACGACCCTACGGCTCCTACAGAGGTACACACAGACGCCAGCGGTGTTGGCCTTGGCGCTGTCCTTGCGCAGCGCAAGCCAGGGTTCCCTGAATATGTCGTGGCATATGCAAGTCGCACGCTTACCAAAGCCGAGACCAATTACACCGTCACCGAAAAGGAATGCCTGGCGATCATCTGGGCCCTTACGAAGTTCCGACCCTATTTGTATGGTCGCCCATTTAATGTCATCACCGACCACCATGCACTATGCTGGCTGTCATCATTGAAGGATCCATCAGGCCGCCTCGCCCGCTGGGCACTTCGCCTACAGGACTACGACATCCGCGTGCTGTACCGCAACGGACGCCAGCATGCTGACGCCGACGCACTCTCGCGCTCCCCCTTGCCTGACGACAATAGCCACAGCTCAATGTCTCACAATGCCGTTTCTTCCATCGACATTCACACCATCGCTACCGAACAGCGCAAGGATCAGTGGATCGCTTCACTGATAGACTTGCTCACTGATCCATCGGCAACACCATCCACTCGCGCGTTGCGTCGTCAAGCCCATCATTTCGCATTTCGCGACGACCTCCTTCACCGACGCAATTACAACGCCGACGGCCGCCAGTGGCTACTGGTAATACCCCGCAGTCTCCGTTCTGATATATGCGAATCGTTCCACGCTGATCCGCAGTGTGCGCACTCTGGGGTATCGAAAACATACCACCGCATTCGCCAACGGTACTTTTGGCGAGGGATGTACCGCTACGTGCAGAAGTTCGTTCGCTCCTGCATCGATTGTCAGCGCCGCAAAGCTTCAACACACCAGTCACCAGCAGGTCTACAGCCTTTACCTTGCCCTGACCGGCCGTTTGGGCGCGTTGGCATCGATTTGTATGGGCCACTTCCTCTGACGTCGGCTGGTAACCGCTGGGCCGTCGTCGCTGTAGACCACCTTACGCGATACGCCGAAACTGCCGCCCTCCCAGCGGCTACAGCGCGCGATGTAGCCTCCTTCCTGCTCCACCGGTTCATGCTGCGCCACGGTCCACCCCAGCAGCTGCTCAGCGATCGAGGCCGTGTCTTCCTCTCGGAAGTCGTCGAAGCCATCCTCAAAGAGTGCAACGTTGTTCACCGCAAAACTACTGCTTACCACCCGCAGACGAATGGCCTCACCGAACGCTTCAACCGCACGCTCGGCGACATGCTATCGATGTACGTCGCCGCCGATCACACAAATTGGGATTCGATTCTACCTTTCGTCACCTACGCCTACAATACCGCCCCTCAAAGCACCACTGGTTTCTCACCCTTTTTCTTATTGTACGGCAGGCACCCGTCGCACACAATCGACACAATCCTTCCATACACGCCGGGATCGGAGTGTGCGCCTATTTCTGCCACAGCGAGACTTGCTGAGGAGTGTCGCGAGCTTGCCAGGACCTTTACTACGCAGGACCAAGAGCGGCAGAAGAGCATTCGCAGTGCCACCAACACTTCTGCAGCCACGTTCCTCCCTGGAGCGCTCGTATGGCTCTCGGTTCCTACCACTGCAACTGGCCTCTCTTCCAAACTACTACCCAAATACGAAGGCCCCTACCGTGTCGTCGAACGCACATCCCCGGTCAACTACCTGATTGAACCTATTGAACCATCTTCGGACATGCGCCGTCGAGGGCGCGACATTGTCAACGTGGAGCGCCTCAAGCCCTACCACGACCCGCTCATAGTGACCAGCTGTTAGGTCGCCAGGTGGCTCCCTTTTCGTACCCGGGATAATTGTAGAGAAGCATTGGAACGCTCTAATGGGTCGTCCTCTCAAGCGCCTCCTAGTGGGTCATCCTCTTCGCCTATTCTCGGAGAGCACACCCCTCGTGCTCGTACTCGTGAGAGTCTGCGAGTCTGCGCTCTGTCGTTGTGCATCGTCACCGTCAATCTCGCCGTCAATAAACGTCTTAACACCTTTCTTTGTTTTTAGCGTGCGCGACACCACCTAGCGATCAGGTTAGAAAAAACTAACACAAATAAATACCAGTACTCAAACCTATTGCTGTCTGAGAGAGTGTTTGAGCTTGAGAAGAAAAAAACAATATTTTTCTATAGAGTAATATTTATTAAAAGGCGAGAAACGCTTCGTTTTGGAGTATACGGTCCCTGTGCCGACGATACAGGATGCGCGTCTACTTCCGGGAAGCTCTCCGCTCCACGATTGGCTGTCCCCTTCCTCTCGGCGTTTCTCGGCGGGAAAGCTGCGAGCTCCTCTCTCTTTTGTGACGTAGGCACCGCAGAACGAACGCGAACGAACAGAGATCTCCGATCGCCCCCTTGGTCGCCATCTCGCGGCATGTTAAAACGTGACTGAACACCACGGCCGGACTAGAGGGAAACGCACAGCGCGTCGTGCCGCCCCGGTAGCGAGTTTGTAATATGCAGGGCCCGTATTCCCAAAAGGCGACAATCGCAAAAGTATCGCCTTTGGTGCACGCTGATTGGCTATTGAGCAAACCGGAAAAGTTAGTGCGCCATCTGGTAATTCCGCCGACGTCAATTTTGCGTCATGGGGCTCGACGGTTCTCTCGACATATTTGCAATAAGTGAACACCGTTAACCGTCGGTTCGTGGTGAAGTCTAGCATTTCAGTGACGTAGGCGGTAGCTTCTAGTATTCAATCCTCGGTGGATATACGCAGCATTTTTTACGCTGAAGCTTTCATCGAGCATTACCTTGGGGTGTTATCAGCACTCGTTCTTTGCCAGCGCGTGTTTTTTCGTGGTTTGAACGTCCCAGGAGCATGAACCGTGCGTTGCTCGCGTGGCTTATCGCGAGCCGGCAACCAACGAACGTTGCCGGCAACAGCATGTTGAGATCTTGAGACGATGTCGCTGCGGCGGCACGCTACAGCTGAACTCTCCGAGTACGCCGTGTTAACTCTCAACGAAAATACGTTTCACGCAAAGTTGCAATCTTTAAATATTATATTGTGCATTAAATAATCGAACAAAAAAACGTTGAAAGCACTTTCAACACGTCTTACACTTCAAGTAGCCACAGCCAAGCCGGCCAAGCCTGGCCACTGCGTAGAAGCAGCAGCACACGCTCGAAAACGCCGTACTCGGGTTGCTCTGCGCTCGTACAGTGCGCTCACTCCCGTGTTGTGAGACATTCGATAACCAAAGGCCAGTTGCAACATGACGTCACAAGCAAGTTTTTTTTTTTTTACTTATTGAACGCATCAAATTCTACGTCACCAAACGCGATACTGGCTGTTTTCCAATTCTGGACAGCATCGTAGACAGTCTACGCTGACAGCTTAGAAGACAGCATCGAGGTCATGTTGTCCGACAAATGGAACGCGTCTAGAAGACGTCTACGCGACGTGATGCCACCTAGCGTCGAGAAGAGAAAGCTAAGAAAAACAAACGTAAATGTTCTTTCTTTAGCCTCTTTCGTGTTCAAACCTATGAAAAAATTAACGTAGCTTACATTGAGCGCCTGGAAAAGCGCCTACTGGTGTACAGACGACCATACCGGCGAGATCCGAGCTACGCGAGCATTGCGCTGAGCCGCCATCTTGTTTGGACAGCAAAGTGGCCTGCATCGTTTTTGTCTTTCTCGAAGCTGTCTATTTTGCCGGCTACGTGAGAATTGGAATGGGGACTGTCCACTTAGCTGTCTATTTAGCCGTCTACGGTGAGTATTGGGACACACCCACTATCGCCTTTTGCGATCGTTTGAGAATACGGGCCCAGAGCGCTCAACGCATGGCAACGGCAGCGGCGTGCTATTGGCTGCGCGCACACAGGGACGCCGCTGCGGAGTTCCGCCTAGCAACGGCCGCCACGACAAGACGACGCGCTCTCCTTCTCGGGGTGCCTTTCGCGGGAATTTTAAACGGTGAACGCGGCCACCGGGCCCCGTGGAATTTTCGTCGCCGCTTGTGAAGTGCTACTGCTCTCGCGTTGACCGAAGACGCCGTCGTCGCCGTAGGATTCGACTGTGCTTTGTGCATTTTGTTCTGTTATAACGGTGAACATGTTCGCCCATTTGTGTTGTCGCCACTGTCTTTTGTGCCTTGGCGCTGCAGCAAGACGCGATTGGCCGTTGTGTTCTACTGTGCGTTTACGTTTTTTTTTTCTTTTTTTAGCAGTGAACACGCTCGCCCTTGAATATCTGTGCTGTCTGCTGTGTCTTTTGAGCCCTCGCGTTGTCGCAAGACATAATCGTTGTTGTGTTGGACTGATTGCTTTTGTTTATTTTTTTAACGCTGAACACGCTTTCACGTGAATATATGTGTTGTCGTCAGTGTTTTTTGTGATCTCGCGTTGTCGCAAGACGTGATCACCGTGGGTTCGAGTGTGCCTTGTGTTTTTTTATTATTTTTTTTCGCGGCTGTTCTTGCCAACGCATTTCGCAGCCCTGCAACGCCGGTGTTGTACGGCTATGACCACGGAAAACAGCGCATGTGAGACGTCGGCGCGCCGCGCGATCGAATGAGTTGAAGACAATGACAGTTCATCGCCTGACGTTGTCGTGCCGTTGCCATGCGTTGAGCGCTCTGCATATTACAAACTCGCGAGGTGGCTGGGGCGTACATCACGGATGAACAAGACGCCTGCAGCTGTGTAGAAGATTACGGCTTGAAGAGAAACACATCGTGGGATGTAGTCTTCGTGAAGTCAACAGCAAGGTGTGAAAGGTAATACAAAAATGGTGTTTCATAACTTCAAAAATAACCTGCGACATCTTCTGTGGTGATTTAACTTCATGCTTTGGTGATAATGTCCAATGATGAGCCGTCTCAATTAGGTCGTAATATGTGGGCACTTGAGCCGTCTCAATTAGGTCGTATTAGCTGTGCTTGTTCTACTGCCCTAATTGAATTTTGTTTGTATTTCTTTTTTAGTAAATTTGCAATGTCAATCTGGCTCCCAATCTCTGGCCGATGCAACCTTGGGTCCTTGCTGGTTATTGTTTGCAATTTATCTATATTCTGTCAGTCCAGGTGCTGGCAATTCTTTCCAAATGAGCTTCAGTCAATCCTTCTAAGGTGTTATGCATGCCCAGGTGCGTTAATCTCTCTATGCTGGTGCTTTCGGGCAAGCCTAAGGCCTGCTTAAAAGCTTTCCTTACGAACATATTGATTTTATCCTTTTCTGTCTTGTTCCATTTAAGCCCAAGAATGCTAGTCTCCTTCATTCCGTGATACTTGTTTGTGATTCTCCTGATCAGACAGTTGCCTTAGTGACCTTAGTCACTATTTTTATAAGAGTATTGCTGTTAGTTCGCTTCGACTCAATGTTGAGTACAAGGACCCTAACTTGTTCAATGATGGGGATGCCCTCCACGTTTTCGTGCAAGTCTGTATCTCTCCGCACTCTCTCTCCTTCATGTATCTCTTGGGCCACCTCCTGTTAAGTATTGGTCTGTAAAGGAGTTCTGATTTCCCTGGTGAAAATTCAAGCCTAGTGCCTGTGAGGTAGACTTCCACTTTATCTACCACTTCCTGTAACTACTGTTCTATTTACCCATCACTGCCTTGCGAGATCCATATGGCAACATCATCCGTGTATACGGAGCTATTGATTCCTTCGATGTCTTCACGTTTTTCTGACAATCCTGTCACTCTGGTAGCGGCAGCGGTGGCAAGCGGTCACGGAATACCGACGTTCTACTGATACTTGCAGGCCCGCCACGTTAACCGAGCTGCTAGCTTCAACGTGGGACAAGCCCTGTGGAGCGGTCTGTTGATTTCCGCACGTCTCGTACACCGCCAAAGGATCCTGAGTTCGCACGCTTCGTCTGTTCCTGTGTCCTGGCTGCCTTCTGCTGTCTACCACCGCCATCTGTAGTCGCTGGACGCAATCTTCTGGACACTATCATCTTGATCTTGTGGGCGTGAAAACGGATCTACTTCGCTCACTCTGGTAGCGGCAGCGGTGGCAAGCGGTCACGGAATAACGACGTTCTACTGATACTTGCAGGTTGGTTGCATACCTTATACATTTCGTAAGGTAGGCGTGTAGACTGCCACTGCTGCTGCTACCATAAGTGCTATTGAAAGTGTGTGTGCTTTTGTTGTATTGTTGATTCGCTGTCGGGCTGCGACACCAGTCACTGTCGTACTACATTTTGGCCAGCTATTTGTTGACTTAAGATGTCAAAAGAGATCAGAGCACTGTTTGACGACCTAAAGCGTGAGCTGCGGGCTGAGTTTAAAGATTTTAAGGACAGCATTGAGCGAGATTTCCGCAAAGAATTGAGAGATATCAAGACTTCCCTGGCTCATGCGAACAAAGAATACGAGGAAATCAAAGTGGAAAACAAAGAACTTAAAGAAGCAAACGCCAAGCTTCATGTACTGTGCTCCGATCTCCTACAGCAGGCAAAAGACCACGAATGTCGAATACTTCAGGCTGAGCAGTACTCTCGGAAAGCCAACGTAGAAATTAAAGGTATACCGTACAGTGCCTCTGTGGACCTAACTGAAGTGATCACCAAAAGTGGTGAAGATATTGGGGTTCCACTCCTCGCAAGTGATATTGCACGTGTTCACTGGGTTCCGACAGCCAAGAATGCAACTAAAAAGAATGTGGTAGTGCAGTTCCTGCAGAGGCAAAAGCGAGATAGCTTTTTGAATGGTGCACGCACGGCAACGTTGAATTGTTCTGACGTCGGCATCGATGCTCGATCAACCTTGTTCGTGAACGAGCACCTGTGTCCCGAACTGAAGCGATTACTTGGTCGAGCTACAGCGCGTAAGCATGAGGTAAACTGGAAGTATGTCTGGGTGCGCGATGGCAAAATCTTTGCAAGACAGGCAGATGGCTCACCAAGAATCAGGATTCAGAATGGGGAGGACGTAGATAAGATGGTCAGCTCTTCATGAGTACTACAGAATGAACTTAGTGATGTGGGTGAGTCGTATTCTTGCTGTAATGTCGGGATGAAACGGGAAAGTCCATTGTGTTCTAATCCATCTTTTTTCTTACTCCTCTCGGGCTATAAAGCAGTGAAGTGTACGATATTATATTTCAGTAGAGCTTTCATGGGCCTTTCTTCCATTTTGTTTCTTAAAAGGTGCTTGAATGGAAACCTAGCCAGTAACTTTTATGTACAAGAAAGGCGTGATAAAGCACGAAATTTCACTGTAATGCAAAATGACATAAAGTATTACCACCTGTGTAGTTCGCTGTTGTTCATGAATTTTAGTAATGCCTGCAGATAATACCATTTTTTCAGCTGGTACACTTGCAGCATCCGCAAGCTTTATTCATGCTGACCAGACTTTATTACCCCATGACATGCATAACATCGTTCCTCAGAAGTGGCTTAAACAGAACGTAATTAAGTGTTTCCATCTAAATGTTCGCTCAATAAGCAACAAAACGAATGACTTCCAGATGCTACTTGATAACTTTGGATTCACATTTGATGTCATAATGATTTCGGAAACCTGGCTTGATGGTAATGACAACTTTAATGTAGCTCCTTACAAAACATTTACTGTCAACCGTGATGGCCGTCGTGGCGGGGGCGTGTGTACTTTAATTCACGAAAAAATTGAATCTGATGCAATAGAAGAATTTTGCTTCTGCTCTGCCGATGTAGAAGTCGTTTCAACAATAATTGGAAATAATACGGTAGTATCAGCGTTTTACAGACCACCTAGAGGTGACATGTGTGAATTCGTTGATTTCTTTGAAGTTTATCTCAGATTTATTGATATGCATAAGTATGACGCTATAATCAGTGGGGACTTTAATATTGATATGCTCACCTCGTCTAATAACAGTATTAGTTTTAATGTTCTTTTGCGCTCCTACGGATTCACAATTGCAACTAAAACGCCTACCCGAATCACAACAACTTCTGAAACACTTTTGGACCTGTTCGTCACGAACATAGATATGTCCAACATACATTCGGGTGTTACTTGCTGTGATCTGAGTGATCACTTGGGCATATACCTCTTTTGCCTGAAATCAATTCCCAAACAAGCCGTTCGGACTAAGGAATTGTACCAACTCGTAACATCCGATGCACTGGATAGTTTCCGCTTCGACTTATCAAACACAGATTGGAGCGATATACATAAGGAAAATGATACGAACAGCGCGTATCAGCTATTTGTAGAGAAATTTTGCTTAATATACAAAAAGCACTTTCCTTTTAAAGAGAGAAAAACCCATAAAAGACTAAGAAAACCCTGGATAACCCGTGAATTACATGCTCGCATCAGAGAAAAATATAAACTGTACAAGTTGTTTATTACTACCAGAAGCATTCCTGCACTTCATGACTTCAAAAAGTACAGGAATAAATTAAACAATGACATTCGAAATGCTAGACGAAGTTATTATGAAAAGTATTTTGGAAGCACAGTAAATCGTTTGGATAAACTTTGGAAAAAGGTTAGATCGCTGGATCCTTCAACTGACGATCGTAGACCACTGGAGGGGGTTATTCAGAATGGCCGTGAATATACAGGCAAATCTCTTGTTGATGCATTCAATGACTACTTTACTGCGCAATCAAACATCCAAGTAGACATCCCTACACAATCCATTACGAGGGTATCACCCACCATGTTTTTAGAACCTGTTGATAAAAATGAAATAATAAGCATATTTTCCGAAATTAACAACAGTACCTCCTGTGATGTTAACGACATTCAAATACGTCCTGTCAAGTATGTAATCGATATCATATCTGATGTGTTAGCATATTTATATAATTTATGTCTTCAATCTGCAGAGTTTCCTTCAAGCATGCAAATTGCTAAAGTAACCGTTTTGCATAAAAAAAGCGATAAAAATGATTTTTCAAATTATCGACCTATCAGAATCCTACCTGTTTTTTCTAAGGGGCTTGAAAAAGTTATCCTTCGACGTATAGAGAAATTTTGCGAAGCCAATGATATCATCACCGACTGCCAATATGGTTTTAGGAAAAATCGTTCCACTGAATTGGCCCTGCTTCATCAAAAAGAACATATACTAGAATGTTTTGAACAAAAGAAAATTGTCTTAGGAATATTTGTGGATTACACCAAGGCTTTTGATAGAATAAATCACGAAATTCTTTTTCAAAAGTTAGAATTATACGGGATAAGGGGTCATGCCTTACTCCTCATTAAGTCTTATTTGTCGTCGCGAACTCAATATGTCCAAATTGATCAATTTAAATCATCTTCACGCCATGTTGTCTGCGGTGTGCCCCAAGGCAGCATTCTTGGACCACTACTCTTTAATATCTACATTAATGACATCGTAAACATTGATAAAGTTTCCCGTTTTATAATATATGCGGATGACACAAGTATATTTATTTCAAATGAGAATCCTAATGACGTAATAACTCAAGCGAATAACCTACTGCAAAAACTAGAAAAATGGTCAGATGAAAACGTGCTTTCCGTCAATGTGTCAAAGTCTAAAGCTATCATTTTTCATCCTAGGAATAAACGTGTTACAGTCTCTGCAAATCTTCTATATCATTCAAGTGTTCTTGAAATAGTGTCGTCTTTTAAATCACTTGGGGTATACTTCTCAGAAAATATGCAGTGGGACGACCATGTTAACCATATCCTCTTAAAAACATCCCGCGTCACTGGTTTCCTTATGCGCCACAGAAGCATATTGCCCCAAAAAGTAAAATTAATGCTGTATAACTCTCTTTTTTGTTCTTATCTAAATTACTGTACACTTGTATGGGCCACGACCACTAAATCAAATCTACAAAAAATATTAATCGTACAAAAGCGGCTACTAAGGGTAGTTTATGGATTGCCTTACGGACATACAACAAGACATCTTTTTGTTCAATTTGACATTCTTAACATATTTAACTTCTACCACTACAGACTACTACGCAGGTATAAAGCAGAGTTAAAAAAACGCCAGGACAGCTTATGCAGTCTTGCCTCGTTAAGGTTGTTTGAGTCTCATTACCCACACCGTCACAAAACACACTGGATTTTACCGGCTACCCGCACCAACTATGGCCGGCATATGCTTCACTACCAGTTACCATTCATATTAAATCAGCTAATCGACGCGCATATTAATTTGCCGGAAATCGACAATGCAGGAATACGGAAATTTCTCGCGCAGAGTAATGAATAACGACCCATACTCACTTACATCCTCGTACAGAAGGTGACATTTCATTCTATTTTTCCCTTTATTAGAATGACTGAACTGATCTGTACGCAATTATGTATATTGGGCATTTTGTGTGTAACTGCATGTTTATGTGTGTAGACATGTATATATATGTGTATATATGTATATATATAAGTGTATGTATAATTTTCCTTTTCTAGGAGCAAATGGTAGTGCTCTTTGTGTGTGTGTTTTTCTTTTTTTCTTTCTGCGCTTGTTCAAATGCAGACCAGTATTATTCAATACATACATAGAACTGTACTTTTTTTATGTGCCTCGCTGCTGTTACCTGTACGGGAGTGGGAACTTCGTCAAGCGGATTGTCGCTTTTATTGCCGCCCCCTCCATCATTATTTTTGTACTGATGGCAAATAAACATTATTATTATTATTATAATGAGATTAAGAGCATGAGCGATATCATGCAGCCCTGAGGTGTAACTAAACAGTCCATGCCCCTCACCTCAGACTCGAGTTCCCCCATGTTAAAGGGAACCTTCTTATTCGTTAGGAAGTATCGGATGTAATTGTATGATCTTTCTCCTAGGTTTAAGTTGGTGACCTAAGTGAGTATGGCTAAATGTGCAAGTTTGTGGAACACTTTCGTGAGATCCAACCATAATGTAGATCTGGTTCACATTGCGCTCTGATTGCTCTCATTATTTTCCCATCCTATGGTACCTGCGCCATAACATATGAAAATAACTAGAACTAGATTATGTGGCTGCGGCACTTTTTCGATTTTGTTTCGCCAACCGCTTACGTCACGTATAAGGGGGACCAAGTGCACACATAATACGACCTAATTGAGACGGCTCATCATTGGACATTATCCCCAAAGCATGAAGTTAAATTACCACAGAAGATGCCGCAAGTTATTTTTGAAGCTATGAAACACCATTTCAACACGAAAGTGTTTTATGCCGGGGTCCACCAAGACTTCAGTGACATATTTCCGTCACGGAAATGACGTCGAAAAAATGTGCACGATCAGACGGCAAAGAAAAAAGTTCCGTCACCGGGCATCGAACCCACGACCGCGCGGTCCGCGACAACAGATGCCGGGCACGCTATCCACTGCGCCACGGTCACAGACTCCATAGGCTTTACAAACGCGCCTTTTATATCTACAACTCTCCCCGTCGGCGGAGTGGTGTTGCTCTCTGGGAGTGGTAAAGTAATTCGTCATTACTGTGGCCTTCGCGATTAGCACCTCCAACGCGTTACACGTCCGTCCCATTCGGCCCATTTTCAATAGTTCAATTTTGTCAATGCCTTAACACACCGCGAGGGGGTGACATTAGCGTAAGCGTCGTAAAAGTGTCTGCCTCGCTCATTGCATCACGCTAATCCAAACCAAAAATAGCTCTGCGACGCGCGCCTGCCTCACCTGGCTGTAACACCGCGTTCCCCTGCTCACGTGCTCACCCCGAGAAAAATCGCGGCCGGGCTACCGGGGCTGCACGACGCGCTTTGCGTTTCGCTCTAGTCCGGCCGTGGTGTTCAATCACATTGTAACGTGCCGCGGGATGGCGACAAAGTTCTGCGTCCAATATGCGACGCTCCTCTGGCTATCACACCTCGTTCTCTGATTACGCTTTCACCGTTAACTACTACAGCTACCAAAAGGGTTTGTTTAATCATTTAGCATGGACGTTAGTCGTCAGGATGGAGACGTACTACCAATCATCAAAGTGGGTACATCCACGTTAAACGGTGCTATAGCTGCGAGACATCAATATACATTTTGCAAACTCCCTTATATCAATGTACAGTAAAGATTCAATTACTTCTGTAAGGGCGCGCTTTACTTTCGTGTTATTCCGATTCCTATGACGGAGGGATCAACCATGTTTTTTATATTACCTTTCACACCTTGCCGTTGACTTCACGAAGTCTACAACCCACGATGTGTTTGTCTTCAAGCCGTAATCTTCTACACAGCCCCGAAAAAATAATAAAAAAAAACACAAGGCACACTCGAACCCATGGCGATCACGTCTTTGACAACGCGAGATCACAAAAAACACTGGCGACAACACATATATTCACATGAAAGCGTGTTCAGCGTTAAAAAAATAAACAAAAGCAATCAGTCCAACACAACAACGATTATGTCTAGCAACAACGCGAGGGCTCAAAAGACACAGCAGACAGCTCCGATATTCAAGGGCGAGCGTGTTCACTGCTAAAAAAGAAAAAAAGCGTAAACGCGCAGTAGAACACAACGGCCGATCGCGTCTTGCTGCAGCGCCAAGGCACAAAAGACAGTGGCGACAACACAAATGTTCATGGGCGAACGTGTTCACTGTTATAACAAAACAAAATGCACAAAGCACAGTCGAACCCTACGGCGACGACGGCGTCTTCGGTCAACGCGAGAGCAGTAGTACTTCACAAGCGGCGACGAAAATTCCACGGGGCCCGGCGGCCGCGTTCACCGTTTAAAATTCCCGCGAAAGGCACCCCGAGAAGGAGAGCGCGTCGTCTCGTCGTGGCGGCCGTTGCTAGGCGGAACGCGCAGCCAATAGCGCGCCGCTGCCGTTGCCATGCGTTGAGCGCTCTGCATATTACAAACTCGCGCCCCGGTAGCCCGGGCGCGATTTTTCTCGGGGCGAGCGCGTAAGCGGGGAACGCGATGTTAAAGTCAGGTGAGGCAGGCGCGCGTCGCAGAGCTATTTTTGGTTTGGATTGGCGTGATGCTACGAGCAAAGCCGACGCTTCTACGACGCTTGGGCTAAGATCGACACCTCGCGGTCTGTTAAAGCATTGACAAAATTCATTTATATAGGCTCCGTTCAGTGGAGTTTGCGAACGCGCTTGCGCCATCTGTCGCCACCCCATGAAACACGCGGGTCGGCCTTAGCGGCGTGGCGCACGGCTGGCGCGGCGGCGGCGGCGGTTTCATTAGCTTCATTCAGCGAGAGCAGTGCCTGCGGCCTCGTGTTAGTGCCTCAGTTCCCTGCTCACATGGCAAGTGATGGTGGCACCGGTACCGCCGGTACCTCGAGTGGGACGAAAGCCAACAAGCGCCGCTACTGCTGCGTCAAAGATTGCCACAGCCGTGAAGGACAGCCTGGCATTTGATTGTTCCGTTTTCCTGGCCAGCCGTGGGAGAAAGAACGGCGGAGAAAATGAATTGTTGCCGTTCGGCGAGTGAAGTAAGTACCTGTCGCATCTGTGTAATTAGTACCAAATTGTGCTTCGACTATACCTCTACAGCCTTTAATCATCGAGCACAAAAGCGCGCTGGACGCACACGTGCAGTTGAACGCGCGTCCTCGTGAGCGTGCGAACTGTTTTAAGAAGTGTGTGAAAATTGTGAAAAATAAGAGAAATGTGATATTTGCTTGTTGCCTTTATAATTACTTTTTCTGTGCCGACAGACACGTTAGGATTACTAGAGACGTCAATTACGGTGGTAATCAATGAAATTAAATTATTAATGAGTGGAGACAGGCGGTCGGGTCAGATAGGAGAATTGGAGCATTTCCTGCGAAAATATCATTGCAACTTTGACATATCCTAAAAGTGAAAGCTGGTAATTTTTACTAATTAAATCTGAGCAGTTGCGGCGGCAAAACCGAATTCCAAGATAGCGCAACTGCCATGCTCTCCAGAGACGAGAAAAATGAGCTAGCGTACCTACTTTGCTTCGTGGGTGTGCGTGCTGCGCTTGTGATAATTGCACGCATAGCGTACGTCTAGCAAATAGTGACGTCATTCTGGTCGTCTGCTAATTCCGCTCGTCAGCGCTTCTGTTTCGCCGGTTAAATTCCTGGAATTTTACCACTCCGTAATAATTACAAGCCGCGTTTTGGAAAAAATATAGGTATGGTTTTTGAAGCATGCCTGTATGTTCGCAAACGATCTAACAAATGCCCTGTTAATAAAGCTACGCAAGCACTTTTTTTTCGTCCATCAGCTTGTTGCTCTTTCCCTCTGTGTAAAACTAAGCGCATACAACCACGATTTTGCACTGACTAGCCCCCCCCCCCCCCCTTTCCCTTTGCTTTAATAAGCTATGTGTTGCTTAGTGTTAAAAATTTTCAATGTTTTTCGGCTGCATCTTTTCTTGTTATTCTCAGTGGCACCTTATTTCTTAATGCCTTGTAACCTTTACACCGCGTTTTCAGTGAGTGTGACAGGCTCTGCTTGGATTCCAAGTGATGCAGCAAGGGTGTGCTCAAAACACTTTGTCAACGGCGAAAAGAGCAACATTGCTGCACATCCAGGCTACTACCCTACCATTTTTCCAGATGCCTACAAGTCCCGTCCTGTGGACGCAGAAAGAGCACTGTCAAGATATGAACGGTAAGTTCTAACCAAGGGGTGTTGGTGTGCAATTTCACTTAATGATGTACATGGCATACAAGACGAGAAGGCCTGCCAAAGGCCATGTAAAATTGCACAACATATGCTTTACTGTTACTGTAGTTTATTTTTAGATGGAACAGAAGGGCATCTGCTGCAAGGCCGGCAAATCCTCAACACACAAGTTCCCTCAGCACGACTGAATCAGATCTTGGCGACAGTGAGGACACTGCTACCTCCAGTGCTTGTGCAAATGGCTTGGAGCTTCTCTGCACTGCCGCTGCATTGGTACAAGAACGAAAATTTGAGGAAAAGAAAATGGTGCTTGGAATTTTTCTCGATTTTTCTAAGGCCTTTGACCTTATCAGTCATGATGTTTTGCTTAAAAAACTTGATCGCTACGGTATTCGCGGCGTAGCTCATTCTCTTATTACGTCCTACCTTCAGCACAGATCACAGTTCGTAGCTATAGCCGGGGACCAATCGGAGTTGAAATCTGTAAGAACAGGCGTCCCACAGGGGAGCATATTGGGTCCGTATCTCTTCATATTGTACATCAATGACATAGTCAATGTTGATCCATCTGCTAAGTGCGTAATTTACGCAGACGATACAAGTCTGTTTTTTGATGGTGACTTAGGTTCTGAAATGTCAAATCGAGCCAATAAGACGCATGCAAGTATACAAAAGTGGGCGACCAGTAATTGTCTTAAGATTAATGTAGAAAAAACAAAGGCGGTGATGTTTCATCCACGTAACAAATAATTTCAACTAACCCCCATTAAATTAAATAATACTGAAATAGAAATACTATCGTCTTTCAAATCGCTTGGCGTATATTTCTCGGAAACTATGTCGTGGGATTGCCAAGTGAATCACTTAGTAAATTATCTAGAGCAATAGGTACTATGCGTCGCCATTGTAACTATCTTCCTACATCCATCAATATGATGTTATATAATTCAATGTTTCTTTCCCTAGTTCAATACGGAATTCTAGTCTGGGGGACGACTTCAGCTGAGAACATTCACAAGCTGATGGTATTACAAAAAAGAGCAATACGCCTTGTTTCCAGGGTGCCATATCTTTGGCATACTGCTCCTTTGTTTACAAAGCTTAAAACTATAAAAATTGAATCTTTGTACACATATAGGCTTTGCCGCATGTGTAGAATGGAAAAAAGTAAGAATGATAACGCTTTAACGAAATTGGCATCCTTACAGCAACATAATTCTTTTTATAAATTTCGTCATTTAGAACCTTGGATCGTTAACAAAAACAGAACTAAATACGGTGACCAAATGCTGCAGTTTTGTTTACCTACTGTTCTAAATCAATTATACAAAGAGAATGGTCTCAGTGTATCAACTCTGTCGTTAAAAAGGCTACGCGATGTATTTATGTGATTGCTTGTGCTGCCATGGGTTCATTTGTTTGTCTTTTTCTATGTCTTTAGCACTTCGCCTAATTTCTTCCCCTTGTTTTCATATGTTTCCACAATAACCTTGTTTATTTATTCCGACCGTGTATGTTTACTGTTTCTCTGTTTTAGTTAGTCCGTCCATTATGTATATCGTGTGTTTGACCGCTGTGAAGCCGCCCAGTGTATGAGGTGGCCATGTTCCCCTCAAGCTGCGCAATGCAGCTTTTTTGCCTGGTCATCCTCGCAACCTTGTTGTGAATAAACACAATTCAAACTGCAGACCAGGTAGGGCCTTGTGAATTTGCTTTTTGTATTTACACAAAGTGACAGCTGTGCACTCTATGGGCTAATTTCAATCGATATACTTGTTAATAAATATATTAGAACAGCAGCTAACATAACATTGTTCTTTTATTTTGGTAGTAGTCTTCATTGTGTGCAAGGTTGTAGCAGTATCATACGCTGGAATTACCATACCATTCATTGTTGCTGAAATGTATGGATCATGGCAGAGAGCTAAGTTTTCACCTTGAATTGCATGCAGAAAGGGGTATGTGACATGAGGCAGATCTTTCTACCCACCGATGAGATTTTCTTGTGCAGTGGTAGCAGCAGCACTGCATCTGGCATGTTCACTAATGAAGGAGTGAATAAATACCCGTATTACAAAAGCTCAGCAAAAATGACTTCAGCCACAGTTCCATGGTAGATTACATCTTTGCATCAAGGCAAACAGTGGCTATGAGATTTATCAAATACATTAACCTGATAGTTATTTTTGAATCGCACAATGATGTGTTCTTGGACTGCTTGGGCACCACTGTTCCATCTTGCTTCACTGGGAATAACAGAATGAGTAGATCCTCTTCAGCTGAAGGCATAGCACTGCATCCGCCATAAACAATACCTCCAAGAATCGCAGTCGCATCACATCATGAGCTGGTTACCAAGGCACGAGCAGGGTGCTAATGCTTCAGGTGGGAAAGGAAAAAGAACTGCACCTGTTCCTATGAGTTTTCCTATTGAGCACTTGGTGCATGACGTGGCAGTGAAAATAATGCATTTTATATCACATGCAACTTGTGATTCATGCACAGCGAAAAAGGTTCCACTAAAAGACTACGGACATTCAGGAACGCCATTACTTTGGTGATCAACATGTATTTGGAGTACTACTACATTTAAAGTGCAAGATGATCAACTGAAATTCAATGCTTACCCAAATAGTAACTCAATTTTCAGGCTTTATTTTGAGGCTGCATATTGTTCTATCACATTTAATCAGTCATCGCTTGCTGAAACCTTTGTAGCCGAAATGCAATAAGCAGTGTTTGAACCTTTTTATTGTAATTAAGCTACTACTGCAGTAAGTATGTTTTCACTGTGTCACTAGGTCAAGGAAAATAATTAGGAAAGAGGGTTGAAATTTGGGATTTCCTGTATGCATTGTAGAATCCTGCTATTTATATTTTCTTGTGCATGGATAAATTTTAATCATTACTTAATTAGTTTTTTATCTTGTTTTTATGCAGGCCTGCCAGACTGATGATAATGACACCTGTGGAGGTTTGGTTTAGTTTTTGTGCTCATTAGATGGGCATAACACAAGCACACAGGTGTCGCACAGAACTGTTCGTGATGCAGGAGTTCAGTGCAGCCCTTCAACCACTTCACGCCACAGTGGGCCAAACCAGAGAACTTCTTGTTTCAGTGGCTATGAAAGCGTAGAAGCGTGTTCTTCTGCCATGAGAGATCTCTGTGGTGTCACATTGGAAATGTATGCAGTTTTATTTGCGCTGCTGCCTGTGGCTGCTGACCGCTCATGTGACGTTTCCATGCATGGCAGACTCCTGCTTTTTTTAATGAAGCTAAAGTTGGGCATTACGTACTCATCACTTGCCATTTTGTTTTCTGTAAGCAGAATGACTGCTGCAAGGCACTTTAATAGCGTGCTTCGCACATTGGCTGCCGCAACTCAGAAATTGATATTCGTTCCACCCAGACACATCATCAGGTCTCTAATGCCCAATTGCTTCAAAGTACACTACCTAAACTGCACCATGATTATAGATTGCACGGAGGTTCCCACAGAGAAGCCAGCTTCTGTAGCACAGCAGAGGGCACTCTATTCAAACTACAAGGGTGGCTACACGCTCAAAATTCTTGTAGCAGTCACACCCAATGGAGCTGTCTGTTTTCATTCTAAGGCATATGGTGGAAGGTGTTCTGATGCTTTCATCACAGTGCATTCCGACTTCCTCGAAGAAGTAGAACCAGGCGACATGATCATGGCTGATAAGGGGTTTCCTGGCATTACTACGGACCTCGGGAAGGCAGGGGCTGTACTTGTTATGCCTCCTTTTCTCAGAGGCCAGGGTCAGTTCTCGGAGGCCGATGTACAGCAGACTTATAACATTGCAAGAGTGCGAATTCATGTGGAACGTATGATCCAGCGGATCAAGATGTACAATGTTTTAAATACACGTGTGCCCATTGAATTGATTCCTGCCATGTCGGACGTTTTCCATGTGTGTTGTGTACTGGCTAATATGCAGCCTCCAATAATAAAGGAGCCAACGACTGCAGAATCTTAAGTCAGCTGAATTTGGGTATTGCAGTCAGCTTCATTTCAAGTGTTAAATATAAACTCTCAGTTGTGTTATTCACTGTCAGACATGGGGCTGTATCGCGTCTATCTGTACTGCTAAAAATTTTTCCTTGACAAGAAAAGGAGGCTATAGAATACAATATTGTTTGCCTTTTCATATTTCAAAAGTATGTTCTATCTTTGATGCACCGCCCACTTTAGCTGTTATAGATGCGTGCGCTGCGCAACCTCATTAAAACCTTTTGAATAGTAGGTCAAGCTCTTGTACTAGTATTAGCTTGTAACCAGGGACAAATCAAGCCAGAGTGCAAATGCATGTGGAGCATATGATCCAACGGATAAAGTTGTACAATGCTTTAAGTACACGTGTGCCAACTGAATTGATCCCTCTCATGTGCAATGTTTTCCATGTTTGTTGTGTACTAGGTAATATTTAGCCTCCAATAATAAAGGAGCCGACGACTGCAGAATCTTAAGTCAGCTGAATTTGGGTATTGCAGTCAGCTTCATTTCAAGTGTTAAATATAAACTCTCAGCTCTGTCGTTCACTGTCAGACATGGGGCTGTATCGCGTCTATCTGTACTGCTAAAAATCTTTCCTTGACAAGAAAAGGAGGCTATAGAATACAATATTGTTTGCCTTTTCATATTTCAAAAGTATGTTCTATCTTTGATGCACCGCCCACTTTAGCTGTTATAGATGCGTGCGCTGCGCAATCTCATTAAAACCTTTTGAATAGTAGGTCAAGCTCTTGTACTAGTATTAGCTTGTAACCAGGGACAAATCAAGCCAGAGTGCAAATGCATGTGGAGCATATGATCCAACGGTTCAAGTTGTACAATGCTCTAAATACACGTGTGTCAACTGAATTGATTCCTGTCATGTCCAATGTTTTCCATGTTTGTTGTGTACTAGCTAATATTTAGCCTCCAATAATAGGAGAGCCGACAACTGCAGACATCTCAAGTCAGCTGAATTTGAGCATTTCAGTTGCTTCATTTGAAGTGTTAAATATAAACTCTCAGCTCTGTCGTTCACTGTCAGACATGGGGCTGTATCGCGTCTATCTGTACTGCTAAAAATCTTTCCTTGACAAGAAAAGGAGGCTATAGAATACAATAATGTTTGCCTTTTCATATTTCAAAAGTATGTTCTATCTTTGATGCACCACCCACTTTAGCTGTTATGGATGCGTGCACTGCGCAACCTCATTAAAACCTTTTGAATAGTAGGTCAAGTTCTTGTACTAGTATTATCTTTTAACCAGGGACAAATCAAGCTGTGAAGATGGTGTAAGTTGAAATTATTTTCTGCCTCTTGTTTTTTTTTTCTCATAGCGATGTTGGAGTTATTGTACGAGTTAGTCACATCGTTGATGCTTGTTTATGATTAAAATATAGTTTTTAACTTTCAGTGGTAGTAAGCTCGAGAGAAAAATTCTTCCTGTTGCTCCGAAGTGTATTGCTGTTAGGTCTAGATGAGCTTACAATTATGAAATTCGCTCGTGAAGTGTTTTTGAAGTAAATGAGCATCTCTGTGTTATCCTGTGTAAATTGTTCTGTCACGATTTGAAGTGTTTTATAGCCACAAATAAATACCTTTCAAGAAACTGATCATGACACGTGGAGCAAGCAACTTGTGGCGTGCCTTTGAGTACTATGCTCAGCTTGCATGATGCCAAAAATAAAACAAGGTGCAACATACAGTAATTTTTATGTTGACTGATAGCCATGGAAATGGCCAGAACACTGAGTGAACAAGATGTGTCGCTTGTCGTACTTCTCCCATCCTTTGTTCACTTAGTGCACTGACAATCATCGTGATTAATTAGACCCAACTCTCTCTGAGGCTGGTATTGCTTGACTGTTTTCTTTATTACTGAAAGAAGCATATTCATACAACCTTGCAAGGAGTAAGGGTAAAAACTTAAGGAAAAAAGCTTGACTAGCCCTCACTTCCCATAGGGTTTACATCAGTGGCAGACACGCCGCAATTGACGATCATCTTAACTCAAGGACCGGTGAAAAATGGCACCGCGCATATGTACACAATCAAAACGCTAGAAGCAGACTTTAAAGCATCAAATGCTGTACTTGCTCAAGCTACTTTGGGAACGACAATGAGTTCACGCAGTAAGCTTTCGTGACTCAAAACATGCTGCATGGTTCATACTAAACCTCTTGAAACAAGATCTGATGGCACATTATAAAAATATCACAAAGAAAATGGGAAGGTGGTCACAACCCCTATTTTCATACATACAAGCAATGTCGATGCCCTTGCCATTTGGACAATTCTGAGAGTAAGTAGGCAAAATCGAAATCTTCAAGGGCACCAACTGCCTCAGAGAGAAAGCCATCATCCCTCTGCACGCACACAATGATGTTCTGCTTCTGTGTGTACACAAAAAAAAGCACTCTTGGACATTGCATATGAACATTAGTAGCTGCACCTGTGTGTAGTATCTGTGTGCTTTTGACAAGGTAAGCCTTCCATTTATGTACTTCAGGTAAGGCACAAAACACTTTTCTTCTTGGTGGTTGATGATCTCTTCGTCCCTCCTCGCATAAGGGCACTTTATCTCAAGAAGACAAGTGTCTTCACCTGTTCAGAAGAGACCGTCTGGACTTCCTGACAGCCAGGGCTGACTAGGATGAACCAGAAGTCCTGCCTGAAATGTAGCATTCTTTTTTAGCATAAGATTTGCAGCATATTTTCTTCACATGAAAGGAATTGCCCATGTGCACAAGTGACGGCAGCCTGTGGTTTTTCAAATTATCATTACCTCATAGACTTTTGTGCTGAGCTTGTTTTCAAACGCTTTCCTCGCTATTGGTTCCATTTTTGTGCCTAAAAAAAGGCTGTTGTGCATCTATAAACAAAATATTGTAGCGTGATAAGTACATACCATGTGACATGGCTGTCGAAAAAAATTTAGGTCCATAGAGGAGAGTGCGAACCAATTCCTGGGGGCTCTTCCTACTTCTGAGAATTGTGTGTGCAGTGGAGCAGTTAATGCGGAAGCGCCTTTCCTGATGCCACCTGTTGACATTCGCACAATAGGAAAAGGTGCATGTTGTACCAACAGCTAAACCATGAATAATTATTTTGGATTCATAGCACTCACCTTAAGTTACTTGACTGACCTTTCGTCAATGCACACAGACGAAAAGTGTCGGCACACAACATTTTCATTGTAGTACAAGGATTCCTGAGGGCTGAGATGATGATCATCGTACTTTCTTCTCATTATCAAGCTTGGCTGCGTCTGCACAACAGCTAAGGCGTGAAGCCTCTGTGGTGGTTGTCTTAAAAGACTCTTAAGCGTGGAAATGTCGTCTTCAATGTCAGCATTGTTATCCTGTGTCGCAGTGGAGGCATCTTTTCCAGCTTCATGAATTTTTTCCAAGATTGCGTTTGCAGCACAATGAAGGTCTGGGAAGTATTTAAGCAGGAATTCTGGTTCATGTACCACTGGCTCTCTGCCAGTGACTTATGGGTGTGTGTTTTCGGAAAACGAAATCAAGAACCTGTGCTAAAAGACATGTTGCTGAAAAAAAGTGATCTCTAAATTGGCTTAAGAGCAAAGCAAAATTCAGTGAACTTTTTAATCAAGGTGGGAGAGGAGGATGTGGTTAATTTCAAAAGGAGTAACGACCCGTTGGCCGCGTCTGAGGTGCGGCCAGCAGTGGGAGGGGGGGGGGAGGTGTTTCTCGAGAGAAGAAAGGACAGGCGCGCGGACGAAGAACGCCCTCGCGCTTCTTCAGTCCGGCCGTGGGGAGCAAAGTTGAACGAAGCAGTGCCCGGCGGCGTGCCGCCTCGGAGGGTAGGCGTTCACATGCTTGTTTTGTGGCTCACCGCGCTTGCTTAAGCGTGCGCGCCCCGCGCACGTGCATTAGCGTCTGATCAAGCAGCCGAATTGCCAGCCCGGTCTTTTTCGAAAATTAAGGTGCACAAGCACTGACTGGTGGGCCACAGTGGCGTAACCAGGGGGTGGGGGGAGGGGGTAGAGTAACCCCCCCCCCCGAAATGTTTCAGTTTTGCGTGTGTAGATTGAACATACACGCACACATACAAACGCACGCACGAACATACCTAAAGTATGGTTGAACACCCCCACGCCGAAAAAAATTCCTGGCTACGCTACTAAAAGTTATCAGCTCATATAAGTGCTATTCAGACGCAATACTGCATTCGCAGCGTGCCTGGCGATGTACACATACGCGTGCGTGGGGAAATTTGCCTTGATGTCGCTATTACTTTTCTGCAACGCGCAGATACCAACTGTCGTCTGCATGCAACCATATGCACTTTCCTCGTGCGCCAACTTACCACCGAAAAGTTCGTGAATGGGTGCCCTGTCACTCGAACGCGCCTTTTTTGACGGCATTCTCCACGTCTGCGGTTGGGAGGTGCATGACGCCTCCTCTTTTCTGTTCATATAAACGGCAACGGCAGCGCAATGCTTGCAGTTGCCAGCTGCGCCGTACCTGCAGTCGCATGAGCCTTCGAGGACATAGCGGTCGGCCTCGTGCAGCTGTAATCACAATAACGCAAAACAATTTCAACTGCTGATCGCAAAATCAGACGAATTACCCAAGTATGCATTACAGAGCGACCGCCCATATATTTTGCACCAAAGACTTAATCCATTTTTACGACATGCAAAATACCCCGTAGTGCATACAGTGCAGTACGGGGTATTAAACGTCACAGCCGCTGAGATTTAAGTACTTTCTGTACAGTACTGATCGACTCAAACGCGGCAATTTGCGCCCGTGGGTCATTTGCCAGCAGCCGCGCATGCACGACTTTTTTTGCATTGAGCGAAATGCCACCTAGGGCTCGAATGCACTGTGATAAATGCGCGATTTTGGGCGAGTTTGGGGGATTGCGTTTGAACCACAGAACACCGTCCTACTTGATTCCTTTGCGAGCCCGCGAGGAAGCCGGTGCGGCGCAGTCGCCTACACGGCTGCGACCGCTCATCTTGTGCAACGGCGCTGTCTAACAAATGGAAGCGAAGTCATTTCACCAAGGCGCGAAAAAACGGCAAATGTTTGCTTTTGGATTAAAATGGAAGCGTGCTGTACTAACCCGCAAAGAGACGACGTATCGTTGTTTCCCTTGTTGAGAATGGCATCGCGCGCTTACAACAACGCCGTCCGTCTCCTTCACGTCATAAACGTGTCCGGCATCGTACAACTTCTCGCCTTTGAGTAGCACAGACTGACGGAAGTACTCCTCCAAGCGCTGCACAGGTTTGAAGCTGCAAAGAACTATTTTGGACATTTCGCGGCATCCGAAACTATGCAGGCAGCTGCATTCAAATACGCCGCCTCAAAACACCGCGCCACTCTGTGGCAGACCCGCCGTTTCAAGCTCCCGCCACATATTGGCGCTAGTAGTACTGCTCCGTGGCGCCGCCTGTTCACTGAGCTTTTCCTATTGAAAACGCGCTGAATGGGACGGACGGGTAACGCGTTGCAGGTGCTAATCGCGGAGGCCACAGTAATGACGAATTACTTTACTTTACCGCTCCCAGAGGGCAACACCACCTCGCCGACCGGGAGAGTGGTAGATATAAAAGGCGTGTTTGTAAAGCCTCTAGAGTCTGTGACCGTGGCGCAGTGGATAGTGTGCCCGGCATCTGTTACGGACCGATTCATCGTGGGTTCTATGCCCGTTGACGGAGCTTTTTTTCTTTGCCATCTGATCATGTAAATTTTTTGACGTCATTTCCGTGACGGAAATACGTCACTGAAGTCTTGGTGGACCCCGGCATAAAACACTTTCGTGTTAAAAAACCAGTGGTCGAACTTTGTAAGCCGGAGCGCCGGAGAACAAAACACAGCCGAATGCTAATATCGGTTGAATGTACATACAATAAATCATAACAAGCACGTTTCTGCGCAAACCGGCGCGATTGTTGCTGAGCCTACGTAGCATACCTACTGCGCGTGCTCCCTTAAAAGCCGTGTTTTCTATATGGGGACCAAGATATGATTATGAGAGACGCCGTAGTGGAGGGCTCCGGAAATTTCGACCACCTGGGGTTCTTTAACGTGCACCTAAATCGAAGTACACGGGCCTCAAACATTTTCGCCTCCATCGAAAATGCAGCCGCCGCGGCCGGGATTTGATCCCGCGACCTTCGGGTCAGCAGTCGAGAGCCATAACCACTAGACCACCGTGGCGGGGCATGGGGTCTCAAGTTTTTCGGTGTAGGTTACCCCTTCTGTCAAACTAATGCTGTATAAAACACTCGTTCGCACTAAACTCGAATATGCCGCATCGGTTTGGGATCCATATCACAATAACTTGGTGCATTCATTAGAAATGGTACAAAATAACTCTGTTCGCTTTATAACTTCTAATTACAATCGAAACGCGAGTATCACACTAATGAAATCTAACCTTAAATTACCTTCACTTGCTTCTCGTCGTACAATGCTCCGCTTAACCATTTTTCACAAACTTTACCACCATTCATACTTACGTGATTTGCTAATACTTTCGCCGCATTATGTTTCTCACCGTTTGAATCATGCTCATAAGGTTGGCATCCCATCGTCTAAAACTGAATCATTTCGACAATCATACCTACCGCGCACATCAAATGATTGGAATTGCCTTCCCGCATCGCTTGTAACAATTTCAGATCATGACACATTTGTGACTGTATTAGCCAATTCTTTTAATACCTTGTAGTTGTTTTCATCTCATATGCCATATTTGTATCTCTATAAATAAGAACATTACACTGTCACCTGTTGTATTGTCACCTGCTGTATTGAATTGTGAGAACGATTGTTGTATATTGAGAAACATTCCTCTTATTTTTTTACCAGAATGTATCCTTCTATTTTCTATTTTCCTCTTTGCCATTTTGATATTTGATATTTTTGTATTTTTTTGCCTATCATAATCTGTTGTTTAATCAGGAACATTGTTTTGCCTCTTTGTACTTACAAACTTGTTCGTTATTATTTTTACCACTCCCCTCTGTAATGTCTGTTGACCCTGAGGGTAAAATAAATAAATAAATAAAGTAACAACTGTGACAATGAGTTCGCGCTCGTCTTGTGTGTACCTGTTCGTTTGTCTCGTGCGTCCTGCTTTATGTTTGAGCAGTGCGCTTCAAGTGTCAAGCTGTGACGCATTAGTTCGCGCTCGTCCTGTGTGCGTTCTTTTCGTGCGTCCTTTGGGCTCGAGCGATGCGCTGGCAATTTCGAGCTGCTTTCCGTTCTTCGCGTTACATTACAATTTATTGCTATCGCAATCATTGCTTCGCCATTGCGGCGAAACTGTGACTTTTTTATTATTATTATTACTACTACTACTACTATTATTATTATTATTATTATTATTATTATTATTATTATTATTATTATTATTATTATTATTATTATTATTATTATTCCCGCACCATGGCTCCCAGTCGGGATGCATGCTTGCTATGCTCCTGCCCGTTTTTCTGTAAGCAGCAGTTTTTCCGCTGTGAAAGTTGCTTAAACGTGTTCATGCGAAGTGTGTAACCTGGCCTGATGAAGAGCTGCAACTTCTGAAGTCTGGATCGCGCTCATTTTGCTGCAATTTATGTGATCTGAGCCGTTCTTCTGGTAAGCCTAGCGAAGACAACTCGGTAGCGGGCAGCGAAGAGCATTGCAGCTCTCAAACCGGTTCCCTCTCCACGTGTACCCCCCCCCCCCCCGGGTGGCGATCTCGCCGGGCTGCGCTGCCTCCTTCTCGGCGCGTTGGAGGGAATCTCGTTCCTCAGCGACGAGGTATCCCAACTACGCGAAGAGAACGAGCGCCTCCGTAAGCATCATTCCCACGGTGTTGAACAACAAGCCCGCGCGGTTGCCTCTTTTCGTGCAGAGGTCCGCTTCCTGCGTGAGGAGCTGACGCGCCGCACGGCCGCCGTGGCAGTGAAGGCACCTGTGATCCCTCCAGAGCTTGTCAACGTTGACCGATCTGTGACCTCCAAGCAACCTGCGTACTCTGAACAACCTCTCTCCAAAATTCTGTCATCTTCGAATTCGCCGCCAGGTGACGTAGACACGTCCGAGCGTGTCAGTGTGATGCCTGTGACAGCCTCTTCTGCAGCGGTAACTGAGGGTGAAAGAAAGAAGAAACCCGCCTCGTTTGGAGCTATGAAGACATCCACTATATCTGTAGCTCAACGACCACAACGGCCACAACGGCCAAAGGCTATTTTTGTTACGAAGCTGAGCCCGGACACCACTGCTGCTGACATCAAAAAACATATTGCTTCATAGGATATGTCTCCCATCTCCTGCCGGCGACTTCAAACGAGATTCCAGTCATATTCTTCATTCTATATCGAAGTTGACGAGGAAACACTACAACGCCTGAATGACCCTTCGATGTGGCCCCTCGGAGGCCTCTTCAAGCCATTTCGTGGGGAGCTGCGCGATGACATGCTTCATCCCTCTGAGCGAGTGCCTGGAATCGAAAGTGCCGTGTAACGTAGACATATTCTACCAAAATTCTCGGGGTCTGCGTACCAAGAAACTCGAGTTTTTCTCTAATGCTCTTTCGTCTTCTTTTCCTATTATTGATATTTCTGAAACCTGGTTCGGCACTTAAATTCCCTCATCGGACTTTTTTCCCCCGACCCACACCACCTTCCGCCGTGACCGAGATTTCAGTGAAACCAAACAGAAAGGCGGTGGCGTGCTGATTGCCATTGACAATTCACTGAAATCCGTTAGACGGAAAGACCTAGAAACTATCGAAGAATCGATCTGGCTAGAAATCGACCTTGAGCGCCGTGAAAAATTGTTGATTGCATGTTTCTATTTACCGCCCAGCATTTCCCCTGCCTCGTTTCATGATGTCATGTCTTCTATTGAACTTGTGATATCTTCTCATAGTGGGCACAGAATTATTGTTCTTCGGGATTTCAATGCACCTGGAATTGACTGGAGCACGCTTACCTTTTCTCATTACAATCATTTCACAGAGAGAAAGTGTAGCCTGCTCTTAGACTTTCTGGCGTTTAATTCCCTACTGCAACATAATTCAGTCGTCAATTCCAGTGGCAACGTCTTAGACCTGTGTGTGTCAAACGATCAACCCCTTGAAGTTTCCCGCTCCAACATCTCTCTTGCACGTCCGGACAAATTCCACCCACCACTTAACGTAAGATTATCTGCATCAGCCGAAACAACGTGCTACAGCAGTTACGTAAACAAATCTCCAAGATTTGCGTTCAAGCGAGGTGATTACACGGGCCTCTATCATCACTTGTCCACCGTTGAGTGGTCACAGGTTACTGACAAACCAAGTGTTGATGACCAGGTTGATCGGTTTACGGAGCTTGTACTGAGCAGCATGCTTAATTTTATTCCCCAGTATACACCTAAACAACGCAAATATCCCCACTGGTTCTCATCTGAACTTATCAGTGCACTGAAGCATAAGATCACGCACACAGGAAATCTAAATGTTCTCCATCCAGCGAGTGGAAGGAAGAGTTCAGCTTTTTTCGAACTCTCTCTAAACGCCTATATAAACGGGATCATAGTTCGTATATTGAATTCTTAGAAAAAAGCGCCTCTGACAGGCAGGCTGAGTTTTGGAAGTATGTACGTAAACGTTCTAGCAAAAGCGGAGAGTCCATCAGACTACTGGACTCAAATGGGGTAGAAGTGCATGCCGTCGCTGACTGTTTTGCCACGCATTTCTCTTCCGTTTATAAGGCCTCAGACTCTAGCACTGATATCCGACAACAGCCCAAGGCAGTTAGCTCATCCAGTGCTTTGTCGCTGGATGAAAATCGTACCAGTGAATGCATTAAGCGCTTAAAACCATCCTTATCTTGTGGCCCAGATGGCATCCCCTCCGCCACACTAAAAGCTCATGGTAGTATATTTGTCCCAGTACTGACTACGATATTTAATAACTGCCTGGACACTTCCACATTTCCTAGCATGTGGAAAACTGCTCGTGTTTTCCCAGTATTCAAGTCGGGCTCTAAAACAGATGTTTCTAATTATCGCCCTATTTCTCTACTATGCGCCACATCAAAGATCTTCGAACTGGCTCTTCACAAAATATTGTCTTTTAGTGTGAAAAACTCATTGATTCCAAATCAACATGGTTTTCTTGCTGGCCGCTCAACTACCACAAATATTGCTAGTTTCATGACGCAGATCTCCACACCTATTTCTCAGAGAGGACAGGTTGACGTAATCTACTGTGACCTGAGCAAGGCTTTTGACGTAGTCAGCCACACACTGATTATGGTTAAACTTGCACACTTTGACGCTGACTTGTCGATTGTGAATCTCTTGCACAGCTATCTGCTCAATAGATCTTGTTATGTTGCCGTAAATGGTCAAACCTCTTCTTTGTATAAAGTGACTAGTGGGGTCCCTCAAGGGTCGGTATTAGGCCCACTCCTATTTTTAATTTACGTTAATGATGTTTCTTTTGCCATTCGTAATTCTTCTTTCCTCTTGTATGCCGATGACATCAAGATATTTAAGGAAATTCGTTCAGTTAACGACTATCGCTTGCTGCAGTCAGATTTGTGTTCTTTCCGAGTGGTGCAACGGCAATAACCTTTCTCTGAAAACCTCAAAGACAAAATTCACGTCTATCACTCGCAAAACACCTAGCGTGTCATTTCAATACTCTGTCAATTCTGTGTCGTTATGCAAGGTTTATGAAATCAGTGATCTTGGTGTTGTTGTTGACAGCGCGTAAAAACTTTTTGTCACTGATCCCGTTAATGGGGACAGCAATCGCCGGGCGGATTCTAAGGGCTGGCGTCAAGGCCCTCCGAAAACGCACCACGAAAGCGCGGACAATTTAGAGTTGGTCCTTTGGTGCGCCAGCGAACGCCGGTTGTGGTCCAAAGACCGAGTCAGAGCCGAGAGTCGATAACACAAACGAAAACGAAATATATTCTCAGTTAAGGCAATACAAATAATACAAACACATGCACACTCGGCTGGTACCAGTTACAACTTCACAATATAACTCAGATGGTGTTTACACAACGGGAGCTAAACAAACAGATCACACGCAACAAATGCAATCACATGCATTAAACTATTCAATGACCGTTAAAGTCCTGAATAAACAATGGCGTATCCAGTCCACAATACTTGGACGGTAATCGAATGCTTCTCTTCAAGGAAACACTCACGCCAGCTCCAGCGTTGATCGTCGTAGCTCAACCGTCGCCGTGACTTGTCACGGCTCACACGGTGTCGTCATCGGATTCTTCCAAATCGACGATCGGCCGACCGCACACCATCATAAACACGTCTTCTTTGGCTAACGGAGCCACACTTCGCATAACTTCACCATCACCGGGCCGACTGACTCGCTCACTCTCTTCACTACCGTCGATTGCGCGCTTTTATCCCTTCTCCCCCGGGTTCTAGAAGCCTCGGGATGTTTCTTCTGCGTGCAGTACAGCTAAGCCTGGGGAAAGGGCGAGAGCTTTCTCGTAGGTTCGAATCGCGGCGGCATCGCTCGCGGATGCGTCCCCCCTTCCTTCTAGAAACATCCAGGATTTGCCGGGCGTTTGATCGCGTCGTCTGCGCCTGGCTCGATTGGGTGAGGAGGATGCGGCGCGCCGGCGTCTTTTGATGCTTGTTTTTTCGTCTTTTCGCGCTTCTTGGCGAGCGGTTCGCGCCGTTCTGTCTCGTGGCAGTTTGAAAGCGGCCTCGCGCGCGCTTTATAACCCGCTAATTTGTGACACTCTTCTTCTCACGTTAAGCGTGCTGCTGTGCGGGGCCTTCGTTCTCTCGGATGTGTTTGTAGAATATCTCGAGAATTCAGGTTTCCCATGGCCCTACACAAATTGCACACGGCAATATGTCTTCCACAACTTGAGTATGCGTCCGTGATATGGAATGGCATTGCTCAATCTAGCGGTAACACCATTGACTGAGTCCAGAAAAAATTCCTCAGCATATATAACCATCGCTTTGCTAAAAATGACTCTGGATCTCGTTGAAATACTGCTGAATCGTTATCACTGCCATCACTTCACTGCCGACGAAATCGTTGTGATCTCTTATTTCTTTACAAGCTAGTCCACGGTATCATATCCTGCCCTGTACTTCTCAGTTCTGTTAATTTTCGAATTCCGCGTAAGTTAACCAGAGAGAACAGACCGTTTCATGTACCCGCCTGCTTCTGCCAACACTCTACCGTTCACAGAACACAAAGTCTTTATGATATTAATTTTCTTGATCTTGACGTTTTTCATAGTCCACAATCACTGTTTTTATCCGAGCTTTGCACTGTTTTGACATTGTATGGCACAATGTACAGTCTTCCCTTCTCCGTCTTTCCGCATAGTTGTATATACACAATCTAATTTTTCATTCCCCTTCAATATTTCTCATGTTGTCTTATTTTACTCCTCCCTTTTTGTGTTCATTTCCCTTTGTCTAGTGTTTTTGTTCTTTTTATTTCTGAAGACTGTCTGTATTGTATTCATTATTTTTATTGTTTTTTTGCGTGCCGCTGCACAAAGACCTCACGGTTGTTCCTGGGCACGTTAAATAAATGATTGATTGATTGATTGATTGATTGATTGATTGATTGATTGATTATTACTAAAAGCCTATGGCAGTATACTTGTACCAGTATTGACTACCATATTTAATAAGTGTCTGCAGGCTTCAACTTTTCCTAGCATGTGGAAAACTGCTCGTGTTTTCCCAGTATTTAAGTCTGGCTGTAAAAGTGACGTCTCGAACTACCGTCCTATTTCCCTTCTTTGTGCCGCATCCAAAATCTTGGAGCTTGCTGTTCACAAAATATTGTCTTTTGATGTAAAAATTTCATTGACTGTGAATCAGCATGAGTTTCTCGCGGGCCGCTCAACTGTCACTAATCTTGCCAGTTTCATGATGCAAGTCTCCACGCCTATTTCGCAGAGAGGTCAGGTTGACGCTATTATATGTGACCTTAGCAAAGCTTTTGACGTTGTCAGCCATTCGCTGCTTGTGGATAAACTTGCACACTTTGATATTGATTCTTCAATTGTAAATCTCCTCCATAGCTACGAGGGGCGTTCAATAAAGATTTCCCCTGACCCACTTCCTGTGGACGGAGAGCAACGAAACTTTGCAGATTTATTAGTCCTTCTCTACATAGGTGACACCCCGGGACACACACTTCTCCCATCTTTTTATGCAACTATAAACACCTCACTTGTAGAAGTCGACAGGTTGCTCCAAAAGCCATGTTGTAACTTTAGAAATCAGAGTCTCATCATCTGGAAAATGCTTACCCTTCAAATATGACTTCAATGTTGGAACGAGGTGGAAGTCCGATGTTGCGAGGTCGGGTGAATAAGGGGAATGCGGTAGAATTTCAAAGCCGCAGGAGCGTGCTTCCGTCTGGGCAACATGTGAGTTGTGAACTGGGGTATTGTCTCGCAGAAGGCATCCCGGCCGCGGCGGCTGCATTTTCGATGGAGGCGAAAATGTCTGAGGCCCGTGTACTTAGATTTAGGTGCACGTTAAAGAACCCCAGGTGGTCGAAATTTCCGGAGCCCTCCACTACGGCGTCTCTCATAATCATATCGTGGTTTTGGGACGTTAAACCCCAGATATTATTATTATATTATTATGTCTCGCAGAAGGCGGGCGCCTTTGGTGAGCATGCCACGTCTCTTGTTTTTGATGGTCTCTCGCAATTTCCGCAGCAGTGAAGCATAGTATGCCCCAGTAATCGTGGCACCCTTTGCTAGGAAATCCATCAAGACTACTCCGTGCTGGTCCCAAAAGACTGTGAGCATGACCTTGCCCGTCGAGGGCTGGGTGCGTGCTTTCTTTGGAGGCGGTGAGTCCAAGTGCTTCCATTGCATCGACTGGACTTTAGTCTCCGGATCATAGCGATGGACCCAGCATTCATCCTGTGTAATCAGTCTGTTGAAAAAGTCCTCCTGGTTTCCATGGCACATGGTCAAAAGAGCCTGGGAGCATTCGACTCGTACCTGCTTTTGGAAAGGTGTGAGCAGCCGGCGAACCCAGCGATCGGATACCTTACGCATATGAAGATGGTCCTGAATGATTTTTTCCATGGACCCCACACTAATCTTGACATGTTGGGCTAGGTCTCGAACGCTAATGCGGCGATTTTCCAAAATGGCGGCCTTCACTTGCTGGATGGTGTGTTCATTGACAGCGTAGTGGGGTCGCCCTGCAATCGGAGCCGCTTCCACGGAAATCTGACCATATTTGAATTGGCGATGCCAGTTATTCACTACATCATACGATGGGGAATCCTCCCCATAAACCTCTTTTATCTCATCGAACATCACCCTTGGAGTGCGGCCTTTCATGTACGGGAACTTGACTGCTGTTCTGTATTCCACTGCGTCCATTATCACACCTCACACCACTTCAGCACCTCTAAAAGAAAGGCCGTTATTAGTTTAGAGTTGCAAATTGGCACGTGACCTACAGTGACGTATGTCATCACACATGCGCAGTTTCAGGATCCTGCAATAAATGGAAGTTCTTATGAAAATGAGTCTTGAGTGTCTAATGTCGACTAAGTGCGCTCCTAATGAGTCACTAGACAGACATTAGACATGCAAAGCCTAATGTCGTTTAACATGAAGTGTACATCAGAGAGTCAAATGACCATGTGCACTTTAATTTCTGGTGACTGAAGTGTTCAGACTTTCAGTTGCCGTTCCTAATGTCAAAACGCGCATCACAACAAAGAAGTTAAATAGCCTTAATCGCCACCGTAAAATCAGTTTATCACAATAGACAAGTTCGTCTTTCAGAGATTACACGCAATAAACAATTTGTGTTGCAATGTACACAAATATCGTGTTTCAGTAGAATGCGTAAATATTTTACATATATCGCCCATGCACCGGAGATCGAAGAATTGCGGACGACCGCAGCAAGGTTCATTATATTACCTGCCGCATATATAGAAGTAAGCATTTCCTTATTTTTAAAAGGCATGAGTCGATCACATATGCAAATATGAACAGATATGATCAAGTGACATTGCGAACACTCGCTCAGGGGCCCGTGTTGCCCATTTGTCCAGTAGAAATTAACGGAGGAGAGTGGGGATTACCCGCACGGCGTCGCGAAGGATTTTGGGGGGCGGAGAAGAATTGGAACTGTGGACAATGGGTGACGTACAGAAAAAAAAAGTTCGTTATTGTTGTGATAAAAATTAGGGACTGTTCTTATGCATGGTGCACTTACATATATGTCCAAAACAGAATGTTGTTGGTTGCAAAGATACGCGGACAAGCGTTTTTCCCAACCTCAAACTACTGTCTCTATCTCTCCTCGCTGTTGCAACGCTGGTCAGAAGCAGCCGACAAGCAAAGTTCGATTTGGCCCAACGTCGCGTACATCCTTCTCCCGCCCCGCCCCCCTCGTAATGTCGTCTCCACGCGACTCTCCCGCTCTCCACGGCGTCAACTCCTCTCTCCCTTCACTCCTTCCTTGTCCCATTCACCTCCTCTGTGTGCAACGTTGGGTGTCGCCTATCACATCCTACCCATTTCCTCCTCCCATCATAATCCCTACCTCTTTCTATCCACGGGAGAGGGCAGTAACTTGAAACAAAAAAGCATTTCTTTTGAGTAAGGACTCAGAGATGACCGTCGTCTGGGATGCGAGTTTGAAAACTGCCCATTTCTAACTTCTTTCATTTCCCGAAACAAAATGTAGAGTTGTATAACAAAATCGAACAGCCATAACACATTCCCAACATGCACACATGGGTGTCAAAATAGCCATAAGTACACTTTTTTTTATGTACAGTGAAACGACACTACTGTCACTTATGGAGTTATCTTAGTGTAAGCAAGCAGTTGCAACACTTGGCAATGAAGGGAAGGCTAGAGAGCCGAACTACGCGTGTGCTAAAGTTGAAGATTATAGTCCCACAAATGCGTTGTGTTTTCTGCGTGAAAATAAAAACAACAACATTGCTTTCTTTTCTACGGAGCGCTGTTTGAAGAGAGGGTCAGCGCGCACCAAGGAGATATTTATATTTGTTTTCATTTATGCAGCGTCATTTCGCGTTTTTACACTTGTGAAAACGTCCCACCTTCTACGTGCACCTCACAGTCAAAATAGCGCCTTCGTCTTCAAGTGAGCGCTCGTCACCCTCCAGCTTTCCCGACGACTGGCCGAGGGAGCTTCTGACGAATTTCACTAGCAAATGGCTGTATAAGCCTGCGGTGGCCACTCGAATAATGAAATGGCCGTCACAGGAGGTACGGAAGGTTCACAAATCAAAACTAAATTCGAAACGCGCGCCGAACCGGACTATTTCGCGGAGCAGTACATGTGCAGTAGCTCCGCCCCCGTAGCCTTCCCTTGTCCTTGGGGGCGCTTTAGTTGTTTGTCGGGTGCGCGCGGTTTGTGTGTGTGCCATGCTGTGTTCTACAATGCTTCGTTACCACGTTTATCGTTTATGCACGTTGGTTACGTGATTCAATATCAAGTGTACCTTCGAAGACGATCTAGGTCCTAGTCTCGTGACTGACGGCGAGTGCGGACGTACAGTAGCCTTTTACAAGACTGTCGGCGAGTGGAGTGTACGGTACATTGTGGACTGTAAAGCTGAAGAGTGCACAGTGGATGCCTGATTTTGGTAAGTTCTAGAATATTTCTGAATTACACAGCTAGGTTACTTCATTACATGACGTCTTTTACGCAGGAACCGAGTGTGATCGTCTGGGCGGTGTGTTCACTCTGCGGGGATGATGGCCAGAGGAAGGATGATAGACAGGTATGTTTTACGCTCTGCTCAATGCTTTCTGTGCACTTTATGGGCTCCGTGCAGACGTAACTCCGCCGCCAATGAAGGCGGCCCTAGCGGCAACAAGCGCAGACTTGACGGGATACTCTCACCCGCTCGCCCTGCTCGCTCAACGGTTCCGCGATGACGGCGCGCGGCCTTCTCGCGGGCTGTTCGTTTTGTGTCGGTTATGCCAAACTCTAAGAATAATTGCTGCGTTGTGGGGTGCAGTAACACCTACAGAAATTCTCCAGGTACGCGATTTTACTGGTTTCCAATCAGAGACCATACGCAATCTGCACGTTTGCCTAGCATGTCAATTACCCTGTGCGCCTTGGAGATACAAAAAAGAAAAATAAATGTGCCGGCCTAAATAAGTGCACTAAATGTACATCGCAGAGCAGACTCATTGCCAAGACGAAGTGTCAAAAGGTGTTACTTCACACCTTTGTCGCAGTAATTATGCAGAAACGCTCATTTGCCGAAGCATTTCTGTTTAATAACATGCGTGCTGACAGTTCGGCCACTTCCTGATGCGGCACTTCGACATACTGCTTGTATATCCTCAGCAGCTTGCCTGAGAGCCTACATAAAAATGAGCAAATAATCCGTTTCAAAACAAACAAGCTCAGCGTTTGAGTAGAGGCAGGAAGGAGCATGAGGTGGGACTGCGATGCCGCGTCGCTGGCCTCTGCCCGGAGCACGTCAGACAAAGTGCACTCAGTGCTGCAGAAAAACCTCAGCACATGCTCGATGTCGATGCTCTTTGGCCTAACTGTAGAGGCAGAAGTTCCTCCAGATTATTTGTAATGAAGCTGACAAAAGGAGAGAAGGAAAAAAATCGCTCACTTTTTTCTTTTGTGATTGCCACAGTTGAGTGTTTCGGGTAGACGTTTTTAATTAAAGGAAAGCCCCATTATCGCGGTTTGCTTGTCTTCGATGCGCAAGTAATTTTATTCAGGCGGTTTTATACTTTCCTGCGACTCCGGCACAGCACTCCCAGTTGGCCGCACGGATGTCCCTGCTTTAAGTGATAAGAAAACATTACATGACCTGTAACTAAGAAAAAGCAAATTTAAGCGACATACCTCAATTTTCACGGATGTTCCCGGCGCGTTCATTCGCATCTGTGGTGCGCACTTCCCCGTGACTGACGATCCGCCCCGCCGTGCAACGTCTCTTCCACGAAGCCGTGAACATGCCTCGCCAGCCTCGCTTAGATCGAGAAGCTCTCTGCTCTTATTTAGATTAGCTCCTCGGAAGAAACCATCTATAGCACGTAGCTCTCTGAACCCAAATGTAATAATAATTGACACGCTTTGCAGTGCCATGGCTAGCTAACAGCCGCTGTAACGACCGCTCGGCTGCACTGGTTGAAATCGGCGCAGTGAACGCAATGCAGTCGCCGGTGTTGTCTCTTTCAAGCAGCCGCGAAGTCTGCGGCCACGTTAGCCTGAGGGTGACAAGCTGTGATCGTTTAGTGAACGAAGCGGCGCGCAGTTTCGCTCAACGTGCCCGTAGCCTCCGTGTCGTCTTCCCTTGCACATGCATTCTATGCTGCCGCGTTCCCCTGAGGGTGCACGAGGTCTGGCGAAAAGAAGCATACCCTCTGACATCAGGGTCTGTGGCAGCTGCTGAAAGCGAACGGAAACGAAAACGCGTCGAGCGAAGCAGCAGAACACGGCGCAGAGGCTTGCTGCCGCTTGCGTCGTCTGCTCCCATATCCCGTCAAGTTTGCTGCCGTGGCCGCTGTGGCGCTGGAGGCCGCGCGCGACTGTGGCGGCTCCTAACGTATGCACGGTGCCTATACGGTTGTATGAAGCATTCACCATGTGCGTTCACTACCTACAACTGCAACGGGTGGATGAAGGCGCGTTGCTTTGCGCGATACTCCGCTCGCTTCTGTAACGCAAGCGTTTCTTGTCATGGCGCTCTTCTTCCTTGGCTGTTGTTCCATTATTCCAAGAATGCCTGTCGCTCGGCCCACCCGCTTCCCGCTTGCTGGCGTGGGAGGGCGGAGGGGGCACACAAAAGCGCCGCTGCCGCTTCTCTACCCGGGGGCTGGGTGACCTTGGGGACGTCTGCGCGATGTATGTGTCGTAGGGAGGGCCGCACTCGCGTTTTCTTTTGGGCGTAAGGGACCGGAGGGGGGGGGGGGAGGGGAGGACTGCAGTACTTGAGAGCATGGCTCTTTCCCCTAGACTTGACGGGACCGCGACCGAGAGGAGAAAGTGGCCCGTTCTTGGATTCCGCCGCTCAGAAGCGATCGCAAACCGAAGGAAGAATAATTTGCAAGATTTTTTGTAGCCCAGAAATGATTCTGTAAATAAACTTCTTAGCGTCGTCGAAAGTTATTGAAATCAACTACAGCTGTATACTGCACGAGATCATCGCCTGAAGCTACTTGTACGATGGCTTATCACTTCGGAAATAGAACTGCTTTAAACATAACGTTCATCGCCTAGCCTTCTCATGATGCAGGTACAAATGAAGTAACTCTTCAGGAAACTCAGTAATAATTGGCATGTAGTACGCGGGGAGGAAGATATAAAAACACGCTGCGGTGCTCTGCAGTGGCGTGTGTTTGTGGCTTTCTCCGCGACTACTGCACCGCGCTTGTTTTTGTTAGAAGTTAGTTGCACTATGGTTAGGATTTTAATCTGACTGTGCAAGGTCGTTGCTACGAGAAACGAACTTGCGTTGGGTGAACCCACTTGAAGATAATACAAGTCAGTGAATTACGTTATATTCTGATACTAACACCATGTGTACATTAATTTGGAGTAGCACAACATGTTTATAATTATCAATTCTAGACAAATATGCCAGTTAGTTGCGTTTGGCAAGGTGCCTTTTGTTGCAATATTTGTGTTTGAGAAAAATGATGTGAAATATTTTTCTCGTCATTATATTGTTTCCTGAAGCATACTGGTTTATATTAACAGAAGTTGTTGTAATGGTTAAGCAGCACTGTTCCAAGAGCTTTTTATCCACTGTGCTGGGGTGGCAAAAGCACACCTCAATTATGTGCTTATCTAAAGTTCATGTTTCTTTTGTGAGCTTTTCTTAAGGCAGCATGAAACTGAAAAAGCGCTCTTATTTGCAGGTTGTGCGACTAAGATGTAGCATTCATTGTGAGAGTGCTACTTTTATTTTATGAAGTAAATATTAGGGGAAACAAATCTAAATTCTCATATGTAACTATGTGTGCAGAAGTTTACAGAAGGCTGACAAAAGTGGTTAACGGTTTTTTTTTATGGCTTGCAGCACTACAAATTCAAACTGATATTCCAGGCATTGATTGGCTTTAACACGACTAGAATTACTTTCCTAAACGGCTCAAATTCATCATATAATACAATATGTAAAGCTCGGCATTATGGAGTGTGCACATGGGCCACACATACTCTTATTTTATCAATTTATGCATTTTATATTGTGTAGCAAAGCTGATGTAATTTTCGTCATTTAAATGACCTATATGGTAATCTGCGTTCTCCAACCACATAGTGTTTACTAAGTACATAAGTTTCTGAAAGTTCGGCTTGCAATGGCACCATTACAGTTGTCTGCCATGAGCCGTTGCTCAGGTTATACCTGTTCTTATAGCGCAATCTGAGTCCATCATTCAAGGCCCTTGCTGGTATATAAACATAGACTTGCCTGAATACATTGTATGTATTGTGTGTGAGCTGTAAGGTCTGTGTGGTGCGCCAACTCATGAATGTTTTCTGGTATCCTTTACATATGTACCCGGTGATCTCACCTGTTCGTGGAACTGAAGCATACGACAGCTTGCAGAAGAAGATGGGAGCGTTCTACCTGTGAGTCTGGTCGAGTTTATATTTTATGGTAGGCATTTGTTTCAATCTTTACAAAAAGCTTGGACATGTTGCGCCTGCTCATGAACCTATTGCACCTTTTTTGAGGGAATTCTAAGATCAAAGAAACAAGACTCAGACATAACTCCATTAATGTATACTTGATGCTGGACTTGACCTTCTGTGTTGTTTTCCTGTTTTCTAACAGGATTTGCTGAAAGTTTCGATTGGAAATGCGATATAAGATGCAGTTTTGACTAACTCTAACTTCACAAAAGTGTTTTTTTGTCAACTATCTGCACGGGGCCTTGGCAGTACATCTAAGTGTTCTAAGGTGCACGATGTGTTGGATAAAGTTTTCTTTGCAACTCTTATATATTTACTGCGATCTTTCGTGCAGGATACACATGCATGGATACACCATACATGGATTCCCTACAAGGACCCTGCGCATCAAAAGCAATCTGTCATCAATGTTAAGTAGACAGATTAAATGAAACGAAGATATGACAGGTGTACGCCATATTTTTCTTTCATTTAACCTCTGCATGTTTCCCAGTCAATAAATGTTTTTATCCATTTTCTTTTGTTGAGAAATGTCTTTGTACAGCAGAAGTGTTGTAGAAGGTGCATACATGCACTTTCGTATGATGCTTGGCTGCATGTGTATCAACCAGCAAACACATTGTCAGGCACAACTAATATGTGATTCCGTACTATCATCCGGACATATCATCAATCTTATCATGCACTGTAATAGTTCTGTTTCAGGAATGTTATGAATGTTATTGGCCACGAAGCACAAGCTTGGCCGAGGGTCATTGCAAACAGGATGTTTCATACTCACAAGAAAGTCACTCATAAGGACACATTAGAATGACGGTGGCCAATATGTTTTTGAATGACATTATGAGTTCATTAAAACAATTCTGAAGAAATACATTAGAGAATCAAATGAGTGTTGATGTCAACGGTCGTTTCATGCTCACTAGACTATCACATGTTAATACGCATCAGACTATCACATGTTAATCCGCATCAGACTATCACATGTTAATACGCATCAGAATGATCGGCCAATATGTTTTTGAATGGCATTTCAAATACATTACAAAATTCTGAAGGGACACATTAGAGCGTCAAATGACTGAAATGTCAGAAGTCATTAGACTTTCTTTTTGAACTCATCTCACATTTTCATAAGGGGGGAAATCTTTATTGAACGCCCCTCGTATCTTCTTGATAGGTCATGTTATGTTTCAGAATGGGGCATAGCGCTAACACACACGGACGAGGAAGAGACAACAGGACAAGCGCTAACTTTCAACTGATCGTTTATTTTCGAAAGCAACAGTATAAATAGATCCGTACGCAAAGTTCTACTCATCGCACATGAAAACCTGCCGCGTCAAGAAAGGCCAATTCATTGGCCGTCAGCGCCACCGACGGGCAGCTGACACAGCTATCACCGGCTCTCGCGATCATGGCGGCTTCCACAATCTCTCTGGTAGTCTTATCGGCATTCCTATATACTACTGTGCACTCTTTAAACAACGCTTCACACCCACAGTCGTTACAATGTACAGACACATGCCCATCACGATAACGGCCCAACTTCTGCTTATGCTCCCTTAGCCTATCATTCAGGCATCTCCCCGACTGCCCAAAGTAGACCTTGCCGCAAGAAAACGGGAACCGATACACTACATTATTTACGCATGGAACAAATGGATGCTGATGTTTTTTCACACATTCTGGACGTCTCTTAGCTAATGGGTCTGTGGCTTTGCAAATGCTCATTAGTTTCTGTGGGGCAGAAAAAAGCACGTCTACCTTAACCTTCTGGCCAATTTTCTTTAGGGCGTGTGACACGTTGTGAATATACGGCACGATAACCCTTTTCATTCCCTGAGAATTGTTTACACAAGTACCAATCTGTCTATTTAACTTTTTTAGTCCACTTTCTGCCACTGAGATAAGTACATGGCCGGGGTACCCAGCCATTAAAAGGCGCTCCTTCTGATTAACAAAACTGCTAGATATCTTATGGGGGCACGATTTGCGAAGCGCGTTGTCAAAACAAAGATTGGCGATTGCTCGCTTCACCAGCTTAGAATGGGATGATTGATATGGAAGTAGCATCTTGTTGTCGCGAGGGTGATAATCCCAACACACATGATTTTCGAACAGAAAAATTCTTAGGTCTAAAAACTGAATAACATTCTCAACGGGTAGCTCATGTGTTATCACCAGACTGTCAAGATGATGGGTGAAAAGGTTAACTACGTCACTAACACGCTGAGTGGATTCAAACAAAACAAGGTAGTCGTCTACATATCTAAACACTTTGGTGATCTTCACTGCTGACAAGCATGCTTCGATCCGTCTGTCATAATAGGCTAAGAGAATATCGCTTAAAATGGGCGCCAAACACGACCCAATACAAACTCCTTCTTTTTGAAGATAGACCTGTCCATCATATTCAACATAGGTTGACCTTAAATAAAACGTCAGAAGTTCTAAGAATCTGCTAGCAGACATGCCCGTCTTTGTTTGAAACGTGATTACTCCAAAATGGTCAATACAATCTTCAACACACGACAACAGCGGTTTCTGAGGCATGGAGTAATATAAATCTTTAACGTCAATGGAGCAGGCTGAAATACCTTTGTCAGTGTTTGTTCTTAGGAACTGTACCACATCATTCGAGCTTCTTTATATTACTCCATGCCTCAGAAACCGCTGTTATCGTGTGTTGAAGATTGTATTGACCATTTTGGAGTAATCACGTTTCAAACAAAGACGGGCATGTCTGCTAGCAGATTCTTAGAACTTCTGACGTTTTATTTAAGGTCAACCTATGTTGAATATGATGGACAGGTCTATCTTCAAAAAGAAGGAGTTTGTATTGGGTCGTGTTTGGCGCCCATTTTAAGCGATATTCTCTTAGCCTATTATGACAGACGGATCGAAGCATGCTTGTCAGCAGTGAAGATCACCAAAGTGTTTAGATATGTAGACGACTACCTTGTTTTGTTTGGCTCCACTCAGCGTGTTAGTGACGTAGTTAACCTTTTCACCCATCATCTTGACAGTCTGGTGATAACACATGAGCTACCCGTTGAGAATGTTATTCAGTTTTTAGACCTAAGAATTTTTCTGTTCGAACATCATGTGTGTTGGGATTATCACCCTCGCGACAACAAGATGCTACTTCCATATCAATCATCCCATTCTAAGCTGGTGAAGCGAGCAATCGCCAATCTTTGTTTTGACAACGCGCTTCGTAAATCGTGCCCCCATAAGATATCTAGCAGTTTTGTTAATCAGAAGGAGCGCCTTTTAATGGCTGGGTACCCCGGCCATGTACTTATCTCAGTGGCAGAAAGTGGACTAAAAAAGTTAGACAGATTGGTACTTGTGTAAACAATTCTCAGGGAATGAAAAGGGTTATCGTGCCGTATATTCACAACGTGTCACACGCCCTAAAGAAAATTGGCCAGAAGGTTAAGGTAGACGTGCTTTTTTCTGCCCCACAGAAACTAATGAGCATTTGCAAAGCCACAGACCCATTAGCTAAGAGACGTCCAGAATGTGTGAAAAAACATCAGCATCCATTTGTTCCATGCGTAAATAATGTAGTGTATCGGTTCCCGTTTTCTTGCGGCAAGGTCTACTTTGGGCAGTCGGGGAGATGCCTGAATGATAGGCTAAGGGAGCATAAGCACAAGTTGGGCCGTTATCGTGATGGGCATGTGTCTGTACATTGTAACGACTGTGGGTGTGAAGCGTTGTTTAAAGAGTGCACAGTAGTATATAGGAATGCCGATAAGACTACCAGAGAGATTGTGGAAGCCGCCATGATCGCGAGAGCCGGTGATAGCTGTGTCAGCTGCCCGTCGGTGGCGCTGACGGCCAATGAATTGGCCTTTCTTGACGCGGCAGGTTTTCTTGACGCGGCAGGTTTTCATGTGCGATGAGTAGAACTTTGCGTACGGATCTATTTATACTGTTGCTTTCGAAAATAAACGATCAGTTGAAAGTTAGCGCTTGTCCTGTTGTCTCTTCCTCGTCCGTGTGTGTTAGCGCTATGCCCCATTCTGAAGCATATAACCAACTAGCCCAAAAAGCCACGTTGACAAACTTTATTTCATGTTATGTTGCCGCTAATGGCCAAACGTCCTCTTTGTACAAAGCTACTAGTGTGGTTCCTCAAGGGTCGGTACTGGGCCCACTCCTTTTTTAATTTATGTTAATGATGTTTCTTCCATCATTCGGAATTTTTCTTTCCTTTTGTATGCCGATGACTTAAATATATTTAAGGAAATTCATTCAGTTATCGATTGTCGCTTGCTGCAATCTGATTTGTGTTCTTTTTCTGAATGGTGCAGGAGCAATAACCTCTCCCTAAATATTTCAAAAACCAAGGTAATGAGTTTCACTCGAAAAACATGTAGTGTGCCATTTTTATATTCTGTCAATTCTGTGTCGTTGTGTAAGGTATGTGAGATCAGTGATCTAGGTGTTCTTGTTGATAGCACTTTACACTTTTCTGCTCACGCTAAGCGTGTTGCTTTGCGGGGTCTTCGCACCCTAGGCTGTGTTTGCAGAATGTCTAGAGAATTCCGTTCTCCTATGCCCTTCCGAAAATTGTGCACCGCGCTATGTCTTCCTCAACTTGAGTGTGCATCTGGGATCTGGAATGACATTTCTAGTTCCAGCAGCAATGCCATTGAGCGAGTCCAGAAAAAATTCCTAAGCATTTATAACCATCGTTTCGTTAGAAATGACTATGGATCTCGTTCCAACGCTGCTCGATTATTATCATTGCCATCACTTTGCTGCCGACAAAATCGCGCTGATCTGTAATTTCTTTACAAGCTTGTGCATGGTATCGTATCCTGCCCTGTACTGCTCAACTGTCTTAATTTCCGAATTCCACGTAAGCTGACCAGAGAGAATAGACCTTTTCATGTAACCGCCTACCTCTGTGAACGTTCGACCATTGGAAGGATACAACGTCTTTACAATGCTTGCTTTTTAGAGCTCGATGTTTTTCACATCTCCCAGTTGTTGTTTTGCTCTGAGCTTTGCACTGTACTTACATAGCCTCGTACACTGTTGATATATTTTTTTGCTGCCTGCGCATAGTTGTATATGTGCAATTTTATAACGTTTTTTATCCCTGATATTTTATTATGAATGTCGGCCTTTCTTTTTTTGTTTGTTTGTTTTTTCTTTCGTGCGCCAGTACCAAGGCCTTACGGTTGTTCCTGGGCACGTTAAATAAACGTTTGATTGATTTATTGATTGACTCATATTATTATTATTATTATTATTATTATTATTATTATTATTATTATTATTATTATTATTATTATTATTATTATTATTATTATTATTATTGAAGCATTTACGTCACAGAAATACGTTAGCAAAATGGACGCCATCAAATGGCAAAGAAAAAAAACTATAAAAAAAGTTCCGTTGACAGAAGTCGGACCCATAACCTCTCTGTCCTCGACGATGGCTGGCGGGCATTTAGCCCACTGAGCTACCGCCAAACACAGAACGGAGGCTACATGAGCGCGCCTTTTATCGTTCACATTTTCCTCTCACAGTGCTCTTGCATGGAGTGTTGGATGGATGCTATGAGCGTCCCCTTTATAACGTTGTGGTGACATGTGTGCCACCAGGCTCGAAAAAAAAACGCAGCGTTGCTGCGACCGCCCCATTCGCCGCGTTTTTAATACAGGTGTAATTTCGTTTAACACACCGCTGGGTGGTGGCTTTAGCCCAAGCCTCACTCATAGCATCCATCTATATAAAAAAAATTATGGCTGATCCCTCCGTCATAGGAATCGGTATAGCACGAAATTGAAACGTTTCGTCACAGAAGTAGTTTATTGTTTACAGTGCATTGGTATATGAGAGCTCGTACAATGTCTACTGTGTTTTGGCAAATATAGCACCGCTTGATGTGGACGCATCTCACTCACGTTGACGCCTGGTGGCACGTCTCCGTACCGACGACTAACGCCCATGATCATGATTTAACACTTGCGGTAGCTGAAACTCTTAACATATACGTGGACACCGCATATGGTGAATCCCGCGCAAAGATGCCATCAACAAGCACATAATAAACACTGATAGTCGATATGCACTCCTTCAAAGCGTCGTGAAATGCAAAGTGAAACGCTACGCGCGTCGTGTCTTCCATCTAGCCTGGCCGTTACCTCTCACAGGGCAAGCGGGGAGCGCGGTGCGACAGCCACGCGAGCGTCGGAGAGCTATTTTTTCGATATGGATGGATGCTATGAGCGAGGCTTGGGCTAAAGCTGCCACCTCACGGTGTGTTAAAGCGTTGACGAAATTAATCTTGTATTGGAAACGCGCCAAATGGAACGGTCGTAACAACAGCGCGTTGTTTTTTCGAGCCTGGTGGCACAGATGTCAGCGCACCGTTATAAAGGGGACGCTCATAGCATCCACCCACGAATCCAAGAGCACTGCGAGAGGCAAGTGTGAAAGATAAAATCACACCATCTCCCGCTAAAGGGGACCTCAGGCGATGCGAAGCAGCGTTTCGGCATGTAAAGCCCGCGTTTCAGAAAGGGAGTGGAGAGTGGCAAATGGGAGATGGGAAGTGAAGGGGAGGGACAAGTGGGAGAGGAGAAGTGGAGAGTAGGGGAAAAGAGGAAGCTGAGAGGGGGAGGGGAGAGGGGGAGTGGAGAGGGAGAGGTGTGATCACCCCTACTGCGCTTCCGCATGCGCAGTAGGGGTGATCACGCCGCACACCACCACCACCACCACCTGATTGAACTCCGCTATAAGATGCTTCACATCTAAAAGGCGCGTTCATGTAGCCTCCGTAATGTGTGTGGCGGTAGCTCAGTGGGCTAAACGCCCGCCCGCCATCGTCACGGACTGAGAGGTCACGGGTTCGATTCCCATCAATGGAACTTTTCTTATTCTTTGCCATCTGATGGCGTTCATTTTGCTGGCGTACTTCCGTGGCGGAAATACGTCATGAAAGTCTTGGTGGACCCCGGCATAAAACACTTTCGTGTTAAAAAATAGCTCTCCGATACTCGCCTGGCTGTCGCACCGCGTTCCCCGCTCGTCCTGTGAGAAGTAACGGCCAGGCTAGAGGGAAGACACGGCGCGCGTAGCGTTTCTCTCGCATTTCACGACGCTTTGAAAGAGTGCATATCGAGTATCAGTGTTTATTATGTGCTTGTTGACGCCATCTTTGCGCGGGGTTTATCATATGCGGTGTCCACGTATATGTTAAGAACTTCAGCTACCGCAAGCGTTAAATCATGATCACGGGCGTTAGTCGTCGGTACGGAGATGTGCCACTAGGCGTCAACGTGAGTGCGTCCACATCAGGCGGTGCTGCTTCTGCCAAACAACAATTGACATTATGCAAGCTCTGATATGCCAATGCACTAAAGCAATCAACTACTTCTGTGACGACACATTTCACTTTCGTGTTAATACTGAGTCCTGTAACAGAGGGATCAGCCATCTTTTTAATAATGGAGTTGCTTTCACAACTCTCCAATCACGTAGAATCCATGAATTTCTGATTGAGTGATTAAAAATTTCGAGTTGTCCCAGGGGGTAAATTTTATTTACTGTTTTAACACGATAGTGTTTTATGCCGGGGTCCACCAAGACTTCAGTGACGTATTTCCGTCACGGAAAAGACGTCGAAAATTTACACGATCAAATAGCAAAGAAAATTCCCTCAACGGGCATCGAACCCACGACCGCTCGGTCCAGAACAACAGCTGCCGGGCACGCTATCCACTGCGCCATGGTCACAGACTCCAAAGGCTTTACAAACGCGCCTTTTATATCTACCACTCTCCCGGTAGGTGGGGTGGTGTTGCCCTCTGGAAGCGGTAAAGTGATTCGTCATTACTGTGGCCTCCGCGATTAGCATCTGCAACGTGTTAGACGTCCGTCCCATTCGGCGCGTTCTCAATAGAAGTTCAATTTTGTCAATGCCTTAACATACCGCGAGCTGGCGACCTTAGCCCAAGCGTCGTAAAAGCGTCGGCCTCGCTCACAGCATCACGCTAATCCTAACCAAAAATCACACCATCTCCCGCTAAAGGGGACCATGAGGCGATGCGAAGCAGTGTTTCGGCGTGTAGAGCCCGCGTTTCAGAGATGGAGTGGTGAGGGGGAAAGGTGAGAGGGGGAGGGTAAAGGGACGGGGGAAAGGGAAGGGGAGAGGTGATGTGGAGAGGGGAGGGGGATAAAAAAGGGGAGGGGAGAGGAGGGGGATAAAAAGGGGGGAGAGGGGAAGTGGAGAGGGGGAAGTGAGATGGGGAGGGGAAAGGGAGAGGGGGAAAGGGGAGGAGAGGAGAGAGTGGAGTGGAGAGGGGAAGTTTTGAGTTTGAGTTTATTGGTGACATAAGGGTTAGTTACATAATACGTGTATACAGATGAGGGTCCCAGAGTATAAATACTGAAAACGGGACCCTCAGTTAAAAAATACAACAAAAGTGGATTTTAAAAATTAGCAGAATATTAGCAGGTGGTAAACAAGCGAGAACAGTTAAAATAGCAGATGAAATGACAGGAAACCAATAACATAGAATGCAAAATGCTAAATACAATATGGAAAGCAATAAATACAATATAGAAAGCAATAATAATAATAATACTATACAGGGCAAAAACTAGCAACAGGCAAGAACAGTTGAAATGCAAGATGAAGTGAGGAATACAATAAAATAAAAAGCCAAATGCGAAAACCAATATACAACGCAATGCAAAGCAAAGTCAAATACAATACAATGCAAAAATAAAAAAAACGGAATGAAAGTAGAAGAAGGCACAAAAATAAAATAAAAGTGAAGAAAAAAAATGAAAAGAAATGAAAACAACTTATAGAAGAAACAAGAAGATAGCAAATAAAAGGAATGAGGACAAGTCCAAAAAATTATACGTTATAGATATGGAGATATGGATATGGAGAATATGATATGGAGAGGGTTTGCGCATGCGCAGTAAGGGTGGTCACGCCGCACACCACCACCACCACAGGATTGAACTCCGCTATAAGATGCTTCACATCTAAAATAGCTATGCGACGGGCGCTGCCTCAGCTATCTGTAACACCGCGTTCCCCGCTCATGCGCTCGCCCCGAGAAAAATCGCGGCCGGGCTACTGGGGCGGCACGACGCGCTTTGCGTTTCCCTCTAGTCCGGCCGTGGTGTTCTATCACATTTTAACATTCCGCGGGACTGCGACCATGTTCTGCGTCCAACATGCGACGCTTTTCTGGCTATCACACCTCGTCCTCTGAATACACTTTGACCGTTAACGACGACAGCTACTTCAAGGGTTTGTTTAATAATTTGACATGGACGCTAGTCGTCGGGATGGAAATGTACCACTAATTATCAAAGTGAGTGCATCTACGTTGAACGGTGCTATAGCTGCCAGACATCAATATACATTGTACAAACTCTCTTATATCAATCTACAGTAAACATTCAGTTACTTCTGTAAGGGCACGCTTTACTTTACCACAGATTCCACGTTTGTCAGTACAGGAAGAACTTTCTTGGTTCTCCGGAAGCGAGATAGTGTTTTTCTATTGGCAGTCTTTGAAAGAAACTCTAAACGTTCGCTGCCATATCTGTCCTTCGCATTGGCAACGGTTCTTTTAATGCGCCGAACCGGCCGAACTAAACACCAGCCCACATAGCAGAGTGCCTGCGTTCGCCCCCAGTTTATGGCGCTCGACCAAAAAAAAAAAAGAAAAAATGAGGTCATCAACTATTTAGCTAAGTGTCAGATAAACCGTAAAGTAAATTTCTAGTTTACTTTGGCGTTAAAAAAATTAAGAGTATTCGAAAAAAATTCCCTTGATTTCTTGGTTTTCGTTATTTTTCCCCTCCTCATCTAGTCGCGCTTCAATCGTGTGTCGGGCGTTGATGTGTATGGCAATAACTTTTCGACCACTTTTCGCTTCAAGTTTTGCGACCGATATAATTTGACCTTGCCAGACATGCGATCTGTTAGTGATACAAACATCGGTGTGGGTGCGTGTTCCAGTGCCTACAGATAGCCACTGGAACTTAACTTCAATTGATGGCGCAAATGTTAAGACAGGAACGTAGAAGACACGTAAGACACGGACAAGCGCACACTCGCAACTAAATTTTATTCTTCCGAAAGCTTAGCTTAAGAACCCTCAAGCATGCGCACAACACCACAAAAGCAAAATCAATCTCTGATACCACCGCTTGATCAAAACCTATCCACCAAAAAACTATACTCATTTTGATAAAGAGTTATAGAAGGAACACTGACACACAGATCGCCAGCTTTCTGTATGTACATGGCCTCAGCCAATTCCCTTGCCACTTTGTCTTTGCTTTTCCGCAAAATGCGCACGCTGCCCATTAGTGGTTTACACGTGCAAACTTTACAGTGATGTGGCAAATGAGATCCGCTCCCATTCCTCATAGACAGGGCATGCTCTGCTAGTCGGTCATTAATACATCTGCCTGTCTGGCCGATATACATCCGGCCGCAGCTCAAAGGAATCTTATAAATAACACCCGTAGCACATTCCATAAAGCGCGTCTTCTTCCTGTGTTCTTTCCCACACCCAGAGCTCTTATCTGACGACACACGAGCACAAATACGAGATAGTTTTTTCGGAGCCGAAAACACCACCGGTACATTATACCTAGAGGCCACATTTTTCAAAGAATGAGATACCCTGTGAATGTAGGGAATGACGACGGGACGCCTATTTTTAGCTTTCACTGGAGGAGCACCACTGACATCACGCCGAACTTTCTTCAATAAAGCCTCGCACACAGATCCTAAAAGCAATGAAGGGTAACCCGCGGAAACAAGTCTAGAAACTTGCAGTTCAAAGCTTTCTTGAACTGCATGTTAGCAGGACCTATTTAGAGCCATCTGCAAACTAGCAGTTGCTATCGCTCTCTTCACATTCTTCGAATGGGCGGAATGAAATGGCAAAAATTCTTTCTGAACACGAGGGTGATACATCCAACATACATGGTCTTCGTTAATCGTGAAAAGAATATCTAAAAATTGAAGTTTGTCACCAACGGGGAGCTCATGAGTAAACCTGAGCCCTTGTCCTAAAGCCTTAAAAGTGTCTAGGACTTAGGACTTCAGTCACACACTCTGAATAAGCGCGTGTCTTCTACGTTCCTGTCTTAACATTTGCGCCATCAATTGAAGTTCAGCTATGCACCAACTAGCCCGACAGCAAACGCTAATATAGCCACTGGAACATGGCAACGAGCGCAACGTTATAGGTTGGTTTAAATAAATATTTATCACGTGAATTCCTGTTTCCCGGGACAATCGATATTGCACTTAGTGATCATTCGCCAATATATCTAGCTGTTGATAAGTACTGCATTGAATGAAAACCAACTTATAAGTTTCAATGTGAAGACATGAATGAATTCTCTTTCCCAGTTTTGAGAGGAACTCTCTGGGACCACTTTGGAAGCAGCTTTTTCGTGCTCATCAGCGAAGGCAGCATATGATAGTTTTATTCAGATCGTTTCTGCTATCTACAAGCTATACTTTCCCTACAAAGAAATCAAAAAGTCTAAGCGTTCACGGAAGCCATGTGTCACGAAGAGACTTAAAAAATGGTGGCTGATCCCTCCGTCGTAGGAATCGGTATAACACGAAAGTGAAACCTCTAGTCACAGAACTCGTTTATTGCATGTAGTGTATCAGTATATGAGAGCGTGTACAATGTCTGCTGTTTGACAGATATAGTACCGCTTGATGTGGACACATCTCTCTCACGTTGACGCCTAGTGGCATATGTCCGTACCGACGACTAGCGTGCATGATCATGATTTCATTTTTGCGGTTGCTGAAGTTCTCAACATGTACCTAAACACCGCATATGGTGAATCCCGCGCAAAGATGGCGTCAACAAGCACATAATAAACACTGATACTCGATATGCACTCCTTCACAGCGTCCTGAAATGCGAAGAGAAACGCTACGCGCGTCATGTCTTTCCTCTAGCCAGGTCGTTAAGGCACGTTGCCGGGCTAGTTGGTTGGGATTCATAATTCGTATGGCGTAGCGCACCACGACAGGCACAGAGAAGAGGGACGCACACACACAGCGCTAATTTGCAACTAACGCTTTTATTTGCATCACACATGCCTTTTATACAATAACAGTGAATCGATAAAACCGAGACAACATGTAAATACAGCACAAAGCCTGCACATTTCATCACTAATCACAACAATCTGCACCCGCCAACGTCAATGCGAAGATTCCAGATACATCTTTAGCTGACAGGGCCATCTCACAGGGCCAGCGGGGAACGCGGTGCGACTGCCAGGTGAGCGTCGGAGAGCTAATTTTCAATATGGATGGATGCTATGATCGAGGCTTGGGCTAAAGCTGCCACCTCACGGTCTGTTAAAGCGTTGACGAAATTAAACTTGTATTGGAAACGCGCCGAATGGGACTGTCGTAGCAAAGGCGCGTGTTTTGTTTTGTTTTTCGAGCCTGGTGGCGCAGATGTCACCGCCCCGTTATAAAGGGGATTCTCATAGCATCCATCCATCAATCCAAAAGCACTGTGAAAGGAATGTGTGAAAGACAAAAGGCGTGTTCATGTAGCCTCTGTAATGCGTTTAGCGGTAGCTTAGTGGGCTAAACGCCCGCCAGCCATCGTCGCGGACCGAGAGGTCATGGGCTCGACTCCCATCAACGGAACTTTTAGATGCGAAGCAGCTTTTGCGCTGGGCTTTGTCCGTAGATCCATTGGCGACCGTCCGCTATCTACCACCTAACATAGTGAGCGCGTGCTCGCACCGAGGAGAAGTCTTCTTCCTCTTGTTCTTCGACTGCCTTGATGATGATACGTGCACAGCACTTTAGGGGCCCGGGCTTCGATATGCTGTCCTAGCTTGGCGTAGCGCAGACAAAACCATATGTGTGCTGACACGCGCTAGCGCGTTCGGGCCTGTGTAAGGGGCTGGGTAAGATGCTGTGGCCTCTCCCCTTTACACTCTCTCAGCAATCATGTGATGGCGTGGGCGAACGAGATTCTGCAGACGCGCGATGAACCAACGCGTTCTATCCTAGTCAGAACGCGTTGGCGCGCTCTAGCGCGTTCGGGCTCGTGTAAGGGGCTGGGTAAGACGCTGGGGCATCTCCCCCTTACACTCTCTAAGCAATCACGTGATGGCGTCGGGGAACGACATTCTGCAGACGCGCGATGAACCCGCGTGGCATGCTGCAACAAGACTTCGGGACGAGTAACAGCAACTACAGTGAATGCATGGTGTGCTCCACTTGCAAGGACGCGATAGCATCGGGCAAGGTGCCCGATGCTATATCTTAGGTAATATAGAAGACAAAACTTACGTTGGGTGTATTCGTTGGCTTTTCCAAATCATTTGGCCAGATAAATCAGAATACGCATACTACAGCGACATCCCGTACATCCAGGAGAGGTCGACATCGATAACCTGAAGGCACTTACTGTGGATACCGGCACACAGCGGACTGAGCACCCCAAACGAAGCGGCTCACCGTGTCGCTCGAGGCCTCACTCACCGAGCATCATCGGAGGAAGAGCCCCCGCGGGGTACGGCAAACGTCTGGGCGTGGGAGGATCGTATGACCAGGTTTAACGATATCACGACACACTACCAGTTACAGAGACACGTATACCCATCCCCTCATGATAGGCTAAACAGGACGCAATCTGTACGCTACAGACAATTACAGACATATTCGTACAGAAACCCCAGACTCATTCACGCCATGTATCCAGATATTTACACTACAAACAGATGCAGCTCATGTGGCGAGGTTGCCACGCTTAGCCATATGGTTGTGGGAGTGTCAAGGCTTAATAGACACATTGAACAGTGCCCATACATCCGTCTCTTCCACCGCCAGCCTCCGCTTGCGCTGGAAGACCGCACTGCTCAGCTCGAACCTGACAGCATAACTCTGGGCCGTCCAGCGTGCCGAGGAAGCCGCTTCGAGACAAGGTCTCAGAACCGCGTCCGCGGTGGGTGCCCAGGCCCACTAAAAAGACGCCCGACTCAAATCTCATTGATTTGACAATAAAGTTTCCTTTCCTTCCTTCCTGTTACTAAACGTAGCCTATTACGGCGTTTACGAGAACGGATAACTGGGCTAGTTTGTGGGAACTCATGTTAAGGCAGGTAGCGCAAAGAGACACGGACACAAGCGAAGAATAAGTGCACAGGACGGCGTTCGAGGTACAGCTCTGGATTTAGTTGCGAGTTGTTTGAACAGCCAGCTATAATGTGTAAGCACGGAGTACAACTTTCTTTTGAAAAAATGATACAAGGTGTACCCCAAGGCAGTATATGGGGTAGTGATGCAGAACTATCGGTAAATTTACTATCGATAGTATCGATAGTTTCTTTCAAACTATCGACAGTGTAAACAAACTATCGATAGTGCAATCGGCAGCACTATCGGATACTGAACAAAATTTTCGCCGCCAAGATAAATGGCCCAATTGAAAGATTGGGTGCTGAAGTTTGTTGAAACAACCTTCATTTCAGCCAGAGACTAGCAGAAAAAAATGAATTTAATGCATTTTTCGTAAATTGGCGCGTCTAGCGGCCGCGCCGCGAATTAGAGAGGAAGGGACGCGAAACTCGGCGGATATCTGACTCGCCAACCGTGCTCGCTGCAAAATCGCTTACCAATCGACATCGCAAGCCGCCACCCGCTGCCGCGCGTCTCTCTCAAAACGTGTTCTCACGGAGGAAGGTCGGGAAGGTGTTCTCCGTGCGTGTTCTCAACCGGCAGCCAACGACTCCATCGCCGCGCTCTCGGCCGTATATTTGTTTTCTCAAGCGGAGTTTGCGCCCACGTCTACGAATCTGCCGTTTGTGTTGTGCGCTGCTACGTAATGTGAGCCGTGAAGCACCTGGCGCAACGCAGAATGCCTCAACGCTGTTCTGCGTTAGGGTGTGCGAAAAGCAGCGTCGAGAGAGACAAGCCCTGTCATGCCTTTCCGACAGAGCCGAACCTTCGAAGGATATGGATTCGCGCTGCGCGCCCAACATGGGTGCCTTCAAAGTGTGACTTTTCGTGCTCCGAACACTTCGAGGATAGTGACTGATTCACTGTATAAATTGCTGGTCCCGGCTGCCGACCCACGTTTGGGCGATGGCGGCTCGTCTGGCTCGTCGTCCTCGCTGTCGCTTCACGAAGCAGAAGGGGTCACACGCATATGGTTGTACCTGGCGCATCCGTTTTGGAGGCTTGTCGAACTCGGAGTCGCCATCACCGCTCGTGGAACCACCGCCACTGGCACCTTGCATCTTTGCGCGCTCGCGATACGCTCGGTAGTTGTAGTCGTTTTTGAGGAAGAAGCGCTATTTTGTCTCCATGTGGGGAAAAGGGGACTAGGCCCAGCGCCACACCAGCCACCCCAAGCCACCCTTGGTTCTTGAGAGGAGAGGTGAAGAAAGGGAAGTGGCAGGGCAGGAGAGAGCGTGCCGGTTACGCCCCCTCTTGCTGGAGCATTCGACGTCACGGCCGTCGACAAGCGCACTGGCGTGCAGCCGCCGCTCTCTCACATTCCACTAAAAATACGGCCAACTGCTCGAAATTACGTAAAATAAACGCTGTTTATAGGAACAGTCGTGTCGTCCGAGTAGAATGTAAGGGTTTTCGTAGATTTTTCACATTTTGGTTCAGTATCCCTTTAATATTACTATAGCGATATTACTGCCACGCGTGTTCATTGCTTTGTTTTGATGTATTCGGGTTTCACCCACAAAGACTATTAGCAACGTTTGACGCAGGCCGCCCCGTAATTTTTGAGAAGCTTCACAATTGCTTGAGATCATTCTGTTAAGATTACGCGCCGGACGCGAATAGTCAAGTTTATTCGAGAGCTTACGCGAGCACCAGCGATAACGCTGGAAGGTTTGATGACCGATGTGTAAAGGACAACGCGTTCCATCGATGATCAGATTACTCAACGGCCGACGACTGCTCCCGCCGCTATGAGTGCGCAGCATGTATCGCTTGTGTTTTGAGTTTTGATTTTCTGGGCACAAGATCGCCCAAATAAATATTTCCTTATTTCCCAGTCTTTTTGCAGCATTTTTCACCGTCACAACCACGTGACAATACTATTGATAGTGGTGTGAATAACGATGCGGTTCCTGGCCGGCTATATTGCCAAAAAAGTTGCGATAGCCTACTACCAGCTTCGCGTAATTTATGAGCATTTTTTGGCAGAGAAATTAATTATTTCCACAGTGAAAATGGCGGAAAATATCCATCAATAAATTCGTATCCGAAAGCAACCAGTTACACCTTACAATTAACTTCTTGATATCTTTCTTATTTTCAAAATCCTAAAATGCAATATCAATTTGAAGCCGCGCAGTCCCACCAAATGTAACGTCTTCCTATCCGCTACAGCTGAACAGTTTGACTTTATGATCATGTGTCCGCAAAGCACTCTGGGTAAGAACACAAGCATGTCAACTTTCTTGCCCTTCAGCCTGCTCCTCCGGCTCCACTATGTAGCACGCGCGCGGGGAACCAAGTTTATTCTGCAGTGAGTCCGCGCTGTTGATTTTATAATATCGATAGTACCATCGAATTTTTTACTATCGATAGCGCTATCGATAGTATTTTTCACCATCGATAGTTCGATAGTAAGTCAGCTATCGATAGTATCGATAGTACCATCGATAGTTCTGCGTCACTTGTATGGGGCCGTTACTCTTTATTGTTTATATTAACGACATTATCAGCATAAATCAAACAATTCAATATGTGATATATGCGGATGTACTGTCACGTGGTCGTGACGTCCATGAAGACAGCAGCCGGCGTGTTCAAGGTGAAACTGTCTATTTGGCCGAACTTGTGGCCGGGAAATGAAATATCGAACTACAGCAATACACGCTGTACACTGATAGCAGCGAACAGGGCGTCGGCCGTGGATAAACTGGATAAACTCATGGATAAACTGGATAAAATGGATAAACTCATGGCTGGGATGCGCCGTCTTTTATACATCATGCATCGAAATTTCCAGTCTCATCCCTGGTTGTCGCCCAAGCACTGGAATAATCTAGACTATCCGCGTCCTGCGCGCAATCATAAAAAAACGATCTACTACAATCGCGAACCTTCTCGAACACTGCGGCGCGGTCAGCTTCGAGCGTGATAACCGTCCTTGCTGGTCAAACCCGAGTACATCAAAATAAAATAAGAAGCGGGCGTGACCCTGCCCCCTTTGAAAAAGCATCCTCCCGATGCTTGCGACAGAACATGGAAGGGGAAAAAAACAAGTGCATACACAAATAAATTACAATAACAAAGGAAAAAGTAGAGTCCCCAGGTTCGCTAACGCGCAAGAAACGGCTTAAGGCGCACGACATTGACGACTTCAGGTCGCTGGGAGTTCGCAATGCCGTCCGGGACGACCTCGTAGTCAAGAGCGCCGAGACGTCGAAGCACCTTGTATGGCACGAAGTATCGCCGAAGAAGTTTTTTCACTGAGCCCACGTCGGCGTATCGGCGTCCAGACCCACACAGGGTCACCGGGTTGGTACTCCATGTGGCGTCGTCGAAGATTATAGCGACTGCTGTCGGCCCTCTGCTGGTTCTTGATGCGCAGGCGGGCGAGCTGTCGAGCTTCTTCGGAGCGTTGGAAATAGGCGGCAACGTCGAGATCGTCTTCGTCGGTGGCGGTTGGTAGCATTGCGTCGAGCGCCGTTGCCGGGCTCCTTCCGTATACCAGCTTGTACGGCGTCATTTGCGTCGTTTCTTGCATGGCCGTGTTGTATGCGAAGGTCACACACGGAAGGTTGGCATCCCACGTTTTGTGTTCGACGTCGACATACATGGCCAGCATATCGGCGATGGTCTTGTATAGTCGCTCGGTGAGGCCATTGGTCTGTGGGTGGTACGCTGTCGTCCGGCGGTGGCTTGTTTGGCTGTATCTCAGTATTGCCTAAGTTAGGTCAGCAGTCAAAGCCGTACCTCTGTTGGTGATGAGGACCTCTGGGGCGCCATGACGCAGGACGATGTTCTCAACAAAGAACTTCGCTACCTCGGCGGCACTGCCTCTGGGTCTCGGCGTTGCGGGTGCGGTAGTCGGTAGCTACAACGATCCATCTGTTTCCGGTATTGGACGTCGAGAACGGCCCCAGTAAATCCATCCCGATTTGCTGGAACGGCCGTCGAGGTGGCTCGATAGGCTGCACAAGTCCGACTGGCGTAGTCGGCGGTGTCTTGCGTCGCTGACAGTCCCGGCAGGTCTTGACGTAGCGAGTTACGCCGGCGGTAAGGCGCGGCCAGTAGTACTTTTCCTGTATTATTGCGAGCGTGCGAGAAACACCCAGGTGTCCGGATGTAGGGTCGTCTTGAAGAGCCTGGAAGATTTCTGGTCGCAATGTCGAGGGCACTACGAGAAGGGAATCGGCACGAAGCGATGAGAAGTTTTTCTTAACGAGAACACCGTTCCGCAAGAAAAACGACGTTAGTCCCCGCGTGAATACCTTCGGAACAACGGCGCTCCTGCCCTCGAGGTATTCCACAAGGCCCCTGAGTTCTGGGTCCGCTCGCTGTCGTTCGGCGAAGTCGTCGGCACTTATGGTTCCCAAGAAGCAGTCATCCTCCGGGTCGTCCTGCGGTGGTGGGTCGACGGGAGCGCAAGACAGGCAGACAGCGTCGGAGTGTTTTCTTCCGGACTTGTAAAGGACGGTTATGTCGAATTCTTGAAGTCGTAGGCTCCACCGTGCAAGGCGACCTGAAGGGTCCTTCAAATTAGCTAGCCAACACAAGGTGTGGTGGTCGCTCACAACTTTCAAGGGCCGGCCGTAGAGGTAGGGGCGAAACTTCGATGTAGCCCAGATGATGGCCAGGCACTCCTTTTCCGTTGTGGAATTGTTGATTTCTGCCTTTGATAGCGACCGGTTACCATAACTGATGACCCTTTCCAATCCGTCGGTCTTCTGCACAAGGACGGCGCCGAGTCCTGCGCTGCTTGCGTCGGTGTGGATTTCCGTATCGGCGTATTCGTCGAAATGCGCCAGTATCGGAGGCGTCTGCAGGCGTCGTTTCAATTCTTGAAATGCTTGAATTTGCGACGTTTCCCACCTGAATTCGACGTCGGCCTTCGTGAGTTGCGTCAGTGGCTCGGCGATCCGTGAAAATTCCTTGACGAAAAGTCTGTACTAGGCGCACAAGCCGAGAAAACGGCGCACGGCCTTCTTGTCGGTGGGCGTCGGGAAGTCAGCGATGGCAGCTGTTTTCCGCGGGTCCGGGCGAACACCATCCTTGCTGATCACGTGACCCAAGAACAAGAGCTCCTGGTACGCGAAGCGGCACTTTTCAGGCTCCAAGGTGAGTCCGGAGGTCTTGATTGCTTGAAGTACAACTGCAAGGCGCCGAAGTTGTTCGTCGAAGTTTGAGGAAAACACAAGGACGTCGTCAAAGCACACGAGGCACGTCTGCCACTTCAAGCCGGCCAGTACTGTATCCATAACCCGCTGAAAAGTCGCAGGCGCCGAGCAAGGACCATGGGGCATGTCCTTGAACTCGAACAGGCCGTCTGGTGTTATAAAGGCAGTCTTTTCTCGGTCTCTCTCGTCGACTTCTATTTGGCAGTAACCGGTCTTGAGGTCCATCGACGAAGAGTACTTTGCGTTGTGTAATCAATCCAGGGTGTCGTCTATCCGGGGAAGGGGATACACGTCCTTCTTCGTGACTTTGTTCTGGCGACGATAATCGACGCAGAAACGTAGGGTCCCATCCTTCTTCTTCACTAACACCACGGGAGACGCCCACGGGCTGTTGAACGGCTGGATAATGTCGTCGCGTAGCATTTCATCGACTTGTTTCTTAACGGCCGTCCCGTTACCCGCGTCGAAACCCGGTAGGGACTCTGACGGAGTGGTCGAGCATTTTCTTCTGTTATGATGCGGTGCTTAGCAAGGGGCGTTTGTCGGACCCGCGATGACGACGAGAAACAGTCCCTGTATTCCTGCGGGGATGCACCAGCGGGGATGCCCACGGACTCTTCGACGGCTGGATGATGTCGTCACGTAGCATTTTGTGAACCTGTTTTTTCACGGCCTCGCGTTCTCGCGTCGAACTCTGTACGGGCTCTGACGGAGTGGTCTGGCACTTTCCTCTGTTATGATGCGATGTTTTGCCACGGGGGTCTGCCGAATTCTTGACGACGACGAAAAACAGTCCTTGTATTGCAAGAGCAGGGTTTTGAGCTGTTCTTGTTTGTGCTTCTGAAGGCTGGGATTTACGTCGAAAGCTGGTTGCGGAACTTTATTCGTCAGAGTAGGCTCGGGAGAATCGGTGAGGCCGAAACCATTGCTGGCTTCTACGATTTCTTCGATGTAGGCGACCGTCGTGCCTTTGCTCACGTGCTTGTACTCGTTGCTGAAATTCGTGAGCATATCTGTTGCTTTCCCTGTCGGCAGCTCGGCTATTTCTCTTGCGACGCAAATCTTGCGGTTAATCAAGTGGTGCTGGTCGCCTGCAACGACGCCTTCCAGGTCTGCTACTTTCTGAGTGCTGACAGAAGTGATGACGTTGGAGCGAGGGGGAATGGTGACGTGGTCTTCCAGCAGATTCAAGGCGTGCTTTCTTGGCGGAGTGTGCGGCGGTAGTGCCTTTTCCGTGGACAGTATTATCGACTTGGACCTTAGGTCAATGATTGCACCATGAAGGCCTAAGAAGTCCATACCAAGGATGACATCTCTCGAGCAACGGTGCAGCACTCTGAAGTTCGCGGGATAAATCTGGCTGTTAATCGTGAGCCTCCTTGTGCAGATACCCTCCGGCGTTACTAGGTGGCCTCCAGCTGTCCGGATTTCGGGGCCTTCCCAGGCTGTCCTAACTTTCTTCACCTTTGCGGCGAACGGCCCACTGATGACAGAATAGTCGGCTCCAGTATCGACGAGAGCGGTCACGTTGTGGCCGACGATCAGAACGTGGGGGTCACTAGTTCGTCGCTTAGCGTTGCGGTTAGGTCGTGGCGTCGGATCACGTCTGCGTCGGTTTGTTCCACTGCTTCCATGTCCCGTCTTCAGATCTTCGATGCGCGAAGTTTCATCGCCAGGAGTCTGTCCGGTTCAGGTGGAGTTCAGAAGGTTTCCTCGCGTTGTCGACGTCGTCGGCGGAGGATCTTCGGTAGTTCGTCGTACAGCAACCGCACCTCCATCGGTTGCTGCCCTTAGTTTTCCGGATACGGGCTAGGTGAACGGCCCCGGGTTGGGCCAGTGTATGGTCGGCGCTGGGGAGAGACGTGGCGGGCTGGCAACGGCGATCGGGAAGGTCGTCGTTCTTGCCACTGTGTTCCGGTGAGGTAGTCGTCGATGTCGCGAGGCCGTTCGCCTGGCTGCTGGCGCGGCGCGTTGACGGCGAATCCGCGTAGCCCCATTTGCGGCGAACGGCCCACTGATAACGGAATGTTCGGTACTGACAGCGGCGGTACGTGTGGCCGGCTTCCCCGCAGTGGTAGCAGAGCGGGCGGTTGCCGGGGGCGCGCCAAACATCGGTCTTCCTTGGCGCGTAGCGCTGGCCGACAGGCGGACGGTAGGGCGTCTGTGGCGGCGGTACTGCGGCTGTGTGGCCTTTTGGTATGGGAGTGGAAGAGGAGCATGACGGCGGGCTGCAGCAGCATAGCTCATAGCTTGCGGCTGCGGCTCTGCTAGCTGAGGCGCGCCCAGTGACTGCTGAATCTCCTGCCGCACGACGTCGGCGTGGAATCTACTTCAGGTTGCGGTGAGGGTAGAATTTTTCGCAACTCATCTTGCACGATTGCTCGGATCGTCTCGCGCAAGTCGTCGGAGCCGAGGGCATGAACAGCTGCGCTGTCTTTAAATGCGCGGCGATTGTACTGCCGGGTGCGCATCTCGAGCGTTTTCTCGATGGTTGTTGCCTCCGCGAGGAATTCTTGGATGGTCTTGGGTGGGTTTCTGATCAGTCCCGCGAACAGCTCCTGCTTGATTTCTCGCATGAGGAAGCGAACCTTCTTGTCCTCGGGCATGACAGGGTCTGCATGATGGAACAGCTTTGTCATCTTCCGTGAAGAGAACCACGTTTTCGTTCGGCATCTGCAGGCGGGTCTCGAGCAGAGCCTCAGCACTCTCTTTCCGGACGATGCTTGGAATGTCGCGAGGAAGCTGGTGCGAAAGATGTCCGACGTTGTCAGGGTTCGCTCTTGGTTCTCGAACCAGGTACGAGCGACGTCTTCCAAAACAAAGTACGCAAGTCGTAGCTTGTCTATGCTGGTCCAGCCATTGAAAAGGGTGACTCTGTCGTAGGCTTCGACCCAACTTTCCGGGTCTTCGAATGACGACCCGCGGAAGATTGGCGGCTCCTTGGGCTGCCGGAGAAGGATCGGCGCAGGCTGTACAGGGTCGGTCATCGTCGCTGCGGTCAATGTTGGGATCTGGGGCTGCCTGGTTCTTTCGGGAAGGAACCCGTACTCTGTCTGCAGACCCTTCTACCTGCGGCTCGTTCTGCGATCCGGGTGTTCTTTGCCGTCGTCCTCGTCGCGGCTTGGGCTTGGGTAAGCGTGCGCGGGGGCGTGAAGATCATGAAAGAAGCAGCACCTCCACCAGTGCTTGCAAACCTTGTTTCTCACAGGAACGAATCTCGATTGGCTTGTTCCAGCAGCTAACGCAACACTAAATGACTTATATGCATGGGCGGTTCTTAGCTCTAAAATAAACTGTTTAAAAACCAACACCGTCCTGTTTCGTTCAAAGAGAACCACGTGCGTGGCTACTAGAAAGTTACAACTGATTAACATCGTGATTGATTTTTCTTTGACAGCTAAAGCCTTGGAAATTATTTTCGAAGACCACATGTTGCGTGATTCCCATACTGAAACATTCAATAATAAGAAAGGCTTTAGGTATGCTGAAGAAGAGTCATTCATTTTTTCCGATTACTCAGAAATTAATAATTTATGACTCGCTTTTCCACTCACAATGACGTTATGGTCATTTGGTATGGGGCACTGGCACCATTCAATCTAAAAAAAGTCACAGTGTCGCCGCAAGGGCGAAGCTGCGAATGCGATGGCAACAAATTGAAATGTCCCATTAGAACGGCCAGCAGCTCGAAACTTGCAGAGCGTTGCTCAAGCACAAAGGACGCACGAAAAGAACACACACCCCTATTGCAAAAACCAGCGCCGTTCTAGTACCCCCAGCGTGATACCAGTACGTTTCTTGGCGCTGGACCGCACTGGGAACACTGGTACACGCTCGAAATTCACTGGGACTCCGCTGAAAGCACTGTGAAAGCGCTGGGTCTCACCGGTAGAGCCACTGGCTTTGCCGCTGTGACGCTGGCGCTCACTGGGAAGCGCTGGAGATGCTGGAATTATGACTGGCGTGCGCTGGCACGCGAATGCGCGGCGGAATGCTTTGGTATTGTTGAATATCGAATGTCTGATTTGATGGTACCGATAGATGCTATCCTAACGGGTCCCACATATGTGTCATAAATTCTAGCTTGGCAGAAAAAGACCAGGAGATGCGCACTATTTTCATGGTATACGTGATATGATATATATCTGAAATCACGGTCACTTTTAATGTTTTCCTGTCGAATGGGGAGAAAAATATGTTAATAACCCAAAGCAGCCAACACTGATCATTTTGCTTTCTACCACGCTTTTTTTATTCATGCAGTGCCAATAACGTCGGTAATTTTTGCGGAACACGTACGTAGCAGCAATGAATACACATTTTGTGCATGCCGCTCACACACACACACGCACACACACACACACACACACACACACACACACACACACACACACACACACTATATACTACACATATATATATATATATATATATATATATATATATATATATATATATATATATATATACATCTGTTTTGCATCCGTGATGTGTGGGGGTAATGACTTCATATTGTAATGTTTATAAGTGTGGAGGCGTTGGTCTGTAACATACAGAGCAAATAGTTACATCGCCGTGCAGTTGGCAAGAAGTAAATGAGCGCTGGCTTCGCGACCTCTCCCAACGGAGGCCAGAAAAACAGCCGTCGTTCCATATCGCCACACCGGAAACACATCTCGGGCAATTCTTGCACTTCCACTTACTTCAGCTATACGTTAGGTAACAGTTAAAAAGGTTTCGAGGCTAAAATGCATAAACTTCAACCATCGCAACTCATCTGTGCCGAGATCGTTCCTACCCAGTGCGGCTCCCAGCGAGTGTTAGGCCTAGCGTACCGGCCGAGTCTGTCTACATGCCACCGGCGCTTCTTGGTTTAAGCACACGCAATTCCAACGTGTAAGAATTACTGTAAAGTATAGTCTGGACATCCGTTAACCTAAATTAGCTATTTTAACACAAAAGTGTTTTATGCCGGGGTCCACCAAGACTTCAGTGACGTATTTCCGTCACGGCAATGGCGGTGAAAAAATGTACACGATCAGATGGCAAAGAAGAAAAATTCCGTCAACGAGCATCGAACCCACGACCGCTCGGTCAGCAACAACACATGCCGGGCGCGCTATCCACTGCGCCACGGTCACAGACTCTGGAGGCTTTACAAACGCGCCTTTTATATCTACCACTCTCCCGGTCGGCGGGGTGGTGTTTTATTTTTATTATTTATTTACAAATACTGCCATCTTGCACACCAAGATATTGCAGGAGTGAGTACAAACACAAGATAAAATACAACACATTAAGTCACACTAAATCACATTAGGTCACATTAAATACAACACAGATAATGTATACACATTGAGCATACACACTGAAGTATACACATTGAATGGGCAGAACATCAGGAAAGTATACACAGCTGATCAGTGAAAAAAGTTTGGCAATTGCTCAACGAATTCATCGTTTGACAGCTCGCGCAGGGAGCCCAAAAGACCATTCCAAGTATCAATAGTGTGAGGAAAAAAGGAAAACTTGAAGCAATCAATGGATGACTTCAAAGGAGCTATGTTAAGGTGGTGACTTCTCCTTGTGATTCGAGAAGAAGGGTTAGTAAAGGCAATGGGTGCATCGATAAATGTTTCCCCATGAGCGATCTTATGCAACAGGACAAGACGGTCACAAGTGCGTCGGAGAGCCAAACTTTTTAGCTGTAATTCATTAGCATATAATGTAGGTGAAAAATGGCGATCATAACGCTTACATATAAATCTTATGGCTTTTTTCTGAATAGAATCAAGCATATTTATGTCATTGGCATGATGCGGTGCCCATACGACAGACGCATACTCTAGGAGAGGCCTTATTAGAGATCTGTATGCTACTAGTTTACATTCCCTAGTTGCATCTCGAAGGTTTCTCTTTAGGTAACCCAGCTTTCTTAACGCCTTATTTGATATATTCAGAATGTGAGCATGCCATTTCAAGTCAGGGGTGAAAGTAACACCGAGGTATTTGAAAGTGTCTACACTTTCGAGCTTGTGGTTACAACTAAAATAGGAAAACTTTAACGGATGCTTTTATTTGAGAAAGTCATTGAGACTGTTTTTTTGAAGTTCAGTGACACCTGCCATGTCTTACTCCACTCGCAAAAACGGTCGAAAACTTTATTTAACTGCAACTGATCTTGAGTGCCAGTCACATCAGAATATATGACACAGTCATCGGCATAAAGTCTCAATTTCACAGAAGTCCCAGCAGTTACTTTAACGACATCGTTTATATAGATGATGAAGAGTAATGGACCCAGTACCGATCCTTGTGGTACACGGGATGTAATACTGTCCTGAGATGAGTGAGCACGATTAAATGCAACAAATTGTGTTCTTGAGCTCAGATAGTCCTGTATCCAGTCTGTAAGTTTAGTGTCATGAATTAGTTCCTTGATTTTAATGAGAAGCTTATTATGACAGACTGTATCAAAGGCTTTCCTATAGTCAATGAAGATGGCATCAAGCTGTCCTCTGGCATTAAGTGTGGATGCAATAGTCGTGGGAGAATTCTAGTAATTGTGTCACCGTCGAAAAACCAGAACGAAAGCCATGTTGAGCATGTGAGAGAATATTCTGTTCAGACAAGTACTCGATGATATATTTATAGATGATGTGTTCCAGTAGTTTACAGAACGTTGATATTAATGAAATTGGCCTATAGTTGCACAGCACCTGTTTATGGCCATCCTTATGTATGGCAACGACCTTGGCGCACTTCCAGAGTAATGGGGCAGTAGATGACTCAGCAGACTTTGAAAAAATCACTGATAAATACCGAGAGGTCCATTCAGAATAACGTTTCAAAAACATATTAGGTATACCATCTGGCCCGGCGCTTTTCGTTGTATCAATTTTGAGTACAAGGTTACGAACGCCCGCAGTAGTAATTAGCATGCTTGGGAAAGGTGGTGGAGATGAGTTAGTAAAAAATGTGGGACTACGCCCATCATCACGTGTGAACACTGATTTAAAATAGTCATTAAATGCTTCAGAAATGCTAAGATTATCAGAGCATGGTTTATCAGAAATAATAAATGAGGAAGGACAGCTCTGACTTGGGGGATTGATGGCTTTCCAAAACTTTGACGGCCTGTCTTTCATGAACGACGACAAAGTATTATTAAAATAGAAGCTTTTCGCACTTGACATAGCAGATTTTAAACTACTTTTCAGTTTAGGTAACACAGAGGATTTTATTGGATTGCCAGGTTTGGAATGTTTGCGAAGACGCCTGATACGGCGAATCAGATGTATAATGTCGCGAGTGTACCAAGGATGCTTGGGATTGCGTTTTATACACTTTGTTGGAATGTAATTAGCAATACAACGGCCAACAATTCCATTAAAGCGGTCCACTAGTACATCGACATGGTAATGGCTGGCGCTGTTTAAAAACTCATCAAAGGAGGATGCAAGTATCTCGATTATGGAGTTATCATCAGCATCCTCGTAGTTCAC